>NC_092039.1:53149831-53749831 GCF_003086295.3 Arachis hypogaea | reverse complement strand
GACTAAGCTTATTATATATATGTATATATGAAAAGAAATGCAATAAACTAAGAAAAATGCAAATAGAGCTCTAAACTATATACAACCTAAGAAAAATGCAACTAAGAATTCTAAAAGACCAAGTAATAGAATAAAATAAAATGTGAAAGTATTTAGAATTAGAAAATTTTCACCAAACATTGGCTGTTCGGTCGGACGACCGACTTCCCCACACTCAAAAGTTTGCACGGTCCTCCATGCATTCAAAGATGAGCAAGAGGGTATGGTGACCGGTGCACGAATTTGTGACTCACACAACTGAACCGGCAAGTGCACCGGGTCGTCTAAGTAATACCTCAGGTGAGTGAGGGTCGAATCCCACGAGGATTGCCAGATTGAACAAGTTGTGGTTATCTTGCATATCTTAGTAAGGATAATAGAAGATAGTTATTGTTTGTTGTACGCGCATAAACAAGCAATAACAATAGAATGTAGAAACAGTAATTAGCAGTCAGTTAAGGCTTCGGAGATGCTTCTTCTTTTGGATTAACACGTCATACTCACTACTCCAATGATGAATGATTTCTTTAATGGCAAGGCTGTAAGTGATTAAGCCATTGGTCATGGTCATTAATCTCCTTAGGTCTAAACCAAACATCCGAACAGACTAGATCAATCTGGGAGAGGGTGAAGAGTACGCAATTCAATCTCTTTGGTGATCCTACTCAAAACACCACAGACAAGGTCAAATCTTCCAGATCAGAGAATGATGCTCTTATGATTCTAGCCCTTAGAGCCACAGGAACCTCAAATACCCTTGACTAACAAGGTTTTATGTCACATACCCTAATTAGCCTAGATAACTTGTTGGAACCCATGATGCATTCTCAAGCTGTAACATAATACTATCCGGGTCAAGACTCGTAAAGAACTCATGTAGAATTGAGATTCATAAGAATGAAGAATGACAATGCATCATAGAAAAGAATCAACCATAGATTGGAGTAGAAAAGTAATTGCATTAATCCATAGGAATAAGCAGAGCTCCTAATCTTAAACTATGAGGTTTAGTTGCTCATACTGTACAGAGAATAAAGTGTAAAGTTCGAATGTGGTAGAGGAGATCTTAAACAAGGGTGATCTCCCCTTATATATACTTATGACTAGACTTAAAAAGAAACTAATAATAATTAGAAATTACAAAAATGAAACAAACTAGGCTAAAGGTGCGAAAATCCACTTTTGGGGCCCACTTGGTGAGTGTTTCGGCTGAGCTTGGCTTCTAACTTGAAGAAGTGGGCGTCCAACACCCAATAAGGGGTAGATATCCTGCTTCCTTGCTCCCTTTGTGGCGTTGAACACCAGTCTTGGGTGTTCAACGCTGGCTTCTGTCCTCTTGGGGGTTTGAACGCCAAAAAGGGGGTTTTAGGCGTTCAACGCCCATTTTGGACCTTCATTTCCAAAGCACAGTATAGACCATTATATATCTCTAGAAAGCCATGAAATTAGCTTTCAAACATAGGTGAGAACGTGTCAATTAGAAGTCTGTAGCTCCAAAAATGCTCATTTGAATGCACGGAGGTCAGGATCTGACAGCATCTGCTATGCTTTCCTCGCCTCTGAATCAAACTTTGCCAAAACTTGCCAAATTCATCCAAAATTTACCTAAAATCATAAGAAAAACACAAAAGCTCAAAGTAGCATCCAAGAAGTGAATTCTGCATTAAAATATACTAAAACTTAATAAAAC
Organism: Arachis hypogaea; assembly: GCF_003086295.3. Taxonomy (NCBI): domain Eukaryota; kingdom Viridiplantae; phylum Streptophyta; class Magnoliopsida; order Fabales; family Fabaceae; genus Arachis; species Arachis hypogaea. The sequence goes on along the minus strand of NC_092039.1, from coordinate 53,748,102 downwards.
TTAACAAAGTATACTAAAAACACTAGGAAAATAGCATCAAAAAGCATATAAAATATCCACTCATCAGAACATCAAACTTAAAGTGTTGCTTGTCCTCAAGCAATAAAAAATAAGTAGGACTAAAAAGAAGAGAAAGATACAATAAGTCTTAAAGATTTTCAACGAAGCTCAGTTCTCAATATTGAATGGGACTAATAGCTCCTTACTTCTGAACAGTTTTGGTATCTCATTTTTCTTTGAAGTTCAGTAATATTGACATCTCTTGGAACTAGCATCCGGATGATATTATTGATTATCTTAGTTTACCTCTTCTTAATTCTTGAACACAGCTTCTTTTGGTGCTTTGCACCTTTTTTAGCCTAGTCGTAATTCTAAGCGTTTTGTTTTCCCGTATTACCACCGGATACATAAATGCCACAGGCACTTAACTGGGGAAACCTTTTGGATTCGAATTTAGCTTTACTTAAATTCCAGTTAGTGGTGCCCAGAGTTCTTATGCATACTCTTTTGCTTTGGATCACAACTTTAACTGCTCAGTCTCAAGCTTTTCACTTGACACCTTCACACCACAAGCATTTAGTTAGGGATAGTAGCTCAATTGAGCTTTTTAGGCTAATTTTGAACCCTCCTAACCATTGATGCTCAAAGCCTTGGATCTTTGCTCTTTTGATTTTTTTCTTTTAAGAGCATTCTTTCTTTTTGTTTTTATTTTTCTTTTCTTTTTTTATTTTCTTCTTTTTTTTCTTTTTTTGCTGCTTTTTCTTGCTTCAAAAATCAATAATTTTGACTTGTTTCAGAGAGTCAATAATACTTCTCTAAACTCACTATTCATCAAGAGCCAATACACTTAACTTTAATATCAATCATACACTGTTAATTCATACATTCAGAAGATAAATGCAGGGCCACCACAACAAATTAATTGGAATAACTCATGATATACTTAAAATTTATGTATCTGACTGTTTCTTTTTCAAATAATTTTTCTTTTTAAGCTTGGTGAGGATACAGAAGATATCTTATAACCAAAATAAAATAAGAAAATAAAATACTAAACGTGATCATGAACTTAGAAAAGAAAATAGATAGTAAATTAAGGTACAATGAAAATAGAATAAAACAGAGAGATGGATAATGGGACTCAACAACCTCAGTGATGGCGGCTGCTGCTTCCCTTGGAGAATCCAATGAAGCATTTGATCTTCTCTATGTCACACCCATGCCTCAGCTATTCCTCCATCAGCCTTCTCTGATCTTCTCTTATCTAATGGAGGATGGTGGCATGTTCAATGTACTCCACCCTTAGCTGCTCCACTTTTGAGCTCAGCTCCCCTATTGAGGTATTCAGTTGATCCCAATAGTCCCGGGGAGAAAAATACATCCCATGAGGCATATCATGGAATTATGGTGGAGGCGGATGATAAACCGCTATTTTACAATTTCTCTTGTGCATAATTCAGTAGATTTTATCCATTATTCTCACACTTATTCATAGAAATTGCATGTTTTACATTTTCCTTCCTAATTTGGTGCTATGATTGAAAACATGCTTCTTTGGCCTTAAATTTGCTATTTTTAATCCTCTCTTATTACCATTCTATGTCGTGATATGTTTGCTGAGTGTTTTGAAAGTTTATAGGGCAGGAATGGCTTAGAGGATGGAAAGGAAGCATGCAAAAGTGGAAGGAATACAAGAAATTGAAGGAATTGCAAAGCTGTCAACTCTGACATCTTCGTATTAAATCAGACATAACTTGAGCTATAGAGGTCCGAATGAGGCGGTTCTAGTTGCGTTGGAAAGCTAAGATCTGGGGCTTCGAAATAATATGCAATTTGTCATAGTTGCCTTGCTGTTAGGCGATGCGTATGCTTGGATGACGCGTTCACATGGATAGTGCGGCGCGTACGCGTGGGCAACGCGTACGCATGATGGAGCCACATGCTGTACATATCAGAAATCACTGGGGACAATTTTTAAGCTATTTTTGGCTCAGTTTCAAGCCCAAAAACACATATTAAAGGCTAGGAGTGGAGCAGAATCAATAATTAACTTCTCATTATTCACAATTTAGGTTTTAGATGTAGTTTTCTAGAGCCTCTCTCTAGGTTCTTAGGATTTTTGGGTTTATTTCTTCTCAAATTTCAGGTTCAATGTTCCTTTAATTTAGTTTTCTTCTACTTTTGTTTATTCTATTACTTTAGTTTATCTTCTTCTCTTGTTAATTTCCCTTTTCCACCATTTTTATGTTTATGATCTCTTGTTACATTTGGTTTCTTTTTATGATATTTATGTTCTCTATGTTTATTGTTACTCTCTTTAATTGTTAGTCATTTATGTTTGCAATTGGATGTTTAGATTTATTTTCCTTGTTAGTTTTCTATGCTTTTATTTTGTGCCTACCAAGTATTTAGCAAAATGCTTGGAAGGATGTTAGATTAGATTTTCTCCTTTTGGCTTTGGTTGAGTAATTGGTGACGCTTGAGTTATCAAACTCCTTTGTTGATTGATAATTAGAAGTTGCTAATTAATTTGAATTCCACTAAAGTTAGTCTTTCCTTAGGAGTTGACTAGGACTTGAGGAATCAAATTGATTCATCCACTTGACTTTTCTTCATAGTTAGAGGTTAACTAGGTGGGAGCAATGGATAATTCTTTGTCACAATTGTGGATGGTAATGAGGATAGGACTTCTAGTTCTCATACCTTGCCAAGAGCTTTTATTGTTGCTATTTTATCTCCTTTGCAATTTACTTTTCTTGTCTCTTAATCCAAAACCCCAAAATATACAACTCATAACCAATAACAAGAACGCTTCCTTGCAATTCCTTTGAGAGATGACCCGAGGTTTGAATACTTCGGTTATTATTTTTAGGGGTTTGTTACTTGTGACAACCAAATTTTTGTATGAAAGGATTATTGTTGGTTTAGAAACTATAATTGCAACGAGAATTTATTGTAAAATTCTAGACCACACAAAAATCCGTTCATCAAAATGGCATCGTTGCCGGGGAATTGCAAATGTGTGCCTTATTATTGGTTATTGTAAATATTTGCTTTTTGCATGTTTGTTAGTTTTTGTTAGTTTTAGGACTTTGTTGCTTATTTTTATTAGTTTTTGTTTTTATTTTCTTTTGTTACCATGAATTCTCACCCATTTGGCTATGAGTTTGGCTCAAATTATATTGTAGGAAATGGAAGCTACAATGAAGATATGCATCAAGGATGGAACAATTAAGGTCGGGAGGAGCCACAAGCTTATGGACAACCTTCTTGGCAACAACCTACTCAGGTCTCATATAGGTCTAACTCCAATCCTAATGCATACCAATCAAATGGATGTGGTAGCCCTTGTTGTACGTGTCACCAACCACCACCATATGTATATGAACCATCTCCTCAACATAATTTTGAACCACCATACTCACAAGCCCCTTTCTACCATTCACCTCCATATGATCCTAACCCTTATCCACCATATCAACTACCATATGAACCATACGAACCATACATAGAACCACCACCATTCCGACACAATTACTCCCAAGAACCACCATCTCAATATACACCATCTCTATATCCTTATCAAAATGAACCACCTTCTTATCATGAACCCTTTCTCCCAAGTAATGAACCCTCATATCCACCCCAATCTCCAACGAATGAAACCCTTCGTGTACTTCTTCAAGGGAAAGAAGAGATGAAAAAGAAGGTACTAGAATTCACGGCTACCTTGACCGAGGTAGTAAATCAATTAGCCTCTCAATGCTTGAATATTCTAGATACAATGGCCACTCATAGGGAATCAAGTGAGGAGCGTAGTATGAAAGAGAGATTGAGAACTCCGGTGGAAAATGAAAAATGTGATTTTGTATTAGAACAACTGGAGGAAGCTATAATTGTTGAAGAGGAAGAAGTGGTCGAAGACTTAGGAGATGCTGAACCTCCATGGGAATCTAGAGTTGTAGAGTATTCCTCCAAGAAGCTTGAAATTGATGTTGAGAAGGATAGTGCACAACCTCCAAGTCATGTTCTCCATTAAGAATTGGATGGAATAGAACAAGAAACAAGTCCTTTTGGTGATGAAGATCCCACATCACAACCTCCTAGTGATGAACTTACATCCACAACTAAACCCCTTGATTTTGAAGAACCTTCTCCGAGTGAATCTCAAGGTGATTCGGAGGTAGACTTTTCTCAACCTGCAACTTATGACTTGAGTGATGGATATGAATTAGAAGAACTTGATAAGGGTGCGGTTGAAGTTGAAGATGCTTGCAAAGAGGTGGAAGAATTCAAAGAAGAGCACAAGGGAGTGGAGCTTGCAAGATCATTAGAAACACCTCTCCCAAAGCCATTACCACCCAATACAACATTCAAGTGGGTAAAATTCTTCTCCTTAACCTTTACTTTCCCACTTGAATATAGTTTACTTGAGACGGATAGTCAACTTAGCGCTCTTTATGGCTTTAAGATTAAGAGGGAGATGGTTAGTGGTAGGAGTTGTCATGCAAGGTTCAATACGGTTGCATGCTCAAAGTTGAAGTGCAAGGATTGGTGTAGAGCTCGATTGAATTGGTCTAGGAAGTTGTTTGAATGTCTCAGTGAGAATTCAGATTGCTTTCCACCCGGTTGGAATAATGATGATCAATACGAAGACGGGTGTAAAAGCAAGGTTTGGGATCCCGGAATTCATTCTAGCAATCAACACTCTTGGGGCCTTGTCACTTGCTTTAACTTGCTTGAAGGCTTTATGCACCTAGTTTGGGATCCCGGAGGCTATTGGAATTACAAACATTGATGGAGATTCCTGGATGAGTTCAAACACAAGCCACCATGACAAGGAGCTCACCAAATTAAATGTCCAACTTAAGGACAATAACTAATAGTGCTAGGTGGGACTCAACACACCATGGTATAACCTTCCCTTTTTATTAGTTTCATTTCATTCATATTAGTGTTAATCTTTGATTCTGCATATTTGCCTATTCTCATGTTAAAAAAAAAGTGCAAATGACGCGCACGCATCAAATGGAGGTTCGAGTTTATGAAAATGACCCGAGAGTTACGCTAGAATCATGCTGGTAAGGTGCCTGGCGCACGAGCCAACCCACGCGTATGTGTGGGTGACGTGTGTGTGTCACCTACAATTTGGTCAATCCACGTGTAAGTGTCCGCAACGCGTATGCGTGGATTGAAATTCGGCGTAAATGGTGTTTTGACCGGAGAGTTGCGCGGGAAGAAGGATAATGTCGTGCATCTGGCACGACGAGATGTCACGCGTACACGTGACCGAGGCTTACACGTCACCTCTTCTTCTGCACACCCACGCGTACGTATCACGTCGCAGATTCCGTTCCTCCCATTTTTTCTCTCCTTTCTTATTCTTTCCTCTTCCTTTCTCACTTCCTTATCCTTTCACCTCTCCTCCTTATTCTCTTTCATTTTCTTTTACTTATTGCATTTACATACCTTCATTCATTGCATTTAATTTTGTGCATGTTTTTTATTTTGTTTTCTAAGACTACCATTCTTCCATTGGTGTTAAATTTTCTTACTCATCTGTTGAATATTTCTTCCATCGTTTTGGTGCACAGTGACTTATTTATATTGTTGGGTGATATTATTTATCAATCAATGCTAATCTTTTATAACACTTGTATTTCTTGTGTATTGATATGAACTTAAATTGTCTTTCATGACCCACTTTCTCCCCCCCATTGTTGCAATTCTTGCATTATTGATATGCCATTTGTTCATATTATTTTCTCACTTCATGTTGTAACTACCATGTAGTTGAGAACCTCATTATTCTTTGGCAATAACCCACCCATGTTTATTTTTCTACATATCTTTGTTTGTGGGTTACTCTTCCTCCTCTTTCTCTTCTTTCATGATGGCCATCAAGAAGAGAAATAGAAAACTTCTATATAGGGCGAACAACAAGTCACTCGGCACAAGCCTTTGAAGGAACTCTGCAGTTGTAGCAGCCCGTCTACTTGCACATCTTTGTATGCACCGAGGACGGTGCAATCTTTAAGTGTGGGGAGGTCGATACCGACTTCCTTGGGTTAGTTATTTTCTTCTCAACACCAATGTTTAATTCCCTTTGTTGGTTCATTATTGCATTTTCATGATTGATTGCATGCTTGTTAGATTTTTGTGCATATTGAACCACTACTTGGTGGAAGTAATTATTCTCTTTTCAAGATACTATTTTATAGCATTTCACTAATTTGAATTAAAATTTTTGTTAAACTTGTTTGAAGATTGTAATTAGGAACTTGGTTTAGAGCTCGAACACACAAAACCAGTGAGATTTTGAGCCTAATTGATTGGTTGCACCAATGTTTCATTTTGGTATGTGTTGTTCTCTCTAAAATTGTGATCTATATCTTGCATGATTCTATATTTCCATGGTTTGATGTACGCATGCACTTATGTGATTGAGGCCTTATTTTATTTAGCTCACATACCCATATGACCTTATCCTTTTAATTATCTTTTGCAAACCAAAGTTGAGCCTATTTTACTCCTTTTGTTCTTTACTTTAGCTCATCACTAACTCTAAGCGAAAAACAATAATGTCCTTAATTTGAATCCTTGATTAGCTTAGTGAGAGTGCTCATGAATTAAGTGTGGGGACATTGGGTTGGAAAACGTTTGGTTTGAGAATTGGGTGTTGTATGTTCTTGTGAAAATGTGAAAAAGAATGTTGAGGACATGTTTATGCATGAAATACCTTAATCATATGCATTGAGAAAAACAAAAAAAGAAAAAAAATGATGAGAAAAAGAAAAGAAAAGGAGCGATAATAAAAGGGGACAAAATGCCCCAAAGTAAATGTTGCTAGCAATGCATATGTATTGTACTCAATTTGGGATGCATGAATATGTAGTAAACATAGTCAATGGGCAGTTAGGTTTTGCATTGTAATTATATGGATTGTCTTAAGATAGGTGGAATGTTTAGGTTAATCAAGGATACAGATTTTAGTCTACTTAACCAAATTCCATCCTACCTTGACCCTAACCCCATTACAACCCTTAAAAGACCTCTTGATATGTGTATTTGTGCATTAAATATTTGTTGATTGTTAGATGAAGAGCAAATCTTAGAAAGCGAGATTGGTAGAGAATTGAGAGAATCGAATCTTAAACACTTGAGTGATTAGAGTGTATACACTTCCAGTGAGGGTTCGATGCTCGATTCTTTGTTCCCGGCTTTCATAAGCTATTTTTTTCTGCAAGTCTATTTGTACTTCATTTTTATGATTTGAATTAGTGAAATCCAGTCCATATTTTTTCTTGAAAGGTTTATTTACTTTTCACCAAGTAGATAAAAGCATTTTTCATTTAGCTGTATTCGTACAAATAGGTTGCATTTCATACATCCTACCATTTTGCCTTCACTCTTTTAGTTCTCTTGAGCTTAGCATGAGGACATGCTAATGTACGTGTGGGGAGATTGATAAACCGCTATTTTACGGTTTATCTTGTGCTTACTTCAGTAGATTTTATCCATTATTCTCATAGTTATTCATAGAAATCGCATGTTTTACATTTTTCTTCCTAATTTGGTGCTATGATTGAAAACACGCTTCTTTGGCCTTAAATTTGCAATTTTTAATCCTCACTTATTATCATTCGATGCCGTGATATGTTTGTTGAGTGTTTTCAGGGTTTATAGGGCAGGAATGGCTTAGAGGATGGAAAGGAAGCATGCAAAAGTGGAAGAAATACAAGAAATTGAAGGAATTGCAAAGTTATCAAGCCTGACCTCTACGTACAAATCAGACATAACTTGAGCTACAGAGGTTCAAATGAGGTGGTTCCAGTTGCGTTAGAAAGCTAACATCCGGGGCTTCGAAATGATATGCAATTTGCCATTGTTGCCTTGCTGTTAGGTGATGCGTACGCGTCGATGATGCGTACACGTGGATAATGTGGCAAACAAACGACGCGTACGCGTGGGCGACATGTACGCGTGATGAAGCCACGTGCTGTACATATCAGAAATTACTAGGAGCAATTTCTGGGCTGTGTTTGGCCCAATTTCAAGCCCAAAAACACATATTAGAGGCTGGGTGTGGAGCAGAATCAATAATTAACTTCTCATTATTCACAATTTAGGTTTTAGATGTAGTTTTCTAGAGAGAGAGGCTCTCCCCTCTCTCGAGTTTCTTAGGTTTTTAGGTTTATTTCTTCTCAAATTTCAGGTTCAATGTTCCTTTAATTTAGTTTTCTTCTACCTTTATTTATTCTATTACTTTAGTTTATCTTCTTCTCTTGTTAATTTCCCTTTTCCACCATTTTTATGTTTATGATCTCTTGTTACATTTGGTTTGTTTTAATGATATTTATGTTCTCTATGTTTATTGTTACTCTCTTTAATTGTTAGTCATTTATGTTTGCAATTGGTTGTTTAGATTTATTTTCCTTGTTAGTTTTCTATGCTTTTATTTTATGCCTACTAAGTGTTTGACAAAATGCTTGGAAGGATGTTAGATTAGATTTTCTCCTCTTGGCTTTGGTTGAGTAATTGGTGACTCTTGAGTTATCAAACTCCTTTGTTGATTGATAATTAGAAGTTGCTAATTGATTTAAATTCCACTAAAGCTAGTCTTTCCCTATGAGTTGACTAGGACTTGAGAAATCAAATTGATTCATCCACTTGACTTTCCTTCATAGTTAGAGGTTAACTAAGTGGGAGCAATGGATAATTCTTTGTCACAATTGTAGATGGTAATGAGGATAGGACTTCTAGTTCTCATACCTTGCCAAGAGGTTTTATAGTTGCTATTTTATCTCCTTTGCAAATTACTTTTCTTGTCTCTTAATCCAAAACCCCAAAATATACAACTCATAACCAATAACAAAAACACTTCCCTGCAATTCCTTTAAGAGACGACCCGAGGTTTGAATACTTCGATTATTATTTTTAAGGGTTTGTTGCTTGTGACAACCAAATTCTTGTATGAAAGGATTATTGTTGGTTTAGAAACTATACATGCAACAAGAATTTATTGTAAAATTTTAGACCACACAAAAATCCGTTCATCAGCGGCTGCACAGTCTCTTGTTGGGGTCCTTGTGCTAGCTCTCTAACATTCTCCGTCCCCATCTTCGTGATTGGCTTATCCTTATCAATGAGGGCATCACCTGGGATGTTAAGTCCAACGAAATTGCACATGCGATGGATGATGTGTGGGAAGGCTAGCCATGCGTTGGTAGAGGCTTTTGTGGCTACCTTGTATATTTCTTGAGGGATTACCTCGTGTACCTCTACATCATTTCCTAGCATGATGCAATGCACCATTATTGTTTGGTTAATAATCACTTTAGACTAGTTATTAATAGGGATGATGGAGCGTTGCACAAGCTCCAACCATCCTCTCACCCTTGGCTTGAGTTCAAGCCTACTCAGTTGGTAGGGCTTGCCATGTGCATCTAGCCTCCATTGGGCTCCCTCCACACAGATGTCCATGAGCACTTGCTCCAACCCCTAATCGGAGTTGACCCTTCTTGTGTAGGAGTGTGGGTCACCTTGTAATTGAGGCAGTTGCAACACCATCCTTACACTTTTCGGACTAAGGTCCAAGAGTTGCTCTCGAACCATGGTGCGGAAGTTCTTAGGCTATGGGTTCATGCTAATGTCATGCCCCATTGTGACCCAAGCGTTGGCATAGAATTCTTGCACCATTAGTATGCCAACAGCTGAGATAGGATGGGTTAGAACTTCCCAGTCCATTTTTTAGATTTCTTCAAGGACTTTCGGATACTCATCCTCCTTTAGCCTAAAGGGGACCTCAGAAATCACCCTTTTGTGCCTCACCACAGCATAGAAGTGATCTTGGTGGGCTCTAGTGAGGAATCTCCATGATTTCCATAGTTTGGAAAAAGAAGCGGGAGCCTTTCCTTTTCTCTTTCTTGAGGCTTCACTGGTCTTTGGTTCCATACTTAGGAATGGTAGAAATCAAAAATCAAAGCTTTTGCAACACCAAACTTAAGAATTTTACTCGTCCTCGAATAAATATTAACAAAATGAGAAATAGTGTAGAGGAAGAAGGAAAAAGAGAGATGAGGAAGAGGGCTTCCGCCTAGTAGGGGACGAGGAAGAAAAAGAATGTGGAAAGTGTATAAAGTAAACGGGAGAGAGTGTGTAGAAGGTGTGAGTATGACGAGAGGAATGAGGGGGTATTTATAGGGGTGGGGAGAGGTAGGGTTTGGTTGAATGGGAGGGAACAATGGGTGGGTACGGTTTGAATTTGAAGTGGGTGGGGTTGGTTGGAATTGAATGATGGAGATTATGATAGGTGTGGGGAAGAAGAAAAGGTGATGTAGATGTGATTGGTGAGGTTGTATGGGGAAGAGAAAAAGTAAGGTGTGGGTTTTAAGATTTAAAAAGGGTAGGAGAGAGAAGAAAGGTGGGGTAGGTGGAGATTCTGTGGGACCCACTGACCTGAGAGGCTAGGAATTTCAAATTCCCTGCCCCCTACCTGGAGATCAACGCTAGGAATGGGCGTTGAATGCCCATAGGGGACCAAATAGTTGGTCTTGGCTGCCCCCTTTATGGTGTTGAATGCCCAGCATTGCTCCCTGGCTGGCGTTCAACGCCAGGATATGCCCCCTATAGGGCGTTGAACGCCTCAAAGTTCTCCCTTTCTGGCGTTCAACTCCAGGAAATACCCCCTATGGGGCATTGAATGCCCCAAAGTTCTCATGTTTTGGCATTCAACACCAGTTCTCCTTCCTCAATGGCCATTGAACGCCCAGAGGGAACCAGGGAGAGGAGCTTCTTAGCTCCCTTATGGGCATTACATGCCCAACTTTCTCCTTGTCTGGTGTTCAACACCAGCAAGGGACTCTCCTAGGGTGTTTTTTTCACTTCTGAGTGTTTCTATCGTTGTTCTAAGTGTTGCACATGATCACAAATGTCAAAAGGCAAAGAAAAAAAAACTAAAGAAAATAAACTAAAACAAAATCAAATGATAATAAAAGAAACAATAGTACTCTAATCATGGTTGGGCTGCCTCCCAACAAGAACTTCTTTACCGTCATTAGCATGACGGACAGCTCTATTACGGAGGTAGATAGGGGCTCAGATCTTTTCCCCTTACAGTGAACTTTCTTCCTGTGCTCTCATGAATAAGCTCTACATACTCTAGAGATAAGATTCTACTCACTGTGTGTGAAATGACTGGACTCTTGATGAAGACAACTCTCACTCCAAGTGAGAGGCCTTCAGTGGAAATTTTCTTGTCCCTCCAGTCTTTAAGTACTTTTTTTCAGTACCTTCCTTATTAGTGCTTGATGATGATTGCCCAACACCAAACTTAGAGTTGGTGTCTGGGGACTTTATAAAGCTCTGTACTGAAAGGAAAGGTTGAAACATTATGTGTTGTACAGTGGTACCAACTCTGTCATATGGAGACTGAGGGTTGGGTATCTTGAACAAGATACAATCCTCATGTAGTATCAAGACTAGCTCTCCTCTTTCCACATCAATAATGGCCTTAGCGGTGGCTAGGAAAGGCCTTCCAAGGATGATAGATTCATTTCTGTCCTCCCTAGTGTCTAGAATCATAAAGTCTACAGGGATATAAAGGTCCACAACCTTTACTAGGACATCCTCCACTATACCATACGCCCTTTTTAGGGTCTTGCCTGCCATCTCTAATAAGATTGTGGCATGCTACACCTCTAGAATTCCTAGCCTCTTCATTACAGATAGAGGCATCAGATTGATGCTTGAGCCAAGGTCACATAGTGCCTTCTCAAAGGTGATGGTCCCTATAGTACAGGGATCCAGAAGCTTTCGGGATCTGGTAGCTTTTGAGGAAGCTTCTTCTGGACTATAGCACTGCACTCCTTGGCCAGTATCACAAGCTCATCTTCCTCTTCTAACACCTCTGCATGAGAAAAGTTGGCCTTCAGCTTTCTGAGGATTGCTAGGTACCGAGCAATTTGCTCTTCCTTAGAAGAGTATTCTTCGGGTTCTTCGCTCAGCAAAGGGGCGTGCAAGGTGACTATTTCAGTCTCCTCATGAGCTCTGATTTCCTTGAGCTTCTTTATAGTAGGCTCCTTCTTGGGTTCGATCACAACCTCTATAGTGAGGGCCTTGCACTCTTCCTTTGGATTCACCTCTGTATTACTTGGAAGAGTGTTTGAAGGAATCTATAGGATCCTCTTGTTCAATTGACCAACTTGTATCTCCAAGTTCCAGATGGAAGACCTAGTTTCAGCTATGAAACTGTGGGTGGTCTTGGAGAGGTTGGAGACTATAGCAGCCAAGTCAGAAAGACTCTGCCTGGGTGTCTCCAATTGTTGCTGAGAAGTGTCATAGGGTCTACTACTGAACCTTTTCTGGTTTAGTCCACCTTGATTGTTACTGAAGCCTTGTTGAGGCTTCTGCTGATCTTTTCACCCAAAATTAGGGTGGTTCCTCCATCTCTAATTGAAAGCATTTGGATAGGAATTATTGTTGGAGTTTCTTAAGGACTTTTCCATGTAGTTCACCTCCTCCATGGTGGTTCAGGCGTTATCACCTATGTCTAACTCATAGGCTATCTCTGGATAGTAAGCCTCAGAGCTCTGTGTCCCACTCAAGTGCTGAGTGATCATGTTGATCTACTGGGACATTAGCTTGTTCTAAGCCAAGATGGCATCTAACACTACAACAAATATGGGCTTTAGCAACGCCAAATTTTGCAACGCCTTAAAACCGTTCTCTTAGATAGGTTTAGACAACGATTTTTTTAAGTGTTACTATTAGATTCAATATTTCATTATTTTACAGCAACAAACTAAAACCGTTCTCTTTGACTATTTTAAAGAATGGTTTTATAATCGTTACCATGATTTTTTTAAGCAATGGTTTTTTATTGTTGTTTAAATAATTGTACAAAAGAAACACATAAAAACCGTTGCCAAAATGCTACACTTTAAAACCGTTCTATTAAATGGTCGTAGACAACGGTTTTTATAATGTTGCTATTGAAATTTAATTTTTCATTACGTTGTAGCAACAAAATAAAGTCGTTCTCTTTGATTATTTTCAAGAACTGTTTTATAACCATTACAATAATTTTTTTCAAACAATAACTTTCTAATATTATTTAAATAATTATACAAATTAAAAAATACATATAAAAATAATTATAAATAATTATAAAAATTTAAACAATTTTTTATAAATACTAAATTTATAAAACAATCAAAAACTATTGTTATAAATGTATAACAAATATTTTTCTTAGAAAAAATAAAATTAAAAATAAATTTATAATAACTATTATATATTTTTGTTGTAAATATATAACAAATATTATTTTAAAAAAATAAAGTTAAAATAAATTTATAATAAATATTATATATTTTTATTATAAATATTTGACAAATATTATTTTTAAAAGAAATAAAATTATAATAAATATTATATATTTTTTGTTTAATCCACTTCTAAACCCTAATATAACCAATCTTGGAGTAACAAAATAGATCAACGCGGTCTTCCTTCCTCCCTCTACTAGCCTTACCCAACCTTAACCCACAAACTCATCAGAGCCATCATAACACAAATCAAGCTTCACGCAGCCTCACCATGTAGCCCTAACCCACCATCGAAGGAAGGAGTTGCCAGTGTGCCATCCTGCGTCTCTGAATTGTCATTGCGTCTCCCGCCATATCTTCCTTCTCTGCAGTGTCGCTGCTTCTCCTGGTGGTCGCTGCTTCTCCCGGCCAGCGTTGCTTCTCCCCTCACTTCGCCATGTTCGTTCTGCCTTGGTCATTTGTGGGTTGTCATGTCTTCTGCTTCTGCTTCGCTGCTTCTGTTTCTGTCATTTGTGGGTCGTCGCTACTTTTGTCATGGTGGGCTGTCTTGGTCGTTTGTGGGTTATCATTTGTGGTAACTAGTCTTTTTATCTGATTTATTTTAATATTGATTTTAATGTTGATTTGGTATAATGCGTTTCTGATTTTGATTTGGTAGCTGGTTCTTTGGAAGTGTTGTTTTTGTTTTACTTTGATTTTAATATTGATTTGGTATGTAACTAGTTCTTTGGGAATGCTGCTCTTATTTTGTTTTGTTTTTAATATTAATTTGTTTTAATGCTGTTATGCTTTTGATTTGGTAATTGGTTCTCTAGAAACGTTATTCTGATTTTATTTTGATTTTAATATTGATTTGGTATAATGCTGTTCTGATTTTGATTTGGAAATTGGATCTCTGAAAATACTATTCTAATTTTATTTTAAGAGGATAAAAACCTTTGGTGATTGGGAAAGGGAGCAGAATTTAAAAAATGAAAGCTGTAATGGCTTTCAAAGCACGATCTTCACTCTACAGCTTCTTCTTGGGTGAAACCATTTGCTTGCAGATACTTGTTACCAATCTTGAAGGAGTGGTCACCACCATCAATGACATGCAGCTCATTGGGAGTTTTCAATTTTCTTTCTAGTAGGTTCTAACTTCTCAAGTGGACAGAAAGTATCCTTGCTGACCTGTACAAGGCACAACACAAAACAAACACTAAGATAAGTAGCATCGTTTTCTTTTTTTGGACTATAAGTAGTGTAAGGTCCCACATTGGTTGGGGAGGGAAACGAAGCATACCTTATAAGGGTGTGGATACCTCTTCCTAACATGACGCATTTTGACGAGTGAGTGTGGGGGACTTCGGCTATTATCCCTATCGTCAAAGGCAAAACCGTGAGGCCTTGTGTGCCAAAGCGGACAATATCATACTAGCGGGTGGTCTGGGCTGTTACAAATGGTATCAGAGCTAGAGCCCAGATCGATGTGCCTGCGAGGGCGTTGGGCTCCCTAAGGGGTGGATTTTAAGGTCCCACATCGGTTGGGGAGGAGAACGAAGCATGCCTTATAAAGGTGTGGATACCTCTCCCTGGCAAGACACATTTTGATGAGTAAGTGTGGGGGCTTCGGCTATCATCCCTATCGTTAAAGGAAAAACCGTGAGACTTTGTGTGCCAAAGCGGACAATATTGTGCTAGCAGGTGGTCTGGGCTGTTATAAATGGTATCAAAGCCGAAGCCCGGATCAATGTGCCAGCACGGGCACTGAGCTCCCTTATTGGGTGGATTGTAAGGTCCCACATCGGTTCAGGAGGGGAACAAAGCATGCCTTATAAGGGTGTGGATACCTTTCCCTAACATGATGTATTTTGACGAGTGTGGGGGGCTTCGGCTATCATCCCTATCATCAAAGGCAAAATCGTGAGGCCTTGTGTTACAAAGCAAACAATATCGTGCTAGCGGGTAGTCTGGGCTATTACAAGTAGGCTATAGTTAAAATTAAAAAATGATGCGTTGCAGGGATCCATGCTAGAGTGCGTGTGTGTGTGTGATTTCTTTAAGAAACAAAAAGATTAAATATGTAGCAGAATTTATTAGCATCATACAAGATTTGAAGAGAAAAGAGACCACAATAGTAGAAGATGTTGAAGAGTGTGCCAGCTTGCAAGAAAGGCTAACTAAGAAGGGAAAACGCATCAATTTGCTTCAATGACAATACTTTGAAAGGTAAATTTTTTGTCTCTTTGAATATGTTGTGGTATTTTAGTCTCTTTGAATATATCATATGGGTTAGAATGGGACAAGATGTGATGTGCAGGGAAAGTATCTAATTTTGGTATAAGATGAATATATCATCCTTGGTTTTGGACAAGTAACAAAGTAAGAGTTGATTATATGTCATTTTGGTATAAGCTGAATTCATTTTTCTTTTTTCACTTTAGAGATGAGCTCATCTCATCTCAAATTAGCCTTACTATTATATTTTAGTTTTTACTGCTGAAGCATTCTTATTTATCTGATAAACTCAATGGTCATGACACATGCAGTTGTTTTGTTTGATGGCATATTGGTTGCTCTATATTTTACATTCTTGATATTTACTCATTATATTTTTTGTTCTAGATATTTCCTCACAAGTTATGAGTATCCACCGAAAATAATGACATATGTCTACCGTTGTAAAAATCTTGCATGAAAATTGGACAAGTACCAAAACCACTAGATCAATAATGAGTGTATGGTTTCTACACATACATTTTTTTATTAGCCAGCTATTGGAGCTAGTAATAACTAGATACATTTAAAATGAATCAATACTAATGTGATATTTTAGTTTCTTTGAACATATTATTGTAATTTTATTAGTCTCTTTGTATAGAAACAACAATGAGAGAAACACGAGGACCTACACAGTACTTGAAGATTCATGCAAGACAGTTGGAAGATAGAGAAGAAATTACTCTAGACGTTGAAGGAGAGGCAATTGGTCCTACTGATGAAGCTGCAAACAACTTGAGCAAATTTTTGGGCATAGTGGCATGGAATTCAGATTTTTGTCCATTAATTTACACAAATTTGTAAAAAATGATGATATAAGTACAATTAGTTATGACCTATACTAGTATTATATTATTTTGCAATGATGATATAATCTGATTGTGGATCTTACAACAATTTTTTTATAAGTCAAATTTGATGGTAAATGTTTAATTAGTTTTTTTTAGTAACTTGATTTAAATAGTTTAGGTTATTTATTGACACTAAATTGAAAAAAGTTGGAACTAATTTCATTCATGAGAAAACTATTGTAAATAAAGAATTATATATTACAAAAAACTATTGTCAAAAGTCACAAAAAGCAATAGTGTTTAAACCGTTGTCAAAGACGACTGCAAAATGGCAATGGTATTAAAACCGTTGCCAAAAAATGACATCACTGGTAACGCTTTAAACCATTGGCTTAGACGACTTCAAAATGGCAATGGTATTAAAATCGTTACCAAAACACGACACCAACAGTAACGCTTTAAAACCGTTGGCTTTATGGATAATAAAACTACACGCCTCTCTTCTATGTAGTCCCATTGTTCATAGGGTTCCTTTCAGAAGTGTACATATACTGGTTGTTGGCAACCATGTCAATGAACTCCTGCGCCTCTTCAAGTGAAGGGATCCACCTGCAGAGTGGTCTAATGCCATCTTGGACATCTCAGATAGGCTATCATAGAAAATATCTAACATGGTCCAATCTGAGATCATAACAAGAGGACATCTCCCAATCAGTTGCTTGTATCTTTCCCAAGCTTCATAGAGGGATTCATCCTCTTTTGTCTGAAGTTTTGTAATTCCACCCTAAGCTTGCTCAGCTTTTAAGGTGGAAAGAACTTGGTCAAGAATCCATTGACCACCTTCTCCCAACTATCTAGGCTTTTCTTAGACTGATAATCTAGCCATAGCCTTGCTCTGTCTCTTACTGCAAAGGGGAAGAGCATGATCTTGTAAACTTCTGGATTTACTCCATTAGTCTTAACAATGTCACATATCTGTAGAAAGTCAGATAGGAACTTGTTTGGATCTTCTTGTGGAAGTCCATGAAACTGGCAGTTTTGTTGTACCAGAGTGACCAGTTGAGGCTTCAACTCAAAGTTGTTTGCCCCAATGGCAGGAATGGAGATGATGCACCCATAGAAGTCAGAATTGGGTGTAGTGTAAGATCATAGGACCTTTCTTGCGTCACCCCCATTGTCTAGATTAGCTGCCATTGTTGTTTCTTCTGCCTCTTGTTCTAATGCTCCTATGAGATTCCTTACGGCCCTACTAGCTTGAGCTTGTTGCATACGCTTAGGTTCAGAATCTAGGTCAAAGAGAGGTTCTTTATTCCTATTCATAAACAAGAAGAAAGAAACCAAGAAGATAAGAGAAAGGAGTCTCTATGTCAGAGTATAGAGGAAGAGAAAAAAAAAGAAAGATGTTTTTTAATTTAAAAAGAATTTTCGAAATTAAGGAGGGAAATAGGAAAGGAGTTTTCAAAATAAGAGGGAGAAAGGAAGAAGAAGATTTTCGAAAAAGAAGAGAGAAAAAAGATTTAGAGATTTTCGAAAATAGAAGAGAGAGAGAAAGAGAGAGAGAGAGAGAGAGAGGAGAGAAAAGAATTAGAAAGAATCAAACTTTTAAAAATTAAAATGAGATAAACAAGTAACTAACTACGAAAGATTAGAAAATAAAATAAAAGATTTGGAAGGGATTTGATTTTTGAAAATATTTGAAATTTTAAAAAGCGAGAAGTTGGAAAAGAATCTTTAAAAGTTAAAAGAAAAAAACAGGATAAGATAAGATTTCAAAATTTAAGACAAAAGATTTGATTTTAAAAAGTTTTGAAATTAAAAGAAAGTAAAAGAAGGATTTTAAAATTTTGAAGATTTTAAAATTCAAAATTAAAAGAAAGAAAAACAAACAAAATACTAAACTTTTAAAATTAAATTTAAAAGAAAGATAAGACAACAAGATTTTGAAAATCAAAGAAAGAAAAGATAAGATAAAGATTTGAAATAGAAGATAAAAAAGAAATTTACAAAATCAAAAAGACAACTAACAAGATACCAAACTTAAAAATTTTGAAATTGGACTACACGAGTTTCAAAAATTTAAAAGGAAAACACTAAAAGACACCAAACTAAAAGATTTCAAAAATCAAAGACACTAATTTTCGAAAACCTTGAAAGAAAAACACCAAAGGACACCAAACTTGAAAATTTTGAAATCAAACAAGAAAAATAGCAAGAACAATTTGAACATTAAGCAAAGAAAACAAGAACAATTTTTAAAGACTCAAGAAAAGAAATGAAACCCAAAGTGACACCAAACATAAAATTTGACATAAGACTCGAACAAAACAAAAAGATATGAATATATATATATATATATATTATTTTTTAAAAAGAAACAAATAACACAAAGAGGAAAACACGTAAAGGTATCTGATCTACGGAACAGGATAACCATTAGTTTGTCAATCACAAACGATCCCCGCCAACAGCACCAAAAACTTGATGCACGAATTTGTGACTCGCACAACTGAACAGGCAATTGCACCGAGTCGTCGAAGTAATACCTCAGGTGAGTGAGAGTCAATCCCACGAGGATTGCCAGATTGAGCAAGTTGTAGTTATCCTGTAGATCTTTGTCAGGAGAATAGAAGATAGTTGTTGTTTGCTGTAGGCGCATAAACAAGCAATAACAATAGAACGTAGAAATAGTAATTAGCAGTCAGTTAAGGCACCAGAGATGCTTCTTCTTCTTGGATTAACACGTCATACTCACTATTCCAATGATGAATGATTTCTTCAATGGCAAGGTTGTAAGTGATTAAGCCATTGGTCAAGGTCATTAATATCCTCAGGTCCAAACCAAACATCCGAACGGACTAGATCAATCTGGGAGAGGGTGTAGCGTACGCAATTCAATCTCTTTGGTGATCCTACTCAAAACGCCACAAACAAGGTCGGATCTTCTGGATCAGAGAATGATGCTCTTATGATTCTAGCCCTTAGAGTCACAGGAACATCAATTACCCCTGACTAACGAGGTTTTATGTCTGATGAGAGAACTTTTGCGTGGTCTAGAAATTTGCGGATAAATCCTCGTTGCAAGTATAGTTTCTAAACCTTCAAAAGTCCTTTCATACAAACGTTTTGGGTGTCACAAGTAACAAACCCCTTTAAAAATTGTTAACCGAGTATTCAAACCTCGAGTCGTCTTCTCAAGGAACTGCGAGGAAGTATGTTCTTATTATTGGTTATAAAGGTTGTAATCGGGGTTTAGAAGGTGAGAAGCAAGTAATTTAAATGATGAGTGAATTAAATGGCAATTAAAAATAAATAATAATTGTAAAACAACTTTTGGCAAGATAAGGGAATTTAGAGGTCTAACTTAGTTATCTCTCTCAACTATAATAAAAGTTGAATCTAAACTCCACTTGGTCAACCTTTACCAGGGCAAAAGAAAGTCAAGGGACTAATTAAATTGACCTTTGAATCCTAATTATTTCCTAAGAAAAGGTTGGGATTATTTAGGTCCAGCTCAATTAGCAAGATAACGATTATTAATTACGTTGAGTTTAATAACTGTTGAGTTACTAAATTCTTAATCAGAACCAAAAGGAAAAAAAGTAAAATTGTTGGAATAATAAAAATATCCTTAGATGAGAAACAATGGCAATTTAATTCAAAGAGAATAATTATAAACTGAAAATACCTCAATTATCATTAAATAAAAATGTCATCAACAGCCAATTGGGCAACATCAACCAAACATAATAAAGGCTTCAGAGTAATCAAAATATAAAAGAGAAATTAAATAGTAAAAAGGAATATTAAACTTGGATCGAGAGTCACTCTAGAAAGAGAAGTCCTAAATCCTAAGAGAGAGAGAGAGGGGAAAGAACCTCTCTCTCCAAAACTACATCTAAAACATGAAAAGTAAATTATGAGAGCCTTCCTGAATGGATGCATTCCCCCACTTCATAACCTCTGGTCTATGCCTTCTGGACTTGAATTTGGGCCAAAAAGGGCTTTAGAACTCGCTGGGGCGTGTTCTGTAATTTTCTGGTGCGTGGCCTCTGTCACGCGTCCGCGTGGGTCACGCGGTCGCGTCATTTGGAGCTTTTCCTTGCCACGCGGTCGCGTCAGTCATGCGACCGCATCATGTGCATTCTGCTAGAGGCGCGCGGTCGCGTCAGTCATGCGGCCGCGTCGCTGCTGATTCGTGCTTGGTACGCGATCGCGTCGTCCATGCGATCGCGTGGATACCAGTTTCCTTAAAGCTCCGTTTTGCTTTCTCCTTTCCCTTTGGTATGTTTCCTTTTTCATCCTTTAAGTCATTCTGCCTTAGAAACTCTGAAACTACTCAACACACTAATCATGGCATCGAATGGAAATAAAGGTAATTAAAATAATTAATTTTCAAAGCTTAGGAAACATGTTTTTCACGATATGACATAATAAGGGAGGGAAAGTAAAACCATGCAATTAATGTGAATAAGTAGGTGAAGGATTGTATAAATCACTCAAATTAAGCACAAAATATCTCATGAAATATGGGTTTATCAATGTCACATACACCAATTAGCTCAGATAACTTGTTGGAACCTGTGATGCGTTCTCAAGCTATAGCTCAATACTATTCGGGTCAAGACTCATAAAGAACTCATGTAGAATCGAGATTCATAAGAATGAAGAACGACAATGCACATAGAATAGAATCAACCATAGATTGAAGTAGAAAAGTAATTTCATTAATCCATAAGAATCAGCAGAGCTCCTAACCTTAATCTAGGAGGTTTAGTTGCTCATTCTGTACAGAGAATAAAGTGTAAAGTTCGAATGTGGTAGAGGAGATATTAAACAAGGGCAATCTGCTCTTATATATACTAATAACTAGAGTTAAAAAGAAACTAATAATAATTAGAAATTACAAAAATGAAACAAACTAGGATAAAGGTGCGAAAATCTACTTCTAGGGCCCACTTGGCTGACAAAGGACTGCTGATGCTGTTGGATTCTGACCTCCCTGCACTCGAAATAGATTTTCTGGAGCTACAGAACTTCAAATGGCCCGCTCTCAATGGCGTTGGAAAGTAGACATCCAGAGCTTTCCAGCAATATATAATAGTTCATACTTTATTTGAGATTAGACGACGTAAATTGGCGCTCAACGCCAGTTCCATGCTGCATTTTGGAGTCAAACGCCAGAAACACGTCACGAACCAGAGTTGAACGCCAGAATCTTCGTGGTATAAGCTAGAATTGATGGCGGCATTCATGAGAATCTGGAAATTCTAAACCTTGTCTGTGGTATTCCGAATAGGATTCAGGGATTGAATAACTGTGATGAGCTTCAAACTCGCGATTGTTGGGCGTGATGACAAACGCAAAAGAATCAATGGATTCTCCTCCGACATGATCGAGAACCGACAGATGATTAGCCATGATGTGACAGAGCATTTGGACCATTTTCACTGAGAGGATGGGATGTAGCCATTGACAACGGTGATGCCCTACATACAGCTTGCCATGGAAAGGAGTAAGAAGGATTGGATGAGGGTAGTAGGAAAGCAGAGATTCAGAAGGAACACAGCATCTTCATACGCCTATCTAAAATTCCCATCAATGATTTTCATAAGTATTTCTATCTTTATTTTCTATTTATTTATTATTATTATTATTCGAAAACTCCATAACCATTTATTATTCGCCTAACTGAGATTTGCAAGATGACCATAGCTTGCTTCATACCAACAATCTCCGTGGGATCGACCCTTACTCACGTAAGGTTTATTACTTGGACGACCCAGTGCACTTGCTGGTTAGTTGTGCGAGGTTGTGAAGAAAGTGCTGAGTTTTAAACGCGCATACCAAGTTGAATGCCATTATTAGAGATCACAATTTCGTGCACCAAGTTTTTTGCGCCGTTGCCAGGGATTGTTCGAGTTTGGACAACTGACGGTTCATCTTGTTGCTCAGATTAGGTAATTTTCTTTTCAAAAATTTTTTTAAAAATTTATCCCTATTTTCAAAAAATAAATAAATAAATAAATTATTCTATGACTTCAGAATTTTTAAGAATGGATAGTTTCATGTAACAAGTTGAAGCCTGGCTGGCGGTAAAGCCATATCCAAATTCTTTTGGATTGAAGCTTCCACTTGTCAACATAAAAGGCATGTATATGGAGTTGGATGAAGTATCAGCTATTGCATGCCTGATTTATATCCTAAAGCTGGCTAGCCATTAAGCCATGTCCAACCCTTGGATTGGAACTTTAGGCTAACATTGAAAGATTCCTAAAATTCTTCTTAAAAATTTTGAATTTCTTATTCTCTTTTTCCTATATGTTTTTCGAAAAATATAAAATAAAATCCAAAAATTTTTTGATAAAATCAAAAAAAATCAAAAAAATATTTTTGTGTTTCTTGTTTGAGTCTTGTGTCATATTTTAAGTTTGGTGTCACTTGCATATTCATCTTGCTCTTGCATTTTTCGGAAATTCATGCATTCATAGTATTCTTCATGATCTTCAAGTTGTTCTTGGTAAGTCTTCTTGTTTGATCTTGATGTTTTCTTGTTTTGTGTCTTTTATTATTTTTCATGTGCATTTTTGCATTCATAGTGTCTAAGAATTAAAGATTTCTATGTTTGGTGTCTTACATGTTTTCTTTGAATAAAAAATTTTTCAAAAATATGTTCTTGATGTTCATCATGATCTTCAAAGTATTCTTGGTGTTTATCTTGACATTCATAGTGTTCTTGCATGCATTATGTGTTTGATCCAAAATTTTCATGTTTTGGGTCATATTTGTGTTTTTCTCTCTCATCATTAAAAATTCAAAAAAAATCAAAAAAATATCTTTTCCTTAATTTTCTCATAATTTTCGAAAATTTGAGTTGACTTAGTTAAAAAATTTTAAAACTTAGCTATTTCTTATAAGTCAAGTCAAATTTTCAATTTTAAAAATCTTATCTTTTCAAAGCTTCTTCAAAAATCAAATCTTTTTCATTTTTTTATTATTTTTGAAAATTTAAAAAAAAAAGTGATTTTAAAATCTTTTTCTTATCTTTATTTCAAAATTGAAACTTTACTAACAATTAATGTGATTGATTCAAAAATTTGAAGTTTGTTACTTTCTTGTTAAGAAAGGTTCAATCTTTAAATTCTAGAATCATATCTTTTAGTTTCTTGTTAGTCAAGTAATCAAATTTTAATTTTAAAAATCAATTCTTTTTCAAAATATCTTTTCTATCATATCTTTTTCAAAATTTTATCTTTTTCAAAAATTTAACTTCAAAATATCTTTTCTAACTTCTTATCTTTACAAAATTAAATTTCAAATCTTTTTCAACTAACTAGTTGACTTTTTGTTTGTTTTAACTATATCTTATCTTTTTTTTAAAACCACCTAACTAATTCCCTCTCCCTAATTTTCGAAAATTACCTCCCTCTTTTTCAAAATTCTTTTAAGTAACTAATTGTTTTAAATTTTAATTTTAATTTTATTTCTTCCTTTAATTTTTGAAAACCCTAACTTATTTTTCAAAATTAATTTTCGAATTCTCCCCCTCTCATCTTCTATTTATTTATTTATTTACTAACACTTCTCTTCATCTCAAGAATCTGAACCTATCTTCACCCTTGTGTTTGGATTCTTAAATTCCTTTCTTCTTCTACTAACATAAAGGAATCTCTATACTGTGACATAGAGGATTCCTCTTCCTTTTCTGTTCTCTTCTTTCTCATATGAGCAGGAACAAGGAAAAAGGCATTCTTGTTGAAGCTGATCCTGAACTTGAAAGGACTCTGAAGAGGAAACTAAGAGAAGCTAAATCACAACAATCCAGAGACAACCTTACTGAAATTTTCAAACAAGAAAAGGATATGGCAGCCGAACCCAACAATAATAATGCAAGAAGGATGCTTGGTGATTATACTACACCTACTTCCAAGTTTGATGGAAGAAGCATCTCAATCCCTGCCATTGGAGCAAACAATTTTGAGCTGAAACCTCAACTAGTTGCTCTAATGCAGCAGAACTGCAAGTTTCATGGACTTTCATCAGAAGATCCCTACTAGTTTTTAACTAAGTTCTTGCAGATCTGTGAGACTGTTAAGACTAATGGAGTAGATCCTGAAGTCTACAGGCTCATGCTTTTCCCTTTTGCTGTAAGAGACATAGCTAGAACATGGTTGGACTCACATCCTAAGGATAGCCTGGACTCTTGGGATAAGCTGGTCACGGCCTTCTTGGTTAAATTCTTTCCTCCTCAAAAGTTGAGCAAGCTTAGAGTGGATGTTCAGACCTTCAAGCAAAAAGATGGTGAATCCCTCTATGAAGCTTGGTGGTGGACGAAATTGTGATCACATATTCTTTTGTACTTGTATGAAATCATTATTATGGCATCAGTTGAATTCACAACTCCGTTCAACTAACCAGCAAGTGTACTGGGTCGTCCAAGTAATAAACCTTACGCGAGTAAGGGTCGATCCCACAGAGATTGTTGGTATGAAGCAAGCTATGGTCACCTTGTAAATCTCAGTTAGGCAGATTAAATTGGTTTATGGTTTCGAAAATTAATAATAAAAAGAAAATAAAAAGGATAGAAATACTTATGTAAATTAATAGTAGGAATTTCAGATAGGTGTATGGAGATGCTGTGTTCCTCTTGAAACTCTACTTCACTACTCGCTCTTCCTTCATTCCTTCTTACTCCTTTCCATGGCAAGCTGTATGTAGGGCATCACCATCATCGGTGGCTACTTTCAATCCTCTCGGGAAAATGGTCCTATGCACTGTCACTGTACGGCTAATCGTCTAGAGGCATCACCCTTGGTTGATGGCTACATCCCATCCTCTCAGTGAAAATGGTCCAGATGCTCTGTCACAGCACTGCTAATCATCTGTCGGTTCTCAATCAGGTTGGAATAGAATCCATTGATTCTTTTGCGTCTGTCACTAACGCCCAGCCTTCAGGAGTTTGAAGCTCGTCACAGTCATTCAATACCGGAATCCTACTCGGAATACCACAGACAAGGTGAGACTTTCCGGATTCCTAGGATCCTACTCGGAATACCACAGACAAGGTTAGACTTTCCGGATCCTCATGAATGCCGCCATCTATCTAGCTTATACCATGAAGATTCTGTTGGGGAATCTAAGAGATATGCGCCCGGCCTAAAGTAGAACGGAAGTGGTTGTCAATCACGTGCGTTCATAAGTGAGAATGATGATGAATGTCACGGATCATCACATTCATCAAAGTGTTGTGCAACGTATATCTTGGAATAAGAATAAGAGAGAATTGAATAAAAAGTAATAGTAATTGTATTGAAACTTGAGGTACAGCAGAGCTCCACACCCTTAATCTATGGTGTGCAGAAACTCCACTGTTGAAAATACATAAGTAAAAGGTTCAGGCATGGCCGAATGGCCAGCCCCCCTGAGTGATCAAAAGACCGAATAATCAAAGGCTAAACAGTCAAGAGATTAAACTGTCAAAAGATATCTAATACAATAGTTAGATGTTCTATTTATAATAAACTAGCCCTTAGGGTTTACATGAGTAAGTAATTGATGCATAAATCCACTTCCGGGGCCCACTTGGTGTATGCTTGGGCTGAGCTTGATCTATCCACGAGCTGAGGCTTCTCTTAGAGTTGAACTCCGAGTTATGACGTGTTTTGGGCGTTCAACTCCGGATCATGACGTTTTTCTGGCGTTTAACTCCAGACAGCAGCATGTACTTAGCGTTCAACACCAAGTTACGTCGTCAATTTCCGAATAAAGTATGGACTATTATATATTTCTGGAAAGCTCTGGATGTCTACTTTCCAACGCCGTTGAGAGCGCGCCATTTGGAGTTCTGTAGCTCCAGAAAATCCATTTCGAGTGCAGGGAGGTCAGATTCCAACAGCATCAGCAGTCCTTTTGTCAGCCTTTTTCAGAGTTTTGTTCAAGTCCCTCAATTTCAGCCAGAATTTACCTGAAATCACAGAAAAACACACAAACTCATAGTAAAGTCCAGAAATGTGAATTTAACATAAAAACTAATGAAAACATCCCTAAAAGTAGCTCAAACTTACTAAAAACTACCTAAAAACAATGCCAAAAAGCGTATAAATTATCCGCTCATCACTTGGGAAAGATACAAGCAGATGACCAAAAAGTGTCCTTCTGACATGTTTTCAGAGTGGACTATGATAGATATATTCTATTATGGTCTGTCTGAATTCTCTAAGATGTCACTGGACCATTCTGCAGGTGGATCCTTTCATCTAAAGAAAACGCCTGCAGAAGCTCAGGAACTTATTGAAATGGTTACAAATAACCAATTTATGTACACTTCTGAGAGGAATTCCGTGAATAATGGGACGCCTCAGAGGAAGAGAGTTCTTGAAATTGATGCTCTAAATGCCATATTGGCTCAGAAAAAAATGTTAACTCAGCAAGTCAACATGATTTCTCAAAGTCTGAATGGATGGCAAAATGCATCCAACAGCACTAAAGAGGCATCTTCTGAAGAAGAGGCCTATGATCCTGAAAACCTTGCAATGGCAGAGGTAAATTACACGGGGGAAGCCTTTGGCAACACCTATAATCCCTCATGGAGAAATCATGGAAGGATCAACAAAAGTCTCAACAAGGCTTTAATAATGGTGGAAGAAACAGGTTTAGCAATAGCAAACCTTTTCCATCATCTTTTCAGCAACAGACAGTGACTCCTGAGCAGAGCACCTCTAACTTAGCAAACATAGTCTCTGATCTGTCTAAGGCCACTTTAAGTTTCATGAGTGAAACAAGGTCCTCCATTAGAAATTTGGAGGCACAAGTGGGCCAGCTGAGTAAGAAAGTCACTGAAACTCCTCCTAGTACTCTCCCAAACAATACTGAAGAGAATCCAAAAAGAGAGTGCAAGACCATTGACATAATCAACATGGCCGAACCTAGAGAGGAAGGAGAGGACGTGAATCCCAATGAGGAAGACCTCAGGGGACATCTCTCAAGCAAGAAGGAGTTCCTTATTGAGGACTTAAAGGAATCTGAAGGTCATATAGAGACCATAGAGATCCCATTAAACCTCCTTCTGCCATTCATGTTCTCTGAAAACTATTCTTCTTCTAAAGAGGATAAAGATGTAACTGGAGAGCAAGTTGCTTAATATCTAGGAGCTATCATGAAGCTGAATGCCAAGTTGTTTGGTAATGAGACTTGGGAACGTGAACCTCCCTTGCTCATTGGTGAACTAGATACATGGGTTTAGCAAACTTTACCTCAAAAGAAACAAGATCCTGGTAAATTCTTAATACCCTGTACCATAGGCACCATGACCTTTGAAAAGGCTCTGTGTGACTTAGGGTCAGGCATAAATCTTATGCCACTTTCTGTAATGGAGAAGCTGGGGATCATTGAGGTACAGCCTGCCATATTCTCATTGCAAATGGCAGACAAGTCAGTAAGACAAGCTTATGGATTGGTAGAGGACGTGTTGGTAAAGGTTGAAGGCCTTTACATCCCTACTGATTTCATAATCTTAGACACTAGGAAGGAGGAGGATGAATGCATCATCCTTGGAAGACCTTTCCTAGCCACAGCAGGAGCTGTGATAGATGTTAACAGAGGAGAATTAATCCTTCAATTGAATGGGGACTACCTTGTATTTAAAACCCAAGGGTGTTCTTCTTTAACAATGGAGAGGAAGCATGAAAAGCTTCTCTCAGTACAGAGTCAAATAGAGCCCCCACAATCAAACTCTAAGTTTGGTGTTGGGAGGCCATAGCCAAACTCTAAGTTTGGTGTTGAATCCCCACATTCAAACTCTAAGTTTGGTGTTGGGAGTCTACAACATTGACCTGATCACCTTTGAGGCTCCATCAGAGCCCACTGTCAAGCTAGTGACATTAAAGGAGCGCTTATTGGGAGGCAACCCAATTTTTATTTTTCTTATTTTATTTTTCTTTTATTGTTCTTTTATGTTTTACTAGGTTCATGATCATATGGAGTCACAAAATAAATATTAAAATTAAAAACAAGGATCAAAAACAGCAGAAGAAAAAGCACACCCTAGAGAAAGGGCTTATTGGCGTTTAAACGCCAGTAAGGAGCATCTGGCTGGCGTTCAATGCCAGAACAGAGCATGGATCTGGCGTTGAATGCCAGAAACAAGCAACATCATGGCGTTTAAACACCAGGAAAACACCCTGAGGAGAGCTTGCGCTGAACGCCAGAAACAAGCATGGAACTAGCGTTCAACGCCAGAAACATGCTACAGATGGGCGTTGAACGCCCAAAACAAGCATCAATCTGGCATTGAACGCCAGGATTGCATGAAAAGGGCATTTTACACGCCTCATTGGTGCAGGGATGTAAATCCTTGACACCTCAGGGATGTAAATCTTCGTGGTATAAGCTAGAATTGATGGCGGCATTCATGAGAATCTGGAAAGTCTAAACCTTGTCTGTGGTATTCCGAGTAGGATTCAAGGATTGAATGGCTGTGACGAGCTTCAAACTCGTGATTTTTGGGCGTAGTGACTGATGCAAAAGAATCAATGGATTCTATTCCGACATGATCGAGAACCAACAGATGATTAGCCGTGCTGGGACAGAGCATTTGGACCATTTTCACTGAGAGGATGGGAAGTAGCCATTGACAACGGTGACACCCTACATACAGCTTGCCATGGAAGGAGCCTTGCGTGTGTGAAGAGGAGTACAAGAGACAAGCTGAAATAAAGAGGACAAAGCATCTCCAAAACTCCAACATATTCTCCATTATTGAGTAACAATTACTTATTCCAAACACTTTCACTTTTTACAATTAAATTCAAAGAACCTTATTGGCATCCTGACTAAGATTAATAAGATAACCATATCTTGCTTCATATCAACAATCTCCGTGGGATCGACCCTTACTCATGTAAGGTATTACTTGGACGACCCAGCGCACTTGCTGGTTAGTTGTGCGGATTGCAAAAGTGTGATTGCAATTTCGTGCACCAATAACCATAAGAAGACTCACCATAACCATTGGATTGGTATGTACCATGGGATGGATTATGCTCATAGTATGTCGGAGGAGGTTGTTATTATGAAGATTGTTCATATGCTTGAGGCTCCTCCCACCATTAATTTTTCCATCATTGATGCAAATCCTTATTGAATTTTCCATTTTCTACAACATAGTTAGAACCAAACTCATAGCCAAAAGGGTGAGAGTTCATAATAGAAAGAGAGAATAAAAACAAAAGATAATAAGAAAACAAGGAAAATAAACTCCTAAAACTAGCAAAAACTAGCATACAAATCAAAAATCAAGCAATTCACAATATCAACATATATACAATAACCAATAACAAGTGCACATTTGCAAGTCCCCGGCAACGGCACCAAAAGCTTGACGTCACGGAAATCATTAGTTCGAAATTTTCACAAAATAATTCCATTAAAGTATAGATCCAAACCAACAGACAACTCTCAATCAAAGTTTAATTTATTTGTCACTTAAGTCAAACCAATAAAAATCGAAAGTATTTAAACCTCGGGTCGTCTATCAAAGGAATTGCAGAGAAGTGTGCATATTATTGGTTATGAGAAATTTTGGGAGTTTTTAGTATGATGATCAAGAAAGTAAAGCTACAACTAAGGAACTATAAATGCTAAAAAACACTCATGGCAAGGATTAAGAGTCAAAATTTCCAATTCTAGATCAATGACCACAACATGGTAATTACAAAGGGTTAATTCTACTTAGTTATACTCTAACATCAGAGAGTGAAGTCAAGTGGACGTAATTGATCCTCAAACCAACTAACAACCCTAAATTACCAATCACACTGGACATCAATGACATCAAGGAACCCAAGTCCTCAATCTCAAGCCAAGAGTGTTATGGTGTGGTATTTTACAACCCACACTACTAACTGGCAAGTGCACCAGGTCGTACCAAGTAATACCTTATGTGAGTAAGGGTCGATCCCACGAGGATTAATGGATCAAGCAACAATAGCGTTTGATAGGATTAGTTAGGCAAGCAGAAAAGAGTGTTTTGGTATTCAAAGAGCATTAAACACAGACAAGTAAATAAGTTGGGAATAAAATATTAAGAAGGCAGTTAAGGTTTAAGAGTTATCTATTTTTCCGGATTAACTTTTATTACTAATTAATTAATCATGCAAGATTTAATTCTATGGCAAACTATATGTGACTATACCCTAATTCCTTAGACCTTCCTAGTCTCCTCTAAAATTCATTAATTGCCAATTCCTTGGTCAAGTAGTTCCAATTAGAGGGTGATGATCAATTTCTAGTTTATATGCCAAAAGAATCCTAATTATCCACAAATAAGGGGATTATATGTCACGTATCCCGTTAAATACAAACAATTAAAAATTCAGTATAATATCTTTTCAAGCTGTTGTTCAAGTAAAGAGCTTTTCCAAGTTTTACAACAACTCAATTAGAACATGGGTCATACTTCCGTTCCACCCATATTCATAAATAAAGAGCAAAAACAATTATTGAAATATAAATCTAAACATGGATTAAATTAGAAAGATCAAACGAATAAATCCATACAAATAGACAGAGCTCCTAACCTTAACAATAGAGAATTAGTTGCTCATGATTGAGAGGGAAAATAAGGATTCCCTAAAATAATCTATGTATTTGTCTAAATGTACAGAGTTCCTATTTATTACTAATCCTAATAGGTTTAAAATCTAAAATTAAAAATAATATCTTTTCCTAAAAGATAAGATTTGAATTTAAATTCGAATTAATTAACAGATCTTCAGTTGATGGGTAGGGACCACTTGATTTGTCCATTCTGCAGCTTCTAATCTGTGTTTTCTGGGCTGGAAACTAGGTCAAAAACAGCCCAGAAATCGTAACCAGCATTTTTTGTATTATTGCAGATCGCGCATGTGATGCATCCGCGTCGGCCACGTGCTCGCGTCATTTGCACAGATTCTAGTCCACGCGTTCGCGTCAAGCATGCGATCGCGTCAATGCAATTTCTCCATTCCGCGCTGTCGCATGAGCTACGCGGCTGCGTTAATCTTCGCTGGTTATCCCTTTGGTTTCTTCTTCTTCTCTACAGAAACTTCATCAAATCCATCCAAATGCTACCTAAAATGAATAAAATTGCACAAAGCTCAAAATAGCATCCATAGTGGCTAAAATATATTTATTTCTTAATTAAATTCAACAAATTAGATGCAAATTCACTAGGAAAAGATAGACAAGATGCTCATGCATTACAACACCAAACTTAAACTGTTGCTTGTCCTCAAGCAACCAAAACTATATAGGCTTCGGATGTGAATTTGCATGAGAATGAGAATTTGATTAAGCTTGTGTCTCTTTTTAAAGTGGGGTTTATAACTGTAATCCTGAATAGGTTTGGCATTTCACTCTCCTTTAAATCAGAAGGATGTCATTGTCATCTGGAATTAGAATTTGGATAATATTATGAATTCTCTGATATTTTATAATTCAGTTTAATCCTTAAACACAGAAAATTCCCTTTTATTCTCTTTTCTTTGGTGCTTTGCACCTTGAGCCTAGCCGTGACTTTAAATGTTTTGTCTCAAGAGTTACTTGACACAAAAACACCATAAGCACTTAACTGGGGAACTCTCTTTGAGTTCTGATTTTTCTTTTAGTTACTCCCAGACAGTGGTGCTCAAAGCCTTTGGCATACTCTGTTAAATGCAATTGATCTCGACTCTAAGTGTTCTGTCTCAAGGATTACTTGACACAATCACACCACAAGCATATGACTAGGGAAACAACTCTTTGAGCTTTTAATCATGTCTGACCTCCCTAGTCATTGATGCTCAGAGCCTTGGACCTTGCTTTTATTATTATTTACTTATATATTTTTTTTTTCTTTTGCTGTTTTCTTTTGCTTCAAGGATTAAATTTTTTTTTTATTTCAGAGAAGTCATAATAATTCTCTAAATTCATGTTCCTTATACATCAACATCCCTTGATTCAAATTCAAGTATGTACTGTTCATATCATGCATTCAAAATTACAATTAATACCACCACATTTATGTAAATTAGACTATTCTTAAAATTAACTCAATTTCTTATGCAATACATCACTTCTTTTTCTTTTCTTTTTAGATTCAAGTTCAGTGAGTGGTACATGAAACATCTTTTCAACATTAAAACAATTAAAAGAAAACTAATCCTAGGATTCTAACTAATAAAAGATCTTGCAACAGACAAAGTAAAATAGCAGAAAACCGGAACATAACA
Organism: Arachis hypogaea; assembly: GCF_003086295.3. NCBI lineage: Eukaryota > Viridiplantae > Streptophyta > Magnoliopsida > Fabales > Fabaceae > Arachis > Arachis hypogaea. Next base: position 53,715,480 of record NC_092039.1, on the reverse strand, counting down.
TAGAAAAAGAGGGGAGGAATAAAAATGAAAGGAACTCAACCACCTTAGTTATCCTAGCTGTCTTTATTCTTTAGGTTGTGCTCCTCAACGAAGATGATTCGCCTCCCTTTTGTGCCAGAAAATCAATAAGCGCAGCATCAACACCAAACTTAAAGGTTTGCTTGTCCTCAAGCAAAGAAGAATTGAAAATAGAAGAGACAAATATTATGAGGAAAAAAATAAAAGGATAAAAGAATAAGAGAGAATTAGGATTGGGAGAGAGAGAGAAAGAAAACTGGGCGGCGCAAGCGACACGGACGCGTGCAGCACGCGTATGCGTGGGTCGCGAATGTTCTTAATGATGCGTTAACGTCAGGCACGCGTCCGCATGCCCTGGTTTTTGTGCAATTTGCGTGAAAGCAGCCGCACGCCCGCGCGACTCTCTGTTCACATGGCTTTGGAGCCAATTATTCATACGACGCGTTTGTGTCATGCACGCGCTCACGTGGATGGCCATATGTGTGACTGACGCGAACGCATCAGTCACGCGTCTGCATGCCCAAATTTGTGCTTTTAGCACACTTCCTGCCCCCAAGCCAGCACAACTCTCTTCCCAATACTCTTTTACGTCGAATTTGCCGGTCACGCGTTCGCGTCAATGATGCGCCCGCGTGAATGGCAAAAATCAAAAACGATGCGAACGCGTGAGGTACGCGTACGCGTGGGATCGTTTGTGCGAAAGGCTCCATTCTGGCGCCACTCCTACGCAACTCTCTGTCAAATTTCATTTTTCACGCACACCCATCTGACGCGTCCGCATTAGCGACGCTTGCGCGTCGTATGCGTTTTATTTATTTGAAATATATATATAGACCTTGAGGTGTTCGGTTCCTGTGATAAAATAGCAGCATGATCAGAAAATTAGTAAGAACTCAATAAAAATCAAATAAGAAAATTACTACTACGAAAATTAAAAATAGCTAAGGATACAAAATTATCGGGTTGCCTCCCGATAAGCGCTTCTTTATCGTCACTAGCTTGACGGTCAGCTCCTCTAAGGAGGAGGATCATAGGGGCTCATCTCTTCACCCCTTAATTTGAACTTCTTTCCTGTATCTCCATAATGTAGCTCAATATGCTCCAGAGAGAGGATTCTGATTACTGTATAAACCCATGCTGGATTGCTGGTCAATACTACCTTCATTCCTGGGGAGAAACCTTCAGTGGGGATCTTTTTGTTTCTCCGTCCTCTGGGTACTTTCTTCTTTTTGGGAACCTCCTCCTTGGTAGATGATGCATTTCCAACACCAAACTTAGGTTTGATGTCAGGAGGAATTTTATTGATTGTTGCCAAGAGAGGTTTGAGCTGCAAATTTTGTTGTGTATTATCAGGGGGTTTTTGAAGGTTTGGATCAATAAGCTCAGCCTGCATGCACCTCTCTTCTTCACCTGTTGGATGTATATCTTTGAAGACATGGAAGACCAGTTGCTCATTATGCACTCTAAGCACTAATTCACCCACTTCTACATCAATCAAAGCTCTTTTAGTGGCTAGGAATGGTCTTCCTAGAATTATAGAGGCATTCTCATCCTCCCCTGTGTCCAGAATCACAAAGTCTGCTGGGAGGAAGAATTTACCCACTTTGACCAAGATATTCTCCACTAATCCGTATGCAGGCTTCATAGATTTATCTACCATCTGCAATGCTATCTTTGTGGGTTGTGCCTCTTGAATTTGCAGTTTTTTCATCATAGATAAGGGCATTAGATTTATGCTTGCCCCCAGATCACATAGGGCTTTCTCAAAGGTTCTGCTCCCAATGGTGCATAGAATTTGAAAGCTCCCTGGATCTGGCACCTTCTTTGGCAAGTTATTCTGAATTACAGCACTACATTCCTTAGTCAGAACTACTGTCTCATATCCCTTTAAACGCTTTTTCTTTGACAACAACTCCTTCATGAATTTGGCATAGATAGGCATTTGCTCCAAAACCTCAGCAAAAGGAATATTGATTTGTAACTTTCTGAAGATTTCCAAGAACTTTGAGAACTGTTTGTCCTTTGTCTCCTTTTGAAGTCTCTGAGGATATGGCATCTTAGGCTTGTACTTAGGAGCCTTTGGCAGTGTAGGATAAGTGTCAAGAGAGTCTGGGAATGGGTTGTCTGCACGCTTTGGAGGGACATGCTCAACTTCTTCCTTCTTCTCCTCTGGAGCATCCTTTTCAACTAGCTCTTCATTGACCTTGGTCTCAGAACCAGCTACTTTACCACTCCTTAATTGAATAGCCTTGTAATCTTCTCTTGGGTTCACCACTGTATCACCTTGAAATGTGCTTGCAGACCTCTCAAGTATTTGTTTGCTCAGTTGGCCCACTAGCACCTCTAAATTTCTAATGGAGGCTCTGGTTTCCTGCATAACTTGTGCTTCCGTACTTGCCACTTGTCCACTTATCACGGAGATAGCCTTGCATTCCTCTCTTGGATTTGGAATTATGTTACTAGGAAGGCTATTAGTGGTCCTCTGATCAATTTCATTAACTCTGGTGGCTATTTGACCCATTTGAATCTCCAGGTTCTTGATGGATGCTCTGGTTTCCTGTCTAAAACCTGTCAATATTGCTTTTAGATCATTGTTCTGTTGGAAAACTGCCCTGAAAATTATTGTTAAAGTTCTGAGGTCTCTGAGGTTGATCCCTCCATCCAAAATTTGGGTGATTCCTCCATCCCTGGTTGTATGTCTTAGAATATGGATCATTGTTGGAATTTCTAGGACCACTCCCCATGTAATTTACCTGTTCAAAAGAAGGTTGAGCATAATCATAATTATCATTTTGCATAAAGTTACCTGCCCTGTCATAAGAGACTTCCTGTGGTGGATTTTGGGTGTTGATAGCTGATACTTGCATGCCACCCATCTGTTGAGTAAGTAGATTTATTTGCTGAGACATCAGCTTGTTCTGAGCAAGAAGAGCATTAACCGCTTCTACTTCCAACACGTCTCTCTTCTGAGGGGTCTCAGAGTTCACAGGATTCCTGTTAGAGGAGTATAAATATTGGTTGCTAGCAACCAATTCAATAAGCTCAATAGTCTCCTCTGGTGTCTTCTTCTTGTGCAATGAACCTCCTACAGAATTATCTAAGCACATTTTGGACATTTCACCCAAGCCTTCATAAAATATGTCTATTTGTGTCCATTTGGAGAACATGTTTAGAGGGCATTGCCTAGTCAGTAGCTTGTATCTCTCTTAAGCTTCATACAGAGTCTCACCATCCTTCTGTCTGAAGGTCTGAACCTCCATCCTAAGCTTAGTCAGCTTCTTTGGTGGGAAAAATTTTGTTAGAAACTCAGTAACCACCTTATTCCAAGTATCCAAACTGTCCTTGGGTTGAAAATCTAACCATAGTTTTGCTCCATCCCTCAGAGCAAACGGGAAGAGCATTAGTCTGTACACATCTGAGTTCACTCCATTTGTCTTCACAGTATCACAAATTTGCAGAAAACTAGAAATAAACTGATTTGGGTCTTCGTGGGGAAGACCATGATACTGGCAGTTTTGTTGTACCAGAGTGACCAGTTGAGGCTTCGACTCAAAGTTGTTTGCAGTAATAGGAGGCACCACAATGCTCTTTTCATACAGATCTGCAGTAGGAGCAGAGAAAGAGCCAAGTACTCGCTTTTGTTCATTCCCATTCGGGTTTGCCGCATTGGTATTATCATTATTAGTTGGATCCATAGTGGATTCTGCAGCCTTGTATAGTCTTGCTTGTTGTAAACGCCACCTGAAAGTCCTTTCAGGTTCAGGATCAAAGTCTAAGAGATGTTCTTTGTCTCTGTTCCTGCGCATAAACAAACAGAAAACAAGAAAGAATGGGAATCTCTACGTCAAAGTGCAGAGAATTCCCAGTGAGGTAACTCTGTGTAAAGAGATAAAAATATTGAATAAAATAAATAGAAGAAAAATAATAAATAGTCAACACCAAACTTAATTTTAGAAATTAAGAAAAACATTGGTCCTATTTATTTATAAATTTTTTTAATTAAAATATTTTTTTTTCAAAAATCAAGTAATAAAAAATATAAAAAAATAAAAAAACGAAACAGGGGAGGGGTTCACGGAAAATAAGAGAAAAAAATATTATTTATTTATTTATTTATTTATTTATTTATTTATTTATTTATTTATTTTAAAACAAGATAAAAAAAGAAAACGAGAAAGAAAGAACAGGGGAGGGAGTAAACGAAAAGGAAAAGAAAAAATAACGTAAAGGATAGAAAAGGAAAAAAAATAACGTAAAGGAAAAAGGAAAAATACCGTAAAAAAATTTTTTTTGAAATATTCAAAGCAAAATTTTTAAATAAAATTAAAACTAAAACGCCTAATCTAAGCAATCAAACAACTGGTAGTTGTTAATCACAGTCAATCCCCGGCAACGGCGCCAAAAACTTGGTGTGGTATTTTACAACCCACACTACTAACCGGCAAGTGCACCGGGTCATACCAAGTAATCCCCGGCAACGGCGCCAAAAACTTGGTGTGGTATTTTACAACCCACACTACTAACCGGCAAGTGCACCGGGTCATACCAAGTAATACCTTATGTGAGTAAGGGTCGATCCCACGAGGATTGATGGATCAAGCAATAATAGCGTTTGATAGGATTAGTTAGGCAAGCAGAAAAGAGTGTTTTGGTATTCAAAGAGCATTAAACACAGACAAGTAAATAAGTTGGGAATAAAATATTAAGAAGGCAGTTAAGGTTTAAGAGTTATCTATTTTTTTGGATTAACTTTTATTACTAATTAATTTAATCATGCAAGATTTAATTTCATAGAAAACTATATGTGACTTGACCCTAATTCCTTAGACCTTCCTACTCTCCTCTAAAATTCATTAATTGCCAATTCCTTGGTCAATTAGTTCCAATTAGAGGGTGATGATCAATTTCTAGTTGATATGCCAAAAGAATCCTAATTATCCACAAATAAGGGGATTATATGTCACGTATCTCGTTAAATACAAACAATTTAAAATTCAGTATAATATGTTTTCAAGCTGTTGTTCAGGTAAAGAACTTTTCCAAGTTTTACAAGAACTCAATTAGAACATGGGTCATACTTCCGTTCCATCCATATTCAGAAAATAAAGAGCGAAAACAATTATTGAAGTATAAATCTAAACATGGATTAAATTAGAAAGATCAAACGAATAAATCCATACAAATAGACAGAGCTCCTAACCTTAACAATAGAGGATTAGTTGCTCATGATTGAGAGGGAAAATAAGGATTCTCGTAAAATAATCTATGTATTTGTCTAAATGTACAGAGTTCCTATTTATTACTAATCCTAATAGGTTTAAAATCTAAAATTAAAAATAATATCTTTTCCTAAAAGATAAGATTTGAATTTAAATTCGAATTAATTAACAGATCTTCAGTTGATGGGTGGGGACCACTTGATTTGTCCATTCTGCAACTTCTAATCTGTGTTTTCTGGGCTGGAAACTGGGTCAAAAATAGCCCAGAAATCGTAACCAGCATTTTCTGTATTATTGCAGATCGCGCATGTGACGCGTCTGCGTCGTCCACGCGCTCATGTCATTTGTGCAAATTCTAGTCCACGCGTTCGCGTCAGGCACGCGATCGCGTCATTGCAATTTCTCCATTCCGCGTGGTCGCGTGAGCTACGTGTCTGCGTCGATCTTCGCTGGTCAACTCTTTGGTTTCTTCTTCCTCTCTACAGAAACTTCATCAAATCCATCCGAATTCTACCTAAAATGAATAAAATTGCACAAAGCTCAAAATAGCATCCATAGTGGCTAAAATATAATTAATTCTTAATTAAATTCAACAAATTAGATGCAAATTCACTAGGAAAAGATAGACAAGATGCTCACACATCATGCTAAAATCTACTTTAACACCAAACCAAGCTTTTTATCAAACACTTAGAAGGCATCAAATAAAGATATGGTAAAATTGCAAAGAAATATAAAATCTAAAGCTACCCAATGTAGGATAACAATAATAACAACTTAATTAAGCATCAATTAACATAAGAACATCAAATTGCATTAAAGAAATTCAAGATCCAACAAGAGTGTTCATGAACTAAAAAGTGGCAAAATGAGAAATTAACAAGAAGAACTAAGAAAATTAAAGCAACAGAACAAGGAAAAGTAAAAGAAACTAAATCAAAACAAGTATTTAAACCTAAATCTAAGAAGGAATTAAGCACAAAACCCTAAATTCTAGAGAGAAGAGAGAGCTTCACTCTCTAGAAATCTAACCTAAAGCATGGATAAAACTAAACTATGCTACTTGGTTCATTCCCCCTTCAATCCTTTGTTTAAAGCATCAAAAATGGGTTGGATTGGGCTCAACATGCTTCAAAAATCGCTGGTCACATGTTGCCTTAAGTGAGTCACATTTTTTTGTGTTCTGTGTATGATAAACCACAATTTTATGGTTTATTTTGAATTGAATTTGGTGGATTTTGTCAATTTTTCTCCCATTTATTCACTAAAATAGCATGGTTTGTGAATTTCTTCCAAATTGTGCTTAAGAGTAAAAACATGCTTTTTAGGCTTTTAAATTGCTAAATTTAATTCACTTTTCTACCATTCGATGCCTTGATATGTTTGTTTGAGTGATTTAAGGTTTTAAAGGCAAGGATGGCTTGAAAGAAATGGAAGAAAAGCATGCAAAGTGGAGAATTCATGAAGAAATGATTATTTTCAAAATTCATGGCTATGCGTATACATGGCCCATGCGTACGCATGGGAGGAAATCTGTCAGGTGACGTGTATACATGGCCCACGCGTACGCATGACAAGTAGCACGTGACCAACTTAAAGGCAATATGCTGGGGGCGATTTTTGAGCCATCCAGACCCAAGTCTAACTCATTTTTGATGCTATTGAACCCAAGGATTGAACGGGGATGAACCAAGTAATCATAATTTAGTTTTTCATCATGTTTTAGGTTAGGTTTCTAGAGAGAGAAGCTCTCTCTTCTCTCTAGAAATTAGGCTAGATTAGTTTAATTTATCTTTAATCTCTCTCTTTAATTCTTGTTTTAGTGTAGTTTCATTTTCCATGCTTTATTGTCTTGGGTCTTTTAGTTTACATTGTTAATTTTCCTTTTATCTCATTTCTTATGCTTATGAACTCTTGCTACGTTTGATCTTTATTAATGCAATTTATATTTTCATGTTATTATTGCTTTCTTTAATTGTTATTATTGATCTCTTGCAATTAGTAGCTGTTAGATTTTATTATTGTTGCAATTTTAATATGCTTTCCTTTTATGCCTTCCAAGTGTTTGATAAAATCCTTGGTTAGATTTTAGAGTAGATTTTTGTACTCTTGGCTTGGGTTGGTAACTTGGGTAACCTTGAGTTACTAATGTCCAAGTGATTGATAATTTGTTTCCATTGACTCTATCTCTCACTAAATTAATTAGTGGGTTAGCTAGGACTTATGGACTAGGATCAATTAAGCTCACTTGACTTTTCTCTAATTTTGGGGATGAAAAAGTGGGAATGATCCTTGTAATTATCATGTTGTGGTTAGTAACAAGGATAGTGATCCTTAACCATCAACCCTTGCCATGACCTTTTCACCATTTGAGTCTCCTTTCCTTTGTTAGTTAATTGTCCTTTATTTTCTTGCAATTTATTTTCTTGCCTATCAAACCCAAAACCCCAAAAATATACACCCCATAACCAATAATATGCACACTTTCCTACAATTTCTTTGAGAGACGACCCGAGGTTTAAATATTTCAGTTATTTTTATTGGGTTGGTACTTGTAACAAACAAATTAAACTTTGATTGATGGTTAATTGTTGATTTGGAACTTGATAAACCACTATTTTATGGTTTATCTTGTGCTCAATTGAGTGGTTTTATCAAGCCTTTGCACACTTATTCATACTATTTGCATGGTTTTACAATTCTTTCCCAGAATTTGTTCTATGATTGAAAACTTGCTTCCTAGAGTCTTTAATTTGTGTATTTTAATCATCTCTTATTATCATTCGATGCCTTGATATGTGTGTTAAGTGTTTTTAGAGATTACAGGGTAGGAATGGCACAGAGAAGATGGAAAGGAAGCATGCAAAACTGGAAGGAATACAAGAAACTGAAGGAACTGCTAAAGTTGTCTAGCCTGACCTCTTGGTACTGAATCGACCATAACTTGAGCTACAAAGATCCAAATGACGCGGTTCCAGTTGCGTTGGAAAGCTAACATCCGGGATTTCGCAAAGATATATAATTTTTCATAGCTGCCTCGAAGTTAGATGATGCGGACGCGTAGATGACGCGCACGCGTCGCATCTACGAATTTCAATCCACGCAAATCTGTGGATGACGCTTCGGTATCACTTTGCCGCAACCTGTACGAACCAGAAATTACTGGGGGCGATTTCTGCGCAATTTTTTACCCAATTTTTGGCCCAGAAAACACATATTAGAGGCTATAAAGTGAGGGAATGCATCCATTCATGAGAGACGGCTGATAATTCATAATTTTTAGGATTAGATGTAGTTTTAGAGAGAGAAGATCTCTCCTCTCTCTTAGGATCAGGATTTAGGATTTCTATTATGTTTAAGCTATGATCTTCTTCTTTATCACAGGTTCAATGTTCCTTTAATTTATTTTCTACTTTTATTTATTCCATTACTTTAATTGTTATTTATCTTTTCAATTTGGTTTATGAACCTTCCATGTTAGGATTGATTTTCTTAATTAATACACATTGAGGTATTTCAGACGTATGATTGCTTTCTTTAATTTATGTTATTGATGCTTTCACTTTATCCAAATTATTTTCATTCGAGTAGACTTTCTTCCCTTTTGGCTTTGGTTAAGTAATTGGTAACACTTGAGTTATCAAACTTAGCTGTTGATTGAAATTGGAATTACTGATTGATCTGTATCACTCTAAAGCTAGTCCTTCCATAAGGATTGGCTAGGACTTGAGGATCAAGCTAATTAGTCCTCTTGACCTTCCTTTGTTTAGTAAAGCCTGACCAAGCGAGATTAAAACCCAATTTCATCACACCTGATAAGGATAACTAGGATAGGAATTCCAGTTCTCATACCTTGCCAAGAGATTTTATTATTATTAATTTATTTTTCTTGTCATTCAAACTACTTGCTCCTTATTTAAAAAAAAAACCCCAAAATATACCTTTGCATAACCAATAATAAGAACACCTCCCTGCAATTCCTTGAGAAGATAACCCGAGGTTTAAATACTTCGGTTATCAATTCCAAAGGGGTTTGTTACTTGTGACAACTAAAACTTTTGTAAGAAAGGAATTCTTGTCGGTCTAGAAGCTATACTTACAACGGGAATTTATTTGTGAAAATTCTAGATAGCGCAAGAGTTCCATTCTTCAAAATGGCACTATTGCCAGGGAATTGCAAATGTGTGCCTTATTATTGGTTATTGTAAATAGTTTTTCTTTTGCTTGTTTATTTGTTTTTGTTTTTAATTTTTATTTGCTACTATGAATTCTCACCCCTGTCGCTATGAGTTTGGTTCCAATGTTGTTGTAGGGAATGGACGCTATAAGGAAAACATGCATCCAGGATGGAACAATCAAAGATGGAAGGAGCCACAAGGATTTGATCAACCCTCATGGCAACAACCACCTCCAATGGACTATCAACAACCATTCTGTGATGTATATTAAGGTAATGGATATGGTGAGTGCTCTTTTGATTACCAACAAGACCCATTATATGCTTATGAACCACCTCCTCAACATAACTATGGACCACCATACTCACAACCCCCTACTACCAAACACCATCACATGATCCTAACCCTTATCCACCATATCAACCACCCTATGAGCCATAGGAGCCATACATAGATCCACCCCGATTCCAACCCAGTTACTCCCAAGGACCACCACCTCCATATACACCACATCTATATCCATCAATCCAAGAGTCTTATGATTCTACTTATGATATCCGAGCAGAACAAGAGTCGAGGGATCGTTTCAAGGAAACAATAGATCAATTTCAAGCAACCTTGCGTCAAGTGGACTGAGCGATAAACCGAACAGCACCCGAAGCTTTCATGGCTAAAGAATCTCAACTTGAGAACATGGAATTAAAATGTGCTATGCAATAAGTGGAAAAGATGGAGACTGATGAACCACCCTCTTATCATGAACCCTTCCTCCCAAGTAATGAACCCTCACATCCACCCCAATCTCCAATGGATGACATCCTTCGTGGTCTTCTTCAAGGGCAAGCAAAGATGAAAAGAGATGTACTAGAATTTGCGACTACCTTGACCGAGGTAGTAAATCATATAGCTCCCTAACATCTGAGTACTCAAAGTACTCCCACGGCTACAAGTGGAGAATCAAAAGAAGAGCGTAGCATGAAGGAGACACTAGAAACTCCAGTGGACAATGAAGAACATGGCTTTGTATTGGAACAAGTGGAGGAAGCCATAATACTTGCAGAGGAAGAAGTGGTTGAAGATTTAGGAGATGCTGAACCTCTATAGGAATTTGGAATTGTAGAGTACTCCTCCAATAAGATCGAAATTGATGTCAAGAAGGCCAGTGCACAACCTCCATGGCATATTCCTTATGAAGACTTGGATGGGATAGATCAAGAAGTAAGTTCCCTTGGTAATAAGGATCATGCATCAAGTCCTCCCAGTAATAAAACTACATCCACAATTGAACTTCTTGAATATGAAGACTCTTCTCTGATTGAATCTGAGAATGATGTGGAAGCGAAAATCCTTAGAAAAGGGCGGACGGGAGTTAAGTACGCTTTGTCAAGAACGTTGGAGCCTTCTCCACCTAGGTTGTCGTCTACTCTTTCACTTGAGTGGGTAAAACTTATCTCTGTTCGTTTTCCTATCCCACTTGAGTACGGTATTCTTGAAACGGATGGCCAACTCAGGAAGCTTTGTGTTATAAAGCGTAAGAGGAGACAGTTTAGTGGTTGGAGTTGCAAATCAAGGCTCATCAAGGTTGATACTTCAAGAGATAGATGTAAGGACTCAACTGGTGGTAATTTGGTTAGATCCAAAAGAAGAGTTTAGTACTCCATAGAGAATTTAGACTGGTTGCCACCCAATTGGAATAATGATGATCCACTTCAAAACGGGTGTAAAAACAAGATTTGGGATCCAGGCATATATGAGGATCAAATTTGGGAGCTCAAAGCTTGTGAAGAACTCCATCAAAGCTTGAGAAATTTACTTGGTATTGATAGAGCTTATTGGAAGTCCAAGCATTGGTGAAAGTTTCAAGATGAGTTCAAGCACAAGCCACCATGACAAGGAGCTCACCAAATGTCCAACTTAAGGACTTTAACTAAAAGTGCTAGATGGGAGACAACCCACCATGGTATGATCGTCCCTTTTTCAGTTTTAATTCTAGTATGTTTTGTTTGTTTTTGAGTTTTGATTGAACCTGGAATCATGCATAACATTCATATTAGCATTTCATTTTGCATACTGCATTAAAAAAAGAGAAGCGCACGCGACGCGACAGCGTCACTGACGCGTCCGCGTCATATGTGCATTAGGAAGAAAACAAGATTGAACAGAGAGTCACGCGAAAGCGTGGCTGGAGGCGTGCCTTTGGCACAAATTGATCCATGCGACCGCATCGCTGACGCGTCTGTGTCATGTGGGAAAAAGCCTCACACGTGTCCGCGTCACCCACGCGAACGCGTGACCTAAAAATCGACATATAAAAGGGTGTATGGCAGCAAGTTGTGATGGAGTGGGGCTGGAACCATGCTAGGAGCACAAGCCCTACCATGCGAACGCGTGCCCTACGCGTTCCCGTCATTTTTCAAAATAAGCCATCCACGCGATCGCGTCACCCATGCGACCGCGCCACCCTAAATTTTGGCAAAATGAGTTTGAAACAGGAAGTTGCGCGAACGCGAGGCTGCCCTCGCGCCAACAGCACAATTCACGTCACGCAAACGCGTGCCCTACGCGTCCACGTCCGCGTCACTTCAAAAACGCGCTAACCACCCGAACGCGTGCTCCACGCGTCTACATCACAAGCGGCACACAGCTTATCCAAGATCAGCCAAATATCTTATCTTTTCTTCCCCTTCTTATTTCTTTCTTCCTCGTTTCTTAATTTTTTCTTCTTTTCTATTGGTGTTAAAATTCTCTTCTTCAACTATTGCATCTTTTCTTGAATTAATCTGGTGCTTCATGACTTGTTTTATTCTGATTGGGTATTATTATTCATATGTCAATGCTAATTTTTATAATACTGATATTCCTTTTGCATTGATATGCACTTACACTGTCTTTCATTGCCCACACTCTTCCCCATTGTTGCAAATTTTTGCACTCTTGATTTGCCATGTGCTTCTACTGTTTTCTCACTTTCATGTTGTAGCTATCATGTAATTGAGACCATCATTATTTGGCATTAACACCCATATTTTATTTGTTTTTGGGTTACTTTCCTTCTTTTTTCTCTTCTTTCAGGATGGCCACCGAAAGGGAAAAGGAAGAACTTCTATATGGGGAGATAGGCAAGTCAATCTGCACAATTTATAGAGAAAGACATCAGTTGGAGCGGCCCATCCACTTGTACATCTTAGCATGCACCGAGGACGGTGCAATCTTTAAGTGTGGGGAGGTCGATACCGATCTCCATGGGTTAGTTATTCTCTTCTCAACACCAATGTCTCATTTTCTTTATTAGTTCATTGTTGTATTGCATAATAGATTGCATGTGTAGTTGATTGTTTGCATTTAAGTACTACTTGGTTGAAAAATAATAAGTTTCTTTTTAAGACCCTATTTTTGAAAATTTTCACTAATTTAAATTAAAAAAATTTTAAAATTTTCTATGTGTTAAATTTGTTTGAAGTTGTATTTGGAACATAGTTAAAAGCTAGAACACACAACCTGTGAGATTTTGAGCTTATTTACATGGTTACATTATTCAACCATAAATTTTTATTCTTGTGTGTTTTCTTCTCTATAATTGCAATCTTTGCTTTGTTCCATTCTATATGTCCATTATTTAGTGTATTTACACGCTTGCATATGATTGAGGCCATTACTTGTTTTTGCTCACTTATCCCAAATAGCCTACCCTTTCAATTGCCTTTGTTAGCCCCCTTGAGCCTTTTTGGCCCCCACTTCTGTTTTATAACCACATTACTAGCCTTAAGTAAAAAAAACAAAATAAAAATCCCAAGTTGAATCCTTGGTTAGCTTAAAATAGTTATTGTGTATAATTTAAGTATGGAGAATTTTTTTTGGGAACATGGGATGATAGGAAAAAAGGGAATTAAATTGAATAAGTTATTTCAAAATTTGGGAAGCATGCTCATGTGAAATCAAAATAATTAAATTACCATGTGCATTGAGATGAAAAAAATAAAATAAAATAAAATAAAAAATAAAAAATTAAGTAATTAAATAAGGGGATCCAAAAATTACCCCAATGCAAAATAAAAAGAACCAATCCACATGGGACAAAATTGAAAAATAAATTTGGTGCATGAGCATGTAATACAAAAGTGGAAAAATTTGGGTAGCTATGTAAAGAACTTTGAAATTATATAAAGTGTATATGTTAGGTGAGATCATAGACTAATCAATGATTCACTTTGTTAGCTCACTTAGCCTTATATATACACCCTTACCCTTACCTTAGCCCCATTACAACCTTGAAAAAGACCTCATGATGTTTGCATTGGTATACTAAATATTTGTTGATTGGTTAGATGAAGAACAAAGTTTAGAAAGCATGATTAGAGAAGAGTAGAGTGAATTACCCTATACACTTGAGAGACTAGAGTGATATACGCTACTAGTAAGGGTTCAGTGCTTAATTCTATGTTCCCTGTTTTCATGAGCTATCCTCTTACAAGTTTACTTGTCTTTTATTGTGTAATTTGAATTAGTGGAATTTGATTCATGTTTGTCTTGGAGAACTTATTTACTTTTAACCAACTAGGTAGAAATATCTTGCATGTAGTTGCATTTACATAGATAGGTTGCATTGCATACTCTCTATCATTCCTCTTCACTCCTTTATAGCTTCTCTTGAGCTTAGCATGAGGACATGCTAATGTTTAAGTGTGGGGAGGTTAATAAATCACTATTTTATGGTTTATCTTGTGCTCAATTGAGTGGTTTTTATTAAGCCTTTTAACACTTATTCATACTATTTGCATGGTTTTACAATTCCTTCCCAGAATTTGTTCTATGATTGAAAACTTGCTTCCTAGAGTCTTTAATTTGTGTATTTTAATCATCTCTTATTACCATTCGATAACTTGATATGTGTGTTAAGTGTTTTCAGAGATTACAGGGCAGGAATGGCTCAGAAGATGGAAAGGAAGCATGCAAAACTGGAAGAAATACAAGAAACTGAAGGAACTGCTAAAGTTGTCCAGTCTGACCTCTTGGTACTAAATTGACCATAATTTGAGCTACAAAGGTCCAAATGACGTGGTTCTAGTTGCGTTAAAAAGCTAACATTTAGGGCTTCACAACGATATATAATTTGTCATAGCTGCCTCAAATTTAGGTGATACGGACGCGTGGATGACGCGCACACGTCGCATCTGCAAATTTCAATTCACGCAAACGCATGGACAATGCCTCTGAGTCACTTTGCCGCGACCTGTACGAACCAAAAATTGTTGGGGGCGATTTCTGGGCTGTTTTTTACCCAGTTTTCGGCCCAGAAAATACAGATTAGAGGCTATAAAATGAGAAAATGCATCCATTCATGAGAGACGGCTGATAATTTATAATTTTTAGGATTAGATGTAGTTTTAGAGAGAGAGGATCTCTCCTCTCTCTTAGGATTAAGATTTAGGATTTCTATTATGTTTAAGCTATGATCTTCTTCTTCATCACAGGTTCAATGTTTCTTTAATTTATTTTCTACTTTTATTTATTCCATTACTTTAATTGTTATTTATCTTTTCAAATTGGTTTATGAACCTTCCATGTTAGGATTGATTTTCTTAATTAATACATATTAAGGTATTTCAGACGTATGATTAATTTCTTTAATTTATGTTATTGATGCTTTCGCTTTATCCAAATTATTTTCATTCGAGTAGACTTTCTTCCCTTTTGGTTTTAGTTAAGTAATTGGTAACACTTGAGTTATCAAACTCAGCTGTTGCTTGAAATTGGAATTACTGATTGATCTGGATCACTCTAAAGCTAGTCCTTCCATAAGGATTGACTAGGACTTGAGGATCAAGCTAATTAGCCACTTGTCCTTCCTTTGTTTAGTAAAGGCTGACAAAGCCGGATTAAAACCCAATTTCATCACACCTGATAAGGATAACTAGGATAGGAATTTCAGTTCTCATACCTTGTCAAGAGATGTTATTATTATTAATTTATTTTTCTTGTCATTCAAACTACTTGCTCCTTATTTCAAAAAAAACCCCAAAATATACCTTTGCATAACCAATAATAAGAACACCTCCCTGCAATTCCTTGAGAAGACGACCCGAGGTTTAAATACTTCGGTTATCAATTCCAAAGGGGTTTGTTATTTGTGACAACCAAAACTTTTGTAAGAAAGGAATTCTTGTCGGTCTAGAAGCTATACTTACAATGGAAATTTATTTGTGAAAATTTTAGATCGTGCGAGAGTTCCGTTCTTCAGAACTATACTTGCAACGGAATTATTTTTTGTGAAATTTCTAGACCGACATTTATTCTTCATCAGTGTATACAGCACTTTGGTTGCATATGCAGACATCTTAACACACGTTCCCTATTAATAATTGTATATCATTTTGAAGCCCCGGATGTTAGCTTTCTAATGCCACTGGAGCCGCCTCATTTGGAGTTCTGTAGCTCAAGTTATGATCACTTGAGTACGAAGAGGTTAGGATTGACATCTCTACAAATCCTTCCCTTCTTCATGAATTTTCCACTTTTGCATGCTTTTCCTTCATCTTTCCAAGCCATCCTACCATCAATCACTTAAATACATCAAATTATCGAATGGAATAGAAGTGAAATTAAAATTAGCAATTTTAAGCATAAGATGCATGGTTTTCATCACTAAGCACAATTAGGAAAAATTCACAAAACTATGTTATTTCAATGAATAAATGCAAGAAAAGTTAATAAAATCCACCCAACTAAAGCAAATAAAAACCATAAAATGTAGATTTATCAGCCGGTTCATCATTGGGACGTAGTGGGTTGATAGGTTGTTTGATTCTGCAATCGAGAAGAGAATGAGTGTGATTGAGAATGGTGAATATATGTCAAAGAAAAAGGATTTTTTGCCCTATTTTTTTGAACTTGCAATGAGTGATGGTGATTCAGCATCTTGCATGACTTGGAACAGATTAAAGCAATCTTCATAATATGTTTTTCTAGTCCTACCTCTCTCTTTAGAATACCAAAGTTAAGTGTTCATTACGAGTTAACATTTAGTCTTTAGTCTTACTTTAGTAAAATGTTTTTGTTAAAAGTGTCACAAGTATCTCATTTTTTTAATAAATAAAAAAATGATGTGATCATCCTTGTCATTTTTAAAAATTCAAAGTACTTTTAAAAGTATTTGAAAAAAATTAAGTTGATGATGCACAAAATACATAATTTTTTATTATGTTTAGTGATGGTGTACAAGACACATTGATTTAAATCAAATGTCATATTTATTCCTATGTTGTATTCACTACAACACCACTACTAGCATTGTTTTTCACCATCACTGTCATTAATTTTTTAACCTTAGTCCAAATAACTATGAATTATCATCAAAATTTTTAATATAATAATCAAATCAATAATTTTTATATAAAAAAAATTGAAATAGAGATTCACACAGGAAACGAAAGGAAATTTGAACAAAATATACCCAGTGAGAAATAATAATAGGCACAAAAAAAGATAGGAATAGAAAGAAGGATGTGAGGGAGAATAGGCAGATCTAGAAGCGACGAAGACAAATCTATATGTAGGGAAACGCGACAGAGGCGTCGATGCCGGCGTGAGCCAAGAATAAAGAGAGGCGGGTGAAGGTATATTTGGAGGCGAGGTAATGGAGGTATCGGGATGAGCAACAAAGAAGAGAGGTGGGCCAAGACAAATCTGGAGGCGAGGCGACATGACGATAGTGATGGCAGAGGGCAATACAGTGGATGACGAGTGAAGAGGGCAACGGCAAATACAAATTTGGAGGGAGGGGGCATCGGCGCAAGCGAAGGAAGAAGAGAGGTGGGCAAAGACACGATGACAATAGCGACAACAACAACGTTGATAAGGAGACAAGGGGTGACGGTGAAGGGGGTGGCGATGCTGGTAGTCGCGATGCTGGCAGTGGCGACAGCGACAATGGTGGAAGGAGAAGACTGAAATAGGGAGGAGAGGGAGAATTATGAAGATTAGGGTATAAAATAAGATTGAATTTTTAAAAAATAATCAGAATAGAATTGAAAAAATTTGTGTCTCATAAATTGTGTCATAGTGTCATAGCTTAGTAGAAATACACTAAATATATGTTTTTAATGTACATCTATATATAACTATGTCTATTAAAATTTTGTTTCTCGTAAACAAACAACTGTCTCCGTGTCCGTGTCTCTAGTGAATAGACAGATACATTAATCAAACGGGACCTAACTTAGCAAAGTACATTAATCAAACACAAGAACTAAAATTCATGTCTAGACATTGTTATGACACCAACCCAAGTAATTAACTAAATGATTTTTTTTATACAGGATACAATGGTGGGTGGAACTGAAACCACATCAAGAACAATGTTATTGGTGATGGCAAGGCGAAAAAAGTACAAGCAGAATTGGATGCAGTAATAGGATTGGATAACACCATTGAATCAGAATCACAATTGTCCAAATTAAATTATGTAAAAGCTACAATAAAGGAAACACTTCGATTGCATCCTCCTCTACCCTTCTAAATATTGCGTTGTCCGAGTCAATCAACACCACACCATACCAAAAGGTGCAAAATGTCAATATTTCGTTACTCGTTAGCCATGCTAAGTTGAATATTTCATTAACAAATTCAATAAGTTTTGAATTATTGAGATATTTAGTCTTGAACAAATTTAAATTATCAAATTAATATATAATCTTTTAATTTATTAAATAAATTAATTCTAACATAAAATTTTGATAAAATAAAATAGATAAATTAATCTCTAGCAATTATTTTCAGATCATTATATATTAACAATTTTATGTGAAAACTAATTTATCTTACAAAATAAAAATTTAAAATTATAGAGCATGAGGCATAAGGCTTCGTGTATTCAGTATCTGTTATTAATTAGATCCCAACAAAAATTTTCCGCAAAAATATTCTAACAAAACTCAAGTATGACTGTAGTAGCTTCAGGTAGTTCCCAAACAGTATAGTATAGACTTTTAGTAGAAAACTCTCAAAAATATCGTTAATCTACTTCCTTTAAAAAAAATAATAAGGAAAAAAGTGGTATTTGAAATGTAATGGCGTTTGGAGGCGGATTCGTGGTGAAGAGTGTGGCGGAGGAAGAGAATCGGAGAGTGACTTTGGCAAATGAAAGCAAGGGCTTTTTAAGGACCAAAGACGAAAATCAAAAAATGCCCCTTCCCAAGACACCACAAAGCACAAAACTCGTACTATGATGCCATATTGCTGTGAAGGGCTTTGAAGGCAGGGCACCCCGTAGAGAACCTACGAGTATTTCAGAGCCACAATTAACATCACTGCTCTCCCCTATACGCCTTAGCCCTCATAATCCGTTGCACAAAAATAGAAACATAAACCCTACCGATGAACAAGATGCAGAAACGAAACCAAAACCCTAGCCGTCTCATCTGTGATTTTCTTTCTCTCAGTCTGCTTATAAATCGAATTAGGTGGGTGGTCAGAGAGGAAACGTAGCTTGGGCCTCTTCTCTAGGCTTGGCCCAAAGCTATAATTTTCTAACTTCAGTTAATTGTTCACTGTTGGGCTAAGTGGTTGGATGACGCTTAAAGGGATCACACAATTTGTGTCTATCTAAACAATCAGACCGGGTAAAGTCCAAAAATAATAAAATAGACCGGGTTCAGAATGCTTTCTATAATAATTCTATTGCATTAGTCACCAAAAATATTTTTGAATTATTCAAACTACTGACAATAATGACCTCTATTTTTATTATCGACAAAAATAATATTTAATAATTTAAGAACTTTCACAAAATACCCATCCATCGAAAAAGACATTCCGTTAACGAAAAAACATACGTGGGGCTCTCTTTCTTAATTCTTCTTCTTCAAAGTTGGAAGGTGAGCGCCACAACCAGAACCAAAAGGCAAACACCGCCGGATTTGGAAGGCAAGCGCCGCCGGGTCTAGAAGGCGAGCTTCATGGTTAGGAGTTGGCTCCGTCCCTATTCTTCTTCCTCCATCATTCATCACAACAACAACTTCTGCCTTCTCCATTATTTCGCTCACTATCGTTGACTTAGCTCTTCACCATCCATTTTTTATTTTGTTTCTATTGTTAAATCTGTTTTTGATATCAGAGTGAGTTATTATTGGTATTGTTATTTTTTTGTTGTTATTATTGTTAATCGACTGCGAGAGTGGGACTAACTTTTAGAGAGATGACAATGGGATTTGGTGGCGGCAAGATGGATGAAGGTTGTAATTTGAGTTTCAGATTGGGGTGAGATTCATGGTGTTACGGCAAGTATGAGAAGATGGCGACCATGTGATGGCGGCAAAGGTGAGGAAGGAGTGGTGGGCTTGAGGGATTTGAAGGAGTGGTGTCGAGTGGTGGTAGTGATAGAGATGGAAGAGAGAGAGAGTCTCTGTTTGCCACATCAGACATTTTTGTTAACGAAATATGCCTCTCTTGACGGATGGGTATTTTGTGTATGTTTTTAAATTATTAAAGGTTATTTTTGTTGATAATAAAAGTAGTTGTCATTATTGTCAGCGTCTGAATAATTCGGGAGCATTTTCGGTGGTTAACCCTAATTCAATTAAATGGAATGAATAACGACCAAATCATCAAAGTGGTCCTTGTGATTGATGCCATGTACCAAAATCGTCTCTAGGATTCTAATTGCATCAATTATGTTCCTGAGATTAAAAAAATTGCATCATATTAGTCTCTAATCCATTTTTCGTTAATGACGCGCTAACGTTGCTTGATGACATTAACCTTTAGTGACATGTGTCACCTCAGAATTTGGTCACGTGTAACCGTATGATGATGTGTTGGTCAGCGACACGTGGCATGCTAATGTGGATGGTTATGCCACGTGTCACAGTACTATTTTCCCATATGTTGGATTATGCCACGTGTCAATGTTATTTGTCCATGTGTCATCTACTATGTCATCATTACATATGCACCAAATTAGTCACTTACTTTACATCAAATGATTCATTTTAGTCCCTGAAAATGAATGCTGTGTACCAAAGTAGTCCCTTCATCATTTTTTCCTTATTTTTTTGTAAATTTAAAATTCTTAATATTTTTTATATGCTAATTTTAATTGTATATTTTATTATACAATTTTTATAATAAATTTTTAATTAATAATTTTAACTTGTATCATTAGAACACATGTTAACTAAATCCAAAATTTTAATATTATCTCTTGTGTTCATTTGTATCTATTTTAATATTGTTCAAGCCATGATCACAATAACTACTTATATTAATTAATAGTGTAATATATGAAAATGCCACCTAACTAAGTTATAGATAAAATGAATTATTATAATCGACAGTATAAATCTATCTTATTAATTTAGTGAGAAGTCAATTATATGAAAAATTGGACATTCTTAAAAAGGATGGGAATAATGAATTTATATTAGTTAACAAGCGTCTTATCAAGTATTCATAAAATATTTATTAAGGTAATAAATATTAAAAAATTTATATGAAGAAATATTATTATACTCTTAACTTACACTCTTTACTAAATTAATATCAATATCTCATATAATTTTTTTAATAAAATATTGTAGAAAAAAATTTGTATAATTAAAACTAAAATTTTAAAAATATTTTATAAAAGCACTTGTATTTAAATAACTTGTGAAAAGATAAAATTAAAATTAATGTATTTAAAGGTATTAAAATTTTTGAATTTATAAAAAAAAGAGAAACAACTAATGAAGGGATTAATTTGGTGCACGATATTCAATTTCAGGGACTGAAATGAGTCATTTAATGCACGTGTCATGCAAGTGGTAAGATTAAAATTAGTATAATTATAACAAGCATCACTTGTTAATAATTAAAAGAATAAATGGTCAGTAATTATTTTTAAAATAGACATTAAATTTAGTTTTATGGTACTAATTTATTTGAACTGTTAATAAAATTTTATAATTTTTAGATTTATATCTACTTAATTTATGTGTTTTATTTTATTCTAATTTAACAAAAAATTGAGACGTCCATTTTTGATTATTTATTTAGATAATATAGCTAAATGAGTTATATCAATTATAATTAATTATCGATAATTGATATCAATTAATTTATTGTATTAATTTATAAGATAAATAACATATAATAAATGTTGTGAAATTAATTATAATACATTAATAATTAATAAATAAAAAACTAAAAGAGACTTTTTTTATTACTTTTTAATGGCTATACATTTTTATAATTTTATTTTTCCTTTATCTCTTCCCTTCACATTTATTTCTTTTAATTTATTAAACTAAATCAATTTATACTAATTATTTATATTAACTAATTAAGTATTTTTTAATGAGTTATTATAAATGTGCCTTTAGACCCTAGGTTAAAATTATTATAAAAAATATTTTATAAAAGTTGTTGAAAAATAAATATTTTTAAAATGTATCCTTAAGACACAAATTAACTAAATTATTTTTCAATTTAATGTGTTTAATTTATTCAATTGTATTAATTATGACTAATCAATTATGTAATTTGATATTATTAGGATAAATATTTCATCATTTAATATTTTATTTGATTCATTAAATTACATTAATCATAACTTTAAATATTTAATTTAATTAGAGTAAACATCAAATTATTTTAAGTTTTATTTGATTCATTAAACCAAATTAATTATAACTAATTTATTATTTAATTTGATCAAGATAAATATTAAATTATTTAATAAATAATATATAAAACAATGAAATAAATAAACTCAATTAATTCAATTTATTATCTTATTATTTTATATATCCCTTTTCTTTCTCTCTATTTTGTACTTCAGGTAAAATATTTATAATTTTTTATTTTTGTTTTTTATCTTAATTTTGCTAATATTTTTCTATGATTTTGTTTTATATTAATTCTTTTTTTATTTATTTTGATTAATAATTTTTAAGGATATTATTATTTTATTTAAAGATAATTTAAATATTTTATAATATTTTTATAAAAGTTGATTAATGGTTTTTTTTAAAATATTGTTTTTGAATTTTTTTTAATAAGATCGTATTTTAATTTTTTTCTTTCATCCTTTGTATTAATTAATTATATTAATCTTCTATTGGCATACATTTTTTATCTACTCCTCACATTATCTTTTTTTTCTTCTTTTACTTTTTTTAATTGCTCATTTTACTTTATTTTTAATTGTTTATTTTACTTTTACTCCTCATATATAAATTTATTATAATTCATCAAGGTTCTTTTTGAATTTAAGTGATTTTTTAGGTTATGTTTTACCATTGATGTTTTTATTTTGTTTAGTGTATTTTTTTTAGTTTGTGTTTAATATAATAATTTGTAAATATCTATTCTATTATATAAAAATTAAATTTATGCACTTAATGATAAAACTGTTTTGGCATGTTTATGACGGTGTTTTTTGATTTATTTCTTTTAACTCATTAAATTTAATTAATTATATCAACTAATTGACTTGGTTAATTATTTAAATATCATACCATTTATTATAATTTCTATCAATCAATTAATTGTAATTCAAATTGAATGATTATTTTGTTACGAAATTATTTTTTCCTAATATATTTATGGGCAATACATATATTAATTATAATCGCAAATTAAGCTTTTTTACATTAAATGACTTATATAATGGTCATCTCATTTATTATCATAAACGCTGAATTAAATAAGTCATTATTACTTTTGATTTATAGTTAAATGAGAATAAAACTAAAGATACTATTTTAGTTGGCCTTTCGGGTTTAATGGGTGTCACACTCAAATATAAATAGTGACTTCCAGATTTTAGTTTCTAACACATCAAACCCACCTCCATAACCCTTTATTCATAAAAGGAATTGTGATTCAACTCTATCAGGGATACAGAAGATTTTCAAAGAACAAGGAAATTGTGTGAATTTACATGAATTCTAAATGTTCGAACTTACGATGTTATTTTAGTTGGTTGTCGTTACGAGAATGCCTCTAATCTATACATGTCTAAGGACTAGAATAGATAAAATATTATTTAAGTAATTTATTTCTAATATTAGTATTTGATTACATTAGTTTTAGGGAAATTTAAATTGTTAACTCAATTTATATATTACGACTATTCTTTTTTAATATATTATTTTTATATTTTTTAATATAATTTTTTTTCTGATTTTTAAGTTTATTTTTTTCTTAGATATATGTATCACTTTTTTTTCATTTTATATTTCAAATTAGCAATGTAATTATTAAGAAAAATGTATTTAAAAAAAAGAGAAATATTAAAATAAACATCACTATTTAAAAAAATGAAAGATACGTGAAAAAAAGGAAAATGAAAAATTAAAATATTACTATTAAAAAAACTGTTAATATGCGTATGAATGAGGCTGGAATTCAGGAATAAAAAATGATCATATATATATATATAACAAAATAATTATAACAAAAAATAATTAATATATGTGAAATATTTTTCATAACCAGTAATATAGAATTTAACAAATATAATTCATATAATTTTTTATTTAAAAACTACCGTAATATATATATATATAATTATTTAACAAAATTAATATTTAAGGTTATGGAAAGTCTCATCCAAATTTGATAAGAATAAGACGACTTATATAGAAATGGTTCTCATGGATAATAAAGTAAGTTGATCATTTTTCATGATTCTTTCAAGTGATACTAGGTCCATTTTATAAATATTTTTTGTTCATATTTTAAGTTTATTTGATAAGTAAACCCTTGCACGAATCAAAGACAGTGCAATTTTATAGATTTATAAGTGCTAATAGCCTTTATATTTAATTTGTTTTATAGTATGATAATAGCCAATATATTTGTTGGTGGCACTACAAGAAAAAGCAATATTTGTAACAAAAAAGTTGTTACAAAAAATCAAAATTTTGAAACAAAAAGATTTTGTAACAAAAAAAGGGGCCGTTGCAGTATGTCCCGTTACAAAAAGTTTTTACAACAAAAAATGGAATTTTTACAACAAAAAATGGAACTGTTACAATTTAAAGTAATATTTTTGTAACAATTTTCTGATGCAAAAAACTAAAAGTTGTTACAAAAGTGATAACAAATTTTGATCTTCAAAATATTTTTTGTGACAATATATTTTTTTCTATCATAAAATTTTGTTACAAAATATAACTTGATTTTGTAACATTTTTTTCTTTAGTTACAAAATACTATTTATTTTGTAATAATTTTTTTAATACAAATTATACACATAATTTGCCAAATTATATTTTTTAATTAATTAATATATTAACTAATTTACTCAACAAGTCAACATTTATATAATATATAATAACATAAATAGTTCAAATATCTTTTATTTAACTAAGATTGTTTTATAAATATTCAACATATAAATTTTAAAGTACAAACTAACAAGACACATTGAAGAACCCTAATGTAGATACATAGGACAAAACAAAAAGCAAGGAATTATAAATCTCCAAAATGTAATAAGTGCCATACAAGTGCCACACACCATCATGTTCATACAAGTTCCATCATGTATGAACAAGGAATTACAAACTCCATCATATTCATACAGCTCCTTTCTCATGGAGAAACTTCAAATAAGTACCACACAAGTGCCACACACCTGAAAAATTCACCAACCAAAAAACACTAGCTTAAATTCAAATCAAATCAATAATATTTTAAAGTACAACCCTACTTATCAAAATTTTTAAAAATTCACAGAGTGTTTCTTATGTTCCAAACTCTAGTGAGGATGCTCTATGGGTCACATTCTTACATCAGATTTGGTTCCAACTCAATCAGGTTAATATGAAACTTTATAGGAATTTCACAAGTTGCTACTACAATAGGGTGCCACAATAAAAAGTCCAGAAAGTGCAATCACTTAGTAAATTCATATAAAAATTATCATATAACTAAAAGTTTATGGTGAACTGCTAGGGTTTTTAACTTTATACTACAATTAAAACAAGAATGTACAAATTTATTAATTTTTACATAATTTTTGCCCAAAAAATTTATTTCAAAAATTATACAATTTTATCTATTGAACCAAATGACTTAAAACTTCACAGGGAACAACTAGGCTCATAAATCAAACTACTCAAATTGGTTCCAAGTGAAAAGCAATTGCGATTTGTTATGATCACACAACATTTTCTACCACATGCATCCATCTAAACAAAACAAGACAAATTTACATACAAAGTAATACGCTATTGCATGCTGCCTCCAAATACCTCACTCGTTTATCAAAATTCAATAATCGAATGCTCCTCCTATGGTACTCATTTAAAGATATTGTTGAACAAAGTCCAATTGCCAAAACTAAATAATTCCAAATTCCAATAAATAATTTTTGCAGATGTTGCTTAGAGAACATATATACATAGACACACGGATTAAAGTATTCTATGAGAGACATATACATGATGAAAATTTCTTGTTGTGGATATGCAAATATGGGTATGGCTGCATAAGAAAAGAGAATAAAGAAATTAGAGATGCAACTAACAATAGAAAGTAGAACTCGATAAGAAACACAAATATCCCCCTTATGGTCAATTTCTTAATATAAAGTAGAACTCAATAAGCAACTACAATCTCAACATCTGGATCCTTTTCTTTTCGTTCCTTAATAAAAATATAGATAACAAACAAATAGATGCAGAAAATTTTGCTTATTCCTTCAATACTGCATATGAAATTCATGAGTTCTAAAATTGGTTCCAAGTGAAAAGCAATTGCGATTGAGAGTTATATACACTTAGAAAGTTGACTGCCCTTTTTTAACAGATCTTGAAAACTTATTAAGGGTCACATTCTAAAGTTCATAAGCCACTCACCTCAATTCCACTACCACATATATCCATCTAAACAAAACAAGACAAATTTGCATACCTCTATAAAGCAAGTTATGTTAATTAATGTCTGAAAATTTTTTGGTTATGACAACAGAGCTCCTAAGCAATCTTAGCTGCTCCTCAACTCCCTTGAGCTTGCCCTTCCCTCCTATCCGAAGCTCCTGACGAAAATCAATGACAACAATATTCCCAAAAAATAAAGGAAATCAAAATCAGAGGGGAGAACGCCCTTACCGGTAGTGAATCTCGGCGAGGCAGCACTGTTTTCCGGTGATAGGGACTTAGTGACGCAACCCCTAACAGCGACGACGACGGTGACTCCAAGAACGACGACTGGACGCAGCAAGGTGAACAACGCCTCCTCCTTTTTCCTCTCTCTTCCAATCTCCACGCGTCTGTCTCTCCTGTGCGTCCTCAGCGTCGTCCGTGATGGGAGATGCGACGGCGGTGGAAGCTGGCAACGACCCGCTCGCGATGAAGACGACGACGGCGGTGGCTTCCCTCGGCGACAGTAGAACACAAATTGACGGCGGCGATGGAGGCACAACGGCATTCTTTCCTCGCGGAGCTCTTCCTCTCGCTCAACGTCTCCTCCTTTCTTGACGGCGACACGATGGCGCGGCGACAGTGATGCCCACCGGTGCCGTCCTCCCTCTTCACCCTCTCCTTCTCTTGCTCTCTGATTCCATCTTTCCCCTTTCTTTTCCTTTCTTTCCTTCTCCGTTCTTCCCTTTCTCTTGCTGTGTGTGTGTTATTGTGTTGTGTGTGTGCATTTGGGGAAAGGTGGTGTGGCGGCTGGAAGGGTTTAGGGTTAAGGTGAGTGAGTGAGTGAGTGAGTGAGTGAGTGAGTGGATGTGGATAAGGTTAGGATAAAATTAGAGTTAGAATTTTTAATTTGAGAATTAGGGATTGTTTTTGAAAAAATATAAAATTAAAAATTTTTGGATAAATTAAAATTTGGTAATTTTAATTAAATAATTAATTTTATCACTTTGATTTAATTACTTTTTGATAAATAATTTTGTGAAAATAAAATCATGAATAACTATAATAAATCAAAAATAATTCATTATTTATTTTTTAACATTTAGAGATTTTACAAGCTTAATAATGAGTGTTGGGTTATGATGAGTTTATGATTTTAGTAGAGAGAAAGAAAAAATTAAAACTCTATATTTTGTTTTTAAAGAAGTTTTTAAATTTTATTTAAATGTAAAAAATATGTTAAATTTTAGAATGGCAATAAAATAAAAAATAATATTTGTTATAAATTTTTTTTAAATAAGAGAAGGAAGGTGACCACCAATGAGTTATAATTCAAATGGTATAATCTTCCCATACTCATCTAAGAGATCGCATGTTCGAGTCTTTCTATCTTTGGTATAAAAAAGAGAGAGAGAGAAGGAGTTGGGTGACCCAACGAACAGTAAAATGAAGAGTGAAAGTGAGGATTACAATTAGTAAAAATTATATATTAGTTTTATAAAAAAATATAAAATAATATATACCATTTTTAAAAATTAATCATTTAATCTTGAATTTTTTATAAAAAATAATTAATTAATACAACTAATATTTTAAAAAATTAAAATTTTAAAACAAAATAAAAATATCTTAAAGATTTAAATATTTTAAAATAAATTTTTTTAGTTACAAAAATTCTTGTATCTTTAATAGAAAATAAGAGTAATATAGTAATTATAAATTATTTTTAATTTAATAATAATTATATAAAGATATTATTTAACTATAAATTCTTAAATTATTTTTAAATAAATATCCTAATTTTAAGAATTAGAGTAATTAAATTAATTATTCTTGAAATACTATTTTATTATTAATATATAATTATTTTTAAATAAATACTAATTAAAATAAAATTGGAGATAATTAAATTAATTTTTTATTCATAAAATTTAAAGTATTAAATTTAAAAATCTCAAATATTTAAATTAAATTATATAAAATTTTTATATTTTTTAATTACTAAAACTTTAAATTATAAATAAGAAAAAACTCGTTTAATATATAAATCTCTAAAAATTCATTTAAATAAATATAATAAATTATAAATAAATTATTATTTAATTTTTAAAGTAATTTTAAACTTAAAGTATAATTAAATTGACTTAAATATTTTTAGTAAAATAAATTTTTGAATATAAAATCTTAAGTAAATATAATAAATCATAAATAACTCATTATGTTAATTTTCAAAATTTGAAGTCTTACATTTAATATGTTGAAATAAAATTTTTTATTAGTTACAAAAAATCTTTAAATTTTGTGACAAATAAATAATTTGTTACAAAAATATTGTATTTTGTGACAAATTAATTTTTTGTTACAAAATATTTAGAGCTTTTGAAACAAATAGATATTTTGTTACAAAATGTTTTGAACGTTTGCAACAATATAATCTTTTGTTACAAAACATTATAATATTTTGCAACAAAACAACAATTCAATATGAAAGCCAACATAATTTGTAACAAAAGAAATCACGTTGTTACAAAATATTCAAATGTTTTAAATCATAATTTGTAATAATTTTAAATTTGATACAAATTTTTTGTTACAAATATTTCATTTTCTTGTAGTATGAATTTAACTATTACTATATTATTTATATCACATTTAGTATATATGTCTGATTTATTGAAGATACTAGATTATTAAAACTGATTAATAACTATTTTAGAGTTAATCCAATTAACACTAGATTAAAAAAACAAACAATACATAACATGTTACTTTTTTAATAATCAAATTATTATAATTCAAAATAATTTTAAAAAATAATTTAAAATTATAATTTCAATCACATCTTATCACGTGCATGGCACAGGTAATTACCATTGTGAATTATTATAATCGACAATATAAATTTATCTTATTAATTTAGTGAGAAGTCAATTATATGAAAAATTGGACATTTCTTAAAAAGGATGGGAATAATGAATTTATATTAGTTAACAAGTGTTTTATCAAGTATTCTTAAAATATTTATTAAAGTATTAAATATTAAAAAATATATATGAAGAAATATTATTATGCTCTTAACTTACACTTTTTACTAAATTAATATCAATATCTCATATAATTTTTTAATAAAATATTGTAGAAAAGAAATTTGTATAATTAAAACTAAAATTTTAAAATTATTTTATAAAAGCACTTGTATCTAAATAACTTGTAAAAAGATAAAATTAAAATTAATGTATTTAAAGATATTAAAAATTTTGAATTTATATAAAAAAGAGAAACAACTGATGAAGGGATTAATTTGGTGCACGATATTCAATTTCAGGGACTAAAATGAGTCATTTAATGCAAAGTGCCACCAATTTAGTGCATATGTAACGATGACATAGTGAATGACACGTGAAAATAAAGTGTGGGATCCCGGATTAGAAAAAGAGGATCAACATTGGGAGCCCCAAGCTTGTGAAGAACTCCATCAACACTTGGCTCAATCCATAAGAAATCTTGGGGCACAATGGAGAACCAAGCAATGGTGGGAATTCCAAGATGAGTACAAGCACAAGCCACCTTGATGAGGAGCTCCCCATGAGTCCAACTTAAGGACAATAAACAAAAGTGCTAGGTGGGAGACAACCCACCATGGTAACTTCTTTTCATTTTCTCTTTTTGTAAATATTGGTAAAATTAGTTTAATTTCATGTTTTGTTTAGTTAGTTGAGTATATTTGGTAGTTTAGTATGTTAAATAAGGTTTTATGTTGTTTTGGTAGTTGTTTGGAGGTTTGGAATGCTTCGATTGGTGCAAAAACATAGCAAAAAAAAATTTGAAAAACAAAGCACCATCCACACGTATGCGCACCGCGCGCATACGCGTACATCAAGCGTTTTTGACCATCCACGCGCATGCGTACATGGCGCGTACGCGTGGATTGAGAAGTTCCACATTCCATACATTTTCCAGAGAGTTGTGCCTACGCCGCACCAACATTGTGCCTTTGGCATAACCCCACTCGTGCGCACGCGTACATGTTGCGTACGCACCACTCTCGAAATAAGCCATCGGTGCGTGCGCGCCATGTGCGCGTACGCGTGGATGCCTTTCCTTCAATCCACTCCTTTTCTTCTCCTCTTTCCATTTCATTCCTCCTCCTTTCTTCTTTCCCTCTCCTACCCTTCATCCAACACTTCCAAACACCATGGATAACCATTTATTTTAGTTAGTTAATTAGTTAGTTAGTTAGTTTGTTAGATAGCTTTAGTTTAGTTTTCATTTTATTTTCTCCATTTTCATTATAAGTGTTGGCTTATTAATCTTGTTTACTACACATTGTTGCCTCTTATTGCGTAAATACTATTTTAGGATGAATGTTTTTAGATAATCTTTGTTGGATTCTATGATTGAGGTTATATTTTGCTACTTGGTTTTGAGTTTTTCATGCTTACCTTTTGAAAATACCAAGTGATGAGAATTGCCTTCGAGTTTGTAACTCTTCTTGAATTGCATGATTTGGCCACCATGTAATTTGAATCCTTTTCCTTGATTAGGCAACCTCTTAATAGATGATGTTGTGTATTTACCTTAATGCATTGTATTTTATGATCATATGCATCCATATACTTTAGCTTGAATGATTTCATGCTTTTTTAATGCTTGTTTTACCTTAAAAGTTCACTTAAAGCATCTTAAGCACACTAGGATAAGTGAAGTGCATGCTTCTTTTGTGACATCGCCCTTTTATGCTAATGTGTGTTCTAAATCGTGCAATTTAGAATTCACACACATATTTGTCATTAATGTCACACTAATTCACTCACTCAATTCTAGTAATTTACCTCATTCCAATAATGTATGCTTCCTTGCTTTTATATCCTCTCATCTTATGGTGTTATATTTTTGTTTTTCATGACGAATGCACCACAAGCGATAATGGAAGCAAGACTAAGAACACGCAGTAATCCGGAGAGTCGCCGTACCCCCTTGCTCATCTTTGAGTGCACCGAGGACGGTGCAAAATTTTAAGTGTGGGGAGGTCATCCAACCGGTCGGCAATTTTGGGTGACAAATTTCTATTCCCAACACTTTTGCATTTCGTTCTAGGATTTTATGGTTTTTACTTGCATTTTCTTATTTTTGCATATGTATACACAATAAGCTTAGTCAAAATAATGAAATTTTTCAAGATTTCTATCTATAGGGCACCAATTGATTTGAGTGGAAACTTTTCATAAAACTTGCTTGAATTATATATATTGTGGAGCGTGTTATGAGCTAAGAACACAAGCAAGTGAGATTTGAGCCTAATGGTGTGGTTACATCTTACAATCACCTATTTTTCCTTCTTGTGTGCATTATTCTCTTTCTATGATTGTAATCTTTGATTTGTTTGATTCTTTATATCCATTATTTTGTGTATACATGCATTTATATGATTGAGGCCATCATTTCATTAGCTCACTCGCCCATATAGCCTACCTTTTATCTTCCTTTGTTAGCCAAATTTGAGCCTACGATTAACCCACTTGTTCTTAAAGTTAGCACATTACAAGCCTAAAGCAGAAAATAATAATTGTCCTTATTTGGATCTTTGATTAGCTTAGGCTAGTGTGTGTAAGTATCATTCAAGTGTGGGAACCTTGGGACATTAGGTGAATAAAAGGGTAGTTTTGTATTGTCTCTGTTGTTAGGAGAGACAATCAAACTCGTGAATCAGGAGCCCAAGAGATACACACTCAAGCTGTTGCAGGTAGAACGGAAGTGGTTGTCAGGCACGCGTTCATAAGTTGATAATGGTGACGAGTGTCACGGATCATCACATTCATCACATTGAAGTACGAGTGAATATCTTAGAACAGAAGCAAGCGCGATTGAATAGAAAACAATAGTAATTGCATTAATTCATCGAGACACAGCAGAGCTCCTCACCCCCCAACCATGGGGTTTAGAGACTCATGCCGTCAAAGGTACAATAAGGAATGTAAAAATGTCATAAGTTAAAAAATGAATCTCTAAAAGTAGTTTTTATACTATACTAGTAACCTAGGTTTACAGAGAATGAGTAACTAGATGTAGAGAGTGCAGAAATCCACTTCCGGGGCACACTTGGTGAGTGTTTGGGCTGAGCTTCCTAGCTTTCACGTGCTTGTGCTACTCCTGGAGTTAAACGCCAGTTTGGGTGCCAGTTTTGGAGTTTTACTCCAGCTTTAGTGCTAGTTCTGGCGTTTTACCCCAGAAAAGGGTGTCTAGGTGGCGTTTGGACGCCAGTTTGAGCCATCAAATCTCGAGCAAAGTATGGACTATTATACATTTCTGGAAAGCCCAGGAAGTCCACTTTCCAGCGCAATTGAGAGCGAGCCAATTGGGCTTCTGTAGCTCCAAAAAATCTACTTCGAGTGTAGGGAGGTCAGAATCCAACAGCATCAGTAGTCCTTTTTTCAGCCTCTGAATAAGATTTTTGCTCAGGTCCCTCAATTTCAGCCAGAAAATACCCGAAATCATAGAAAAACACACAAACTCATAGTAAAGTCCAGAAATGTGATTTTTGCATAAAAACTAATAATAATATACTAAAAAGTAACTAAAACCTATTAAAAGCTACCTAGAAACAATGCCAAAAAGCGTATAAATTATCCGCTCATCATAACACTAAACTTAAATTGTTGCTTGTCCCCAAGCAACTGAAAATAAAATAGAATAAAAAGAAGAAAATATACAATAAATTCCAAAATAAGAATGAAGCTTAGCTCCAATTAGATGAGCGGGACTAGTAGCTTTTTGCTTCTGAATAGTTTTGGCATCTCACTTTATCCTGTGAAGTTCAGAATGATTGGCATCTATAGGAACTCCGAATTAAGATAGTGTTATTAATTCTCCTAGTTCAGTATGTTGATTCTTGAACATAGTTACTTTATGAGTCTTGGCCATGACCCTAAGCATCTTATTTTCCAGTATTACCACCGGATACATAAATGCCACAGACACATAACTGGGTGAACCTTTTCAGATTGTGACTCAACTTTGCTAAAGTCCCCAGTTAGAGGTGTCCAGAGTTCTTAAGCACACTCTTTTTGCTTTGGATCATGACTTTAACCACTCAGTCTCAAGCTTTTCACTTGGACCTTCATGACACAAGCACATGGTTAGGGACAGCTTGATTTAGCTGCTTAGGCCAGGATTTTATTCCTTTGGGCCCTCCTATCCATTAATGCTCAAAGCCTTGGATCCTTTTTACCCTTGCCTTTTAGTTTAAATGGCTATTGGCTTTTTCTACTTGCTTTTTCTTTTTCTTTCTTTTTCTTTTTCACCATTTTTTTCTTTTTTTCACAAGCTTTGTTTTTCACTGCTTTTTCTTGCTTCAAGAATCAATTTTATGATTTTTCAGATTATCAATAACATTTCTCTTTTTTCATTATTCTTTCAAGAGCCAACAATTTTAACATTCATAAACTTCACTATAAAAAATATGCACTGTTCAAGTATTCATTCAGAAAGCAAAAAGTATTGTCACCACATTAAAATAATTAAACTAATTTTCAAGATAAATTTCAAAATTATGCACTTCTTGTTCTTTCGTAATTAAAAGCATTTTTCATTTAAGAAAGGTGAAGGATTCATGGAATTTTTCATAGCTTTAAGACATAGATACTAGACACTAATGATCATGTAATAAAGACACAAACATAGACAAGACATAAAGCATAAAAATCGAAAAATAGAAAATAGAATAAACAAGGAGATTAAAGAACGGGTACACCTTAGTGATGGTGGCTAGTTCTTCCTCTTGAAGATCCTTTGGAGTGTTTGAGCTCCTCTATGACTCGGAGTTGGAAGCAGCTGCTTTTCCTTACCTCTTCCTAGAGGTTTCTCCAGCCTTAGGTGTTATTAATGGTTATGGAAAACAAAAAGCTGAGCTTTTCCACACCAAACTTAAAAGCTTTGCTCGTTCTCGAGCAAAAGAAGAAAGAAAGGATTAGAGGAAGAAGAGATGGAGGAGATGGAGTTGTGTGAGTGGGTGGGTTTTATGGAAAATAGTGGATGGATGTGAGTGGTGAAGAGATAATGGAAAATATGGTAGGATTTGATAGGTGTTTGGGGAAGGGTGTTATGGAAGGGTGTGAAGAGGAGATAGAGAGTTGGGGTAGGTGTGGATCCTGTGGGACCCACAGATCTTGAGGTGTCAAGGAATTCTCATCCTTGAACCTTTCTGGCATCTAAACGCCCTCTGGGTGCCTTATCTGGCGTTAAACACCAGTCTGCTACCCATTTCTGGCGTTAAACGCTAGTCTGCCTGCCAGTTCTGGTATTTAACGCCTAGAATGCTGCCAGAATGGGCGTTAAATGCCCATTCTACTATCCTTACTGGCGTTTAAATGCCAGTAGGCCTGTCCTCCTGGGTGTGCTATTGTTGATGCTGTTTTTGATTCCGCTTTAATTATGTAGTTGTTTTTGTGACTCCACATGATCATCAACCTAAAGAAAACATAGACATAGATAAATAAAATTGGGTTGCCTCCCAATAAGCTCTTCTTTAATGTCAATAGCTTAACAGGACTGAGCTTTAATATAGTCTTAGTCTTGAGCATTCTTGATCAACATTGCCTTTAAGATAATACTTGATTCTCTGTCCATTGGCAATGAACTTTTGTCAGAGTCAATATCCTGAAGCTCTACATATCCATATGGTGACATACTTGTAATCACATATGGTCCCTTCCACCGGGATTTCAATTTCCTAGGAAACAATCTAAGCCTAGAGTTAAACAGCAGAACCTTCTGTCCTGGCTTAAAGACTCTAGATGACAGCTTCTTGTCATGCCACCTTTTTGCTTTCTCTTTGTAAATTTTTGCATTTTGAAAGCATTGAGTCTGAACTCCTCTAGCTCATTCAACTGGAGTAATCTTTTCTCGCCAGCTACCTTAGCATCAAGGTTTAGGAACCTGGTTGCCCAGTAGGCCTTGTGTTCCAATTCCACTGGTAAATGGTAGGCCTTGCCATACACAAGCTGGTATGGAGAGGTCCCTATAGGAGTCTTGAATGCTGTTCTGTATTCCCACAAAGCATCATACAAGCTTTTTGCCCAATCCCTTCTACGGGCACTTACAGTCCATTCCAAGATTTGTTTTAGTTCTCTATTTGAGACTTTAGCCTGCCCATTTGTCTGTGGATGATACGGAGTCGCCACCTTGTGGTTAATTCCATATCGGACCAAAGCAGATTCAAGCTGTTTATTGTAGAAATGAGTGCCTCCATCACTGATCAGTATTCTAGGAACACCAAATTTGCTGAAGATATGTTTCTAGAGGAACTTCAGCACTATCTTAGTATCATTAGTGGGTGTTGCAATTGCCTCTACCTACTTGGATACATAGTCTACTGCCACCAGAATGTAAGTGTTTGAGTATGATGGTGGGAAAGGTCCCATGAAGTCAATACCGCATACATCAAACAATTCAATCTCTAAGATCCCTTATTGAGGTATGACATAACTGTAAGGAAGATTACCAGCTCTCTGGCAACTATCACAGTTATGCACAAACTCTCGGGAGTCTCTATAGAGAGTAGGCCAGTAGAAGCCACATTGCATGAAATTTGCAATCACACTTTGCAACTCCGCACAACTAACCAGCAAGTGCACTAGGTCGTCCAAGTAATACCTTACGTGAGTAATGGTCGATCCCATGGAGATTGCCGGCTTGAAGCAAGCTATGGTTATCTTATTATTTTTAGTCAAGATATCAATAATAATTCTTAGTTTTATTTGTAAAAAAATAAAAAGAGCATGGAATAAACAATACTTGTTATGTAGTAATGGAGAACAGGTTGAGTTTTCGGAGATGCTTTGCCCTCTAAATCTCTGCTTTCCTACTGCCTTTTTCTTCAAACATGCAAGGCTCCTTCCATGGCAAGCTGTATGTTGGTGGATCACCGTTGTCAATGGCTACCATCCGTCCTCTCAGTGAAAATGGTCCATGTACATGGCTAATCATCTGTCGGTCCTCACTTGTGTTGGAATAAGATCCATTGATTCTTTTACACACTGTCACTGCGCCTAACAATTATGAGTCTGAAGCTCGTCACAGTCATCCCTTCCCAGATCCTACTCAGAATACCACAGACAAGGTTTAGACTTTTCGGATCTCAGAAATGCTGCCAATTGATTCTAGCCTCTACCAGGAAGGTTCTGATCTCACGGAATTGAATGCTCTGTTGTTAGGAGAGATAATCAAACTCGTGAATCAGGAGCCCAAGAGAAACACACTCAAGCTGTTACAGGTAGAACAGAAGTGGTTGTTTGGCATGTGTTCATAAGTCGAGAATGGTGATGAGTGTCACGGATCATCACATTGAAGTATGAGTGAATATCTTAGAACAGAAGCAAGTGCGATTGAATAGAAAACAGTAGTAATTGCATTAATTCATCGAGACACAGCAGAGCTCCACACCCCCAACCATGGGGTTTAGAGACTCATGCCGTCAAAGGTATAATAAGGAATGTAAAAATGTCATAAGTTAAAAAATGAATCTTTAAAAGTAGTTTTTATACTAGACTAGTAACCTAGATTTATAGAGACTGAGTAACTAGATGCAGAGAGTGCAGAAATCCACTTTTGGGGCCCACTTGGTGAGTGTTTGGGCTAAGCTTCCTAGATTTCACGTGTTTGTGCTATTCCTGGAGTTAAACGCTAGTTTGGGTGCTAGTTATGGCATTTTACTCTAGCTTTAGTGCCAGTTCTGGCGTTTTACTCTAGAAAAAGGTCTTTGGGTGGCGTTTGGATGCCAGTTTTGGCCATCAAATCTCGGGCAAAGTATATACTATTATACATTTCTGGAAAGCTCAGGATGTCCACTTTCCAGTGCAATTGAGAGCGAGCCAATTGGCTTCTGTAGCTCCAGAAAATCTACTTCGAGTGCAGGAAGGTCAGAATCCAACAACATCAGCAGTCCTTTTTTCATCCTCTGAATCGGATTTTTGCTCAGGTCCCTTAATTTCAGCTAGAAAATACCTGAAATCATAGAAAAACACACAAACTCATAGTAAAGTCCAGAAATGTGATTTTTGCATAAAAACTAATAATAATATACTAAAAAGTAACTAAAACCTATTAAAAGCTACCTAAAAACAATGCCAAAAAGTGTATAAATTATCCGCTCATCAGTAACCCAGGTAGCATGGCTGACATGTGTGTTGACCCAATTCCGCAATCTCTATCGCTGTTTGACAAAATTTACATATGCTTAGATGCGTGTAGAAATGGGTTTGTTAAGGGTTGTAGACCACTAATAGGCCTAGATGGATGCTTTTTAAAGGGGTATTATGGAGGCCAACTCCTAATTGCAATGTCACTTGATGCTAACAACCATGTCTTCGTTATTGCATATGCTGTTACAAGAGCAGAAAACATAGAGAACTGGATGTGGTTCTTAACTCGGTTTCAGGATGATTTGGGAGACCATCAAGTGCACGGATGGAATCTCATGTCCGACCAACAGAAGGTAACAACATTTGCCAACCTATTTTGATATTGTTTATAATTCTACAGAGTATAGTTGGATTATAGTGTAGATATTGTTTAGATTATTAGAGTGTATAAAGAGATGTTTGTAACAATTATAATTGGCATATAATTTTTGTTTTATAAATACAATTCTGCACAAGGGAATTGACTTATAATTAGTTTATGGCTATAGACTTCTGTTGCACATGTCAGATTATAATTAGATGTTTGTAACAATTATAATTGGCATGCCATTTTCAGTTTTATAAATACAATTCTGCACAATATAATTGACTTATAATTAGTTTATGGCTATAGACTTTTGTTGCACATGTTGGATTATAATTAGATGTTTGTAACAATTATAATTGACATATAATTTTTGTTTTATAAATACAATTTTGCACAAGGGAATTGACTTATAATTAGTTTGTGGCTATAGACTTCTGATGCAAATGTTGGATTATAATTAGATATTTGTAACAATTATAACTGGCATATAATTTTTTGTTTTATAAATACAATTCTGCACAAGATAATTGACTTATAATTAGTTTATAGTCACAGGCTTAAGTTGCTTATAATTGGTTTATACTAGTGACTTCTATTACCAGCAATTGGTTTATAATTAGATGTCTGTAGTAATTATAAATGGCTTATATTTGGTTTTTAAACTATCTTTGCAGGGACTTATGGGTGCAACAAAGGAAGTCATGCTCTATGCACACCATAGAAATTGTGTGCTGCACATTTGGAAGAATCTTCAACAAAAATTCAATAACAAGCAGGTAAAGGGACTGTTATG
Organism: Arachis hypogaea; assembly: GCF_003086295.3. NCBI lineage: Eukaryota > Viridiplantae > Streptophyta > Magnoliopsida > Fabales > Fabaceae > Arachis > Arachis hypogaea. The sequence goes on along the minus strand of NC_092039.1, from coordinate 53,676,920 downwards.
GCATGCTGCCAAGTGCACTACTTAGGTGCAGTTCAAAGCATCAATGGAGAAGTTTAAAAGTGAGTGTCACGGAGGATGGGAGTATCTGAATCAATTTGATCCAGCAGTTTGGTGCAAGGCATATTTCAATCATGGTCCGAAGAATGACAACTTCATCAATAACATGTGTGAGGTTTGGAATTCTATGATAGTTGAGGCTAGGGAGAAGCCGATTCTAACAATGTGTGAAGAGATAAGGTGTACAATATTGAAAAAGATGGCCAAGCACAAGAGGATTCTAGGGAGGTGCATTGGAAAACTGGCACCAATGCAGCAGTGGAGACTTGACAGTCACATTAAACCGCAGAGTCATAAATGGAATGCACAATGGAGCAAAGATTATGACAGGGTTCTATTTGAAGTTACTAGGGGAAAACACAAATTGGGCGTCAATCTCCAATAACATACCTGCACTTGCAATGCATGATAGTTGACAGGTAAACATTAATTATTAATTCTTGTCTTGTTATTTTCACAGTTTTTAGCACATCATATTCATGTTTTTGTTGCTGTTGTATAGGGATGCCATGTGTTCACTCAGTTGCTGCTATCTCTAAGTTGAGGATCAAGGTTACCGAAGACTTTGTGAGCCCTTATCTCACTATAGATGCTGTAAGGAAAATATATGACTTGTGTGTAAATCCAGTGAACAGCAAAGAATTTTGTGAGAAGACAGACCATCCAAAGCCACAACCCCCTAGGATAGTAAGACCAGTTGGTCGTCCAAAGAAACACAGGACTGAATCCGGTGCACCCCCTCCCCCTCCAGTGATTGGCGACAAAGTGAGAAGAACTTTTCAGGTAATGTGTAGTAAATGCGGGGAGAAGGGGCATTATTATAAAACATGTAAGGGAGCACCAGCTAAACCCGACTGGCAACCAAAAAGGAAGAAGGCAAAAACGGCTAGCAAAGCTTTGGTTGTGATGACTGAAAATGTAGCTCCTGCCCCTCCCCCTATAGGGAATGTGGCTGGTATTGATGGTGGTGTAAATAACATATCTGTTAAAGAACCTGAACCTATTAACCGGGACCCTCTTGTAAGTTTTTTTTAGACAAGTATTTTGTAAGTCGTATACATTTTGGGTTGTGTCTTTGAGTATTCACAATGAGTTAATATTTCAAGACATATGTGGCTGCAAAACATGTTTCTGTCATACAGGATACAACTAGGAAAAATAAGAAAAAAATGCCAAAGAGGCCGCATGTAGAGCCAAATGAGATAAACATTTCACAAACTGCCCCAACTACAGAGGTAAATAGACACACCATAGTTTTTAACTTTTTTTTTTAAACACAAGATGTAGTTTTAGAGCCCAAATGTGATTCACTATTGTTTGGGTTCTAGGAATTGATCAAACTACTCCAATGAATCAAGCCACAACTCAGGCATCAAAGGCTCAGCCCCATTCTGTAGCTCCAAAGTTTAGGACCAAACAGAGTGTCAGAAGGCCCTCAGGTCCTCCAGTGCAACCCAACAAACCTCCTCACAATGTACAAGCCCAACCAGATGGACAAGACTTACAGAGAACCTCTCATGCAATCTCCAATGAAACTCTGGCAGCAGCTAGCACTGGGACCTCATCAAGGCTATTCAAGTTCATTCCAACTAATAAACCCCTATTTTATGAGTCATCTTGTGCTTGAATTGAGTGTTTTTATCAAATCTTCACCTACTTATTCATGTAAATTGCATGGTTTTACTATTCCTTCCTCATTTTATGATATATGTGAAAACATGTTTCCTATGCTTTAAAAAAGATTAAATTTAATTATCCTTTATTACCATTCGATGTCGTGATTTGTGTGTTAAGTATTTTCAGGATTCATAGGGTAGGAATGACTTAAAGGAGAATAAGGAGATATACAAAACTGGAAGGAAAGCACAAAAATGGAGTTTTGAAGAAAAAGCAGCGACGCGAACGTGTGAATGACGCGGATGCGAGCTTAGCACAAAACACAAACGATGCGCACGGGTGAACGACGCGGACGCATGACTCACGTGAAACACAACTGACACGGACACGTGACTGACGCAGACGCGCGGAAGAGCAAAACTCCAGATGACGCGAACGCGTGACCCATGGTGCACGAAAATTACACTCACACTATGTAATTCCACACAACTAACCAGCAAGTGCACTGGGTCATCCAAGTAATACCTTACATGAGTAAGGGTTGATCCCACGGAGATTGTTAGCTTGAAGCAAGCTATGGTTATCTTATTATTCTTAGTCAAGATACCAATAGGGTTCTTTAGTTTCAATTGTAAAAGTGAAAGAGCATGAAACGAGTAATTGTTACGCAGTAATGGAAAATGTGTTGGAGTTTTGGAGATGCTTTGTCTTCTGAATTTCTGCTTTCCCCCTGTCTTCTTCTTCATGCACGCAAGGTTCCTCCTTTGGCAAGCTGTGTGTTGGTGGATCACCGTCGTCAATGGCTACCATCCGTCCTCTCAGTGAAAATGGTCCAGGTGCACTGTCACCGCACGGCTAATCATCTGTCGGTTCTCGATCATGTCAGAATAGGATCCATTGATCCTTTTACGTTTGTCACTACGCCCAACACTCGCGAGTTTGAAGCTTGTCACAGTCATCCAATCCCTGAATCCTACTCGGAATACCACAGACAAGGTTTAGACTTTTCGGATTCTCAAGGATGCTGCCAATGGATTCTAGCTTATACCATGAAGACTCTGATTAAGGAATCCAAGAGATACTCATTCAATCTAATGTAGAATAGAGGTGGTTGTCAGGCACGCATTCATAGGTTGAGGATGGTGATGAGTGTCATGGATCATCACCTTCTTCATATTGAAGTGAAAATGAGTATCTTAGATAGAAAAAAGCGTGTTTGAATAGAAAACAGAAATAATTGCATTAATTTATCAAGACGCTGCAGAGCTCCTCACCCCCAACAATGGAGTTTAGAGACTCATACCGTCAAAAATTACAGAGTTCAGATCTAAAATATCATGAGATACAAAATAAGTCTCTAAAAGTTGTTTAAATACTAAACTACTGACCTAGGTTTACAGAAAATGAGTAAACTAAGATAGATAGTGCAGAAATCCACTTCTGGAGCCCACTTGGTGTGTGCTGGGGCTTAGACTTAAGCTTCTCACGTGCCTGGGCTGTTTCTGGAGTTAAACGTCAGGTTGTAACCTGTTTCTGGCGTTCAACGCCAGAATGCAACATGGAACTGGCGTTAAACGCCAGTTTCGTCGTTTATCTTTGAGAAAAGTATGAACTTTTATATATTGCTGGAAAGCCCTGGATGTCTACTTTCCAACCCAATTGAGAGCGTGCCAATTGTACTCTTGTAGCTCCAAAAAATCCATTCCGAGTGCAGAGAGGTCAGAATCCAACAACATCAGCAGTCTATTTTCAGCCTGAATCAGATTTTTGCTCAGCTCCCTCAATTTCAGCCAGAAAATACCTGAAATCACAGAAAAATACACAAACTCATAGTAAAGTCCAGAAATATGAATTTTGCCTAAAAAGTAATAAAAATATACTAAAACTAACTAAAACATACTAAAAACTACATGAAATTACCCCCAAAAAGTGTATAAAATATCCGCTCATCACAACACCAAACTTAAACTGTTGCTTGTCTCCAAGCCACTAGATAAATAAAATAGGATAAAAAGAAATCAGGAAGCAATAATATCTTAGAGTTTTAAGTGAAGCTCAGATTCTAATTAGATGAGCGGAACTAGTAGCTTTTTGCTTCCGAACAGTTTTGGCATCTCACTTTATCCTTTGAAATTCAGAATGATTGGCATCCATAGGAATTCAGAATTTAGATAGTATTATTGATTCTCCTAGTTTAGTATGTTGATTCTTGAACACAACTACTTTATGAGTCTTAGCTGTGGCCCTAAGTATTTTATTTTCCAGTATTACCACCAGATACATAAATGCCACAGACACATAATTGGGTGAACCTTTTCAGACTGTGACTTAGCTTTGCTAGAGTCCCCAATTAGAGGTGTCCAGAGTTCTTAAGCACACTCTTTTGCATTGGATCACGACTTTAACCACTCAGTCTCAAGCTTTTCACTTGGACCTGCATGCCACAAGCACATGGTTAGGGACAGCTTGATTTAGCCGCTTAGGCCTGGATTTATTTCCTTGGGCCCTTCTATCCATTAATGCTCAATGCCTTGGATTCTTTTTACCCTTGCCTTTTGGTTTTAAGGGCTATTGGCTTTTTCTACTGCTTCTTCTCTTTTTTTTTTCAATGCTTTTTCTTGCTTCAAGAATCAATTTCATGATTTTTCAGATTATCAATAACATTTCTCTTGTTCATCATTCTTTCAGGAGCCAACAATTTTAAGATTCATAAAATTCAATATAAAAAATATGTACTGTTCAGGCATTCATTTAGAAGACAAAAAGTATTGCCACCACGTCTAAATAATTAGAATTTTCCTTATTAAAAACTCGAAAAAATATTGCCTCTTTATTCTAAAAATCTACTATTTTATTCATGTTTGATGATGATGAGAAAAATAAATTATAGCTTAATTAGAGATAAAATCAAAATAGATATACTAATTACTACTACTCATATATAACTTCTAAGGTAAATTCCTAATAAGAACAACTATCATAGAGTTAAGGCTAAGATTAGGACTCAACAACTTTTATTTTGGGAGGTGGATGCTCCTTTAATCTGTGGGGTGCTTGGCCCTTCAAGAGATAGCTTCTGACGCTTCAGTTGCTTCAGTTCACGCCTGTTCATACCCTGGGTCAAGCTGTCCGACCCGGGATGTTTAGCGACAAGCCGACCAACCTCTTCAGGTCAGACTATCCGATCTCTTATCAAAGAGCTCAGCCAATGCCCGACCTCTTCTCAAAGAGCTCGGCCAAAAGGCCAAAGGAGCCCAAAGCAGGCCCAAAATGAAGGAACACAACCCAATCTAAAGGCAGCCAAAGCCCAGAAAGATAAAGGCGGTTCCCCTAAAGATAAGATGACTTCACTCAAAGATAAGATAAGATAAGATAAGATAACTATCTTATCTCCAGAGAGGTCACTCCTCACCATTATAAATACACTGGAGCACCCAGGTATAACTCATACTCTGATTCTACATAAAACCTGCTTAATACCCTTGCTAACTTAAGCATCAGAGTCCCTTGCAGGTACCCCCACCCTTCGGTGACAGAGGATCAGCAGCACCATCAGTCCAACAAGTCAGACGTACCAGCTCCGGCTGTCATCCACCTGCCGGACACACCAGCTACGACCAGTACGGAAGATCTTGTCCGAGATCGACCTCCAGTTTCAGGTAACCCTCAGAACATTGGCGCCGTTGCCAGAGAACTTGGAAGTCATCCCACCACCATGGCGAACAACCATGACAACGACCACGATTCAGATCTAGAGGATAGAACGCTGCACAAAAACGTGGACACTACACCAAAGGATACTCCTCAACTTAACAACGAAAGGGATTCTCCAAATGCGGGAGCCATGGATGCGCTTCAAGACCATTTAAAACAATTGGAAGAAGAAGCCCTACATCAACGAAAGGCTGAGAAAGACCTACAAAGGGAGATAAAGCGACGCCGGGAATTGGAGGACAAACTCCTAAAACTCGAAGCCGATCTCAAGGTCAAAGCTAATCGATCCTCTCATGAGGATAACACCTGCAAGGATCAAAATCCATTCACCAAAGAGATCATGAAAGCTAAAGGTCCCAAAGGACTTCAAAGCTCCAGACATGACTCTGTACGACGGCACATCAGATCCAAGCCATCATCTTAGCAATTTCAGAAGCAGGATGTATCTCACGGAGGCCTCAGATGCAATCCGTTATTCTCTATCCAGAGGGACAAAGCCAAACACGCACCGATCCTATTAAGAATCAAGCAAGGAGATCGAGAGAAGCCTTCGCAACTACATGGAAAGATTCAACAAAACATGTCTGGGCATACAAAGTCTGCCAACAGAAGCAGCTATCAGGGGCCTCATCAATGGTCTACGAGAAGGACCTTTTAGCCACTCAATATCCAAGAAGCACCCAAACATCTCTAAACGAGGTACAAGAACGAGCAGAGAAGTACATCAACATGGAGAAAAACTCTCGACTAGGAGAGATCTCAAAAACCGAACATTCCTACTCCTCTCGGGATAAGGATAAAGAGTCCAAGAAAAAAGAAGATCAACATGGAGAGAATCTTGGAAAATACCACAATTACACCCCTTCGGGTGTCTCTTGTGGATGTCTACCGAGAAATATGCAATACTGAGAAGATCCCACCACCTCGCCCAATCCAAAACCAAAGAGGTCGGACGCGTTCAGGGTCCACCTCACACCGAAGAGGGCGGACGCGTTGAAGGTCCACCTCACACCGAAGAGGTCGGACGTGTTAAAGGCAGGTCCACCTCACACCGAAGAGGTCGGACACGTTGAAGGTCCACCTCACACCAAAGAGGTCAGACGAGTTGAAGGTCCACCTCACCCTAAAGAGGTCGGACAAGTTGAAGGTCCACCTCACCCCAAAGAGGTCGGACGAGATGAAGGTCCACCTCACACCAAAGAAGTTGGACAAGTTGAATGTCTCACGCCAAAGAAGTCAGACGAGTTGGATGAGTTGAGTGTCTCATGCCAACGAGGTCGGACGAGTTGAACGTCCACCTCACACCCCTGAGAGACATGTTCATGGAGGATTCACAAGAGGAGGGATCTCTAAATCATCTCGCAAAGGTCACCTCAAAGATGGATATTAAGGAAGGGAGAGAGGTTTGAATAGGACAACGGGGTGCAAACAAGCCTTCCGAGATTACAAAAATTCTTGGGGCAACCACTCATTCTTACTCGACCAAGGAAAGTGAAAAGCTCATATTATACCTTGTAGTAGGAAGTCGGGCAATAGCCTCATCACCAGTTAAAGAAGACAAAAGTGGGCAACAACTCAAGGCTCTACAAGGTGCCGAACTAAACTATCAAAAGATAGAAAAGTTCGCCTACGCCCTCACATTCTCTTCTCGACAACTCTGCCCATATTTTCAAGCTCATACTATTAGAGTTCGGACCAGCCAGCCCATAAAAGACACCCTACAGAAAACAGACTTAGCTGGAAGAATCCTATAGTGGGCAATCGAGTTATCTGAATTTGATCTTCGACATGAAGCTCGGACAGCCATCAAACCACAATATCTGGCCGACTTCATTACAGAGTACACTGACAACCCAGGAACTCCTACAAAATGGAAACTCTACAAGGACGACTCTCCAAATAAAACTGGGATTGGTGCAGGTGTAATTATAGAAAGTGATCAAGGAAGCCAAATCAAGCTAAATAACCAAGCTGAATACGAGGCACTACTGGCTGGTTCAAGGCTAGCTAAGAAGATAGGAGCTTACCATGTCCAGTGATTCACAAGTAGTCACCTCACAAATAAAAGGGAGCAACCAAGCTGAGGATCCCACCATGAAAAAATAGCCCGGATAATTCGGGGGACCCTGGACAAAACCAGAGAACATCCCGGACAATTCGGGGGACCCTGGACAAAAACAAAAAATAGCTCGGACAATTCGGGGAATATGAAGTCCGACACATACCTCGGGAGCAGAATGCCCGAGCTGATGCATTTTCCAAACTAGCCAACACCAAACCAGGAGGCAATAACAGAAGCCTCATCCAGGCTACATTACAAGACCACAACAAGGAAGGAAAACAAACCCTCTCCTCGGGGTCCGGCGACACCAACTCATTCTACGGAACCTCCTTAGTTGCACATAGTACTCAGGGTCAGCCACAGTAACACGCATTATAACTATGGAATCCAGTCAATCAGACATGCCATCCGGGATCTTAGTAGACATCTCAGCAATATTTTTTCAACAAGACATAGGTCAACCATGGGGTTATTACCAAACAACTCAGACAAATAAGGAAACAACTCAGACAATAACAACAAAACATCAAGTGTCAGACACAACAGTAAAAGGGAAACCCCAGGACTCACACAAAAGTCCAGGGGCACCCTTTGGAGGCAACAAAAGAGCAAAAACCCAAATACAAAGTCTAAAGCTTTACATCAAAAGCATGTTAGCTTCTACATTGCCCCACCAGAGGAGCTCATCAATGTAACATCACTTTGGCCGTTCGCAGAATGGGGACTCGACCTCCTCGGACCCCTTCCCCAAGGATCGGGACAAGTTGTGTTCCTCATTGTAGGGGTGGATTACTTCACAAAATGGATTGAGGCAGAGCCCCTAGCTAATGCTACTGCTCAAAGAAGTCAGAAATTCTTGTACAGAAATATTGTTACAAGGTGTGGGGTTCCTTACTCCATCACCACAGACAATGACACTCAATTCACAGACGCAGGCTTTAGAAAGTTGGTAGCCGACTTGAAAATAAAGCACCAATTCACACCCGTAGAGCACCCATAGGCTAATGGACAAGCAGAAGCTGCCAATAAGGTCATACTAATCGGGTTAAAATGAAGGCTACAGGATGCAAAGGGAGCTTGGGCTGAAGAGCTCCCACAAGTCCTATGGGCATATCGGACAACTCCACATTCCACCACAAAGGAATCACCTTTCCAATTGGCTTATGGAATGAAGGCAATGATACCAGTAGAAGTCGAAGAAGGATCTTCCAAAACGATCCTCTACAACGAAAAAGCTCATCCTAAAATGATATCGAAACAAGTCGACTGGGAGAGGGAAAGCTAGCAGCTAATTGGAAAGGACCCTGCTAAGTCACGGAAGTACTGGGGAAAGGTCACCACAAAGTCATGGCATGCCTGCAAAAGGCGCCAGGCCGAGATCTAAAAGATTTCCTGACCTAGAAGGGTAAGCACTAACATGTACACACTCTTATTCATATCCTCATTTTATTGTTTAAAAGTTCGCAGATTCCCTAAAAAGTTTCCTACCAAGACATACGATTACGACAGGTCGGCAAGGTGAAAACCAAATTCACCGCCAGATCACGACAAAGGTCGGCACGGTGAAAACCAAATTCACCACCCGATCACGATAAAGTCGGCAAGATGAAAGCCAAATTCATCGTCTAATTACAAAGCGACAGGTCGGCAAGGTGAAAACCAACTTCACCGCCCGACCACGATGAAAACCGAATTCATCATTTGATTTCGACAAAGGTCGACAAAGTGAAAACCAAATTCACTGCTCAATCAAGACGCATTAATCTGAAGCATTCATCATCCGATTATAAAGCAACAGATCGACAGAAAGTGAAGAACAAATTCACTGTACGATCTCAATAGGAATGATCGTTCGACAAAGGTGAAAACGCGATTCACCTAAAGGACGATCAAACCAGGACAGAAACCACCATCTACAAATTGGCAAAGATGAACACAGAATAATGCAAGAAGTTATCGAAAGTGATCCCAAAAAGAACCTGACGAGGTCTTATGGATTGCTATATAATAACTTAAAAAGACTGGCCGACACTAAAAAGTCGGACCAAGTCAACCCAAGTTATCAGCAAATCCCTGGAAAGAGGTCTGGCCAACCCTATTAAAGAGGAATTACTATAACTTAGAAGAGATCAACCTAACGAAGTCGGTTTCCTACAAAACAAGTTATAAAACTAATCCCTGAAAGAGACCTAACAAAGGTCCAAGAAAGAGGATTACAAAAAAAAACTTAGAAGAGATCGACCTAACGAAGTCGGTTTCCTACAAAACAAGTTATAAAAGTAATCCTTGAAAGAGACCTGAACAAGGTCCAAGAAAGAGGATTATAGAAATAACTCAGGAGAGCCCCGACACGACGAAAGTCGGCCCACAACACAAAAGTTATCAAAGTAATCCCTGAAAGAGACCTGAACAAGGTCCAAGAAAGAGGATTACAGAAATAACTAAGGAGAGCCCGACATGACAAGGTCGGCCCAAACGACAAAAGAGTTATAAAAGTAATCCCTGAAAGAGACCAGAACAAGGTCCAAGATAGAGGATTACAGAAATAACTCAGGAGAGCCCTGACACGACAAAAGTCGGCCCACAACACAAAAGTTATAAAAGTAATCCCTGAAAGAGACCTGAACAAGGTCCAAGAAAGAGGATTATAGAAATAACTTGGAAAGCTACAGATTGGACCGACAAGAAGAAGTCAGACCAACGAAAGCTACAGTTTGGACCGACAAGAAGAAGTTGGACCAACAAAAGCTACAGATTGGATTGACAAGAAGAAATCGGACCAACGAAAGCTAAGATTGGACCGACAAGAAGAAGTCGGACCAACAAAAGCTACAGATTGGACCGACAAAAAGAAGTCGGACCAACAAAAGCTACAGCTTGGACCGACAAGGAGAAGTCGAACCAACAAAAGCTAAAGAAGGATCGACAAGAGAAGTCGGACAAACGAAAAATGTGCGCTAAAACGGACATAGCTCCGCCCAAAAAAGCCACGGCTCCACGACAAGGCTATCAAAATTGTTCAGACTGACTAAAAAGAGTTCTACGAGAACACTAAAAAGTCGTCAGACAAGTTTGCCCCAAGGACCACCTCAACCAAGCAGAAAGTGGACAAAACCAGGAGTGATCAAAAGAGGTCAGACAACAAAGTACCGACACTCTACAAAGATCCACAAAAACAGACAAAGACATCTCGCAAACGGCCAGAGGAAGGCTAGGAATGTTTTTCTAAAAGGTACGAAGTCTTGAAAAAAGACACTACTTAAAAAGCGAAAAGCACAGCCTCAAAGACAGAGCTAAAAAGTCATCCAAACAAACTATAAAAAGGTTCCCCATCGGAACACTACCTAAACAGTTGTTGGATTATGACTAAAAAGCCCGAACAGCGAAGACAAACAAGTCGGAAGAAGGCTGAAAAGTACCCTCAACAAAGTAAAAGGGGCAATACCAGACTCGCACAAGGAGAAACTACTCAAAGATCGACCAAAGTCAGGATGCTTGAGCACGATTTCCCCAAAGAGATCGAAACTCTGAAAGCACGGTCTCACGGAAAAGTCTGAACTCAAGCAGGGGCAAAGTCGTACAGGTCGACGTCAGCTAAGAAGAGGCACAAGTACGATCTCAAAAAAGAACAAGCCAAAAGGTTGGGAAACGACTTAAGGCTCAAATGTGCTTAGCCAAAAGGGATACAACTCCACTTAAAGAAGGCACAATCTCAAACAGGGCTACGAACATCATCCAAGACTAAAAAATGGTTCTATATAAAGAACACTAAAAAGTCATTGGACAAATCACTAAAAGTCCGGATATCAAGCCGCAAGGACAACTTCGCCAAAGCAGAGGGTTGTCAACACAAACTTAAAGCAAGGCGTGATCCAGAAGGCAAGGGTAGAAAACCCACAATACCACTCAAAAAAGGTTGGACTGTGAAGTACCAAACCTCTAGAAAATCTGCACGATTGCAAAGCAATGAAGAAACAAGCAAGACAGATGCTTGAGCACTACTTCCAAAGAGATCGAAGCTCTGAAAAGCACGATCTCATGGAAAGATCGAACTCAAGCAGGGGCACTGTTCATACCCTGGGTCAAGCTATCCGACCCGGGATGTTTAGCGACAAGCCGACCGACCTCTTCAGGTTAGACTATCCGACCTCTTCTCAAAGAGCTCGGCCAATGCCCGACCTCTTCTCAAAGAGCTCGGCCAAAAGGCCAAAGGAGCCCAAAGCAGGCCCAAAATGAAGGAACACAGCCCAATCTAAAGGCAGCCAAAGCCCAGAAAGATAAAGGCGGTTCCCCTAAAGATAAGATGACTTCACTCAAAGATAAGATAAGATAAGATAAGATAACTATCTTATCTCTAGAGAGGTCACTCCTCACCATTATAAATACACTAGAGCACCCAGGTATAACTCATACTCTGATTCTACATAAAACCTGCTTAATACCCTTACTAACTTAAGCATCGGAGTCCCTTACAGGTACCCCCACCCTTCGGTGACAGAGGATTAGCAGCACCATCAGTCCAACAAGTCGGACGTACCAGCTCCGACTGTCATCCACCTGCCGGACACACCAGCTACGACCAGTACGGAAGATCTCGTCTGAGATCGACCTCCAGTTTCAGGTAACCCTCGAAACAACGCCCTTGCTCTTCTTGTTCCTTAAGCAGTTTGCAAAGCATGCTACTTTGATTTTGCTGTTCTTCTTTTAGTTGCTCCATAGCTTATTGAAACTTGGTGACAGATGCTTCAAGACGCTCCCAGTATTCAATTTGAGGGATTTCCGAGAGGAACTCCCGTGCTTTCCTCTTGATGGGGTCGTCCTGCACTTGTTGTCCTTCCATTGACTTTTTGGTGATTGGTATCTCAACTGTGATATACTCAGTTACTCTCATCTTCACCCCAGCATCTTTACATAGCATAGAGATTAAGCTTGGATAAGCCAATTTGGCATCTTTGGAGTTCTTGTTTGTAATTGTGTAAAGTTCACAAGAAATCAGCTGATGAACTTCCACTTCTTTTCCCATCATAATGCAATGGATCATTACTGCTCTTTTGATGGTGACTTCAGAGCAGTTGCTAGTAGGCAGTATAGAATGCCCAATGAAGTCCAGCCAGCCTCTGGCGACTGGTTTGAGATCTTCTCTCTGGAGTTGATTTGGGACACCCTTTGTGCTGGTTGTCCACTTGGTTCCAGGGAGGCATATGTCCTCTAGAATTTCATCCAAGCCCTTATTTGTTCTCATCATTCTCCTATTAAAGGAGTCTGGGTCATCTTTCAGCTGAGGTAGCTTAAAGATCTCCCTGATTTTGTCAGGGTGGAGGTGAACAATCTTCCCTCTGACCAAAGTCTGATAGTCATAGAAGGCGGTTCCATCTATTCTCTGCCTGTCTGTTTGTCACAGATTAGAGTAGAATTCCTGAACCATGTTCCTTCCCACCTTTGTTTCAGGATTAGCTTGGATTTTCCAGCTCGTGTTTCAAATTTGCTCTTAGATCTCCGGATATTCGTCTTCTTTCAGATCGAATTTAACTTCCGGAATCACTGACCTTAGACCCATTATTTTGTAGTAATGGTCTGAATGTTCTTTGGTTAAGAACTTTCCTTGATTCCAAAGTGGTTTTGGAATATTCTCTTTCTTGCCTCTTAAAGTGGTTTGTTTTCCCTTAGGAACCATGATCTTAGTGGGTATTGGTTTAGTGATCACGGATAAACACACCAAACTTAGAGGTTTGCTTGTCCTCAAACAAAAGAAAGGAAAGGAGAGGGATAGATGGAGAGCCAATTTCGAATTGTGGAGGAGAGGAGGGAGGCCGAACGTGGATTTAAAGGGAAGGGGGTGGGTTTTAAAAAATTTTGAAAAAGATAAGATAGAAGATATGATTTGTAAAAGACAAGTATGATAGGAAAAAGATGTAATTTAAAATTGAAAAGTTATGAAAGATATTTGAAAAAGATAAATCTGAATTTTGAAAAGAAGATATGATGAGTTTAAAAAGATTTGAAAAGAATTTAAAAAGATAATTGACTTTTGAAAAAGGTTTGAAAAGATTTTGAAGAAAAATTATGAAACAAGTATAGGATTAAAAATTTTTGGAATTGAAGTTGAAAGATGAGAGTTTGTAACATGTTTATGCAAGAAATCATGAATTGAAACATGAAAAATGGAAAAAAATTTGAAGTGAAAAACGAATTTACCTCCTCCCTACAATCCTGGCGTTAAACGCCCAAACGCTGCATGTTTTGGGCATTTAACGCCCATTTGTAGCTTCTCTTGGGCGTTTAACGCCCAGCTGTAGCATCTGGCTGGCGTTAAATGCCAGAAAATCCTTTATCACTGGGCGTTTTTCTGAACGCCCAGGATGCTGGGAATCTGGCGTTAAACGCCCAGAAGTTGCTTCTTTCTGGCGTTTAACACCCAGAAGTTGCTTTTTTCTGGCGTTTAACGCCCAGATGGCTATCTCTACTGGCGTTAAATGCCTATTAGATGCTCCTTTTGGGCGTTTAACGCCCAAAACAGCTCTTACTGGCTTTTTGGCACCAATGAACTTCTTTTTGCTATTTTATCCTCTGAATCCTTCTGTAACTCTGTGAACTCATGCAATTGCTATTTTACCTTGAAGATAATTAGTATGAACCTGTAAAATTCAATTAAGTAACAAATAAGCTTTGTTAATGGCTGGGTTGCCTCCCAACAAGCGCTTCTTTATTGTCTTTAGCTGGACTATTACTGAACTTTAATCAAGTCTCAGTTTTGAGCATTCTTGCTTAAAATTGCTTTCAAGATAATGTTTGACTCTTTATCCATTAACAATGAACTTTTTGTTAGAATCATTATCCTGAAGCTCTACGTATCCATATGGTGACACACTTGTAATCACATATAGACCTCTCCATCGGGATTTCAATTTCCCGGGGAATAATCTGAGCCTAGAATTAAACAGCAAAACTTTCTACCCTGGCTCAAAGACTCTGGATGACAGCTTCTTTTCATGCCATCTTTTTGCTTTCTCTTTGTAAATTTTTGCATTTTCGAAAGCATTGAGTCTGAATTCCTCTAGCTCATTTAACTGGAGCAATCATTTTTCTCTAGCTAACTTGGCATTAAGGTTTAGGAATCTGGTTGCCCAGTAGGCCTTATGTTCCAGTTCCACTAGCAAGTGACAGGCTTTTCCATACACAAGATGGTATGGAGAGGTCCCTATAGGAGTCTTGAATGCTGTTTTGTATGCCCACAGAGCATCATCCAAGCTTCTTGCCCAATCCCTTCTACGGTTAATCACAGTCCGTTTCAGGAGTCTTTTAAGTTCTCTATTAGAGACTTTAGCTTGCCTATTTGTTTGTGGATGATATGAAGTTGCCACCCTGTGGCTGACTCCATATCGAACCATAGCAGAGTAAAGCTGTTTATTGCAGAAATGACCGCCCCCATCACTAATTAGTACTCTAGGGACACCAAATCTGCTGAAGATATATTTTTGGAGGAATTTCAGCACTGTCTTAGTATCATTAGTGGCTGTTGCAATAGCTTCCACCCATTTGGATACATAATCTACTACCACCAGAATATAAGTGTTTGAGTATGATGGTGGGAAAGGCCTCATGAAGTCAATACCCCATACATCAAACAACTCAATCTCCAAGATCCCTTGTTGAGGCATGGCATAACTGTGAGGCAGATTGCTAGATCTTTGGCAACTGTCACAATTAAGTACAAACTCTCGGGAGTCTTTATGGAGAGTAGGCCAATAGAAGCTACAATGGAGGACTCTTGTGGCTGTTCACTCACTTTCAAAATGTCCTCCATATTGTGATCCATGGCAATGCCATATGATCTTCTGTGCTTCTTCTTTAGGCACACATCTACGAATTACTCTGTTCGCCTATCTTTTGAAGAGATATGGTTCATCCTAAAGATAGTACTTTGCATTTGTGATCAATTTCTTTGATTGCTACCTACTATACTCTTTGGGTATGAATCTCACAGCCTTGTAGTTTGCAATGTCTGCAAACCATGGTACTTCCTGGATGGCAAAGAGTTTCTCATCTAGAAAGTTTTCAGAGATCTCAGTAAGAGGGAAGGATGCCCCTTCTACTGGTTCCATTCGGGACAGGTGATCTGTTACTTGGTTCTCTGTTCCTTTTTTGTCTCTTACTTCTATATCAAACTCTTGCAAAAGCAACACCCATCTTATGAGTCTGGGTTTTGAATCCTGCTTTGTGAGTAGATATTTAAGAGCAGCATGGTCAGTGTACATAATCACTTTTGATCATACTAAATAAGATCTGAACATGTCATTGGCGTAAACCACTGCAAGTAACTCTTTTTCTGTGGTTGTGCAGTTCTTCTGTATGTCATTTAAAACACGAATGGCAAAGTAAATGACGTGTAGAAGCTTGTCATACCTTTGTCCCAACACTGCACCAATGGCATGGTCACTGGCATCACACATTAGTTCAAATGGTAACGTCCAATCTGGAGCAGAGATGACTGGTGCTGTGACCAGCTTAGGTTTCAGAGTCTCAAATGTCTGCAGACACTCCTTATTGTTCATACCCTGGGTTGAGCTGACCGACCCGGGATATTTAGCGACAAGGCGATCGACCTCTTCAGGTCAGACTATCCGACCTCTTCTCAAAAGAGCTCGGCCAAATTGACAGGAAAGCCCAATAAAGGGCCTAAGTAGAGGAACACGACCCAAATCCAGAGGCAATCCCAGGCTACAGAGATAAAGGCGGTTCCTTTGAAGATAAGCTGACCTCACCTAAAGATAAGATAAGATAAGATAATTAACTTATCTTATCTAGAAAGGTCACTTCACACCATTATAAATACACTGGAGCACCCAAGTATAACTCATACTCTGATTCTACACAATACCTGCTTAATACCCTTGCTAACTTAAGCATCGGAGTCCCTTGCAGGTACCCCCACCCTCCGGGGACAAAGGAATCAGCACCACCAACAAGTTCAACAAGTCGGACACAACAGCTCCGGCCGTCTCTCACCAGCCGGACACGTTAGCACCGACCAGTACCGAAGATCTCATCCGAGATCAACCTCCAGTTTCAGATAACCCTCGGAACATTGGCGCCGTTGCCAGGGACCTAGAAGTCATCCCATCACCATGGCGGACAACCATGACAACGACCACGATTCAGGTCTGGAGGATCGGACACCGCACAAAAACGCGGATGTCACGCTACAAAACACTCCGAAAACCAACAAAGACAAAGACTCACCGAATTCAGGGGCAATAGAAGCGCTCCTGGATCACCTAAAACAACTGGAAAAAGAAACCCAACAACAACGGGAAATTGGAAAAGATCTCCAAAGAGAAGTGCGGCGACGTCGGGAGTTGGAAGAGAAACTACAGCAATTGGAAGCCGATCTCAAATCAAAAGCCCCGCGGGCTAATCTCGAGGAAAATTCACGCAAAGAGCAAGACCCGTTCACCAGAGAAATCGTGAAAACCAAAATTCCAAAAGACTTCAAACTCCCGGATATGACCCTGTATGATGGCACCACAAATCCTAACCACCACCTGAGCAACTTCAGAAGTAGAATGTACCTCACCAACGCCCCAGATGCTGTTCGCTGTAAGGCTTTTCCAACAACTCTCACAAATACAGCGATCCAATGGTTCGAAAAACTACCCCCAAAGTCCATCTCAAGCTTTGATGAGTTAGCTAAAAAATTCCTAGCCAGATTCTCCATTTAGAAAGATAAAGCCAAGCACGCCCCCAGTTTACTAGGGATCAAACAAGGAGATCGGGAGAGCCTCCGCAACTACATGGAGAGATTCAACAAAACATGCATGGACATACAAAGCTTACCAACGGAGGCTGCCATCATGGGACTCATCAATGGTTTTCGAGAGGGACCTTTCAGCCAATCTATATCAAAAAAGTACCCGACCTCCTTAGACGAAGTGCAGGAGCAGGCAGAAAAGTATATCAACATGGAGGAAAATGCTCGGTTAGGAGAAACCTCAAAATCAGGGGCCTCCTACCGGGACAAAGACAAGGAACCCAAAAGAAAAGAAGATCGACAAGGGGAGAAAATCAAAAAATACCATAACTACACCCCTCTCAGAGCATCCCTGGTCGAGATATACAAAGAAGTCTGCCATACAGAAAAAATCCCCCCAGCACGGCCGCTCAAAGGCAAAAGGGGAGGAGGAAACCGAAAGGAATATTGTGAATACCATCAAGTCCGAGGACACTCCACAAACGAATGCTTCGACTTAAAAAATATCATAGAAAAATTAGCAAGAGAAGGAAAATTAGATCGATTCTTGGCCACCCGAGATGATCAAAGAAAGAGACGAAGGGATGAAGATACCGAATGAATAGAACAATCACCTCGGACACCAGAAAGACATGTTCACATGATACACGGCGGATTCACAGCAGGAGGGATCTCCAAATCCTCTCGCAAAAGATATCTCAAAGAAGTATATCATGTCGAAGAAGAGGAGAAAGCACTCAATATTCCGGCAATAACATTCACTAAAGAGGACGCATCCGGCATCATCACAGAACATGATGATCCCATGGTTATCACCATTATATTGGCAAACGCCAACCTACACCGCACATTAATAGACCAAGGGAGTTCTGCCGACATCTTATTCAAAACAGCCTTTGATAAACTCGGCTTGGAAGAAAAAGAACTTAAAGCATATCCAAACAGCCTGTTTGGGCTAGGAGATACCCTAGTTCGACCACTCGGATACCTACCACTACATACAACCTTCGGAAAAGGGGACCAATCCAGGACCCTCAAAATAGACTACATCGTAGTCGATGTAAGTTCAGCTTACAACGCTCTCATAGGACGGACAACACTCAATCAACTCGGCGCAATAGTCTCGACCCCACACTTATGTATGAAGTTCCCAACCCCAAAAGGGATAGCCACGATAAAAGCAGACCAAAAGATGGCACGTCGCTGTTATAACGAAAGCCTAAACCTCAGAGGCAAAGGAGAAGAGTTCCATACAATCGAGCTAGGCGGAGTTCACCGATGAGAAGAACTTCGTCCCCAGCTAGAAGGTGAGATAGAAAAGATTCAGATCGGGGATACCTCGGAAAAAACAACCAATATCGGCACAATCCTAAAAGGAGATTTAAAAGAATTACTAATACAATTCTTGCGAGATAACGCCGATCTCTTTGCATGGAAAGCCGCAGACATGCCAGGCATAGACCCTAAGCTAATGTGTCATAAGTTGGCAGTTTATCCAGGATCTCGACCGGTGCAACAGAGACGAAGAAAATTTGGGCCAGAGCGATCCCAAGCTGTGGACGAGCAAGTACAGGCACTACTGGAAGCCGGATTCATAAGAGAAGTCAAATACCCGCTATGGCTAGCCAACGTTGTCTTGGTGAAAACATCTAATGGGAAGTGGCGAATGTGCACCGATTACACCGATCTCAACAAGGCTTGTCCAAAAGATCCATACCCACTCCCAAGTATTGACGCTTTAGTAGATGCTTCCTCCGGATACAAATATCTCTCGTTTATGGGCGCATACTCGGGATATAATCAAATCCCTATGTATCCACCAGATCAAGAAAAGACCTCGTTCCTAACACCGAAAGCAAACAACTGCTACATCGTAATGCCTTTTGGTCTTAAGAACGCAAGAGCTACTTAACAAAGGCTAATGAATAAAGTCTTCTCAGATCACATCGGAAAAATCATGGAAGTTTATGTGGACGACATGTTGATAAAGACACAAAGCGAAGATACATTATTATCCGACCTGACTCAAGTGTTTTACACTATAAGGAAGCACAACATGCGGCTCAATCCCGCAAAATGATCCTTCGCAGTAGAAGCAGGAAAATTCTTAGGCTTTATGCTCACACAAAGGGGAATTGAAGCAAATCCAGACAAATGCCAAGCCATACTCAACATGAAGAGCCCAACCTGTGTCAAAGAAGTACAACAACTCAATGGGAGGTTGGCCGCCCTATCCCGATTCTTAGCAGGAGCTGCAATAAGATCTCTCCCCTTCTATGCTACTTTAAGAAAGGGAAAACAGTTCGAATGGATGACAGAATGTGAGCAAGCCTTCCAAGACTTCAAGGAATTCTTAGGACGGCCACCTATCCTATCTCGACCACGAGAAGGAGAACCGCTCATATTATATCTCGCAGTAGGGAGCCGGGCAATAGCCTCAGCACTAGTCAGAGAAGACGAACATGGGCAACAACCCGTCTACTTCATTAGCAAAGCGCTATAGGGATCCGAGCTGAACTATCAGAAAATAGAAAAATTTGCCTATACCCTCATTCTAACATCTCGACGACTCCGCCCGTTCTTCTAGGCTCACACAATTAAGGTTCGAAATAACCAGCCCATAAAAGGAATATTGCAGAAAACAGATCTGGCAGGAAGAATTCTACAATGGGCAGTTGGTGGACGAAATTGTGATTCTTAATTAATGGCTCCTTGGCATGTGCCAAGGAGAACTAATTTAACTAACTGATTACTTGCACAATTCCGTTCAACTGACCAGCAAGTGTACTGGGTCGTCCAAGTAATACCTTACGTGAGTAAGGGTCGAATCCACAGAGATTATTGGTTTGAAGCAATCAATATTTATTTTATTAATCTTAGTCAGGATGTCAATAAGGTTATTTGGATTAAAAGTGAAATTACTGGATTTGATAAAAGAGGGAACAATGTTACTTTGATTTGCAGCACTGGGAAATATGTTGGAGTTTTGGAGATGCTTTGTCCTCTGACTTCAACTCTTCCTTGAAATCCTCTTCTCACACGCAGGTTCCTTCCATGGCAAGCTCTATGTAGGGTGTCACCGTTGTCAGTGGCTACTTCCCATCCTCGCAGTGAAAACTATGCTCACGCACTCTGTCACAGTACGGCTAATCACCGGTTGGTTCCCGCTCCTACTGGAATAGAATCACTCTTTTGCGTCTGTCACTAACGCCCAGCAGGTTAAAGTTTGAAGCACGTCACAGTCATTCAATCCCGGAATCCTACTCGGAATACCACAGACAAGGTTTAGACTTTCCGGATTCTCATGAATGCTGCCATCAATCCGGCTTATACCACGAAGATTCTGTTGGGGAATCTAAGAGATATTCATTCAATCTGATGTAGAACGGAGGTGGTTGTCAGGCATACGTTCATGGGTTGAGGAAGGTGATGAGTGTCACGGATCATCACCTCCTTCACAATTAAACGCGAATAAACATCTTAGATAAGAACAAGCGTGTTTGAATGGAAAACAAAGGAATTGTATTAAATCATCGAGACGCTGCAGAGCTCCTCACCCCCAACAATGGAGTTTAGAGACTCATGCCATCACAAAGTATGTAATTCAGATCTGAAAATGTCATCCGGTACTAGAAATGTCTGTAAAAGTTGTTTAAATAGTAAACTAGTAACCTAGGTTTACAGAAAATGAATAGACTAAGATAATTGGTGCAGAAATCCACTTCTGGGGCCCACTTGGTGTGTGCTGGGGCTGAGACTAAAGCTTTCCACGTGTAGAGGCCTTTCTTGGCGTCAAACTTCAGGTTATGACGTGTTTTGGGCGTTCAACTCCGGATAATGACATTTTTCTGGCGTTTAACTCCAGACAGCAGCATGAATTTGGCGTTTAACGCCAAATTACGTCGTCTATCCTTGCGCAAAGTGTGGACTATTATATATTGCTGGAAAGCCCTGGATGTCTAATTTCCAACGCCGTTGAGAGCGCGCCAATTGGACTCCTGTAGCTCCAGAAAATCCATTTCGAGGGCAGGGAGGTCAGGATCCAACAGCATCAGCAGTCCTTTTTCAGCCTAAGTCAGATTTTTGCTCAACTCCCTCAATTTCAGTCAGAAAATACCTGAAATCACAGAAAAACACACAAACTCATAGTAAAGTCCAGAAATATGATTTTTGCCTAAAAACTAATATTATTCTACTAAAAACTAACTGAAACATACTAAAATCTACATGAAATTACCCCCAAAAGGCGTACAAAATATCCGCTCATCACAACACCAAACTTAAACTGTTGCTTGTCCTCAAGCAACTAGATGAATAAAATAGGTTCTAACAGAAATAAAGAAATAATAATATTCTCGAGTTTTAAATGAGGCTCAGATTCTTATTAGATGAGCGGGGCTTGTAGCTTTTTGTCTCTGAATAGTTTTGGCATCTCCCTGTATCTTTAAATTTTCAGAATGATTGGCATCCTTAGGAACTCAGAATTCAGATAGTATTGTTGACTCTCCTAGTGTAGTATGTTGATTCTTGAACACAGTTATTTTATGAGTCTTGGCTGTGGCCCTAAGCACTTTGTCTTCCAGTATTACCACCGGATACATAAATGCCACAGACACATAACTGGGTGAACCTTTTCAGATTATGACTCAGCTTTGCTAGAGTCCCCAGTCAGTGGTGTCCAGAGCTCTTAAGCACACTCTTTTGCTTTGGATCACGACTTTAACCACTCAGTCTCAAGTTTTTCACTTGGACCTTCATGACACAAGCACATGGTTAGGGACATCTTGGTTTAGCCGCTTAGGCCTGGATTTTTATTTCCTTGGGCCCTCCTATCCATTGATGCTCAAAGCCTTGGATCCTTTTTATTCTTAGCTAGTGCCCATGGCTTGTGAATATTGTTTTTTTTTTTTTTTTTGAACTGCTTTTTCTTGCTTCAAGAATCAATTTCATGATTTTTCAGATCCTCAACAATATTTTTCGTGTTCTTTGTCCTTTCAGGAGCCAATATTCATCAAATTCAAAGTACATCTTATGCACTGTTCAAGCATTCATTCAGAGAACAAAAAGTATTGCCACACATATAATTAATTATAATTTTATTTATTAAGAACTCGAAAAATATAAATTACTTCTTTATTCTAAAAGAAAATCTACTACTTTATTCATGCCTAATGATGATGAGAAAAATAAATTATAACTTAATTGGAAATAAAATCAAAATAGACATCCTAATTACTACTAAATATCTTCTAAGGTCAATTTCTAAAGGGAATAATCTTTACTAAGTTAAAACAGAGAAATTGGAACTCAGCAACCTGTTGTTTTGAGGAGTGGATGCTCCTCTAATTCTTTGGGGTGTGGTTCAAGGATTAATTTTTGGCGCTTCAGCTCCCTTAGATCACGCCCTTGCTCCTCCTGTTCCTTGAGCAGTTTGCAAATCATGCTACCTTGATTATTCTATTCTTCCTTTATTTGATCCATAGCTTCTTGCAATCTGGAAACAGAAGCCTCAAGCTGTTCCCAATATTCGAATTGGGGCAGTTCTGGGAGGGCTTCTTGTGCTCTCCTTCTGACAGGATCCTCTTGTTGCTGTTGCCTGATCATTGATGTTCCAGTAATGGACTTTTCAATTGGGATATATTCAGTTATTCCCATCTTTACTCCAGCCTCTTTGCAAAGCATGGAAACTAGGCTTGGATAAGCCAATTTGGCGTCCTTAGAATTCCTGTTTGCTATTTTATATAGCTCACAGGAGATCAGCTGATGGACTTCCACTTCTTTTCCCAACATGATGCAGTGAATCATGACAGCTCTTTTGATGGTAACTTCAGAATGGTTGCTGGTGGGCAATATGGAACGACAAATAAAATCCAGCTAGCCTCTGGCTACTGGTTTTAGATCCTCTCTTTTGAGTTGAACTGGGATGCCAGTTGTACTGGTAGTCCACTTGGCTCCAGGGATGCATATATCCTCCAGAACCTTGTCCAACCCTTTATTGACCCTCATCATTCTCCTATTAAAGGAGTCTGGGTCATCTTTTAGTTGAGGGATCTTGAATATCTCCCTGATCTTGTCAGAATTGGTATGAATGATCTTCCCTCTGACTAAGGTCTTATGGTCAAAGAGAGCAGCTCCAATGATTCTTTGTCTTTATGTCTGCCATAGATTAGCATAGAATTCCTGAACCATATTCTTCCCCACTTTCGTTTCAGGATTGGCCAGAATTTCCCAATTCCTGTTTCGAATTTGCTCTTGGATCTCCGGATATTCATCTTCTTTCAGATCAAATCTGACCTCCTGGATCACTGATCTGTGACTCATTATCTTGTAGTAATGGTCTGAATGTTCTTTAGTTAAGAACTTCCCTTGATTCCAAAGTGGCTTTGGAGTGCTTTCTTTCTTCCCTCTTGGGGCGGTTTGCTTTCCTTTAGGAGCCATGATCTTAAGTGAGTATGTTTTTGTGATCACGGATAAGCACACCAAACTTAGAGTTTTGCTTGTCCCCAAGCAAAGGGGAAGAAAGAAGAGGGATAGAAGGAGAGCAATTGTGGAATGGTGATGGTGAGGTGACGCCGAACACAATATATAGGGAGGGGGGGTGGGAAATTTTCGAAAAAGATAAGAAAGAGATAAAATAGAAGATATGATTTTAAAAGATATGATCAGAAAAAGATATAAATTTGAAAAGAAAAAGATATTAATTATAATTTAAAAGATAGATTTGAAATTTAATTTTGAAAAAGATTTTAAAAGATAATTGATGTGTTGAAAACAAATTTGAAAAGATGATGGATTGAATTGGAAAGCCATTTGTTCTTTTGGGTTAAGATAAATCTAAAAAATTTGCAATCATTGGATTTTAGAAATTAGGATAAACTTTTTGGAATTGAAAGTGATAATTTGAAATATGTTTATGCAAGAAATTATGAATTGAAACATAAAAAGTTAGAAAAATTGTGAAGAAAAACGAATTTTACCTCCTTCCCACCATCCTGGCGTTAAACGCCCAAATGGTGCATGGTTTGGGCGTTTAACGCCCACATGTTGCTTCTCCTGGGCGTTCAACGCCCATGTGATGCTTCTTTCTGGCGTTGAACGCCAGGAAGTCCTTCTTTACTGGGCGTTTTTCTAAACGCCCAGAGTGCTAGCAGATTGGCGTTAAACGCCCAGAAGGTGCATCTTTCTGGCGTTTAACGCCCAGAGGATGCTCCTTTCTGGCGTTTAACGCCCAGAAGACTACCCTTACTGGCGTTAAACGCCCAGTGGGTGCTTCTTTTGGGCGTTTAACGCCCAAAGTGTTTCTTACTGGCTTTTTCATGTCAGTGAGCTTCCAAATTTCTCTGTAACTCTTGGGGCTTCAGTAAATTGCTATTTCACCTTTGAAGATACTTAGACCTAAACCTGTAAAGAAAGAAAATTTATTTAATTAGTAATTAACTTTGTACATGGCTGGGTTGCCTCCCAGCAAGCGCTTCTTTAATGTCATTAGCTGGACTATCACTGATCTTTAATTAAGTCTCAGTCTTGAGCATTCTTGCTCGAGATTACCTTCAAGATAGTGTTTAACTCTTTGTCCATTAACAATGAACTTTTTGTTAGAGTCACTATCCTGAAGTTCTATGTATCCATATGGTGATACGCTTGTGATTACATATGGACCTCTCCACCGGGATTTTAATTTCCCAGGGAATAATTTGAGCCTTGAATTAAATAGCAGGACTTTCTGTCCTGGCTCAAAGACTCTGGATGACAATTTCTTATCATGCCATCTTTTTGCTTTCTCTTTGTAAATTTTTGCATTTTCGAAAGCATTGAGTCTAAATTCCTCTAGCTCATTTAACTGGAGCAATAGTTTTTCTCCAGCTAACTTGGCATCAAGGTTTAGGAATCTGGTTGCCCAATAGGCCTTGTGTTCCAGTTCCACTGGCAAGTGACATGCCTTTCCATACACGAGCTGGTATGGAGAGGTCCCTATGGGGGTCTTGAATGCTGTTCTGTATGCCCACAGAGCATCATCCAAGCTTCTTGCCCAATCCTTTCTACGGTTAATTACAGTCCGTTCCAGGATTCTTTTAAGTTCTCTATTTGAGACTTCAGCTTGCCCATTAGTTTGTGGGTGATATGGAGTAGCCACCCTGTGGTTGACTCCATAACGTACCAAAGCAGAGTAAAGCTGTTTATTACAGAAATGAGTGCCTCCATCACTAATTAA
Organism: Arachis hypogaea; assembly: GCF_003086295.3. Taxonomy (NCBI): domain Eukaryota; kingdom Viridiplantae; phylum Streptophyta; class Magnoliopsida; order Fabales; family Fabaceae; genus Arachis; species Arachis hypogaea. The sequence continues at coordinate 53,651,510 of NC_092039.1, read as the reverse complement.
CACTCTAGGGATACCAAATCTGCTGAAGATATGTTTCTGGAGGAATTTTAACACTGTTTTAGTGTCATTAGTGGGTGTTGCAATAGCTTCCACCCATTTGGATACATAATCCACTGCCACCAGAATATAGGTGTTTGAGTATGATGGTGGGAAAGGTCCCATGAAGTCAATGCCCCATACATCAAACAACTCAATCTCCAAGATTCCTTGTTGAGGCATGGCATAACTGTGAGGCAGGTTGCCTGATCTTTGGCAACTATCACAGTTAAGCACAAATGCTCGGGAATCTTTATAGAGAGTAGGCCAGTAGAAGCCACTTTGGAGGACTCTTGTGGCTGTTCGTTCACTTCCAAAATGCCCTCCATACTGTGATCCATGGCAATGCCAAAGGATCTTCTGTGCTTCTTCTTTAGGCACACATCTACGGATTACTCCGTCTGCACATCTCTTAAAGAGATATGGTTCATCCCAAAGATAGTACTTTGCATCTGTGATTAATTTCTTTGATTGCATCTTACTGTACTCTTTGGGTATGAATCTTACTTCCTTGTAGTTTGCAATGTCTGCAAACCATGGCACTTCCTGGACGGCTAGTAATTGCTCATCCGGAAAGGTTTCAGAAATTTCAGTGAGAGGGAGGGACGCCCCTTCCACTGGTTCTATTCGGGACAGGTGATCTGCTACTTGATTTTCTGTCCCTTTTCTGTCTCTTATTTCTATATCAAACTCTTGCAGAAGCAGCACCCATCTGATGAGTCTGGGTTTTGAATCCTGCTTTGTGAGTAGATATTTAAGAGCAGCATGATCAGTGTACACAATCACTTTTGATCCTACTAAGTAGGATCTAAATTTGTCAATGGCGTAAACCACTGCAAGTAGCTCTTTTTCTGTGGTTGTGTAATTCTTCTGTGCATCATTTAGCACACGGCTGGCATAGTAAATGACATGCAGAAGCTTGTCATGCCTTTGTCCCAACACTGCACCAATGGCATGGTCACTGGCATCACACATTAGTTCAAATGGTAATGTCCAGTCTGGTGCAGAGATGATTGGTGCTGTAACCAATTTAGCTTTCAGAATTTCAAATGCCTGCAGACACTCTTCATTAAAGATGAATGGCGTGTCTGCAGCTAGCAGGTTGCTCAGAGGTTTGGCGATTTTTGAAAAATCCTTTATAAACCTCCTATAGAACCCTGCATGTCCCAGAAAGCTTCTGATTGCCTTAACATTAGCAGGTGGTGGTAATTTTTCAATTACTTCTACCTTAGCCTGGTCCACCTCTATCCCTTTGTTCGAAATTTTGTGCCCAAGGACAATTCCTTCAGTCACCATAAAGTGACATTTTTCCCAATTTAAAACCAGGTTAGTCTCTTGGCATCTTTTCAGAACAAGTGCTAAATGGTTAAGGCAGGAGCTGAATGAGTCTCCAAATACTGAAAAGTCATCCATGAAGACTTCCAGAAATTTTTCCACCATATCAGAGAAAATAGAGAGCATGCACCTCTGAAAGGTTGCAGGTGCATTGCACAAGCCAAATGGCATTCTTCTGTATGCAAATACTCCAGATGGGCATGTGAATGCTGTTTTTTCCTGATCCTGGGGATCTACTGCAATTTGATTATAACCTGAATATCCATCCAGGAAGCAGTAGTATTCATGACCTGCTAGTCTTTCTAGCATCTGGTCTATGAATGGTAAAGGAAAATGATCCTTTCGAGTGGCTGTATTGAGCCTTCTGTAATCAATGCACATACGCCACCCTGTAACTGTCCTTGTAGGAACCAGTTCATTTTTTTCATTATGAACCACTGTCATGCCACCCTTCTTAGGGACAACTTGGACAGGGCTCACCCAGGGGCTGTCAGAAATAGGATAAATAATCCCAGCCTCTAGTAATTTAGTGACCTCTTTTTGCACCACTTCTTTCATAGCTGGATTCAGCCGCCTTTGTGGTTGAACCACTGGCTTGGCGTCATCCTCCAACAAGATTTTGTGCATGCATCTGGCTGGGCTAATGCCCTTAAGATCACTAATGGACCACCCAAGAGCTGTCTTGTGCGTCCTTAGCACTTGAATTAGTGCTTCCTCTTCCTGTGGCTCTAAGGTAGAGCTTATAATGACAGGAAAGGTTTCACCTTCTCCCAGAAATGCATATTTCAGGGATAGTGGTAATGGTTTGAGCTCGGGTTTTGGAGGTTTCACCTCTTCTTGAGGGATTTTCAGAGGTTCTATTATCTTCTCTGATTCCTCCAAATCAGGCTGAACATCTTTAAAGATGTCCTCCAGCTCTGATTCGAGACTCTCAGCCATATTGACCTCTCTTACCAGAGAGTCAATAATGTCAACACTCATGCAGTCATTTGGGTTATCTGGATGTTGCATGGCTTTAACAACATTCAACTTGAACTCCTCCTCATTGACTCTCAAGGTCACTTCCCCTTTTTGGACATCAATGAGGGTTCGGCCAGTTGCTAGGAAAGGTCTTCCTAGAATGAGAGTTGCACTCTTGTGCTCCTCCATTTCCAGCACCACAAAGTCAGTAGGAAAGGCAAATGGCCCAACCTTGACAATCATGTCTTCAATCACGCCTGATGGGTATTTAATGGAGCCATCAGCAAGTTGAAGACATATCCTGGTTGGTTTGATTTCTTCAGTCAAACCAAGCTTTCTGATAGTAGATGCAGGTATTAGGTTGATACTTGCCCCAAGATCGCATAAAGCTTGCTTGGTACAAACACTTTCTAATGTGCATGGTATCATAAAGCTCCCAGGATCTTTAAGCTTCTCAGGTAAGCTTTTCAGAATGACTGCACTGCATTCTTCAGTGAGGTAAACTTTTTCAGTTTCCCTCCAATCCTTCTTATGGCTTAAGATCTCTTTCATGAACTTAGCATAAGAAGGTATTTGCTCAAGTGCTTCTGCAAACAGAATCTTTATTTCAAGAGTCCTGAGATAGTCTGCAAAGCGGGCAAATTGCTTATCCTGTTCTGCTTGGCGGAGTTTTTGAGGATAAGGCATTTTGGCTTTGTATTCCTCAACTTTAGTTGCTGCAGGTTTATTACCTACAGAAGTGGGTTGGGAAGCCTTTTTAGACGGATTGTTATCAGCACTTGTATGTGACTGATCACCCACTGGCGTTTGAATACCAGGGGTGGAAGCTGGGGTGGCGTTAAACGCCACCTCCCTGCTTGTCTCTGGCGTTTGAACGCCAGAACCATGTTCCTTTTGGGCGTTCAACGCCAGATCCATGCTTGTTTCTGGCGTTGAACGCCAGGAATGAGCATGGTTTGGGCGTTCAGCGCCAGCTTTATCCCTCTCTGGGCTCTGCTTGTCCTTAGAGGGATTTTGAGTAGCTATTTGTTCATTTCCTGTCTTCTTGCTGCTTTGAAGTGAGGTATTTAATGTTTTCCCACTTCTTAATTGAACTGCTTGGCATTCATCTGCTATTTGTTTTGACAGTTGCTTTTCTGTCTGTTTTAATTGTACTTCCATGTTCCTGTTAGCCATTCTTGTTTCCTGTAACATTTCCTTGAATTCGGCTAGCTGCTGAGTTAGAAAGTCTAATTGCTGATTAAATTCATTAGCCTGATCCACCGGACTGAGTTCTGCAGTTACTGTTTTAGCTTCTTCTTTCATGGAAGATTCACTGTTCAGATACAGATGCTGATTTCTGGCATCTGTATCAATAAGCTCTTGAGCTTCTTCAATTGTTTTTCTCATGTGTATAGATCCACCAGCTGAGTGGTCTAGAGAAATCTGAGCTTTTTCTGTAAGCCCATAGTAAAAGATGTCTAATTGCACCCATTCTGAAAACATTTCAGAGGGGCATTTTCTTAGCATCTCTCTGTATCTCTCCCATGCATCATAAAGGGATTCATTATCTCCTTGTTTGAAGCCTTGGATGCTTAGCCTTAGCTGTGTCATCCGTTTGGGAGGGAAATAGTGATTCAGGAATTTTTCTGACAGCTGTTTCCATGTTTTTATGCTGTTCTTAGGCTGGTTGTTTAACCACCTCTTAGCTTGATCTTTTACAGCAAATGGAAACAGTAGTAATCTGTAGACATCCTGATCCACTTCCTTATCATGTACTGTATCAGCAATTTGCAGAAATTGTGCCAGAAACTCTGTAGGTTCTTCGTGTGGAAGACCAGAATACTGGCAGTTTTGCTGCACCATGATAATGAGCTGAGGATTCAGCTCAAAGCTACTAACTCCAATGGAGGGTATACAGATACTACTCCCATATGAAGCAGTAGTGGGGTTAGCATATGACCCCAGAGTCCTCTTGGACTGTTCATTCCTACTTGCTTCCATTATTGAATACAAGTTGAGGATTTATAGTAATGGAATAAATAAAAATGGAATAAATAAAAAGAAGTTAAAAATATATATATATATATATATATTTTTTTTGAAAGAAAAATGAAATTAAAATCTAAAAATTAAAAAAATTCGAAAAAGTAGTTGGAGAATATAAATTTTTTTTTTGAATTTTGAATTTTATGATGAAAGAGAAAAACATGCAAAAGACACAAGACTTAAAATTTTCAGATCTAATGCTCCTTATTTTCGAAAATTTTTGGAGGGAAAACACCAAGGAACACCAAACTTAAAAATTTTAAGATCAAGGCACAAGAAAAACTCAAGAACACCTTGAAGATTCACAAGAACACCAAACTTAAAATTTTTAGAAAACTTTAAGAGAATTAATGAAAATTATAAAAATTAATAACAAAACACCAAACTTGGAGTTTGGCACAAGATTAAATCAGGAAAAATAATTTTTGAAAAAGATTTTCAAAAGTACTGGTGCTTCCTCATCAAGAATATAAGCCAATGCTTTAGCCAATTGGGAATAAATATGACACTTGATGCAGATGTTTCAATTAATGCTTTAAAAGGAACACAAGTAAAACAAGAAAAGACACAAAGCAAGAAAAACTCAAGATCAAACAAGAAAAATAAGCAAGAACAACTTGAAGATCAATGAAGAACAAAAATCACAAGTCGAAAATTTTAAAGAAAAATATTAGACATGCAATTGACACCAAACTTAGAACAAGACACTAAAACTCACGAAAATTAACACTTAATTAAGAAAAATAATATTTTTGAAAAGAAACTATCCTATCAATATTGATTTAATGACTCTATAACAGTAAAAATAAAAATAAATTATTCCTAATCTAAGAAATAAAATAAACCTTCAATTGTCCAAACTCAATAATCCCCGGCAGCGGCGCCAAAAACTTGGTGGACGAAATTGTGATTCTTAATTAATGGCTCCTTGGCATGTGCCAAGGAGAACTAATTTAACTAACTGATTACTTGCACAATTCCGTTCAACTGACCAGCAAGTGTACTGGGTCGTCCAAGTAATACCTTACGTGAGTAAGGGTCGAATCCACAGAGATTATTGGTTTGAAGCAATCAATATTTATTTTATTAATCTTAGTCAGGATGTCAATAAGGTTATTTGGATTAAAAGTGAAATTACTGGATTTGATAAAAGAGGGAACAATGTTACTTTGATTTGCAGCACTGGGAAATATGTTGGAGTTTTGGAGATGCTTTGTCCTCTGACTTCAACTCTTCCTTGAAATCCTCTTCTCACACGCAGGTTCCTTCCATGGCAAGCTCTATGTAGGGTGTCACCGTTGTCAGTGGCTACTTCCCATCCTCGCAGTGAAAACTATGCTCACGCACTCTGTCACAGTACGGCTAATCACCGGTTGGTTCCCGCTCCTACTGGAATAGAATCACTCTTTTGCGTCTGTCACTAACGCCCAGCAGGTTAAAGTTTGAAGCACGTCACAGTCATTCAATCCTGGAATCCTACTCGGAATACCACAGACAAGGTTTAGACTTTCCGGATTCTCATGAATGCTGCCATCAATCCGGCTTATACCACGAAGATTCTGTTGGGGAATCTAAGAGATATTCATTCAATCTGATGTAGAACGGAGGTGGTTGTCAGGCACACATTCATGGGTTGAGGAAGGTGATGAGTGTCACGGATCATCACCTCCTTCACAATTAAACGCGAATAAACATCTTAGATAAGAACAAGCGTGTTTGAATGGAAAACAAAGGAATTGTATTAAATCATCGAGATGCTGCAGAGCTCCTCACCCCCAACAATGGAGTTTAGAGACTCATGCCGTCATAAAGTATGTAATTCAGATCTGAAAATGTCATCCGGTACTAGAAATGTCTGTAAAAGTTGTTTAAATAGTAAACTAGTAACCTAGGTTTACAGAAAATGAATAGACTAAGATAATTGGTGCAGAAATCCACTTCTGGGGCCCACTTGGTGTGTGCTGGGGCTGAGACTAAAGCTTTCCACGTGTAGAGGCCTTTCTTGGCGTCAAACTTCAGGTTATGACGTGTTTTGGGCGTTCAACTCCGGATAATGACGTTTTTCTGGCGTTTAACTCCAGACAGCAGCATGAACTTGGCGTTTAACGCCAAATTACGTCGTCTATCCTTGCGCAAAGTATGGACTATTATATATTGCTGGAAAGCCCTGGATGTCTACTTTCCAACGCCGTTGAGAGCGCGCCAATTGGACTTCTGTAGCTCCAGAAAATCCATTTCGAGTGCAGGGAGGTCAGGATCCAACAGCATCAGCAGTCCTTTTTCAGCCTAAGTCAGATTTTTGCTCAGCTCCCTCAATTTCAGTCAGAAAATACCTGAAATCACAGAAAAACACACAAACTCATAGTAAAGTCCAGAAATATGATTTTTGCCTAAAAACTAATATTATTCTACTAAAAACTAACTGAAACATACTAAAATCTACATGAAATTACCCCCAAAAAGCGTACAAAATATCCGCTCATCAGCAGTCAAGTTGTCAGAGTTTGACCTCCAATATGAAGCTCGGACGGCCATCAAATCACAGTATCTGGCCGACTTTATCGCAGAATTCACAGATGCCCTAGAAACCCCCACAGAATGGAATCTTTACGTGGACAGTTCTTTAAATAAAACTGGAAGCGGCGCAGGCGTAATAATAGAAAGCGACCAAGGAACCCAAGTTGAGCTCTCCCTCAAATTTAGGTTCCCGACCTCAAACAACCAGGCAGAATATGAAGCATTATTAGCTGGTTTGAAGCTGGCTAAAGAGGTCGGAGCTCAAAAATTCAACATTTACAGTGATTCACAAGTGGTCACATCACAAATAACAGGGAGCTACCAAGCCAAAGATCCTACCATGAAAAAATATTTGGATAAAACCAAGGAACAACTCAGACAAATCGGGGAGTATAAAATCTGCCACATACCCCGCGAACAAAATGCCCGAGCTGATGCACTCTCAAAACTAGCTAGCACCAAACCAGGTGGCAACAATAGGAGCCTCATCCAGGAAATGTTACAAAACCCGTCAATCTTGGAAGAAGAAAAAGTCCTGACTATAACAAGCCAAGACCAAGGATGGATGACCCCCATAATCAACTACCTCAAAACAGGAACGCTCCCCACAGAAGAAAAGGAGGCAAAGAGGTTAAAAAGGGAGGCACAGTACTACACCATCATAAACAACATCCTGTACAAAAGAGGAATCTCAACACCTTTACTAAAATGCGTGCCAACCTCCAACATAAGGGAAGTGCTAGAAGAAATACACGGCGGTATTTGTGGCAATCATCTCGGAGCACGAGCTCTCACCAAAAAAGTACTCCGGGCGGGATTTTATTGGCCAACTCTACAGAAAGAAGCTACATAATTTGTAAAGACATGTCCACCATGTCAGAAACATGCCAACTTTCACATCGCCCCGCCAGAAGAGCTCATTAGCGTGACCTCGCCTTGGCCCTTTGCAAAATGGGGACTCGATCTTCTCGGCCCCTTCCCACAGGGATCAGGACAAGTTAAATTCCTCATAGTAGGAGTAGATTACTTTACAAAGTGGATCGAGGCAGAGCCCCTAGCCAATGCCACTACTCAGAGAAGCCAGAAATTCTTATATAGAAACATTGTCACAAGGTTTGGGGTTCCATATTCTATAACACAGACAATGGCACCCAATTCACAGCGCAGGCTTCAGAATATTAGTAGCCGACTTGAATATAAAGCACCAGTACACCTCTGTCGAACATCCACAAGCCAATGGACAGGCCGAAGCCGCCAACAAAGTCATATTGGCAGGGTTAAAACAAAGACTGCAAGATGCAAAGGGAGCCTGGGCAGAGGAGCTTCCACAGGTTCTATGGGCATATCGAACGACGCCACATTCGACCACAAAGGAATCCCCTTTCCGATTAGCATACGAAATGGAGGCAATGATTCCGGTAGAAATTGAAGAAGGATCACATAGAGTAGTCCATTATAATGAGGGAGCAAACTCCCAACTTCAGAGGGAAGAACTTGACCTACTACCTGAAATCCAGGAAAGAGCTCGGATTAGAGAAGAAGCTCTAAAACGTCAAATGGCTTCCAGATATAATCAAAGGGTAGTACCAAGAAGTTTTGCTGAGAACAATCTCATCTTAATCCGAAACGTCATTGGAACAACCCGGCCCGGAGAAGGGAAGCTGGCAGCAAACTGGAAAGGACCCTACCGAGTCATAGAAGTACTTGGGAAGGGCTACTACTGACTGTCCGAACTCGATGGACGAGAGCTTCCCAGATTATGGCACGCCTGCAACCTAAGAAGGTACTACAGCTAGAAAATGGATGTGCTCTTTTTCCTGAAAAGGTTTTTTAATGAGGCACCATGTTGAGATCTACGTCATGCCCGACTTAAAGGGATAAGAAAATTCCCACATGTATATATTTGAATTTTTTTTCTTTGAATAAAGTCTATTTAGATATTCTACAAAGAATCCAAGACGCATTAATCTGAAGTATTCATCGTCCGATTATAAAGCGACAGGTCGGCAGAAAGTGAAAAACAATTTCACTGCGCGACCACGATAAAGATAAATCATCCGATAAAGGTGAAAACGCGATTCACCCAAAGGACGATCTAAAGATGCCAACCACTTTCTACAATCGGCAAAGATGAACACAGAATAATGTAAGAAGTTATCAAAAGTGATCTAAAAAAGAACCTGACGAGGTCTTACGGATCGCTAAAGTAATAACTTAAGGACTGGTCGAACAAACCAAGTCAACCCAAGTTATAAGTAAACCCTGGAAAGAGGTCTGGCCAACCCTATTAAAGAGGATTACTTTAACTTAGAAGGGCCTGACATAACAAAGTCAGCCCAAAACAAAAAGTTATACAAGTAGTCCCTGAAAGAGATCTGACAAAGATCCAAGAAAGAGGACTACAAAAAATAACTTAAAGGAGACCGACATAACCAAGTCGGACTCCTATCACTAAAAGGTTATACAAGTAGTCCCTGAAAGAGATCTGACAAAGATCCAAGAAAGAGGACTACAAAAAATAACTTAAAGGAGACCGACATAACCAAGTCGGACTCCTACCACTAAAAAGTTATCAAAGTAATCCCTGAAAGAGACCTGACAAAGGTCCAAGAAAGAGGATTATAAAAAATAATAATAATAACTTAAAGGAGACCGACATAACCAAGTCAGACTCCTACTACAAATAAAGTTATAAAAGTAATCCCCGAAAGAGACCTGACAAAGGTCCAAGAAAGAGGATTACAGAAATAACTTAAAGGGGGACCAGCGCAAAAGAACCACCAGGAAACAAGTTGGACCCATAAGTCACAACCTCAAAGGATCCAAGCTACAAACAATAAAACAAAGCAATCCGAGGAGGTCGAGATGCAAGATTTCAAATAGTAGAAAACTGAAAAGATGCCAAGTCAAAAAACTACCTCTATTACTCCACAAAGTTATAAGGCCACCAAAACTTACCGTGATGGTATAGCGAGCTACCTTTTGTTTTTCAAAATAAAAGTTGCTAAACAAGCAACTAGGAAATATCAGCAATTAAACAAACAAAGTTTTAAAAAGCCCACAAGCCGGGCCAACTATATAAACATCTAGAAAGAGATCAGCAAGCATCAGGAGCCTTCTTAGCATCATCAGGACAAGGAGAAGGAGGACGAGTCTGAATAGGCATGACATCTATAGTTCCATCCTCCCGGTTCAGAACCTGGCAATCTGAATCAAGTGCAACCGGAGGAACAAAAGAGGTCAACACTTTGGCAGAGGACACAGGAGAAGGATCAGCATCATCATCACCATCGTGATCAGGGACAATTCTGCCATCCCTGACAACATTGTCCAGGCTGAAAGGGGTGAGATCGGCCTCGGGAGCAATGACCCGAACTTGCTCCTTCAAGTTCTCATAGCAGCAGTCACGCTGCCAACGAGATGACCCTGGAGCTCAGAATAATCTTCCCGGGCATTATTCAACTCCTCCCTCAAGCGCATCACCTCCCGATAACTCGTAACGTAACTCTCCTTATGCATCAAGGCTGTGTCCTCGGCCAACCTCAAAGAAGCCGCCAGTGAAAGGGAACTCGCCTTCTCATTCTCTAGATCCTTCTCCAACTTGGTCACCTTTAATTCAAGCTCCTCCTTCATCCCCTTCATCCGGTCAAACTCCTGCTTTGCCTCCTCCATAAGTGCCTTGGTAGCATGGAGAGGAAGATTTTGAGCAGTCCGGTATATAGCAGCCGCCATAAACGCCATCTGTACGTGATTTCGGGCCATAAATTCCAAATGATGAAGGATGGATACATCGTTCATTGAGAGGGTACCATAGGGACCGATTTGCTAATCTACAAACTCAATGGCATTGAAATCAGGGGCATTGAGGTCAAAGGGCTCAGCCGTCTTTTGCTTCTTACTTGGAGGGGCAGCAGATGGAGCGGCAGAAATAGGATGAGGATCCACCAAGCGGACCCGAGGTGTTGGGATCACCTTCTTCACCCCGGGGGAACCCGGCACTGATGGCTTCACGCGCACCTGGGATGACCCCTCCCTAGCCGCCTTGGCAGCAATATTTCTGGCAGCAGTCGCCTTCTGCGCCCTCTTAAAAGCTTTCATAGATTCGTTATTCTTTATTGCCTCTGCAAATAAAACAGAAAGTTAAGCTACAAGTCGGACAAGTCGGAAAGACAGCTACAAGCAACAACAGATAATAAAAGAAACACAAGATACCCAGTTTAGTTTGAAGAAGAGAAGGTCTGGTTAGAAATTTCTTTGTATCAAGATGGGGAAGTTGACCCCAGCGTTCTTCCAAAACAGTAACAAAGGCTCGCTCAGCCTCATCCAATATTTCCCAAGAATACCTGGAGACCCTCACGTCTTTTTGCCATCCCAAGGGAAAGGCAGGCTCATCATTTTCATCCAGAAAAAAGGGCCGAATTCCTTCAACAGCTCGAACCTTGAAAAAGTAGTTTTTAAAATCACAGAGTGACTCGTCAAACATGGAAAAGACCTTCTTTCCCTGGGTGGAACGAAAGGAGACCCAAGCTGCCTTCTTTTTCACCACTCCGGGCTTTGTCAAGACAAACAAGTAGAAAAAGAGAGATTGGGAAGCAGGAATACCAAAATCATTGCACAACAATTAGAAAATTTTTATGAAACCCCAGGAATTGGGGTGAAGTTGAGAGAGGGCAACATTACAAGACCATAACAGGTCGGTTTCAATTTGAGTAAAAGGAAGGGTAATACCCAGCTGACCAAAGAAAAAATCATAAGCATAAAAGAAAGGGCGACCATCAAGAACCCGAGTTGAAAAGCAGACTCTCTCGTCAGAAGAGGGAGGGACAAGTTCATAATTCTTCTCATCACCAGACTTACTACAGACACTATAAAACTGCCTAAGCTGAGCACAAAACTCAGAATCAACCAGCGAGACACACATGAAAACCATGGAGTCCACCCAATCGGCCATACCCGCAGGAACCTGGGAAGGCATCTCTACAACGTTGTTTCGGGAAGACATGAGGTCAACTAAATCCTACAAAAAGAAGAGAAGAATGGATTACTTAAAAACATCCCAGACGAGGAGCAAAACATCTCGACAAACAGAAAGGGAAAACCCCAAGACTCAAGATAAGAAAGTCTGGGGGCATCCCTTGGAGGCAGTTAACAGGCAAGGTTTTCAAGTTATTTCTACAGCCTATATCCCGGCACTCATAAAAAAGAAAATAAAATGCAAAAACACTACTGCTACAGTTTATCAGAACACCAAAAGGACTAAGAAGAAAAACAGCAAAGGTGCAAACTTTTTCGAAATCAAGTAAAAAATCATCAACAGAAGCACAGGCAAAAACGGTGGCAACATGCAAAAGAAAAAGATTCAAGCAAACAAAGAAGAGATTCGCACCAAAAAAGGGGAAAAATCCAGAGCATGCAACAAGTCAAGCATGATAAAAAATAGAAAGATCCAAACTTTCTCCAAAAGGAAAATCAAAAGGAAAACTCCATCGCAAAGTCAAAAATAAACGAGGAAACACGAAATGGGACTAACCTGGAGACGAAAGAAGCTTCGAAGAAAAGAATGGAAGCGCAGAAACAAAGGCTGCCCAGAAAATCGCCAAGTGACGCCGCAACGCAAGAAAGTAGACGCGCAAACGAAAGACAGAAAGCAGATAAGAGAAACAGAAAACGAGAGAGTAAAGGGAGAAGTTACGAAATGAAGAAGAAAAACAGTTTTTGATCGAGAAAAATCAAAATAAAGCCAAGAGAGAATGGGGGCAATTAATGGCAATTAAATGCAGATGTTAAAACCGCTTGCATTCCCAAAAAAGCGCTAATACAAAAGCGCGCGCTTTTAGAGGAAAACGTTCTACATTCAAAAATCTACAAAAGAAGAAATCGACAAAATGCTTGAACTCAGTTTCACTAAAAGAAGGACCGACGTCAAAAGACTCGACCTCAAACAAGAAAATCAAGCTCAAGTAGGGGCACTGTTCATACCCTGGGTCGAGCTGACCGACCCGGGGTGTTTAGCGACAAGGCGACCGACCTCTTTAGGTCAGACTATCCGACCTCTTCTCAAAAGAGCTCGGCCAAATCGACAGGAAAGCCCAATAAAGGGCCCAAGTAGAGGAACACGACCCAATTCCAGAGGCAATCCCAGCCTACAGAGATAAAGGCGGTTCCATTGAAGATAAGCTGACCTCACCTAAAGATAAGATAAGATAAGATAACTAACTTATCTTATCTAGAAAGGTCACTTCACACCATTATAAATACATTGGAGCACCCATGTATAACTCATACTCTGATTCTACACAATACCTGCTTAATACCCTTGCTAACTTAAGCATCGGAGTCCCTTGCAGGTACCCCCACCCTCCGGGGACAAAGGAATCAGCACCACCAACAAGTTCAACAAGTCACACACAACAGCTCCGGCCGTCTCTCACCAGCCGGAAACGTTAGCACCGACCAGTACCGAAGATCTCATCCAAGATCGACCTCCAGTTTCAGATAACCCTCGGAATACTTATCAAAGATAAATGGCGTGTCAGTGATGAGCAGATAATTTATACGCTTTTTGGCATTGTTTTTAGGTAGTTTTTAGTAAGTTCAAGCTACTTTTAGGGATGTTTTCATTAGTTTTTATGTTAAATTCACATTTCTGAACTTTACTATGAGTTTGTGTGTTTTTCTATGATTTCAGGTAATTTCTGGCTAAAATTGAGGGACCTGAGCAAAACTCTGATAAGGAGGCTGACTAAGGACTGCTGATGCTGTTGGAATCTGACCTCTATGCACTCAAAATGGATTTTCTGGAGCTGCAAAACTCCAAATAGCACGCGCTCAACGGCTTTGGAAAGTAGACATCCAGAGCTTTCCAGCAATATATAATAGTCCGTACTTTATTCGGGAATTGACGACGTAAACTGGCGCTCAACGCCAGTTCCATGTTGCTGTCTAGAGTAAAACGCCAGAAACACGTCACGACCCGGAGTTGAACGCCCAAAACACGTTACAACTTGGCGTTTAACTCTAAAAGAAGCCTCAGCTCGTGGATAGATCAAGCTCAGCCCAAACACACACCAAGTGGGCCCCGGAAGTGGATTTATGCATCAATTACTTACTCATGTAAACCCTAGTAGCTAGTCTAGTATAAATAGGATAATTTACTATTGTATTAGACATCTTTGGTCTCAGTTTTATTTTATTCTTCATCTGAGGAAACTATTGATCATGTTTTGGGGGGCTGGCCATTCGGTCATGCCTGAACCTTTCACTTATGTATTTTCAACGGTGGAGTTTCTACACACCGTAGATTAAGGGTGTGGAGCTCTGCTGTACCTCAAGTTTTAATGCAATTACTACTATTTCCTATTCAATTCTCTTTATTCCTATTCTAAGATATTCGTTGCACTTCAACTTGATGAATGTGATGATTCGTGACACTCATCATCATTCTCACCTATGAACGCGCGTGATTGACAACCACTTCCGTTCTACCTTAGGCCGGGCGCGTATCTCTTAGATTCCTTAAACAGAATCTTCGTGGTATAAGCTAGATTGATGGCGGCATTCATGAGAATCCAGAAAGTCTAAACCTTGTCTGTGGTATTCCGAGTAGGATTCTGGGATTGAATGACTGTGACGAGCTTCAAACTCTTGAAGGCTGGGCGTTAGTGACAGACGCAAAAGAATCAAGGGATTCTATTCCAACCTGATTGAGAACCGACAGATGATTAGCCGTGCTGTGACAGATCATTTGGACCTTTTTCACTGAGAGAATGGGATGTATCCATTGACAACGGTGATGCCCTACATACAGCTTGTCATAGGAAGGAATGAAAGAACTGGAAGGAAGAAGTAGGAAAGTAGAAAAAGAAAGGGCACAGTATCTCCATACGCCTATCTGAAATTCCCACCATTAATTTACATAAGTATTTCTATCTAATTTTAATTATCTTTATTTTATGTTTATTATTTATTAATTTTCGAAAATACATAATCAATTACTATCGACCTGACTGAGATTTACAAGATGACCATAGCTTGCTTCATACCAACAATCTCTGTGGGATCGACCCTTACTCACGTAAGGTTTATTACTTGGACGACCCATTACACTTGCTGGTTAGTTGAACGGAATTGTGTCCACACAATAACAAAGAGTACAATATTGATGATCACAATTTCGTCCACCAAGTTTTTGGCGCCGTTGCCGGGGATTGTTCGAGTATGGACAACTGACAGTTCATCTTGTTGCTCAGATTAGGTAATTTTCTTTTCAAAAAGTTTTCAAAAAATCTTTCAAAAATATTTTTTTATTATTTTCGTTTTTCTAAAGAACATTTTCGAAAAAAAATAATAAAAATACAAAAAAATCATAAAAATAAAAAATATTTTGTGTTTCTTGTTCAAGTCTTAAGTCATCTTTTAAGTTTGGTGTCAATTGCATGCTTTAAAAAATTTTTCTTGCATTTTTCGAAAATTCATGCATTCATGGTGTTCTTCATGATCTTCAAGTTGTTCTTGACAAGTCTTCTTGTTTGATCTTGATGTTTTCTTGTTTTGTGTTTATTGTTTTTCATATGTATTTTTTGTTTGTTAGAGTCCATGCATTAAAGATTTCTAAGTTTGGTGTCTTGCATGTTTTCTTTGCATAAAAAATTTTTCAAAATTATGTTCTTGATGTTCATCATGATCTTCAAAGTGTTCTTGGTGTTCATCTTGACATTCATAGTGTTATGGGATGCATCTTGTGTTTTGATCCAAAATTTTTATGTTTTGGGTCATGTTTGTATTTTTCTCTCTCTTCATTAAAAATTCAAAAATAAAAAATATCTTTTCCTTATTTCCCTCCAAATTTTCGAAATTTTGGGTTGACTTGGTCAAAAATTTTTAAAATTAGTTGTTTCTTACAAGTCAAGTCAAATTTTAAAATTTTAAAATCTTATCTTTTCAAAATCTTTTTCAAAAAAATCATATCTTTTTCATTTTTTTTATAATATTCGAAATTTTAAAAATTTATTTTCAAAACCTTTTTCTTATCTTTTTAAAAAAAATAAAATAAAATGAAAATTTGAAACTTTACTAACAGTTAATGTGATTGATTCAAAAATTTGAAGTTTGTTACTTTCTTGTTAAGAAAGGTTCAATCTTTAAATTCTAGAATCTTATCTTTTAGTTTCTTGTTAGTCAAATAATCAATTTTAATTTTAAATCTTTTTCAAAATATCTTTTTCTTAAAAATCTTATCTTTTTATCATATCTTTTTATCATATCTTTTATCATATCTTTTTCAAATTTTTATCTTTTTAAAAAATTTGATTTCAAAATTTCTTATCTAACTTCTTATCTTCTTATCTTTTCAAATTTGATTTTAATATCTTTTTCAACTAACTAATTAACTTTTTTTTGTTCTTATCTTTTTCAAAACCACCTAACTACTTTTCCCTCTTCAATTTTCGAAAATATCTCATCCTTTTTCAAAAATTCTTTTTAATTAATTAATTATTTTAAATTTTAATTTTAATTCTATCTTATCTCTAATTTTCAAAATTATTAACTTCTTTTTAAAATTAATTTTCGAATTCTATCTCTCCTCTCCTTCTATTTATTTATTTATTTACTAACATTTCTCTTCACCTCTCTTCATCTCAGATCACTTCCCATATCCTTACCCTTGTGTTGGGATCCATCCACTGTAAAACCCGGTTAATTAACGGCTAATTAGCCTATAAATGAGAATTTATTCTAGAAAGCCCAAAATGTGATTTTTGTGGCTAAATATGATAGAGGAGAGTGAGACGAGAATTTCGGTACCAATTTTATAGAATTCGGACCAAGATTGGACCGAACGGGCCAAACCGGGCCAAACGGACCCAAAGTGGGCCCTTGGCCCAACATAACTAGACCAAAACCCTAGTTTTCAGCATTCTCTCTCCTCACTAAACACACTCACATGCTGAAAATGGAGGCCATGGAGGGAAGAACACCCTCTCAAGTTCTTTCTCTCACTTAATCTTCAAACCACCATAACTTTTGATCTAGAGCTCCGATTGCCGCACCGTTTGCGGCCACGCGTGCACCGCGGAGAGCTCTACAAAACCCATACAATTAATCTTGAGGTAAGCCACGTTTTGCTCTTCGAAATTCCAGCCTTGTTTTCGAGTTTTATGAGCAAAAATGTTGAGATTTTGGGCTCTTTGATGTTATAGGACCCAACTCTCTTGAAGGAGAAGGTTAATCTTGTCTCCTTGGACCTTGGGTGTGGTAAGATTCTCAACCCTAGTGTAATTTTGTTGATTCTATGATGTTTGGGTATTGAGATGTTGTGTATGGGTATGATGATTGTGGCTTAGGTTGTGTATGTGTGAATATTGGAGCTTGATTGGTGATATTGAAAAGCTTAAAAAGGGATTTGGTGGTGAAAAAATCTGTTCTTAGAGGTGTTGAGGCCTTGAGAGCTTGTGGATAAGTGATTTGGAAGTGCTCCGGTTGAGTTTGGGAAATCGGCTAAGGTATGGTTTCGGTTTCCCGTATCTAATATGTAATGTGGTAGGAAATACTTAGGCTAGAGGCTCTAAGATAGGCATTGAATGGTTGATGTTGTTGAATGATTGAGATATATGATGTGGTCATATATGTGATGATGATTATTGATGCCTTGGTGGTATGATGTATGAGAAATATACATGTTGTGATATTTGCTTGATGATTGGTTATGGTTGAATTGTGGGTTGAACCATGTTGATGGTGAGTATGATATTGATTGTGTATAATGATGATTTATTGGAATTGGTGTTGTTGAGAATTGGCATGAGGAAGAGTATATGATATGTCAATATGTTTGAGTTTGAGCCACTTGGGTGAAGTGGGTTAAAATGATGAGATAGTGATTTTGTAAATTGTGGTAATGTGACAATGTGTGAGTTGAGGAGGCTTGATGTTGAATTTGATATATATTGATTGATTTCAAAGAAAAGGGATGAAATTGGCATGTTTTGATTGGTTTTGAAAAGAGTTGAAAATGGCCTGTTTGAAAATGGCACTTTGTGGTTTTTATGAAAAACATGGTTTTTGGGGCATACTTTGACGGGACATAACTTGGACTACGGATCTCTGTTTTGTGCCAAATCTATTTAGAAATGAAATTGGATCCGGGATGTCCATGCTGTTTGAAGAACGGGTGAAAAATGATTTAAAATGAGGAAGTTATGTCCGTTGGAAGATTGGGGTTTGAATGTGTGAATTCTGCAGCTTTTAACTTAGAAAATTTTTAGCAGAATGACCCCTCGCGCGTAGGCGCACTTGGCGCGTACGTGCCGTTCTTCCAGAAAATGCCATCCACGCGTGCGCGTGATGTGCGCGGGCGCGCCGATTGTGCTGCACCCAATGCCCAGCCATTTTTCAGAGAGTTGTGCGAAAACTGTGCCAGCTTTGTGCCTGGGGCACGAGAGCACCCACGCGTACGTGTGGTTGATGCGTGCGCGTCGATTGGCAAATTTTTAATCCACGCATTAGCGTGCATGACGCTTACGCGTCGATGAGTTTTTGAGGCCAGCCACGCATGCGCATGGAGTGCGCGTACGCGTGGACCTGTTTTCATCCCAAAGTTGATTTTTGAGTTTTAAAAGCCAAATCTCATACTTCTAAGCCTCCGATCTCACCACTTATATCTTAAATCATTATGATATGTCTAGCTATGAGAAGAAAGGCTAGTGGATGTGGTAACTTGCGAGTGAAGCAAGGGGAAAATGAATGATCAATGAGGATCAACATGATTATGTGAGATGCGGAGGATGGTGGTGGAAGTGCTTGTTATGCCATAGGCCGAAAGGCTGTAATTGTTAATGAAACGGCTGGTTATGGATTTAACCGTGAGCCGGATGGCTGGATTATTGCCGTGTTACGGCGGAGCCATGATTATGGCTATGTATACATGCATATATATGCTGTTGAATGAATTGTGAATGTTGCACTTCCATTATCGGAGATGAGAGTTTCCCTGGGAGAAAGCAGTGGCTAGCCACCATGTGCTCCAGGTCGAGACTTGAAGCTCTTTTGACCCTATGTCGTCAGGGTGGCCGGGCACTGTGAAATTCCCGGACGAGCTCACCCCCAAAAATATTCACCAGTAATGGTGATGGATAAATATTCACCAGTGATGGTAATGGATAAATATTCACCAGTGAGGGTGATGGATATGGATCATGATTATGATCAAGTTTACTTTGAGTATGACTCAAGTTGGGGAGACACGACAGAGGGACAGTCCAATGGTTAACTGCCAGGACTTGTCGGGTTGGCTCTATAACCGACAGATGATATCATCAGCCACTAGGGACAGGCATTCATCATATGCATACTATATGAATTGTTTGAGATTGCCTATTTGACTGCATATTACTTGCTAATTGTCTAAATGCCTTACTTGTTCCTAATTGTATATTTCTTGCTTGATATAACTGTGTTTGCTACATTATACTCCTGTCGGCGGTTGGGAGGTCTGAAGGAATTGGAAAGGGAAGTATTAGTTAGATTGAAGAATCTTTAGTCAGATGCCCTTTATGGTTTAGCCTGTTTATAAGATTTGATATTATCTGGAGGAAGTTCTAGGATTGCCTTCAGCTTTCCTCTATTATTATGTATTATATATGTGGAAGCTGTTACCATGCTGGGGACCTCTGGTTCTCACCCATGCGGATTTTGTGGTTTTCAGATGCAGGACGTGAGGTTTCCCGTTGAAGCATGCTGGAGACTTCTATAATTGCGAAGATCCTTTGTTCTCGGGGCTATGTTTCGGTTTATATGTTTTGCTTAGATACTTTTATCTCCATTAAATAATACAACTATGATGACTCCTCTTATGGGAGATTTTGGAGAATAGGTTTTATGTATTTGTGTCCCTTTGGGTTTCCTTTGGGGTTTTCCTTATTTTTATCATATGTATATATTGCTATGCTCGGACCGGTTATCTTCGCAGCCGGATGTTGAGTCTTGATATTCCTGTTTTTGACACTCCTTTGTATATATATAATCACGCGTTGGTTATCCTTGTTCGTTACGTTATCGATCGGAGTGTTGCGCTTTCAAGTTGCGATTTTTGTTTACCCCTTTTTTTTCAAAGGCTCCTAGTTATAATCAATCATTCATACTACTATACGTACTAGATTTTTATTTTAGAGGTCGTAATACCTTGCCATCTCTGAATTATGACTTAAGCATAAGACTCTGTATGGTAGGGTGTTACATTATGGTATCAGAGCAGTTCGTTCTTGTAGAGCCTGAGGGATGGACTGACTATGCTTCTGTGCATTCTCTGTATGTGTGTTATGTGCTATTAGTATATCTGCTTGATATAATTGGCATAAACGTTCATGAGCATGCATTTGGGACTTTGAAGTACTAGACTTCCGATATTGAGATTGATCAACTTAATATCGATTGTTTGGTGTGTATAGGAACCAGATGGCGCCTCGTGGACGTGGTAGAGGTAGTGTGAGAGGTCGTACGAATGCTCGTGCATCGGAGAATAACCCTAATGACCTGGTGAACTTTATGACTGCGTTGGAGCACATGGCTGCTGCTATGCAAGCCACTGCTGAGGCTCTTGGTCAACAGATGAACAACCATGGTAATGATGGAGGTGGAGTTCAGGGCCCGATGACGCTGGCAAACTTTTTGAAGGTTAATCCGCCTAAGTTCAAGGGAACTGCTAGTCCGACTGAGGCTGATACATGGTTTCAGGCTATAGAGCGAGCACTGCAAGCACAAGTGGTACTTGAAGGACAGCGTGTCGAGTTTGCTACCTATATGCTCACAGGTGAAGCGTCGCATTGGTGGCAAGGTATCCGACGTCTTCTGCAGCAGGGTGATGACTATATCACCTAGAATGTTTTCCAAGAAGAGTTCTATAAGAAGTACTTTCCGACTTCTGCTAGGACAGCTAAGGAACTTGAATTGTTACAGTTGAAGCAGGGTATTATGTCCATATCAGAGTATACTGACAAGTTTGAAGAGCTGTTCAGGTTCTCTCGTATGTGCCAAGGGACTCCGGTGGAATATGAGGAATGGAAGTGTGTTAAGTATGAAGGAGGACTCCGGAGCGATATTTTCAGTTCAGTGGGACCAATGGAGATTAGGACTTTCTCCGAATTAGTGAACAAGCGTAGGGTTGCTGAAGAGTGTGTGAAAAGGGCAACTGCTAAGAAAGGGAGTCACAAAGGATCATTCCTACAGAATCGAGGGAAGAGCTTTGCACCTAGAGGTCCGTCTTTCAAGAGGGGAAGCTCTTTCAAGAGGCCCAACAACAACAAATCCCAAGGAAAAAGGTATGGGAAGCAGCCTCAGAATGATCAAGCTTGTACTAGATGTGGGAGTCACCATCCGGGAGCACCATGCAAGGCCGGATGGGATTTGTGCTACAATTATAGAAAGGCGGGGCATAAAGCCTCAAATTGTCCTGAGAAGCAGAAACAAGGTGCTGGGAAGGCACAACAGACTGGTCGGGTGTTCACCACCTCAGCTATAGGTGCCGAGGGATCTGAGACACTCATTAGAGGTAACTGTGAAATGGCTGGTCAAACTTTAAATGCTTTATTTGATTCGGGAGCATCACATTCATTCATTGCATTTGAGAAGGCCCATGAGTTAGGACTGAAGATTGTAACTTTAGGTTATAATCTAAGAGTGTACAATGCTACCCATGAAGCCACGGTAACTAGGCTAGGATGCCCAGAAGTTTCCTTTAGGTTCAAGCAGCGTGATTTTATTCATAATTTAGTCTGCTTGCCGATGATCGGTCTTGATCTTATCTTGGGATTGGACTGGTTATCTAAGAACCATGTTCTGCTAGATTGTTCTACAAAGTCGGTGTACTTTATGCCGGAAGATACTGAAGGGCCGGTCGTGGTGAATAATTATTACTTGAATTCGATGATGGTGAATTGTTCCGGAACCGAATGTCAGGGTATCATGTTGTTAACCGCGGGTGTTTCGGGAGATGATCAAAGGTTGGAACAGATTCCGGTTGTGTGTGAGTTTCCAGAAGTGTTTCCCGATGATATTGATGAGTTTCCACCTAACCGAGAGGTTGAGTTTGCTATTGAATTGGTGCCCGGGGCGGGACCAATCTCAAGTGCTCCTTATAGGATGTCACCGTTAGAGATGAACGAGCTAAAGTCTCAGTTAGAGGATTTGTTGGGAAAGAATTTTATATGGCCAAGTGTCTCTCCGTGGGGTGCTCCAGTGTTGCTGGTGAAGAAGAAGGATGGAAGTATGCGGCTCTGTGTGGATTACAGGCAGCTGAACAAGGTTACAATAAAGAATAAGTACCCATTGCCGAGAATTGATGATCTCATGGATCAGTTACAAGGAGCTGGAGTTTTCTCCAAGATCGATTTGCGATCCGGTTATCACCAGATAAGGGTGAGGGGTGAGGATATCCCTAAGACCGCTTTCAGGACTCGTTATGGTCATTACGAGTACACCGTAATGTCTTTTGGGTTGACGAACACTCCTGCGGTATTCATGGATTACATGAATAGAGTTTTCCGTCCATTTCTGAATAAATTCGTTGTTGTCTTCATTGATGACATACTGATTTATTCCAAGACTGAAGAAGAGCATGCGGAACACTTGAGGACCGTGTTGCAGATTCTAAAGGAGAAGAAACTCTATGCAAAGCTGTCTAAGTGTGAGTTTTGGAAGAGTGAGGTAAAGTTTTTGGGCCATGTGGTGAGTAAGAAGGGAATAGTCGTAGATCCAACTAAGGTGGAGACTGTGATGGATTGGAAGCAACCAACCACCGTGACGGAGATAAGGAGTTTTCTGGGTTTAGCTGGCTATTACCGAAGGTTTATCAAGGGCTTTTCACAGATAGCTTTGCCAATGACAAAGTTAACCCGCAAAGACACTCCGTTTGTTTGGACTCCTGAGTGCGAGGAGAGCTTTCGTTACGTTATCGATCGGAGTGTTGTGCTTTCGAGTTGCGATTTTTGTTTACCCCCTTTTTTTTTCAAAGGCTCCTAGTTATAATCAATCATTCATACTACTATACGTACTAGATTTTTATTTTAGAGGTCGTAATACCTTGCCATCTCTGAATTATGACTTAAGCATAAGACTCTGTATGGTAGGGTGTTACATCCACCAAGTTCTTATCCCCTCTTCCTAACCCTTATCCCTTTCTTCTTCTACTAATAATAAGGATCTTCTTTGTCCATATATAGAGGATTCCTCTTCCTTTTCTCTTTCTCTTCTCTTTCATATGAGCAGGAATAAAGAAAAAGGCACTCTTGTTGAGGCAAGGAAGAAACATAGAGGAGCTCAAAAAGCACCATTGGTCCTTCAAGAAGGCGCCACCCTCACTAAGGTGGATTCATTCCTTGTTCTTATTTTTTTTCTGCTATTCGGTTTTTATGCTATATGTTTATCTATGTTTTGTGTCTCTACTTCATGATCATTAGTATTTAGTAACTATGTCTTAAAGTTATGAATAACTCCAAGAATCCTTCACCTCTCTTAAATGAAAAATGTTTTTAATCCAAAAGAACAAGAAGTACATGAGTTTCGAATTTATCCTTGAATTTAGTTTAATTATATTGATGTGGTGACAATACTTTTTGTTTTCTGAATGAATGCTTGAAACAGTGCATATTTTTGATCTTGTTGTTTATGAATGTTAAAATTGTTGGCTCTTGAAAGAATGATGAAAAAGAGAAATGTTATTGATGATCTGAAAAATCATAAAATTGATTCTTGAAGCAAGAAAAAGCAAAAGCTTGTGCGAAAAAAAATTGGCAGAAAAAAAAAGAAAGAAAAAGAAAAAAAAGCAAGCAGAAAAAGCCAATAGCCCTTAAAACCAAAAGGCAAGGATAAAAAGGATCCAAGGCTTTGAGCATCAATGGATAGGAGGGCCCAAGGAAATAAAATCCAGGCCTAAGCGGCTAAATCAAGCTGTCCCTAACCATGTGCTTGTGTCATGAAGGTACAAGTGAAAAGCTTGAGACTGAGTGGTTAAAGTCGTGATCCAAAGCAAAAAGAGTGTGCTTAAGAGCTCTGGACACCTCTAACTGGGGACTCTAGCAAAGCTGAGTCACAATCTGAAAAGGTTCACCCAGTCATGTGTCTGTGGCATTTATGTATCCGGTGGTAATACTGGAAAACAAAGTGCTTAAGGCCACGGCCAAGACTCATAAGTAGCTGTGTTCAAGAATCAACATACTTAACTAGGAGAATCAATAACACCATCCGAAATTCTAAGTTCCTAGAGAAGCCAAACATTCTAAACTTCAAAGGAAAAAGTGAGATGCCAAAACTGTTCAGAAGCAAAAAGCTACAAGTCCGGCTCATCTAATTATAATTAATATTCATTGATATTCTGGAATTTATAGTATATTCTCTTCTTTTTATCCTATTTGATTTTCAGTTGCTTGGGGACAAGCAACAATTTAAGTTTGGTGTTGTGATGAGCGGATAATTTATACGCTTTTTGGCATTATTTTTAGGTAGTTTTTAGTAAATTCAAGCTACTTTTAGGGATGTTTTCATTAGTTTTTATGTTAAATTCACATTTCTGGACTTTACTATGAGTTTTTGTGTTTTTTTGTGATTTCAGGTAATTTCTGGCTGAAATTGAGGGACCTGAGCAAAACTCTGATAAGGAGGCTGACTAAGGACTGCTGATGCTGTTAGAATCTGACCTCCCTGCACTCGAAATGGATTTTCTGGAGCTACAGAACTCCAAATGGCACGATCTCAACCGCTTTGGAAAGTAGACACCAATAGCTTTCCAGCAATATATAATAGTCTATACTTTATTCGGGAATTGACGACATAAACTGGCGCTCAACGCCAGTTCCATGTTGCTGTCTGGAGTAAAACGCCAGAAACACGTCACGACCCGGAGTTGAACGCCCAAAACATGTTACAACTTGGCGTTCAACTCCAAAAGAAGCCTCAGCTCGTGGATAGATCAAGCTCAGCCCAAACACATACCAAGTGGGCCCCAGAAGTGGATTTATGCATCAATTGCTTACTCATGTAAACCCTAGTAGCTAGTCTAGTATAAATAGGATAATTTACTATTGTATTAGACATCTTTGGTCTCAGTTTTATTTTATTCTTCATCTGAGGAGACTATTGATCACGTTTTGGGGGGCTGGCCATTCGGCCATGCCTGAACCTTTCACTTATGTATTTTCAACGGTGGAGTTTCTACACACCGTAGATTAAGGGTGTGAAGCTCTGCTGTACCTCAAGTTCTAATGCAATTACTACTATTTCCTATTCAATTCTCTTTATTCCTATTCTAAGATATTCGTTGCACTTCAATTTGATGAATGTGATGATTCATGACACTCATCATCATTCTAACCTATGAACGCGCGTGATTGACAACCACTTCCGTTCTACCTTAGGCCGGGCGCGTATCTCTTAGATTCCTTAAACAAAATTTTTGTGGTATAAGCTAGATTGATGGCGGCATTCATGAGAATCCGGAAAGTCTAAACCTTGTCTGTGGTATTCCGAGTAGGATTCTGGGATTGAATGACTGTGACGAGCTTCAAACTCCTGAAGGCTGGGCGTTAGTGACAGACGCAAAAGAATCAAGGGATTCTATTCCAACCTGATTGAGAACCGACAGATGATTAGCCGTGCTGTGACAGAGCATTTGGACCTTTTTCACTGAGAGGATGGGATGTAGCCATTGACAACGGTGATGCCCTATATACAGCTTGCCATAGGAAGGAATGAAAGAACTGGAAGGAAAAAGTAGGAAAGTAGAAAAAGAAAGGCCACAGTATCTCCATACGCCTATCTGAAATTCCCACCATTAATTTACATAACTATTTCTATCCTATTTTAATTATCTTTATTTTATGTTTATTATTTATTAATTTTCGAAAATCCATAATCAATTACTATCCGCCTGACTGAGATTTACAAGATGACCATAGCTTGCTTTATACCAATAATCTCTGTGGGATCGACCCTTACTCACGTAAGGTTTATTACTTGGACGACCCAGTACACTTGCTGGTTAGTTGAACGGAATTGTGTCCACACAAGAACAAAGAGTACAACATTGATGATCACAATTTCGTCCACCAGTCAGCAGCTAGCAGATTACTCAGAGGTTTGGTGATTTTTGAAAAATCTTTAATAAACCTCCTATAGAATCCTGCATGCCCCAGAAAGCTTCTGATTGCCTTAACATTGGCAGGTGGTGGTAATTTTTCAATTACCTCTACCTTAGCTTGATCCACCTCTATTCTCTTGTTCGAAATTTTGTGCCCAAGGACAATTCCTTTAGTCACCATAAAGTGACATTTATCCCAGTTTAAAACCAGGTTAGTCTCTTGGCACCTCTTTAGAACAAGTGCTAGATGGTCAAGACAAGAGCTGAATGAGTCTCCAAATACTGAAAAGTCATCCATGAATACTTCCAGAAAATTTTCCACCATATCAGAGAAAATAGAGAGCATGCACCTTTCAAAGGTTGCAGAGGCATTTCACAGACCAAATGGCATCTTTCTGTATGCAAATACTCCGAATGGACATGTGAATGTTGTTTTCTCTTGATCTTGGGGATCTACTGCAATTTGATTATAACCTGGATATCCATCCAAGAAGCAGTAGTATTCATGACCTGCTAGTCTTTCTAGCATCTGGTCTATGAATGGTAAAGGAAAATGATCCTTTCTGGTAGCTGTATTGAGCCTTCTGTAATCAATACACATACGCCACCCTGTAACTGTTCTTGTAGGAACCAGTTCATTTTTTTATTATGATCCACTGTCATGCCACCCTTCTTAGGGACGACTTGGACAGGGCTTACCCAGGGGCTATCAGAAATAGGATAAATAATCCCAGCCTCTAGCAATTTAGTGACCTCCTTCTGCACTACCTCCTTCATGGCTGGATTCAGCCGCCTCTGTGGTTGAACCACTAGCTTAGCGTCATCCTCTAATAGGATCTTGTCCATGCATCTGGCTGGGCTGATGCCCTTAAGATCACTGATGGACCACCCAAGAGCTGTCTTGTGTGTCCTCAACACTTGAATTAGTGCTTCCTCTTCCTGTGGCCCTAAGGTAGAGCTTATGATTACAGGAAAAGTGTCACCTTCCCCCATAAATGCATATTTCAGGGATGGTGGTAATGGTTTGAGCTCGGGTTTAGGAGGTTTCTCCTCTTCCTGAGGGATTTTCAAAGGTTCTATTATTCTCTCTGGTTCCTCCAGATCAATCTGAACATCTTTAAAGACATCTTCTAGCTCTGATTCGAGACTCTCAGTCATATTGACCTCTTTTACCAGAGAGTCAATAATATCAATGCTCATGCGGTCGTTTGGGGTGTCTGGATGCTACATAGCTTTGACAACATTCAACTTAAAATCGTCCTCATTGACCCTCAAGGTCACTTCCCCTTTTTGGACATCAATCAGGATTCATCCAATTGCTAGGAAAGGTCTTCCTAGAATGAGAGTTGCACTCTTGTGCTCCTCCATTTCCAGCACCACAAAGTCAGTGAGAAAGGCAAATGGCCCAACCTTGATAATCATGTCTTCAATCACGCTTGATGGGTATTTAATGGAGCCATAAGCAAGTTGGAGACATACCCGGGTTGGTTTGACTTCTTCAGTCAAACAAAGCTTTCTGATAGTAGATGTAGGTATTAGGTTGATACTTGCCCCAAGATCACATAGAGCTTGCTTGGTACAAGTACCCTCTAATGTGCATGGTATCATAAAGCTTCCGGGATCTTTAAGCTTTTCTGGTAAGCTTTTTAGAATGACTGCACTGCATTCTTCAGTGAGGTAAACTTTTTCATTTTCTCTCCAATCATTCTTATGACTTAAGATCTCTTTCATGAACTTAGCATAAGAGGGTATTTGCTCAAGTGCCTCTGCAAATGGAATATTTATTTTAAGATTCCTGAGATAGTCTGCAAAGCGGACAAATTGCTTATCCTGTTCCACTTGGCAGAGTTTCTGAGGATAAGGCATTTTGGCTTTGTATTCCTCAACCTTAGTTGCTGCAGGTTTATTGCCTACAGATGTGGGTTGAGAAGCCTTTTTAGAGGGATTGCTATCAGCACTTGTATGTGTCTGATCCCCCACTAGCATTTGAATGCCAGGGGTGGATGCTGGAGTGGCGTTAGACACCAACTCCTTACCTGTTTCTGGCGTCTGAATGCTAGAACTGAGCTTCCTTTGGGCGTTCAACGCCAACTCCTTGCCTGTTTCTGGCGTTTGAACGCCCGAACTGAGCATGGGTTGGGCGTTTGATGCCAGCTCTCCACCCTTTTCTGGCGTTTGAACGCCAGAATTATTCCTCTCTAGGCTCTTATTGTCCTCAGAGGGATTTTGGATAGCAGTTTGTTCATTTCTTGGCTTCCTGCTGCCTTGAGGTGAGGTATTTAATGTTTTCCCACTTCTTAATTGAACTGCTTGGCACTCTTCTGTTATTTGTTTTGATAACTGCTATTCTGTTTGCTTCAACTACACTTCCATATTCATATTAGCCATTCTTGTGTCTTGTAGTATCTCCTTGAATTCGGCTAGCTGTTTTGTTAGAAAATCTAATTGCTGATTGAATTCAGTAACTTGTTCTGCAGGACTGAGTTCAGCAGTTACTGTTTTAGCCTCTTCTTTCATGGAAGGTTCACTGCTTAGGTACAAATGCTGATTTTTGGCAACTGTATCAATGAGCTCTTCAGCTTCTTCAATTGTCTTTCTCATGTGGATAGATCCACCAGCTGAGTAGTCTAGAGAAATCTGAGCTTTCTTTGTAAGCCCATAATAGAAGATGTCTAACTGTACCCACTCTGAAAGCATTTCAGAGGGGCATTTTCTTAGCATCTCTCTATATCTCTCCCAGGCATCATAAAGGAATTCATTATCTCCTTTTTTAAAGCCTTGGATGCTCAACCTTAGCTGTGTCATCCGTTTTGGAGGGAAATATTGATTCAAGAATTTTTCTGACAGTTGTTTCCATGTCCTTATGTTAGCCTTAGGTTGGTTATTTAACCACCTCTTAGCTTGGTCTTTTACAGCAAATGGAAACAGTAACAATCTGTAGACATCCTAATCTATTTCTTTATCATGTACTGTGTTAGCAATTTATAAAAACTATGCTAGAAACTCTGTAGGTTCTTCCTGTGGAAGATCGGAATATTGGCAACTTTGCTGCACCATGATAATGAGCTGAGGATTCAACTCAAAACTACTGACTCCGATGGAGGGTATACAGATACTACTCCCATATGAAGCAGTAGTGGGGTTAGCATATGACCCCAGAGTCCTTCTGGACTGTTCATTTCCACTTAGGTCCATGATGGAGAAAGGGAAATGACGTGGATTTATTTTATTTATTTTATTATTATAGAGAAAATTTCGAAATAATAAAATAAAATAAAATAAAAACTAAAAAAATAACAATAAAAATTTGAAAATATTTTATGAAGATTTTTAAAAAAGTGAGGAGAGAGAAAGTGGTTAGGAAGTTTTGAAAAAGATATGATTTTAAAAAAACTTGACAACTAAGATATGATAAGATAAAATTTTGAAATTGAAATCTGAATTTTTATGAAAAGTTTCGAAAAAAATTGTTTAAAAATAGTTAGAAAAAATAAATTTTTTGATTTTTGATTTTTATTATGAA
Source organism: Arachis hypogaea (assembly GCF_003086295.3). Classification (NCBI taxonomy): domain Eukaryota; kingdom Viridiplantae; phylum Streptophyta; class Magnoliopsida; order Fabales; family Fabaceae; genus Arachis; species Arachis hypogaea. The sequence goes on along the minus strand of NC_092039.1, from coordinate 53,621,985 downwards.
AGAGAAAAACACACAAAAGACACAAGATTTAAAAATTTTAAATTCAATGCTCCTTGTTTTCGAAAATTTTGGAGGGAAAACACTAAGGCACACCAAAGTTAAAAATTTTAAGATCAAAATTCAAAGAAGACTAAAAAATACTTTGAAGATTCACAAGAATAACAAGAACAAAAGATAGAACACCAAACTTAAAATTTTTAGAAAACCACAATAAAATTTTCGAAAATTAAAGAAAAATTAACAAGAGAACACCAAACTTAAAGTTTGGCACAAGATTTAATCAAAGAAAAATTATTTTTAAAAAGATTTTAAAAAAGAAAAACTCAAATGGGTAACTATTCCCAAGAAAATAGACACATTTAACAAATGTAAGGATTGAACAGATAAAAACTATTTTTTTATGACAAAAACACAAAGGACACCAAACTAAAGAAAAATAATATTTTTGAAGAAATTTTTTTTTAAAAAGGAATAATAAAAGATGCAATTCTAGTGACTCTAAACCAAAAAGACAAATTTTTCCTAATCTAAGTAACAAGATAAACCGTCAGTTGTTCAAACTCGAACAATCACCGACAACGGTGCCAAAAACTTGGTGCACGAAAATTACACTCACACTATGTAATTCCGCACAACTATCCAGCAAGTGCACTGGGTCGTCCAAGTAATACCTTACGTGAGTAAGGGTCAATCCCACGGAGATTGTTGGCTTGAAGCAAGCTATGGTTATCTTATTATTCTTAGTCAGGATACCAATAGGGTTCTTTAGTTTCAATTGTAAAAAGTGAAAGAGCATGAAACGAGTAATTGTTATGCAGTAATAGAGAATGTGTTGGAGTTTTGGAGATGCTTTGTCTTTTGAATTTCTGCTTTCCCCCTGTATTCTTCTTCACGCACGCAAGGTTCCTCTTATGGAAAGCTGTGTGTTGGTTGATCACCGTTGTCAATGGCTACCATCCGTCTTCTCAGTGAAAATGGTCCAGGTGCACTGTCACCGCACGGCTAATCATATGTCGGTTCTCGATCATGTCGGAATAGGATCTATTGATCCTTTTGCGTCTGTCACTACGCCCAACACTCGCGAGTTTGAAGCTCATCACAGTCATCCAATCCCTGAATCCAACTCGGAATACCACAGACAAGGTTTAGACTTTCCAGATTCTCAAGGATGCTGCCAATGGATTCTAGCTTATACCACGAAAACTCTGATTAAGGAATCCAAGAGATACTCATTCAATCTAATGTAGAATGGAGGTGGTTGTCAGGCATGCGTTCATAGGTTGAGGATGGTGATGAGTGTCACGGATCATCACCTTCTTCATATTGAAGTGAAAATGAGTATCTTAGATAGAGAAAAGTGTTTTTGAATAGAAAACAGAAATAATTGCATTAATTCATCGAGACGTTGCAGAGCTCCTCACCCCCAACAATGGAGTTTAGAGACTCATGCCATCAAAAAGTACACAATTCAGATCTAAAATGTTATGAGATACAAAATCAGTCTCTAAAAGTTGTTTAAATACTAAACTAGTAACCTAGGTTTACAGAAAATGAGTAAACTAAGATAGATAGTGCAGAAATCCACTTCTGGGGCCTACTTGATGTGTGCTGGGGCAGAGACCTGAGCTTCTCACGTGCCTAGGCTGTTTCTAGAGTTAAACGTCAGGTTGTAACATGTTTCTGTCGTTTAACTCCAACTTGCAACCTGTTTCTGGCGTTCAACGCCAGAATGCAACATGTAACTGGCGTTAAACGCCAGTTCACGTCATTTATCTTCAAGCAAAGTATGGACTATTATATATTGCTGGAAATCCTTGGATGTCTACTTTCAAACCCAATTAAGAGCGTGCCAATTGGATTTCTGTAGCTCCAAAAAATCCATTCCGAGTATAGGGAGGTCAGAATCCTACAGCATCAGCAGTCCTTTTTCAGCCTGAATCAGATTTTTGCTCAGCTCCCTCAATTTCAGCCAGAAAATACCTGAAATCATAGAAAAACACACAAACTCATAGTAAATTCCATAAATATGAATTTTTCCTAAAAACTAATAAAAATATACTAAAAACTAACTAAAACATACAAAAAACTACATGAAATTACAACTAAAAAGCGTATAAAATATCCGCTCATCAACCCACGCGTACGCGTGACAGACGCCACGTGCAGAAATTACAGAAAATGCTTCTAGTGATTTCTGAACCATCTTTTGTCGCAGATCCATGTCCAAAAGCACAGATTAGAGGCTATAAAGTGGGGAATCCATCCATTCATCAGGAGAACAATTCATACAACATTCATAATTCACAATTTTAATCTTTAGAGGTAATTTTTAGAGAGAGAGGTTCTCTCGTCTCTCTTAGGTTTTAGGAATTAGGATTTGTTCATACCCTGGGTCGAGCTATCCGACTCGGGATGTTTAGCGACAAGGCGGCCGACCTCTTCAGGTCAGACTATCCGACCTCTTCTCAAAGAGCTCGGCCAAATTACCAAGAAAGCCCAGTAAAGGGCCCAAATTTAGGAACACGACCCAAATCCAAAGGCATCCCAAGCCTATAGAGATAAGGGCGGTTCCTTTGGAGATACGAGGACCCCAGTCAAAGATAAGATAAGATCATATAAGATAACTACCTTATTTTATCTAAAAAGATCACTCCCCACCAATATAAATACGCTGGAGCACCCCGGTATAACTCATACTCTGATTCTACAAAAAACCTGCTTAATACCCTTGCTAACTTAAGCATCGGAGTCCCTTGCAGGTACCACCCCCCTCCGGTGACGAAGGATCAGCACCATCACCAAGTCCAACAAGTCAGACACAACAACTCCGACCAATACAGAAGATCTCGTCTGAGATCAACCTACAGTTTTAGGCAACCCTCAAAACATTGGTGCCATTGCCGGGGAACCTGGAAGTCATCCCATCACCATGGCGGACGACCATGACAACGACCACAATTCAGATCTAGAGGATAGAACACCGCACAAAAATGCGGACACTACACCAAAGGATACTCTTCAACTTAACAACAAAAAGAATTCTCCAAATACGGGAGCCATGGAGGCGCTTCAAGATCATTTAAAACAACTTGAAGAAAAAGCCCTACATCAACGAGAGGCTGAGAAAGATCTACAAAAGGAAATAAGGCGACGCCGGGAATTGGAGGACAAACTCCTAAAACTTGAAGCCGATCTCAAGACCAAAGCTAACCGATCCCCTCATGAGGATAGCTCCCGCAAAGAACAAGATCTATTCACCAAGGAGATCATGAAGACCAAAATCCCAAAAGACTTTAAACTCCCGGATATGACTTTGTACGATGGCACTACTGATCCCGGCCATCATCTCAGTAATTTCAGAAGTAGAATGTACCTCACCGACGCCTCAGATGCAGTTCGTTGCAAAGCCTTTCCGACTACATTAACAAAGACGGCAATTAGATGGTTCGACAATCTACCTCCTAGGTCCATCTCGAGTTTCGATGAGTTAGCTAAAAAGTTTTTGGCCAGATTCTCCATCCAAAAAGACAAAGCTAAGCACGCCCCAAGTCTAACTAGGAATTAAGCAAGGAGAACGGGAAAGTCTTCGCAACTACATGGAAAGATTCAACAAAACGTGCCTGGACATACAGAACCTACCAACAGAGGCTGCCATTATGGGCCTCATGAATGGCTTACGAGATGGACCTTTTAGCCAATCTATATCGAAAGAACACCCCACATCTCTGAACGAAGTGCAAGAACGAGCGGAGAAGTACATCAACATGGAGGAAAACTCTCAACTGGGAGAGACCTCAAAATCTAGATTCACCTATCCCTCCTAGAATAAGGACAAAGAGTCCAAAAAGAAGGAAGATTGACATGGAGAAAAAAATAAAAAATACCACAATTACACCCCTCTTCGGGTGTCCCTTGTGGATGTCTACAGAGAGGTTTGCCACACTGAAAAAATACCTCCAGCTCGACCACTCAAAGGCAAAAAAGGAGGAGGAAATCGGACCAAATATTGTGAATACCATCGAATCCGTGGGCATTCCACCAACGACTATTTTGACTTAAAGAATGTCATAGAAAAACTAGTAAGAGAAGGGAAATTAGATCGATATCTGGCCACCCGGGATGATGAGCAAAGAAAAAGAAGAAGGGAAGAAGATATCGGACGAACCGAGGGATCACCTCGTACACCAGAAAGACACGTCCACATGATACACGGCGGATTTGCGGGAGGAGGAATCTCCAAGTCATCTCACAAAAGATATCTTAAAGAAGTATATCATGTTGAGGGGAAGGAGGAAGCACCCGACATCCCCGCAATTACTTTCACTAAAGAAGACGCATCCGATATCATCTCAGGACACGATGATCCCATGGTCAACACTGTTATACTGGCAAACGCAAATCTCCACCACACGTTGATAGACCAAGGGAGCTACGCCGATATCTTGTTCAAAACTGCCTTCGACAAGCTCGGCCTGGAAGAAAAAAGAACTTAGAGCATATCCGAATAGCTTGTTCGGACTAGGAGACACCCCGGTTCAACCGCTTGGATACATCTCGCTACACACAACCTTTGGAAAAGGAAACCGGTCAAGAACACTCAAGACATATTACATCGTGGTCGATGTAAGTTCAGCCTACAACGCCTTAATAGGTTGGACAACATTGAATCAACTCGGCGCAATAGTCTCGACTCCACATCTATGCATGAAATTCGCAACTGCAGAAGGGATAGGTACAATAAAAGCATACCAGAAGACGGCGTGCTGCTGTTACCATGAAAGCCTAAACCTCAGAGGCAGAGGAGAAGAATTCCACACAATCGAACTCGGTGGAGTGTAGAGGAGGGAAGAACTCTGCCCACAACCCGAAGGTGAAGTAGAGAAAGTCTAGATCGGGGACAACCCAGACCAAACAACCAATATCGGTACAATCCTAAAAGGAGACATAAAAGAATCACTCATATAGTTCTTGCGAGATAACGTCGACCTTTTTGCTTGGAAGGCCGCAGACATGCCAGACATAGACCCCAATTTAATATGCCACAAGCTATTAGTTTACCCAGGATCTCGGCCAGTACAGCAGAGGCATAGAAAGCTCGAACCAGAACGATCCAAAGCTGTGGAAGAGCAGGTACAAGCTTACTGGAGGCAGGATTCATAAGAGAAGTCAAATACCCACTATGGCTAGCTAACGTCATCTTGGTGAAAAAATCAAATGGGAAGTGGCGAATGTGCACCGACTACACTGATCTCAACAAAGCCTGCCCAAAAGATCCTTATCCACTCCCAAGTATCGACGCTCTGGTAGATGCCTCCTCAGGATATAAATACCTCTCGTTTATGGACACATACTCGGGATACAATCAAATCCCAATGTATCCACCTGACCAAGAAAAAACTTTCTTCTTAACCCCAAAAGCAAACTACTGCTACATCGTCATGACTTTCGGTCTTAAAAATGCGGGAGCTACTTATCAGAGACTAATGAATAAGATCTTTACGGATCACATCGAAAATATCATGGAAGTCTATGTGGACGACATGTTAATAAAGACACAAAATGAAGAGACGCTATTGTCCAACCTGACTCAAGTATTCGACACTATAAGACGGCATGGCATGTGACTCAATCCTGCAAAATGCACCTTCGCAGTAGAAGCTGACAAATTCTTGGGTTTTATGTTCATACAAAGAGGAATCAAGGCAAACCCGGATAAGTGTCGGGCCACACTCGACATGAAGAGTCCGACTTGTGTCAAAGAGGTACAACAACTCAACGGGAGGTTGGCAGCCTTGTCCAGATTTCTAGCTGGATTGGCAATAAGATCTCTTCCCTTCTACGCCACTCTAAGGAAGGGAAAGAAGTTTCAATGGACAACAGAGTGTGAGCAAGCCTTCCAGGATTTCAAATGGTTCCTGGGACAGCCACCTATCCTAACTCGGCCACGGGAAGGAGAGCCACTCATATTGTACCTCGCGGTAGGAAGTCGGGCAGTAGCCTCAGCACTAGTTCGAGAAGACGACGGTGGACAACAACCCATATACTTCATCAGTAAAGCATTACAAGGATCCGAGATGAACTACCAAAAAATAGAAAAATTTTCCTACGCTCTCATACTAACATCTCGGCGACTTTGTCCATACTTCCAAGCTCACACCATTAAGGTTCGAACCAACCAGCCCAAAAAAGGAATTTTACAGAAAATAGACCTAGCGGGCAGAATCTTGCAATGGACAGTCGAGTTGTCTGAATTTGATCTTCAATACGAAGCTCGGACAGCCATCAAATCACAATACATGGCTGACTTTATTGCAGAATTTACAGACGCACTGAAAATCCCCACGGAATGGAATCTCTACGTGGACGGCTCCTCAAATAAAACTGGAAGCGGCGCAGGTGTGATAATTGAAAGCAACCAAGGAACCCAAATCGAACTCTTCCTCAAATTCGAGTTCTCTGCCTCGAACAACCAAGCGGAATATGAGGCACAACTAGCTGGTTTGAAGCTAGCTAGGGAGGTTGGAGCTCAAAAGCTCATCATCTTCAGTGACTCACAAGTAGTCACTTCACAAATAGCAGGAAGCTACCAAGCCAAAGATCCTACCATGAAAAAGTACTTGGACAAAACCAGGAAACAGCTCGGACAACTCAGAGAATATGAGGTCCATCACATACCCCGAGAACAGAATGCCTGAGCTGACGCACTCTCAAAACTAGCCAGCACCAAACCAGGGGGCAACAATAGAAGCATCATCCAAGAAATTCTGCAGAATCCATCAATCTCAGAAGAAGAGAAAGTCCTAGCAATAACAGGTCAGGATCAAGGATGGATGACTCCCATAATTAATTACCTCAAAATAGAAACACTTCCCACAGAGGAAAAGGAGGCAAAGAGGTTAAAACGAGAGGAGCAATACTACACTATCATAAACAACACTCTATACAAAGAGGAATTTCAATACCATTGTTAAAATGTGTGCCGACTTCTAACACAAAGGAAGTTCTAGAAGAAGTACATAGCGTCATTTGTGGCAATCATCTTGGGGCGCAAGCACTTACCAAAAAAGTACTCCGGGCAGGATTTTATTGGCCAACTCTACAAAAGGAAGCCACAGAGTTCGTAAAAACATGTCCACCATGTCAGAAACATGCCAATTTTCACATCGTCCCGCCAGAAGAACTCATTAGCGTGACCTCACCGTGGCCATTTGCAAAATGGGGACTCGACATTCTCGGACCCTTCCCTCAAGAGTCGGAACAAGTTAAATTCCTCAGAGTAGGGGTAGACTATTTCATAAAGTGGATCGAGGCAGAACCCCTAGCTAATGCCACTGCTCAAAGAAGCCAAAAATTTCTATATAGGAACATTGTCACAAGGTTCGGGGTTCCATACTCCATTACTACAGACAATGGTATCCAGTTCAAGGATGCAGGTTTCAGAAAGTTGGTGGCCAATTTGAACATAAAACAGCAATTTACTTCCGTAGAACATCCCCAAGCCAATGGGCAAGCTGAAGCCGCCAACAAAGTCATATTGGCTGGGCTGAAATGAAGATTACAGGACGCAAAGGGAGCCTGGGCCGAGGAGCTCCCACAAGTCCTATGGGCATACCGAACAATGCCACATTCCACCACAAAGGAATCACCCTTCCGATTAGCATACGGAATGGAGGCAATAATCCCAATAGAGATTGAAGAAGGGTCACCTAGAGTGATCCACTATAGTGAAGAAGCCAACTACCAACTTCAAAGGGAAGAACTCGACCTACTTCCAGAAGTCAAAGAAAGAGCTAGGATTAGGGAAGAATCATTAAAATGTCGAATGGCTTCAAGATATAATCAAAAGGTAGTACAGTGAGTTTTTGCTGAGAACGACCTCATCCTAATTCGAAATGATATCGGAACAACTCGACCTGGAGAAGGAAAGATGGCAGCAAACTGGAAAGGACCCTACCAAGTCATAGAAGTACTTGGAAAGGGCTATTACAGACTGTCCAAACTCGATGGGCGAGAGCTTCCTAGGTCATGGCACGCCTGCAACCTAAGAAGGTACTATAATTAGGGATGATAAAGGGTCTTAGGATAAGGCGCACTCTTTTTCCTGAAAAGGTTTTTTGATAAGGCGCCAAGCCAAGACCTACAAATCACCCGACTTAGAGAGATAAAACTCTCGCATGTATATATTTGCATTTTCTTTTGAATAAAATTTGTTTAGATCTTCTACAAATTCTCAAGCCGCATTAATCTGAAACATTCATTGTCCGATTATAAAGCTACAAATCGGCAGAAAGTGAAAATCAAATTCACTGCATGATCACGATAAAGACCAACAGAGATGAAAACCAAATTCATTAAAAGGTCGACCAAACGAGGATTAAACTCAATTTCTACAAAATTGGCAAAGATGAAAATAGAAGAACGCAAGAAGTTATCGAAAGTGATCCATAGGAAGGACCTGACGAGGTCCTAATAAAATGGATTGCTAAAAAATAACTTAAAGACTGGCCGACATAAAAAAGTCATACCAGTCGCAATAACCAAATTTATAAGTAAATCCCTGGAAAGAGGTTTGGCTAGCCCTATAAAAGAGGATTACTATAACTGAGAAGGACCCGACATGATGAAGTCGGCCCAAAACATAAAAGTTATAAAAGTAATCCCTGAAAGAGACCTGAACAAGGTCCAAGAAAGAGGATTACAAAAATAACTTAGAAGGGCCCGACATGATGAAGTCGGCCCAAAACATAAAAGTTATAAAAGTAATCCCTGAAAGAGACCTGAACAAGGTCCAAGAACGAGGATTACAAAAATAACTTAGAAGGGCCCGACATGATGAAGTCGGCTCAAAACATAAAAGTTATAAAAGTAATCCCTGAAAGAAACCTGAACACGGTCCAAGAAAGAGGATTACAAAAATAACTTAGAAGGGCCCGACATGATGAAGTCGGCCCAAAACATAAAAGTTATAAAAGTAATCCCTGAAAGAGACCTGAACAAGGTCCAAGAAAGAGGATTACAAAAATAACTTAGAAGGGCCCGACATGATAAAGTTGGCCCGAAACACAAAAGTTATTAAAGTAATCCCTAAAAGAGACCTGACAAAGGTCCAAGAAAGAGGATTACTAAAAATAACGTAGAAGGGATTGGCATGATGAAGTCGGCCTCCCACAAACAAGTTATAAAAAGTAAATCCTTGAAAGAGACCTGACAAAGGTCCAAAAAGTAGGATTACTAAAAATAAACTTGTGACCAAACTAAGGAAGCCAACATACAAGTTGGACCTAAACATCCGCAACCTCAAGCCACAAGTATAAAAAGGTAATCCAAAGAGGTCGGATAATAAGGTACCAGACAAATGCAGACCAACATGTCGTAAAAAAGCACAAGTCATAAGAAGAACAAAACTCAAGAGGCCACCAAAGTCAGCCCCAATAGCCTGAAAACTACTTTGTTTTTCAAAATAAAGTTGCCAAATAAGCAACTAGGAAAGTAGCAAAAGTCAGAAACACCATCTACAAATATAAAAAGTTCAAAAGCCCACAAGTCGGGCTGTCTACATAAACATCATGAATAATCATTGGGGATCCAAAGACTTCTCGGCAGCATCAACACAGGGTGAAGGAGGACTTGTCTGAAGAGGCACCGCATCCACAGTCCAATCATCCCGGTTCAAGATGTGACAATCAAGTTCCGAATCAGGACGATCGACCTCAGCAGTGGGAGTCAAAGAGGTTGGCACAACAGAGGTTTTTGTGGCAGGCAGTGAAGGACGATCGACATCATCATCATCATCATCATCATCAGGAACAATCTTACCATCCCTAACAATGTTGTCCAGATTAAAAAGGGAAAGGTCAAGCTCCGGTGCAAGAACTCGAACTTGCTCCCTCAGATTCTCATAAGCAGCATTAACACTGGCTACAAGGTGACCTTGAAGTTCGGTATAATTGGCCCGGAAAGATTCCAAGCTGTTCCTGAGATCCATCATCTTTTTATAGGTGGTAACATAGCTATCCTTATGTTTTAACGCTGTGTCCTCAGCTAATTGTACAGCGGCCACCAGACCAATAGCCCAAGTCTTTTCCCCCTCCAACTCCTTCTCCAGCTTGGTCACTTTCACCTCAAGCTCCTCTTTGAAACCCTTAATCTGGCCAAACTCTGATTTTGCCTCTTCCATAAAGGTCTTGGTAGTATGGATAGGAAGATCTTCAGCGGTTCGGTATAAAACTGCTCCCATGTGTGCCAGTTTAATGCCACTTCGAGTGATAAAATCCAAATGATGAAGAATGGATACATCATCAGTAGACATGACACCATAAGGAGCAATCTGTTGATCAACAAACCCGACAGCATCAAAGTCGGGAGCATCCAAATTAAAAGGCTCGACAGTCCGGGGTCTTTTTGGAGGAGGAACGTCGGTAGGAGAAGAGGTAGCAGTAGAAGTTTGTGAAGGATCAACTAAACGAACACAAGGAGTAGGGATCATCCTCCTCAGTCCAGGAGAGCTCGGAACCAAAGGCTTCGATGAAACCTGAGAAGACCCCTCCCCGGCTGTTCCGAGGGTTACCTAAAACTGTAGGTCGATCTCGGACGAGATCTTCTGTGCTGGTCGGAGCCGATGTGTCCGGCAGGTGTATAGCGGCCAGAGCTGGTGTGTTCGACTTGTGGGATTGAGAATGATGCTGATCCCTTGTCACTGAAGGGTGGGGGGTACCTACAAGGGACTCCGATGCTTAAGTTAGCAAGGGTATTAAACAGGTATTGAGTAGAATCAGAGTATGAGTTATATCTGGGTGCTCCAGTGTATTTATAATGGTGAGGAGTGACCTTCTATGGATAAGATAAGTTAGTTATCTTATCTTATCTTTATCTTCAAGTGAGGTCATCTTATCTTCAAGGGAACCACCCTTCTCTCTGTATGCTTGGGCTGCCTTAGGATTTGGGGCGTGTTCCTCTATTTGGGCCTTTCTTTGGGCTTTCCTGGTGACTTGGCCGATCACTTAGGAAAGAGGTCGGGTTGTCCTGACCTGAAAAGGTCGGTCGCTTTGTCTGTCGAACATCCTGGGTCAGACAGCTCGACCCAGGGTATGAACAGTGCCCCTGCTTGAGGTCGGTCTTCTTCTTTTTTGAGGTCGAGTCCTTGACTTTGGTCCTTCTTTGGTGAAGCTAAACTCAAGCATCTTGTTGATTCCTTTGTAGCAGTTTTTGAATGTAGAACGTTTCCTCTAAAAGCGCGCGCTTTTATATCGGCGCTTTGGGAACGTGCGAGGGCTTAATGCTTTCATTAATTTTAGCATTAATTGCCCCGTTTCCCTTTGGCTCTTTACTTTCATTTTGAAAACCCAGAAACGGTTTCTCCCCTTCGCCCTTTTCGTAACTTCTTTTCTCCGCTCCTTTCGCTCTCTTTTTTTCATTTGCGCTTCTACTTTCTTGTGTTGCAGCGTCGCTTGGCATTTTTTCTGGAGCTTCTGTTTTCGCCTGGAGTTTTGAAGTTTCGCGTTCTTTCTTTTGCTTGAGAGAGGGCGTTTCCAGATTTCGTCTTCCATCTTCAATTTCTTTGAAGCTTGCCGCTCTTTCAGGTTGGTACTAGCTTTCTTGCTTCTTTCGTAGCTTCGTCTTCAGTTTTTAGGTGAAGCTTTGATTTTGCATGTTTGAAAGTTTGAATCTTTTCGTGGTCTTGTATTTGCTTGTCACTGTAACATGTTTTTCCTGTCTCTCTTTTATGCATTCTCTTGGCATTTCTGTTGAGGCTTTCTAGGGTTTTATTGTTGCTTTTGGTTATTTCCTGTCTTTGATGATTTCTACTTGGCGTGCTTTGATTTTTGGGAATGCTTTTTGCTTGGTAGACTGTAATGACTTTTTGTGTTTTTCTTTGATGAAAAATGTTTGCTGTTTTGAATTCTTTCTGAGAAATGCTAGGGTGCAAGCTGTAGATCTTGCCTGGAAACCTTGCTTTGTTACTACCTCCAAAGGATGCCCTAGGACTTTGGTTTGAGTCTTGGGGTTTTCCTTTTCTTGTTTCTTCACCTGTATCGTATTGACCGAGTTGTTTTCTCCCTTTGTCCGGGATGTTTTTAGTAACCCCATCTTCTTTTCTTACTTATAGGATTAGTTGGCCTCATGTCTCCTCACAATAACATTGTAGATATGTCTTCCAAAGTTCCCGAGGGGATGTCCGATTGGCTGGACTCCCTTGTTTTGTTGTGTGTTTCTGTTGTGGATGCTGAATTTTGCACAGAGCTGAGGAAGCGCCATAGGATTTGTGGTAACAATGCCCGTGAAGAGGATTACGAGCTTGTTGCTCCTGATTCTGATGAGAGAGTTTGTTTTCCGACTTCCATTGAGAGGGATCGTCCCTTCTTCTATGCCTATAAATACTTCTTCAGTCAATTGAACGTTACTTTTCCTTTTACTGATTTCGAGACCGACCTGTTGTGGTCGTGTAATATTGCCCAATCCCAGCTTCACCAAAATTCCTGGGGTTTTATTAAAAATTTTCAACTTTTCTGTCGAGAATTAGATGTAACACCCTCTCAGACTCTTTTCCTTTATTTGTTTGTTTCCGCCAAGCCTGGTGGTTCTTCAAAAAAGAAAGCTTCCTGGGTTTCCTTCAGGTCTGCCCAGGGCCATAAAGTTTTTGCTATGTATGATGAGTCCTTTAAGGACTTCAAGAATTACTTCTTTAAGGTTCGTGCTGTCGAGGGGGCCCGCCCCTTTTTTCTTGATGAAAATGATGAGCCTTCTTTCCCTCTAGAGTGGCAGAGGGATGTGAGAGTGTCTCGCTATACCTGGGAGAAGCTTGATGATGTTGAGCGTGCCTTTGTTGTTGTTCTTGAGGATCTATGGGGGAAACCTCCCCATCTTGATACAAAAAGGTTTTTGAATGACCCGTCCTTGGTTCGGACTGTTTTGGGTACTTGTCTGACTTGTTTCTATACTTGTTTCTTAATTTTTTTCTTCCTCTTATTGAGATTGTAACTCTTTGCTGTGGCTGATTCTGTATTTGCAGAGATGTCAAAGAATAATGACCCCATGAGGGCCTTTAAAAAGGCGAAGAAGGTAACTGCTGCTCTGAACATCTTGGCCAAGGTGGCCGGAGAGGGATCTTCTCAGGCCCCCATGAAGCCTCCTGTGCCGAGTTCTCCCGGGCCGAGGAAAGCAATTCCTACTCCTTGGTTTCGTCAGGTCGATCCTCCACAGATTTCTGCCGCTGCTTCTGGTGCTCCTTCTAGTAAGAAGCAAAAAACAACTGAGCCTTTCAACCTTGATGCTACCGACTTTGATCCGATCGAGTTTGTAGATCAACAAATCGGTCCTTATGGTGCCCTCTCTATCGATGATGTATCACTTCTTCATCATTTTGATTATGTAACTCAAAGTGGAATTAAGTTGGCACACATGGGAGCGGCCCTGTATCAAACTGCTCAAAGTCTTCCTCTTCATGCCACCAAAGCTTTTATGGAGGAGGCCAAACGGGAGTTTGATCGGATAAAAGGCTTGAAGGAGGAGCTCGAAGTGAAGGTGGCCAAGTTGGAAAAAGATCTGGCGAATGAGAAGGCGAGTTCACTCTCTTTGGTTGCCTCTGTGAGTGGTGCGCGAAATTGTGAACAATACTTTTTCACAACTCTCATAATCCCCGGTAATGGCTCCAAAAACGTGGTAGCTCAATACCATGGCATTACACAACTTCGCACAACTAACCAGCAAGTGCACTGGGTCGTCCAAGTAATAAACCTTACGTGAGTAAGGGTCGATCCCACGGAGATTGTTAGTATTGAAGCAAGCTATGGTCATCTTGTAAATCTTAGTCAGGCAAACTCAAATAGTAATGATGATGAACGAAAATAACATAAAGGTAAAGATAGAGATACTTATGTAATTCATTGGTAGGAACTTCAGATAAGCGCATGAAGATGCCTTCCCTTCCGTCTCTCTGCTTTCCTACTGCCTTCATCCAATCTTTCTTACTCCTTTCCATGGCAAGCTTAAGCAAGGGTTTCACCGTTGTCAGTGGCTACCTCCCATCCTCTCAGTGAAAGCGATTGCATATGCTCTGTCACAGCATAGCGGAATTCATCTGTCGGTTCTCAATCAGGCCGGAATAGAATCCAGTGATTCTTTTGCGTCTGTCACTAACGCCCCGCCCTCAGGAGTTTGAAGCACGTCACAGTCATTCAGTCATTGAATCCTACTCAGAATACCACAGACAAGGTTAGACCTTCCGGATTCTCTTGAATGCTGCCATCAGTTCTCGCCTATACCACGAAGACTCTGATCTCACGGAATGGTTGGCTCGTTTGTCAGGCGAGCACTCGGTTGTCAGGCGATCAACCATGCATCGTGCAATCAGGAATCCAAGAGACATTCACTATGGCCTTAGTTGCTTGTAGAACAAGAGTGGTTGTCAGTCACTTTGTTCATGGGTGAGAATGATGATGAGTGTCACAGATCATCACATTCATCAAGTTAAAGAACAAGTGATATCTTAGAACAAGAACAAGCGGAATTGAATAGAAGAACAATAGTAATTGCATTAATACTCGAGGTACAGCAGAGCTCCACACCTAAATCTATGGTGTGTAGAAGCTCCACCGTTGAAAATACATAAGCATAAGGTCTAGGCATGGCCAAATGGCCAGCCTCCCAATGATCTAAGATAGCATAAAAATGAAGATAGCTACCAATGTCTTTTTTAATACAATAGCAAAAGGTCCTACTTATAAGAACTAGTAGCCTAAGGTGTACAGAAATGAGTAAATGACATAAAAATCCACTTCCGGGCCCACTTGGTGTGTGCTTGGGCTGAGCATTGAAGCATTTTTCGTGCAGAGACTCTTCTTGGAGTTAAACGCCAGCTTTCATGCCAGTTTGGGCGTTTAACTCCCATTTGGGTGCCAGTTCCAGCGTTTAACGCTGGGATTTCTTGAGGTGACTTTAAACGCCGGTTTGGGCCATCAAATCTTGGGCAAAGTATGGACTATCATATATTGCTGGAAAGCCCAGGATGTCTAATTTCCAACGCCGTTGAGAGCGCGCCAATTGGGCTTCTGTAGCTCCAGAAAATATACTTCGAGTGCAGGGAGGTCAGAATCCAACAGCATCTGCAGTCCTTTTTGGCCTCTGAATCAGATTTTTGCTCAGGTCCCTCAATTTCAGCCAGAAAATACCTGAAATCACAGAAAAGCACACAAACTCATAGTAAAGTCCAGAAAAGTGAATTTTAACTAAAAACTAATAAAAATATACTAAAAACTAACTAGATCATATCAAAAACATACTAAAAACAATGCCAAAAAGTATACAAATTATCCGCTCATCACAACACCAAACTTAAATTGTTGCTTGTCCCCAAGCAACTGAAAATCAAACAAGATAAAAAGAAGAGAATATGCAATGAATTCCAAAAACATCTGTGAAGATCAGTATTAATTAGATGAGCGGGGCTTTTACTTTTTGCCTCTGAATAGTTTTGGCATCTCACTCTATCCTTTGAAATTCAGAATGGTTGGCTTCTTTAGGAACTCAGAGTCCAGATAGTGTTAATGATTCTCCTAGTAAAGTATGATGATTCTTTGAACAAAGCTACTTATTGAGTCATGGCTGTGGCCCAAAGCACTCTGTCTTCCAGTATTACCACCGGATACATACATGCCACAGACACATAATTGGGTGAACCTTTTCAGATTGTGACTCAGCTTTGCTAAAGTCCCCAATTAGAGGTGTCCAGGGTTCTTAAGCACACTCTTATTTGCCTTGGATCACAACTCTTATTTCTCTCTCTTTTTTTTTTCGTTTTTCTTTTTCCTTTTTTTTCGGTTTTTTTTTCATAGCTTTTTCTTGCTTCAAGAATCATTTTTATGATTTTTCAGATCCTCAGTAACATGTCTCCTTTTTCATCATTCTTTCAAGAGCCAATCATTCATGAACCACAAATTCAAGATACATATGCACTGTTTAAGCATACATTCAGAGAACAAAAATATTACCACCACATCAAAATAATTAAACTGTTATAAAATTCAAAATTCATGCAATTCTTTCTTTTTCAATTAAGCACATTTTTATTCAAGAAAGGTGATGGATTCATAGGACATTCATAACTTTAAGGCATAGACACTAAGACACTAATGATCATAAGACACAAACATGGATAAACATAAGCATAAATTTTCGAAAAACAGAAGAATAAAGAACAAGGAAATCAAAGAACGGGTCCACCTTAGTGATGGCGGCTCTTTCTTGCTCTTGAAGATCCTATGGAGTGCTTGAGCTCCTCAATGTCTCTTCCTTGTCTTTGTTGCTCCTCCCTCATGATTCTTTGATCTTCTCTAATTTCATGAAGGATGATGGAGTGTTCTTGATGCTCCACCCTTAGTTGTCCCATGTTGGAACTCAACTCTCCTAGGGAGGTATTTAGTTGCTCCCAATAGTCTTGTGGAGTAAAGTGCATCCCTTGAGGAATCTCAGGGGTCTCATGGTGAGTGGGGTCTCTTGTGTACTCCATCCTTTTCTTGGTGATGGGTTTGTCCTCATCAATGGGAATGTCTCCATCTATGTCAACTCTAACTGAATAACAGAGGTGACAAATAAGATGAGGAAAGGCTAACCTTGCCAAGGTGGAGGTCTTGTCCGCCACCTTATAGAGTTCTTGGGCTATAACCTCATGAACCTCTATTTCTTCTCCAATCATGATGCTATGGATCATGATAGCCCGATCTATGGTAACTTCGGACCGGTTGCTAGTGGGAATGATTGAGCGTTGTATGAACTCTAACCATCCTCTAGCCACGGGCTTGAGGTCATGCCTTCTCAATTGGACCGGCTTTCCCCTTGAATCTTGCTTCCATTGTGCGCCCTCTTCACATATGACTGTGAGGACTTGGTCCAACCTTTGATCAAAGTTGACCCTTCTAGTGTAAGGATGCTCATCTCCTTGCATCATAGGCAAGTTGAACGCCACCCTCACACTCTCCGGACTAAAATCCAAGTATTTCCCCCGAACCATAGTGAGATAGTTCTTTGGATTCGGGTTCACACTTTGGTCATGGTTCTTGGTGATCCATGCACTGGCATAGAACTCTTGAACCATCAAGATTCCGACTTGTTGAATGGGGTTGGTAAGAACTTCCCAACCTCTTCTTCGGATCTCATGTCGGATCTCCGGATATTCACTCTTTTTGAGTGAAAAGGGGACCTCGGGGATCACCTTCTTCAAGGCCACAACTTCATAGAAGTGGTCTTGATGCACCCTTGAGAGGAATCTATCCATCTCCCATGACTCGGAGGTGGAAGCTTTTGCCTTCCCTTTCCTCTTTCTAGAGGTTTCTCCGGCCTTGGATGCCATAATGGTTATGGAAAAACGAGAAAAGTGGTTTGAATTTGAAGGGTGAGGTTGGTGGGGATTTATGAAGGATGGATGTGAGTGGTGAAGAGAAAGATGGGATTTGATAGGTGAAGGGTTTTTGGGGAAGAGGTGTTGAGGTGATTGGTGAATGGGGGAAGAAGAGAGAGAATGATGGTAGGGTAGGTGGGGATCCTGTGGGGTCCACAGATCCTGTGGTGTCAAGGAAAAGTCATCCCTGCACCAATTGGCATCAAAATTCACGTTTTGAGCCATTTCTGGCGTTAAATGCCGGGCTGGTGCCCATTCCTGGCGTTTAACGCCAGGTTCTTGCTCTTTTCTGGCGTTTAACGCCAGTCTGGTGCCCCTTTCTGGCGTTAAACGCCCAGAATGGTGCCAGACTGGGCGTTAAACGCCCAACTGCTAGGCTTACTGGCGTTTGAACGCCAGCAGCATCTTCCTCCAGGGTGTGCTGTTTTTCTTCCTGTTTTTCATTCTGTTTTTGCTTTTTTCATTGTTTTTGTGACTTCTTATGATCATCAACCTACAAAAAAGATAAAATAACAAAAGAAAATAATTAAGTATAAAACATTGGGTTGCCTCCCAACAAGCGCTTCTTTAATGTCATTAGCTTGACAGAGGGCTTCTCATGGAGCCTCAGAAATACTCAGAACCATGTTGGAACCTCCCAACACCAAACTTAGAGTTTGAATGTGGGGGTTCAACACCAAACTTAGAGTTTGGTTGTGGCCTCCCAACACCAAACTTAGAGTTTGACTGTGGGGGCTCAGTTTGGCTCTGTTTTGAGAGAAGCTCTTCATGCTTCCTCTCCATGATGATAGAGGGATATCCTTGGGCCTTAAACACCAAGGATTCTTCATTCACTTGAATGATCAACTCTCCTCTATCAACATCAATCACAGCCCTTGCTGTGGCTAGGAAGGGTCTGCCAAGGATGATGGATTCATCCATGCACTTCCCAGTCTCTAGGACTATGAAGTCAGTAGGGATTTAATGGTCTTCAACTTTTACCAGAACATCCTCTACAAGTCCATAGGCTTGTTTTCTTGAGTTGTCTGCCATCTCTAGTGAGATTTTTGCAGCTTGCACCTCAAAGATCCCTAATTTCTCCATTACAGAGAGGGGCATGAGGTTTACACTTGACCTTAAGTCACACAAGGCCTTCTTGAAGGTCATGGTGCCTATGGTACAAGGTATAGAAAACTTCCCAGGATCCTGCCTAGACAAGTCATTCAGTTCTTTGGTGAGCAAAGGGGATTCATCCTCCCAAGTCTCATTTCCAAATAACTTGTCATTCAGCTTCATGATTGCTCCAAGGTATTTGGCAACTTGCTCTTCAGTGACATACTCATCCTCTTCAGAGGAAGAATACTCATCAGAGCTCATGAATGGCAGAAGTAAGTCTAATGGAATCTCTATGGTCTCAGTTTGAGCCTCAGATTCCCATGGTTCCTCATTGGGGAACTTATTGGAGGCCAGTGGACGTCCAGTGAGGTCTTCCTCAGTGGCGTTCACTGCCTCTTCTTCCTCCCAGAATTCGGCCATGTTGATGGCCTTGCACTCTCCTTTTGGATTTTCTTCTGTATTGCTTGGGAGAGTACTAGGAGGGAGTTCAGTAATTTTCTTGCTCAGCTGACCCACTTGTCCTTCCAAATTTCTGATGGAGGAACTTGTTTCAGTCATGAAACTTTGAGTGGTTTTGATCAGATCAGAGACCATAGTTGCTAAGTCAGAGGTATTCTGCTTAGAACTCTCTGTCTGTTACTGAGATGATGATGGAAAAGGCTTGCTATTGCTAAACCTGTTTCTTCCACCATTATTATTATTGAAACCTTGTTGAGGTCTCTGTTGATCCTTCCATGAAAGATTTGGATGATTCCTCCATGAAGGATTGTAGGTGTTTCCATAGGGTTCTCCCATGTAATTCACCTCTTCTATTGAAGGGTTCTCAGGATCATAAGCTTCTTCCTCAGATGAAGCTTCCTTAGTACTGCTTGGTGCATTCTGCATTCCAGACAGACTTTGAGAAATCATATTGACTTGTTGAGTCAATATTTTGTTCTGAGCCAAAATGGCATTCAGAGTATCAATCTCAAGAACTCCTTTCTTCTGACTAGTCCCATTGTTTACAGGATTTCTTTCAGAAGTGTACATGAATTGGTTATTTGCAACCATTTCAATCAGTTCTTGAGCTTCAGTAGGCGTCTTCTTCAAATGAAGAGATCCTCCAGAAGAGCTATCCAAGGACATCTTGGACAGTTCAGAGAGACCATCATAGAAAATACCTATGATGCTCCATTCAGAAAGCATGTCAGTGGGACACTTTCTGATCAATTGTTTGTATCTTTCCCAAGCTTCATAGAGGGATTCTCCTTCCTTCTGTCTGAAGGTTTGGACTTCCACTCTAAGCTTACTCAATTTTTAAGGTGGAAAGAACTTTGCCAAGAAGGCATTGACTAGCTTTTCCCAAGAGTCCAGGCTTTCTTTAGGTTGAGAGTCCAACCATGTCCTAGCTCTGTCTCTTACAGCAAAAGGGAATAGCATAAGTCTGTAGACCTCAGGGTCAACCCCATTAGTCTTGACAGTGTCACAGATTTGCAAGAACTCAGCTAAGAACTGATGAGGATCTTCCAATGGAAGTCCATGGAACTTGCAATTCTGTTGCATTAGAGAAACTAATTGAGGCTTAAGCTCAAAATTGTTTGCTCCAATGGCAGGGATAGAGATGCTTCTCCCATAGAAGTCGGGAGTAGGTGCAGTAAAGTCACCCAGCACCTTCCTTGCATTGTTGGCATTGTTGTTGTTTTCGGCTGCCATGAGTTCTTTTTCCTTGAAGAATTCGTTCAGGTTCTCTAAAGAGAGTTGTGCTTTGGCTTCTTTTAGCCTTCTCTTCAAGGTCCTTTCAGGTTCAGGATCAGCCTCAACAAGAATGCCTTTGTCTTTGCTTCTGCTCATAAGAAAGAGAAGAGAACAAGCAAATGTGGAATCCTCTATGTCACAGTATAGAGATTCCTTTAGGTGTCAGAGGAAAAGAAGAGTAGAAGACAGAAGTGGAAAATTCGAACTTATCAGAGAGAATGGAGTTCGAATTTTGCATTAAGGGATAGTGTTACTCCACAAATAGAAGGATATGAGAAGGAGGGAAGTCATTTTCGAAAATTAAGTGAAAAATTTTGAAAACATTTTGAAAAACACTAATTAATTTTCGAAAATGAAAAGGGAAAAGAAATCAAATGATTTTTGAAAAAGATATTTTGAAGAAGATGTGGTTAAGAAGATATGATTGGTTTTGAAAAAAAAAATGTGATTGAGAAGATATGATTTGAAAACATTTTAAAAAGATTTGATTTGAAAATTAAAAACTTGACTAACAAGAAAAGATATGATTCAATCATTAAACCTTTCTCAACAGAAAAGGCAACATACTTGAAATGTTGAATCAAATCATTAATTGATAGTAAGTATCCTTGAAAAAGGAAAGAAGTTAATTTTTGAAAAAGATTTAATTGAAAAAATAATTTGAAAAAGATTTGATTTTGAAAAGATGTTGAAAACTTAAAAAAAAATTGATTTGAAAACAAAATCTTCCCCCTTTAGCCATCCTGGCGTTAAACGCCCAGAATGGTGTACATTCTGGCGTTTAACGCCCAAAATGCTACCCTTTTGGGCGTTAAATGCCCAACCAGGTACCCTGGCTGGCGTTTAAATGCCAGTCTGTCCTTCTTCACTGGGCGTTTTGAACGCCCAGCTTTTTCTGTGCAATTCCTCTGCTGTATGTTCTGAGTCTTCAATTCTCTGTATTATTGACTTGAAAAGACACAAATTAAAAATATTTTTTGGATTTTTGATAATAGGAAAAATCAAAATGCAACAAGAATCAAATAACAATGCATGCAAGACACCAAACTTAGTAGTTTGTATACTGCTGACACTAACAAAATGAAAATGCATATGAGACACACAAAACAATCAAGTCAATTGAATTCAAAGATCAGAGCAAGTAAATCATCAAGAACATCTTGAAGATCACTAAGATACATGAATGAATACATGCAATTGACACCAAACTTATGATGAGACTAGTGTCTCAATAAGAAACAACAATATTTTTGGTTTTTATGATTTTGTAAAATTTTTTTGTGTTTTTCGAAAATTAAATGGAAAAAGATATCAAAATTCTTAATGAGAATTCCAGGAATCAGTGCAATGTTAGTCTAAGACTCCGGTCCAGGAATTAGACATGGCTTCACAGCCAGCCAAGCTTTCAGAGAAAGCTTCGGTCCAAAACACTAGACATGGCCAAAAGCCAGCCAAGCCTTAGCAGATCACTGCTCCAAAAGCAAGATTGATAAGAAATCAACAAGCTCTTGTGATGATAAGTTGAAACCTCGGTCCAATGAAATTAGACATGGCTTCTCAGCCAGCCAGATTTCAACAAATCATCATGAAACTCTAGAATTCATCTTCAAGAATTTCGAAAAAAATAAATACCTAATCTAAGCAACAAGATGAACCGTCAGTTGTCCAGCCTGAACAATCCCTGGCAATAACGCCAAAAACTTGGTGTTGTTGCCGGATCTTGGCACTGATGTTACCAAAAGCTTGCTCAAAACTTGAACAATCCCCGGCAACGGCGCCAAAAACTTGGTGCGCGAAATTGTGAACAATAATTTTTCACAACTCTCATAATCCCCGGTAATGGCTCCAAAAACGTGGTAGCTCAATACCATGGCATTACACAACTTCGCACAACTAACCAGCAAGTGCACTGGGTCGTCCAAGTAATAAACCTTACGTGAGTAAGGGTCGATCCCACGGAGATTGTTAGTATTGAAGCAAGCTATGGTCATCTTGTAAATCTTAGTCAGGCAAACTCAAATAGTAATGATGATGAACAAAAATAACATAAAGGTAAAGATAGAGATACTTATGTAATTCATTGGTAGGAACTTCAGATAAGCGCATGAAGATGCCTTCCCTTCCGTCTCTCTGCTTTCCTACTGCCTTCATCCAATCCTTCTTACTCCTTTCCATGGCAAGCTTAAGCAAGGGTTTCACCGTTGTCAGTGGCTACCTCCCATCCTCTCAGTGAAAGCGATTGCATATGCTCTGTCACAGCATAACGGAATTCATCTGTCGGTTCTCAATCAGGCCGGAATAGAATCCAGTGATTCTTTTGCGTCTGTCACTAACGCCCCGCCCTCAGGAGTTTGAAGCACGTCACAGTCATTCAGTCATTGAATCCTACTCAGAATACCACAGACAAGGTTAGACCTTCCGGATTCTCTTGAATGCTGCCATCAGTTCTCGCCTATACCACAAAGACTCTGATCTCACGGAATGGTTGGCTCGTTTGTCAGGTGAGCACTCGGTTGTCAGGCGATCAACCATGCATCGTGCAATCAGGAATCCAAGAGACATTCACTATGGCCTTAGTTGCTTGTAGAACAAGAGTGGTTGTCAGTCACTTTGTTCATGGGTGAGAATGATGATGAGTGTCACAGATCATCACATTCATCAAGTTAAAGAACAAGTGATATCTTAGAACAAGAACAAGCGGAATTGAATAGAAGAACAATAGTAATTGCATTAATACTCGAGGTACAGCAGAGCTCCACACCTTAATCTATGGTGTGTAGAAGCTCCACCGTTGAAAATACATAAGCATAAGGTCTAGGCATGGCCGAATGGCCAGCCTCCCAATGATCTAAGATAGCATAAAAATGAAGATAGCTACCAAAGTCTTTTTTAATACAATAGCAAAAGGTCCTACTTATAAGAACTAGTAGCCTAAGGTGTACAGAAATGAGTAAATGACATAAAAATCCACTTCCGGGCCCACTTGGTGTGTGCTTGGGCTGAGCATTGAAGCATTTTTCGTGCAGAGACTCTTCTTGGAGTTAAACGCCAGCTTTCATGCCAGTTTGGGCGTTTAACTCCCATTTGGGTGCCAGTTCCAGCGTTTAACGCTGGGATTTCTTGAGGTGACTTTGAACGCCGGTTTGGGCCATCAAATCTTGGGCAAAGTATGGACTATCATATATTGCTGGAAAGCCCAGGATGTCTACTTTCCAACGCCGTTGAGAGCGCGCCAATTGGGCTTCTGTAGCTCCAGAAAATCCACTTCGAGTGCAGGGAGGTCAGAATCCAACAGCATCTGCAGTCCTTTTTGGCCTCTGAATCAGATTTTTGCTCAGGTCCCTCAATTTCAGCCAGAAAATACCTGAAATCACAGAAAAGCACACAAACTCATAGTAAAGTCCAGAAAAGTGAATTTTAACTAAAAACTAATAAAAATATACTAAAAACTAACTAGATCATATCAAAAACATACTAAAAACAATGCCAAAAAGTATACAAATTATCCGCTCATCAGTGAGGCTGGCTGAGGACACGGCACTGAGGCATAAGGATAGCTATGTCACGTCTTATCGGGAGGGAATGCGTCTGAAGAAGGAGTTGGAGAACGTCCGAGCTGATTACTCCAAGCTTCAAGGTCATCTTGTTGACAATGTAACTGCTGCCTACAAGAACCTGAAGGAGCAGGTTCGAGTTATTGCTCCTGAGGCCGACCTTACTCTCCTTAGCCTGGAGAATGTTGTGAGGGATGGTAAGATTTTCCCTGATGACCAGGATGATGATGATGCTGACCCTCCCCCAGTGCCTTCTGTCAAAGTGTCGACCTCCTCGGTTCTTCCTGTTATGTCTGATCCGGATTGCCAGATTTTGAACCGGGATGATGGAACTGTAGATGCTGTGCCTATTCAGTCTTGCCCTCCTTCTCCCCGTACTGATGCTACCGAGAAGGCTCCAAATCTTGGTTGACCTCCTTTTTTAAGTATTTGTGTAAATAGCCTGATTTGTAGGCTTTGAACTCTTTTTTGTAAATGATGTTTTGTTGACTGTTGATACTCCAGTTGCTACTTTTAGCAACTTTATTTTGAAAAACAAAATGGTTTCTCTTGCTCTTGGGGTTGGCTTCAAGCGGCCTGTTGAGTCTTTGTTTTATGGTAACTACGATATGCTTGCTTGCAGCTTTCTTTAGCATTTACCTGGAATTTTCAGAGTTGTTTTTTATCCATCCTCTTTTGATTGCTTTTGTGGCGAGGTCGAGGTCTATCGGGTCGAGTTATCTCCCCTCTGTTGGTTGATCTTCTCAATTGATCTTTTCGAGCAACCCCTTGGGATTACTTTTTATAACTTTTTGTAGCTTTAGTCTGACTTCTTCATGTTGGTCCCCGTTTCGTTACTAAGTGATCCTTTTTCTTAGATCTTGTTCAGATCTCTTTTGAGGTTTTGCCTTTTGTAACTTTATCTTTTTTTGGGCCGACTTCGTCATGTCGGACGTCGTTGAGTTACTCGATAATCCTCTTTTTTGGACCTTTGTTCAGGTCTTTTTCAGGGATTTATCTTTTGTAACTTTATCTTTTCGGGTCGACTTTGTCATGTCGGGATCTGTCGAGTTATTTGATAATCCTCTTTCTTGGACCTTGTACAGGTCTCTTTTTAGGGATTATCTTGTTTTGTAGGAGACCGACTTTGTTAGGTCGATCTCTTCTAAGTCGTTTTTGTAATCCTCTTTCTTGGACCTTTGTTAGGTCTCTTTCAGGGATTACTTTTACAACTTGTCTTGTAGGAGACTGACTTCGTTAGGTCGATCTCTTCTAAGTTGTTTTTGTAATCCTCTTTCTTGGACCTTTGTTAGGTCTCTTTCAGGGATTACTTTTACAACTTGTCTTGTAGGAGATCGACTTCATTAGGTCGATCTTTTCTAAGTTGTTTTTGTAATCCTCTTTCTTGGACCTTTGTTAGGTCTCTTTCAGGGATTACTTTTACAACTTGTCTTGTAGGAGACCGACTTCGTTAGGTCGATCTTTTCTAAGTTGTTTTTGTAATCCTCTTTCTTGGACCTTTGTTAGGTCTCTTTTAGGGATTACTTTTACAACTTGTCTTGTAGGAGACCGGCTTTGTTAGGTCAATCTCTTCTAAGTTATAGCAATTCCTCTTTAATAGGGTTGGCCAGACCTCTTTCCAGGGATTTGCTGATAACTTGGGTTGACTTGGTCTGACTTTTTAGTGTCGGCCAGTCTTTTTAAGTTATTATATAGCAATCCATAAGACCTCGTCAGGTTCTTTTTGGGATCACTTTCAATAACTTCTTGCATTATTCTGTGTTCATCTTTGCCAATTTGTAGATGGTGGTTTCTGTCCTGGTTTAATCGACCTTTAGGTGAATCACGTTTTCACCTTTGTCGGTCGATCATTCCTATCGAGATCGTACAGTGAATCTGTTCTTCACTTTCTGTTCGATCCGTTGCTTTATAATCGGACAATGAATGCTTCAGATTAATGCGTCTTGGGAATTTGTAGAATATCTGAAATGTATTTTATTTAAAGAAAGTGCAAATATATATGGGCAGGAGTTTTTCATACCCTTAAGTCGGATTAAATCTTAATCTTGACGCCTCATTAAAAAACCTTTTCAGGAAAAAGAGTGCATCTTGTGATGAGATCTCTTACCTTTCCTAACTATAGTACCTTCTTAGGTTACAGGCATGCCATGATCTGGGGAGTTCTCGTCCCTCAAGTTTGGACAGTCTGTAGTAGCCCTTCCCAAGTACTTCTGTGACTCGGTAGGGTCCTTTCCAGTTGGCTGCCAGCTTTCCTTCTCCGGGTCAAGTTGTTCCAATATCATTTCGGATTAAGATGAGATCATTCTCAGCGAAACCTCTTGGCACTACCTTTTGATTATACCTGGAAGCCATTCGCCGCTTTAGTGCTTCTTCTCTGATCTGAGCTTTTTCTTGGATTTTCGAAAGAAGGTCGAGCTCTTCTCTTTGAAGTTGAGAATTGGTTTGTTCATTGTAGTGGACTACTTAGGGAGACCCTTCCTCGACTTCTATTGGAATCATTGCCTCCACTCCGTATGCTAATCAAAATGGTGATTCATTTGTAGTAGAATGGGGGGTTGTTCGATACGCCCATAGAACTTGTGGAAGTTCCTCGGCCCAAGCCCCCTTTGCTTCTTGCAGTCTCCATTTCAGCCCGGCCGATATGACTTTGTTGGCCGCTTCGACTTGTCCATTGGCTTGGGGATGCTCGACGGAGGTGAACTGGTGTTTTATATTCAAGTCGGCCACTAGTTTTCTGAAGTCTGCATCTGTGAATTGGGTGCCATTGTCTGTGGTGATGGTGTATGGGACCCCGAACCTTGTAACGATCTTCCTATATAGGAATTTTCGGCTTCTTTGAGCAGTGGTGTTGGCTAGAGGTTCTGCCTCGATCTATTTCGTGAAATAGTCTACCCCTACTATGAGGAATTTTACTTGTCCCGATCCCTGTGGAAAGGGTCCGAGAAGATCGAGTCCTCATTTTGCAAATGGCCAGGGTGAGGTCACGCTGATGAGTTTTTCTGGCGGGGCGATGTGAAAGTTGGCATGCTTCTGACATGGTGGACATGTCTTTACAAATTCTGTAGCTTCCCTTTGTAGAGTTGGCCAATAGAATCCCGCCCGGAGTACCTTTTTGGTGAGAGCTTACGCTCCAAGATGGTTGCCACAAATGCCGCTTTGTACTTCCTCCAAGACTTCCTTTGTGTTGGAAGTCGGTACGCACTTTAACAATGGTATTGAGATCCCTCTTTTGTACAGTGTGTTGTTTATGATAGTGTAGTACTGTGCTTCTCTTTTTAACCTCTTTGCCTCTTTTTCATTTGTAGGGAGAGTTTCTGTTTTGAGGTAATTAATTATGGGGGTTGATGAGCGGATAATTTATACGCTTTTTGGCATTGTTTTCATATAGTTTTTAGTAAGTTTGAGCTACTTTTAGGGATGTTTTCATTAGTTTTTATGTTAAATTCACATTTCTGGACTTTACTATGAGTTTGTGTGTTTTTCTGTGATTTCAGGTAAATTCTGACTGAAATTGAGGGATTTGAGCTAAACTCTGAAGAAGGCTGACAAAAGGACTGCTGATGCTGTTGGAATCTGACCTCCCTGCACTCGAAATGGATTTTCTGGAGCTACAGAACTCCAATTGGCGCGCTCTCAACGGCTTTGGAAAGTAGACATCCAGGGCTTTCCAGAAATATATAATAGTCCATACTTTATTTAAAGAATGACGACGTAACTTGGCGTTGAACGCCAAGTACACGCTGCTGTCTGAAGTTAAACGCCAGAAAAACGTCATGATCCGGAGTTGAACGCCCAAAACACGTCATAACCTGGAGTTTGACGCCAAGAAATGCCTTAGCTCGTGAATTAATCAAGCTCAGCCCAAGCATACACCAAGTGGGCCCCGGAAGTGGATTTATGCATCAATTACTTACTCATGTAAACCCTAGTAGCTAGTCTAGTATATATAGGACATTTATCTATTGTATTAGACATCCTGGATTGAATTCTGAATCCTGTGATCATGTTAGGGAGGGCTGGCCATTCGGCCATGCCTGAACTCTTTGCTTATGTATTTTCAACGGTGGAGTTTCTGCACACCATAGATTAAGGGTGTGGAGCTCTGCTGTACCTCAAGTATTAATGAAATTCTATTATCTTTTATTCAAATCTCTCTTATTCTTATTCCAAGATATTCATTCGTACCCAAGAACATGATGAATGTTATGAGTTAGATTACCCTCATTATCATTCTCACTTATGAACGCGCGTGATTGACAACCACTTCCGTTCTACATGCAACAGAGCTTGAATGCATATCTCTTAGATTCCCCAACAGAACCTTCGTGGTATAAGCTAGATAGATGGCGGCATTTATGAGGATCCGGAAAGTCTCACCTTGTCTGTGGTATTCCGAGTAGGATCCTGGGAATCCGGAAAGTCTAACCTTGTCTGTGGTATTCCGAGTAGGATTCCGGTAATGAATGACTGTGACGTGCTTCAAACTTTAACCTGCTGGGCGTTAGTGATAGACGCAAAAGAGGGATTCTATTCCAGTAGGAGCGAGAACCAACCGGTGATTAGCCGTACTGTGACAGAGTGCGTTAGCATTAGTTTTCACTGCGAGGATGGGATGTAGCCATCAGCCATGGGTGATGCCTCCAGACTGGTTAGCTGTGCGAGTGACAGCCGCACAGGATATTTCCCCGAGAGGAAGAAAGTAGCCACAGTTGATGGTGAACCCCTAAACAAAGCTTGCCATGGAAAGGAGTAAGAAGGATTAAGTAGAAGCAGTAGGAGAGCAGGTGTCCTTGAGCCATACAGCATCTGCATATACTTAACTGATACCTCTACCAATGAATCTGCATAAGTCTTCTATCCCTTTTATTTCTATCCTTTATTTCTATTTTCGAAAACCCATAAACTATTTTAATCTGCCTGACTGAGATTTACAAGGTGACCATAGCTTGCTTCATACCAACAATCTCTGTGGATTCGACCCTTACTCACGTAAGGTTTATTACTTGGACGACCCAGTACACTTGCTGGTTAGTTGAACGGAGTTGTGTCCACTCATGCCAAAAATCCTAAATTCCACAACACAACAGTAATGCAAATCAAAGAATAGTGATCACAATTTCGTCCACCAAGTTTTTGGCGCCGTTGCCGGGGATTGTTCGAGTATGGACAACTGACGGTTCATCTTGTTGCTCAGATTAGGTAATTTTCTTTTCAAAAATCTTTTTCAAAAATTTTTCTTTTTATTTTTCGTTTTTCCAAACTATATTTTCGAAAAAAAAATTAATAAAAATACAAAAAAATTAGAAAATCATAAAAATCAAAAATATTTTGTGTTTCTTGTTTGAGTCTTGTGTCAATTTTTAAGTTTGGTGTCAATTGCATGCTTTCAAAATTTTTCTTGCATTTTTCGAAAATCTCATGCATTCATAGTGTTCTTCATGATCTTCAAGTTGTTCTTGACAAGTCTTCTTGTTTGATCTTGATGATTTCTTGTTTTGTGTCTTTTGTTGTTTTTCATGTGCATTTTTGCATTCATATTTTCCATGCATTAAAAATTTCTAAGTTTGGTGTCTTGCATGTTTTCTTTGCATCAAAAATTTTTCAAAATAATGTTTTTGATGTTCATCATGATCTTCAAAGTGTTCTTGGTGTTCATCTTGACATTCATAGCATTCTTGCATGCATCTTGTGTCTTGATCCAAAATTTTCATGTTTTGGGTCATTTTTGTGTTTTTCATTCAAAATTTGATTTCAAAAATATCTTTTCCTTATTTCCCTCCAAAAATTTCGAAATTTTGGGATTGACTTGGTCAAAAATTTTAAAAATTAGTTGTTTCTTACAAGTCAAGTCAAAATTTCAATTTTAAAAAAAAAATCTTATCTTTTCAAAATCTTTTTCAAAAAATCATATCTTTTTCATTTTTTATATAATTTTCGAAAATTTCAAAAAAATCTTTTTCAAAATATTTTCAAAAATCTTTTTCTTATCTTTATATCAAATTTTCGAAAATTAGCTAACAATTAAATGTGATTGGTTCAAAAATTTGAAGATTGTTACTTTCTTGTTAAGAAAGGTTCAATCTTTAAGTTCTAGAATCTTATCTTGTAGTTTCTTGTTAGTCAAGTAATTTTTAAAATTAAATCTTTTTCAAAAATATCTTTTTCAAAATAAATCTTTTTAACTTTTATCTTATCTTTTTCAAAAATTTTATCTTTTTCAAAATTTGATTTCAAAATATCTTATCTAACTTCTTATCTTCTTATCTTTTTCAAAATTTGATTTCAAATCTTTTTCAATCAACTAACTAACTTGTTGTTTGTTTCTTATCTTTTTCAAAACCACCTAACTACTTTTCCCTCTCTAATTTTCGAAAATTCTCCCTCTCTTTTTCAAAAATTCTTTTTGTTTTAAATTTTAATTTTAATTATATTTTATCTCTAATTTTCGAAAATCACTAACTCTTTTCCTAAAATTATTTTCGAATTCTTCTCTCTCTTCTCTTATCTTCTTCTATTTAATTATTTAATTACTAACACTTCACCTCTCTTCACTCATATCCTAACATCTCATCTCACATCTCTGCCATCCTCACAGTTGTGTTTCTTTTCCACTCTTCTTCTACCCCTTTCTTCTTCTACTAACATAAGGGAATCTCTATACTAGATTCCTTTTTCTTTTCTTGTTTTCTTCTCTCTCTTATGAGCAGGAACAAGGATAAAGGCACTCTTGTTGAAGCTGATCCAGAACCTGAAAGGACTCTGAAGAGAAAATTAAGAGAAGCTAAATTACAACAATCCAGAAATAACCTTTCAGAAATTTTCGAACAGGAGAAGGAGATGGCAGCCGAAAATAATAATAATAATAATAATGCAAGGAGAATGCTTGGTGACTTCACAAAGCCAACATCCAAGTTTGATGGAAGAAGCATCTCCATTCCTGCCATTGGAGCCACTAACTTTGAGCTTAAGCCTCAACTAGTTGCATTAATGCAACAAAACTGCAAGTTTTATGGACTTCCATCTGAAGATCCTTATCAGTTTTTAACTGAATTCTTGCAGATCTGTGAGACTGTAAAGACGAATGGAGTTGATCCTGAAGTCTACAGACTCATGCTTTTCCCTTTTGCTGTAAGAGACAGAGCTAGAATATGGTTGGATTCACAACCTAAGGACAGCCTGAACTCTTGGGATAAGCTGGTTACTGCCTTCTTAGATAAGTTCTTTCCTCCTCAAAAGCTGAGGAAGCTGAGAGTGGATGTTTAAACCTTCAAGCAAAAAGATGGTGAATCCCTCTATGAAGCTTGGGAAAGATACAAGCAGCTGACCAAAAGATGTCCATCTGACATGTTTTCAGAATGGACCATGTTAGATATATTCTATTATGGTCTCTCTGAATTTTCGAAAATGTCACTGGATCATTCTGCAGGTGGATCTATTCACCTGAAGAAAACGCCTGAAGAGGCTCAAGAACTCATTGACATGGTTGCAAACAACCAGTTCATGTACACCTCTGAGAGGAATTCTGTGAATAATGGGATATCTCAGAAGAAAGGAGTTCTTGAAATTGATGCTCTGAATGCCATATTGGCTCAGAACAAAATGTTGACTCAACAGGTCAACATAATCTCTCAAAATCTGAATGGATTGCAACATGCATCCAACATTACTAGAGAGGCAGCTTCTGAAGAAGCTTATGATCCTGAGAACCCTGCCATGGCAGAGGTTAATTATTTGGGTGAACCTTATGGAAACACTTATAACCCATCATGGAGAAATCACCCAAATTTCTCCTGGAAGGATCAACAAAAGCCTCAACAAGGCTTTAACAATGGTGGACGCAATAGGCTGAATAATAGTAAGCCATATCCATCATCTTCTCAGCAACAGACAGAGAATGCTGAACAAAATAATTCTAATTTAGCTAATATAGTCTCTGATCTGTCAAAGGCCACTTTCAGTTTCATGAATGAAACCAGATCCTCCATTAGAAATTTGGAGGCACAAGTAGGCCAGCTGAGTAAGAAAGTTATTGAAACTCCTCCCAGTACTCTCCCAAGCAATACAGAAGAAAATCCAAAAGGAGAGTGCAAAGCCATTGACTTAGTCAACATGGCCGAATGCATCAAGGAGGAGGAGGACGAAAATCCCAGTAAGGAAGACCTCCTGGGACGTCCTTCAAGCAAGAAGGAGCTTCCTATTAAGGATCCTGAGGAATCTGAGGCTCATACAGAGACCATAGAGATTCCATTAAATCTCCTTCTGCCATTCATGAGCTCTAACTATTATTCATCCTCTGAAGAGGATGAAGATGTGACTGGTGAGCAAGTTGCTCAATATCTAGGAGCTATCATGAAGCTGAATGCCAAGCTATTTGGTGATGAGACTTGGGAAAGTGAACCTCCCTTGCTCATTAGTGACTTAGATACTTGGATTCAGGAAACTCTACCTCAAAAGAAACAAGATCCTGGCAAGTTCTTAATACCTTGCACCATAGGCACCATGAGCTTTGAAAAGGCTCTATGTGATCTGGGGTCAGGGATAAATCTTATGCCACTCTCTGTAATGGAGAAGCTGGGGATCATTGAGGTACAACCTGCCTTGTTCTCATTACAATTGGCAGATAAGTCTTTGAGACAAGCCTATGGAATGGTAGAGGACGTTTTAGTAAAGGTTGAAGGCCTTTACATTCCTACTGATTTCATAATCCTAGACACTAGGAAGGAAGATGATGAATGCATCATCCTAGGGAGACCTTTCCTAGCCACAGCAGAAGCTGTGATAGATGTCAACAGAGGTGAGTTAGTCCTTCAATTGAATGGGGACTACCTTGTGTTTAAAGCACATGGCCATCCCTCTGTGACAAAAGAGAGTAAGCATGAAGAGCTTCTCTCAGTTCAGAGTCAAGAAGAGCCCACACAGTCAAACTCTAAGTTTGGTGTTGTGAGGCCACAACCAAACTCTAAGTTTGGTGTTCAAACTCCATATCCAAACTCTAAGTTTGGTGTGGGGACTACACACTAACATTGACCTGATCACCTTGTGGCTCCATGAGAGCCACTGTCAAGCTATTGACATTAAAGAAGCGCTTGTTGGGAGGCAACCCAATTTTATTTATCTAATTTTATTTTATTTTGTTTCTTTGTTATTTTTATGTTTAATTAGGTACATGATCATGAGGAGTCACGAAAAAATCAAAAAAAATAAAAACGGAGTCAAAAACAGAAGAAAAAAAAATTTTTTTTCACCCTGGAGGATGCACGGGCTGGCGTTCAACGCCAGTAAGGTGCATCTGGCCGGCGTTTAACGCCAGAACGTGCACCATTCTGGCGCTGAACGCCAGAAACAAGCAACAACCTGGCGTTAAACGCCAGGAAGGTGCACAGAGAGGACAAACTGGCGCTGAACGCCAGAAACAAGCATGAAACTGGCGTTCAACGCCAGAAACATACATCACATGGGCGTTTAACGCCCAGAACATGCACCAATGGGCGTTTGAACGCCAGAATGATGCATGGAGGCAATTTACATGCCTATATGGTGAAGGAATGGTATTTCTTTTCACCTCAGGATCTGTGGACCCCACAGGATCCCCACCTCAGGATCTGTGGACCCCACAGGATCCCCACCTACTATATTCCCACCTTACCTTCTAATCCTATTTTTGTGATTTGAATTCCCCATGTCACAATTCCCAATTTTCATTCACCACTCACTTCTATCCACTCTTCCCCACTCACCTTCAAAATTCAAAACTCTTTCCCACCCAAACCCACCCATATAGCCGAATACACACATCCCTCCATCTCTTCTTCTTCTTCATCATCTTTTCTTTCTTCTCTTGCTCGAGGGCGAGCAGTTTTCTAAGTTTGGTGTGGTAAAAGCATAGCTTTTTGCTTTTTCATTACCATTAATGGCACCTAAGGCCAGAGAAACCTCAAAGGGAAGACAAAAGCTTCCACCTCTGAGTCTTGGGAGATGAAAAAAATATAAGCCGTCATAGCTCAGTGGTAGAACATGTGGCTGCAAATCAAGAGATCCCTGAGATACCTCAGGGGATAAGTTGTCCTCCACACAAATATTGGAAGCATTCAACAGAAGCAAGGAAGAGACATAGAGGAGCTCAAAAAGCACCATTGGACCTTCAAGAAGGCGCCACCCTCACTCAGGTGGATTCATTCCTTGTTCTTTATTTCTTTCTGTTTTCGGTTTTTAGTATTATGTTTATCTATGTTTTGTGTCTTTACTTCATGATCATTAGTATGTAACCATGCCTTAAAGATTATGAATAATTCCATTAGTCCTTCACCTCTCTTAAATGAAAAATGTTTTAATTCAAAAGAACAAGAAGTACATAATTTTCGAAATTATTAGTGAATTTAATTTAATTATATTGATGTGGTGGCAATAATTTTTGTTTTCTGAATGAATGAATGAACAGTGCATATGTCTTTTGATATTGTTGTTTATGAGTGTTAAAATTGTTGGCTCTTGAAAGAATGATGAACAAAGAGAAATGTTATTGATGAACTGAAAAATTCATGAATTGATTCTTGAAGCAAGAGAAAGCAGTGAAAAAGGAAGCTTGCGAAAAAAAAAATGGCGAAAAAAAAAATATAAAAGAAAGAGCAGTAGAAAAAGCCAATAGCCCTTAAAACCAAAAGGCAAGGGTAAAAAGGATCCAAGGCTTTGAGCATTAACGGATAGGAGGGCCCAAGGAAGTAAAATCCAGGCCTAAGCGGCTAAATCAAGCTGTCCCTAACCATGTGCTTGTGTCATGAAGGTCCAAGTGAAAAGCTTGAGACTGAATGGTTAAAGTCGTGATCCAAGGCTAAAGAGTGTGCTTAAGAGCTCTGGACACCACTAACTGGGGACTTTAGCAAAGCTAAGTCACAATCTGAAAAGGTTCACCCAGTTATGTGTCTGTGGCATTTGTGTATCCGGTGGTAATACTGGAAGACAAAGTGCTTAGGGCCACAGCCAAGACTCAAAAAGTAGCTGTGTTCAAGAATCAACATGCTTAACTAGGAAAGTCAATAACACTATCTGAAATTCTAAGTTCCTAGAGAAGCCAATCACTCTAAACTTCAAAGGAAAAAGTGAGATGCCAAAACTGTTCAGAAGCAAAAAGCTACAAGTCCCGCTCATCTAATTAAATTAATATTCATTGATATTTTGGACTTTATAGTATATTCTCTTCTTTTTATCCTAATTGATTTTCAGTTGCTTGGGGACAAGCAACAATTTAAGTTTGGTGTTGTGATGAGCGGATAATTTATACGCTTTTTGGCATTGTTTTCATATAGTTTTTAGTAAGTTTGAGCTACTTTTAGGGATGTTTTCATTAGTTTTTATGTTAAATTCACATTTCTGGACTTTACTATGAGTTTGTGTGTTTTTCTGTGATTTCAGGTAAATTCTGACTGAAATTGAGGGATTTGAGCTAAACTCTGAAGAAGGCTGACAAAAGGACTGCTGATGTTGTTGGAATCTGACCTCCCTGCACTCGAAATGGATTTTCTGGAGCTACAGAACTCTAATTGGCGCGCTCTCAACGGCGTTGGAAAGTAGACATCCAGGGCTTTCCAGCAATATATAATAGTCCATACTTTATTTAAAGAATGACGACGTAACTTGGCGTTGAACGCCAAGTACACGCTGCTGTCTGAAGTTAAACGCCAGAAAAACGTCATGATCCGGAGTTGAACGCCCAAAACACGTCATAACCTGGAGTTTGACGCCAAGAAATGCCTTAGCTCGTGAATTAATCAAGCTCAGCCCAAGCATACACCAAGTGGGCCCCGGAAGTGGATTTATGCATCAATTACTTACTCATGTAAACCCTAGTAGCTAGTCTAGTATATATAGGACATTTATCTATTGTATTAGACATCCTGGATTGAATTCTGAATCCTGTGATCATGTTAGGGAGGGCTGGCCATTCGGCCATGCCTGAACTCTTTGCTTATGTATTTTCAACGGTGGAGTTTCTGCACACCATAGATTAAGGGTGTGGAGCTCTGCTGTACCTCAAGTATTAATGAAATTCTATTATCTTTTATTCAAATCTCTCTTATTCTTATTCCAAGATATTCATTCGTACCCAAGAACATGATGAATGTTATGAGTTAGATTACCCTCATTATCATTCTCACTTATGAACGCGCGTGATTGACAACCACTTCCGTTCTACATGCAACAGAGCTTGAATGCATATCTCTTAGATTCCCCAACAGAACCTTCGTGGTATAAGCTAGATAGATGGCGGCATTTATGAGGATCCGGAAAGTCTCACCTTGTCTGTGGTATTCCGAGTAGGATCCTGGGAATCCGGAAAGTCTAACCTTGTCTGTGGTATTCCGAGTAGGATTCCGGTAATGAATGACTGTGACGTGCTTCAAACTTTAACCTGCTGGGCGTTAGTGACAGATGCAAAAGAGGGATTCTTTTCCAGTAGGAGCGGGAACCAACCGGTGATTACCCGTACTGTGACAGAGTGCGTTAGCATTAGTTTTCACTGCGAGGATGGGATGTAGCCATCAGCCATGGGTGATGCCTCCAGACTGGTTAGCTGTGCGAGTGACAGCCGCACAGGATATTTCCCCGAGAGGAAGAAAGTAGACACAGTTGATGGTGAACCCCTAAACAAAGCTTGCCATGGAAAGGAGTAAGAAGGATTGAGTAGAAGCAGTAGGAGAGCAGGCGTCCTTGAGCCATACAGCATCTGCATATACTTAACTGATACCTCTACCAATGAATCTGCATAAGTCTTCTATCCCTTTTATTTCTATCCTTTATTTCTATTTTCGAAAACCCATAAACTATTTTAATCTGCCTGACTGAGATTTACAAGGTGACCATAGCTTGCTTCATACCAACAATCTCTATGGATTCGACCCTTACTCACGTAAGGTTTATTACTTGGACGACCCAGTACACTTGCTGGTTAGTTGAACGGAGTTGTGTCCACTCATGCCAAAAATCCTAAATTCCACAACACAACAGTAATGCAAATCAAAGAATAGTGATCACAATTTCGTCCACCAGGGGTCATCCACCCTTGATCCCAACCTGTTATGGCTAGGACTTTCTCTTCTTCCGATATTGATGGGTTCTGCAGTACTTCCTGGATGAGGCTTCTATTGTTGCCCCCTGGTTTGGTGTTGGCTAGTTTTGAGAGTGCGTCAGCTCAGGCGTTCTACTCGCGGGGTATGTGGCAGATCCTATATTCCCCGAGTTGTCCGAGCTGTTCCTTGGTTTTATCCAAATATTTTTTCATAGTAGGATCTTTGGCTTGGTAGCTCCCTGTTATTTGTGAGGTAACGACTTGCGAGTCGTTGTAGATGTTGAGTTTCCAAGCTCCAACTTCTCTAGCCAGCTTCAAGCCAGCTAATAACACTTCATATTCCGCCTGGTTGTTTGAGGCCGGGAATCCGAATTTGAGGGAAAGCTCAAGTTGGGTTCCTTGGTTGCTTTCAATTATCACACCTGCACCACTTCCGGCTTTATTCGAGGAACCGTCCACGTATATATTCCACTCTATGGGGATCTCTGGGGTGTCTGTGAATTCTGCAATGAAGTCGGCTAGGTATTGTGATTTGATGGCTGTCCGCGCTTCGTATTGGAGGTCGAACTCGGACAACTCGATTGCCCATTGTAGGATTCTTCCTGTTAGATCTGTTTTCTGCAATATCCCCTTTATGGGCTGGTTGGTCCGAACCTTAATGGTATGCGCTTAGAAGTACGGGCGAAGTCGTCGGGATGTGAGTATGAGAGCGTAGGCAAACTTCTCTATTTTCAGATAGTTCAGCTCTGACCCCTGCAGTGCTTTACTAATGAAGTAGACAGGTTGTTGCCCACCCTCGTCTTCTCTAATTAGTGCTGAGGCTATTGCTCGACTTCCTACTGTGAGGTACAATATGAGTGGTTCCCCTTCTCGTGGTCGAGATAGGATAGGTGGCCGTCCCAAGAATTCTTTGAAGTCTTGGAAGGCTTGTTCACATTCCGTTGTCCACTCAAAGTTCTTTCCCTTCCTTAAAGTAGCGTAGAAAGGGAGGGTTCTTATCGCTGACCCTGCTAGGAATCTGGATAAGGCTGCCAGTCTCCTATTGAGTTGTTGTACCTCTTTGACGCAAGTTGGGCTCTTCATGTTAAGTATGGCCTAGCATTTATCTGGTTTTGCCTCGATTCCTCTTTATGTGAGCATAAAGCCCAAGAACTTACCGGCTTCCACTGCAAAGGTGCATTTAGCCGGGTTAAGTCGCATGCCATGCTTCCGTATGGTGTCAAATACTTGAACCAAGTCGGATAGTAATGTTTCTTCACTTTGTGTCTTTATCAACATGTCATCCACGTAGACTTCCATGATTTTTCTAATGTGGTTTGAGAAGACCTTATTCATTAGCCTTTGATAAGTAGCTCCTGCGTTCTTAAGGCCGAAAGGCATTACGATGTAACAATAGTTTGCTTTGGGTGTTAGAAATGAGGTTTTTTCTTGATCTGGTGGATACATTGGGATCTGGTTGTACCTCGAGTATGCGTCCATAAACGAGAGATACTTATATCCTGATGAGGCATCTACTAGAGCGTCGATGCTTGGTAGTGGATAAGGGTCTTTTGGGCAGACTTTGTTGAGGTCGGTGTAGTCGGTGCACATTCGCCACTTCCCATTTGACTTTCTCACCAAGACGGCGTTTGCTAGCCATAGTGGGTACTTAACTTCTCTTATGAACCCTGCCTCTAGTAGTGCTTGCACCTGTTTTGCTACAGCCTGAGACCGTTCTGGCCAGAGTTTTCTTCGTCTTTGTTGTACCGGCCGAGATCCCGAATAGACTGCCAACTTGTGGCTCATCAGTTCGAGATCTATGCCTGGCATGTCGGTAGCTTTCCATGCGAAGAGATCAACATTATCTCATAGGAACTGTATGAGTGATTCCTTTGCGTCTCCTTTCAGGATCGTGCCAATATTAGTTGTCTTATCCGAGGTGTCTCCGATCTGAACTTTTTCTATTTCACCTTCGGGCTGTGGACGGAGTTCTTCTCATCTCTGAACTCCACCAAGTTCGATTGTGTGGAACTCTCCTCCTTCGCCTCTGAGGTTTAGACTTTCGTTATAACAGCGACGCGCCATCTTTTGATCTGCTTTTATTGTAGCTATCCCTTCTGCAGTTGGGAATTTCATACATAGATGTGGAGTTGAAACTATTGTGCCGAGTTGGTTTAACGTCATCCGACCTATTAAGACATTGTAGGCTGAGCTTACGTCGACCACGATGTAGTCTATCTTAAGTGTTCTGGACTGGTTCTCCTTTCCAAAGATTGTATGTAGTGATACGTATCCCAGTGGTTGTACTGGGGTATCCCCAAGCCCGAATAGGCTGTTCGGATATGCTCTTAGCTCTTTTTCTTCTAAGCCGAGCTTGTCGAAGGCAGTTTTGAATAAGATGTCGGTGGAGCTTCCTTGGTCAATTAATGTACGGTAGAGGTTGGCATTTGCCAGTATGATAGTGATGACCATAGGGTCGTCGTGTCTCAAGATGATTCCAGATGCGTCTTTTTTGGTAAACGTGATTGCTGGGATGTCCGACGCCTCCTTCTTTCCTTCGATATGGTATACCTCTTTGAGGTGTCGCTTGCGGGATGATTTGGAGATTCCTCCTCCTGCAAATCCGCCGTGTATCACATGGATGTGTCACTCTGGTGTGCGAGGTGATCGTTCAGACCGTCCGACATCTTCATCCCTTCTTCTTTTTCTTGGCTCTTCATCCCGGTTGGCCAAAAACCGATCTAGTTTTCCTTCTCTTACTAATTTTTCTATGACGTTTTTCAAGTCGAAGCATTCGTTGGTGGAATGTCCTCGAACTCGATGATACTAACAGTATTCGTTCCGATTCCTCCTCCTCTTTTGCCTTTGAGTGGCCGAGCTGGGGGTATTTTTTCCGTATGGCAGACTTCTTTGTAAACATCTACCAAGGATACCCTGAGAGGGGTGTAGTTATGATATTTTTTTATTTTCTCCCCGGAGCGATCTTCCTTTTTCTTGGATTCTTTATCTTTATCTCGGTAGGCAGAACCGAACCTAGAAGCTTCCCCAAGTCGAGAATTCTCCTTCATGTTGATGTACTTCTGCTCCTGTTCTTGTACTTCGTCCAGGGATGCAGGGTATTTCTTTGATATAGATTGGCTAAACGGTCCTTCTCGTAGGCCATTTATGAGGCCCATAATGGCAGCTTCTGTTGGTAGACTTTATATGTCCATGCATGTTTTGTTGAATCTTTCCATGTAGTTACGAAGACTCTCCCGATCTCCTTGCTTGATTCCTAGTAGGCTAGGTGCGTATTTAGCCTTGTCTTTTTGTATGGAAAATCTGGCCAGGAACCTTTTGGCCAGGTCGTCGAAGCTCAAGATGGACTTTGGAGGTAGGTTGTCGAACCATCTAATGGCTGTTTTGGTAAGAGTTATTGGAAAGGCTTTGTAGTGAACTGCATCCGAGGCGTCAGTGAGGTACATTTTACTTCTGAAATTGCTGAGATGATGGTTGGGGTCCGAGGTGCCGTCATACGGAGTCATATCCGAAAGTTTGAAGTCCTTTGGGATTTTGGTCTTCATAATTTCCCTGGTGAATGGATCTTGATCCTTGCGAGGGCTATCCTTGGAGTGGATCGAGGAGCTTTAGTTTTGAGATCGGCTTCGAGTTTTAGAAGCTTATCTTCTAATTCTCGGCGTCGCCTTATCTCCCGACTTAGATCCTCTTCTTTTTCGCGTTGATGTTGGGCCACTTTCTCAAGTTGCTTTAATCGATCTTGAAGCGCCTCTATCACCCCTGGATATGATGAATTTTTGTCCCCGTTGAGCTCCGAAGTATCTTTGAGTATAACATCCACGTTCTTGTGCGGTGTTCTATCTTCCAAACCTGAATCGTGGTCGTTGTCATGGTCGTCCGCCATGGTGATGGGATGACTTCCAGGTTCCCCGGCAATGGCGCCAATGTTCTGATGGTTACCTAAAACTGTAGGTCGATCTCGGACGAGATCTTCTGTGCTGGTCGGAGCCGACGTGTCCGGCAGGTGTATAGCAACCGGAGCTGGTGTGTTTGACTTGTGGGATTGAGAATGCTGCTGATCCCTTGTCACCGAAGGGTGGGGATACCTACAAGGGACTCCGATGCTTAAGTTAGCAAGGGTATTAAACAGGTATTGAGTAGAATCAGAGTATAAGTTATACCTGGGTGCTCCAGTGTATTTATAATGGTGAGGAGTGACCTTCTGTGGATAAGATAAGTTAGTTATCTTTTCTTATCTTTATCTTCAAGTGAAGTCATCTTATCTTCAAGGAAACCACCCATCTCTCTGTAGGCTTGGGCTGCCTTAGGATTTGGGGCGTGTTCCTTTATTTGGGCCCTTCTTTGGGCTTTCCTGGTGACTTGGCCGATCACTTAGGAAAGAAGTCGGGTTGTCCTGACCTGAAGAGGTCGGTCGCTTTGTCTGTCGAACATCCCGGGTCGGACAGCTCGACCCAGGGTATGAACACCGGCCGACTTGGCCGAGACGTTTTGAGCTGCAGTAGCCTTCCTTGCCTTTTTAAAGGCCTTCATGGATTCGTTATTTTTAATCATCTCTGCAAACAAACATCATAGCGGGAAAACAAATTACAAATCAGAAAAGATCTTATAAGAGATAAACAAGGCATTTCTTTGTATCAAGATGACCACTACCCAGCTCAGCTCAGAGGAGAGATGGGTTTGCTAAGAATTTCTTTGTATCAAGATGGGGAGGCTGCCCCCATTTTTCTTCCAGCACAGTCACAAAAGCTTGCTCAGCCTCATCTAACATCTCCCACGTATATTTAGATACCATTACAATCTTTTGCCATTCCAAGGGAAAGGTGGGCTCATCATTTTCATCCAGAAAAAAGGGCCGAGCTCCTTCAACAGCTCAGACCCTAAAAGAGTAATTTTTGAAATCGCGAAAAGATTCATCAAACATGGAGAAAACCTTTTTCCCCCTGGGAAGCTCAGGAAGAAACCCAAGCGGCTTTCTTCTTAACCACCTCAGGCTTTGTCAAAATGAAAAGATAAAAGAAGAGGGATTGTGAAGCAGGAATACCAAGCTCACGACACAGCAACTGAAAGATTTTTATAAAACCCCAGGAATTGGGATGAAGTTGGGATGGAGCTACATTACAGGACCATAATAGGTTGGTCTCAAAAGGGGTACAAGGAAGAGTAATATTCATTCGACTAAAAAAGAAGCCGTATGCATAGAGAAAGGGGCGCTCTCCAGCAATTTGGGTAGAAAAATAGACCATTTCCTCAAAAGCTGGAAATACGAGCTCATAGTTCTTCTCATCAATACCATTACCACAAATCCTAAGAAATTGCCTAAGTTGCTGACAAAACTCTGAGTCAACCAACGAAACACACAAAAGAACTATAGAATCCACCCAATTAGCCATGCCCTCATGGACTTGGAAAGATGTCTCAACAATATTTTTCCGAGAAGACTGATACACGAAAACTTGTCTCTCAACAAATTTCCCTTCGGCAAGTATACCGAATTGTCGTCAAGTAAAAACTCGCAATAGAGTGAGGTCGAATCCACAGGGATTAACGGATTAAGCAATCAATGGTTAATTGATTATCCTAGTTAGACGAATCAGATTTGGATGATGAGCAACAATGAAATGTAAATGTCATAAAAATAGAGAAAGCAATAAAGTGCAGAAAAGTAAAATGGCAAGAAAAGTAAATGTAAGAACTAAAAATAAAATGAACATTGGGATCAAGAGATATTGCAATCCTCCGGATCAAGTTCATTCTCATCTCTTCCTCAATCAATGTATTTATTGATCTCCTTGGCAATCTTAAGTGATTGGATCCCAATTCCTTGGCAATCCAATCTCTCTAAGCTTGAACAATTTCCCAATTCCTTGATTTAATTGCTCATGGGAAGAGATGAAGTATGGTCACTGATTATACCACACACATTCATAAATCAAAGTATTGGTAGGATTACATGTCACAATATCCATCCAACCCCCAACCTAATCCAATGTGAGAGAGCATTTCTAGCATGATCTCCTCATTCCTCTTCCAAGGTTCCGAGGAGATCCAATTATGGAGAGCTTCTCTTCCAAGATAGCTAACCAATTGGATGAAGATCGAAAGCTCTCTAGTAAAATCAAGATAAAAGAAAGAAGAAGAAGAATAAGAACTACAATTGATCCATTGAATCACAATAGAGCTCTCTAACCCAATGAAAAGAGTTAGTTGATCATTGCTCTACCAAAATAGAAAAGAAAGAAAGTGTAGAAAAATAAAGATGAAGATTAAAACTGAAATTGAAACTTCAAAATTCATAAATGAAAAGTACAAAGAAAAGAAACTACTCCTAAGGAAGAAAAGAAGAAAAAAGAAAGAAGAGTGGTTGAGGGGAAGGGTCTGAAGACCCACCCCCTTGGAGTGTGCCAATTCACAGAAGTTCGAATTGGTCTTCACTCTCTCCCCCTTCCTTCAATTCTCTGTTCCCTAAAAAATTCATTAAATGAAAAGACTAAGGCCTTTATATAGGCTCTCCTAAATTACAAAATGAAATTAAAAGCAAATTACAATTAAATGAAAATTCCTATTCTAGATGCTTCTTGTGGCCTTGATTGGTTGACAATTGTGGGCTTGCTTGCTTGAGCTTTGAAGTGGACCTGAGAGAGAAGTGAATCAAGTTGAGGTCCAGGTGCTTAGCGTTAGTGCTTTCGTTAGCCACACTAATGCTACAAATGTGGCGTTAGTGCTGAAGTTATTGTGGCTAATGTTACACTTGCTACCCAGTTGGTGTTTTGGGGGCTTAAAAGATGCCACTTGTTTGTGCCCCAATTTCTTGCCCACTATAGACTATTATATATCTTTGGAACGTTATAAATGTCAGCTTTCTAACACAACTTGAATCACCTCAATTGGATCTCTATAACTTAAGTTATGCTCCTTTGAAGTGGACAAGGTCGCTGGCATAGTCGCTAGCGTTACTGGAAAACGTGAGTCACGATAACGCTAGCGATCAGGGGCTTAATATTGCCAGATTCTGGAGCTCAAACTTAATGTCCACCCCATACTATTATATATTGTTGGAAAGCTCTGGATGTGTACTTTCGAACGCTTTTGGAAGCGCATCATTTGGAGCTCTACAGCTCGAGTTAAACTTCTTGGAAGGTGAAGAGGTCAGTTGGCCTTACTACAGGTTGATACCATGTTCATCTTTGCAATTTCGGGGCAGGTTTTTTCCCTCAAATTTAGTATCCACCATGTAGTGCCATATATTCTTGGAAATCTCTGGAATCCTACTTTCCAATGCCACTGAAATCATCTCATTTGGAGCTTTGTGGCTCAAGTTATTCTTGTTTGAAGAAGGCATGGTCAGGCTGCCGTGTGAGATTTTTGCCCATGTTAGTGTCCACGTTAGTGTAACTAATGTGGCCATTAACGTGGGTCTTCCTTTGCTTCGCTAGCGTTAGTCCTTTTCCACTAACGTTGACATCTCCCTTTCCTTCCATGTTAGTTCCCACGTTAATGTAACTAACGTGGAAGCCAACGTGGGTCTTCTTGCCCTTCGCTAGCATTTTTGGCACTCACTTTTGCCAATAACGCTGCTCCTTCTTCAAAGTGATGCCATTAATGTTTCCACTAACAT
The DNA here is from genome assembly GCF_003086295.3 of Arachis hypogaea. Classification (NCBI taxonomy): domain Eukaryota; kingdom Viridiplantae; phylum Streptophyta; class Magnoliopsida; order Fabales; family Fabaceae; genus Arachis; species Arachis hypogaea. The sequence goes on along the minus strand of NC_092039.1, from coordinate 53,577,535 downwards.
TCCAACTTTTCTTACTTCCACGTTAGTGCCCATGTTAGTAGCACTAACGTAGCCACTAACGTGGCTATTCTCTGCTTCTTTTGGCCTGAAATCAAACAAATAAAGTGCATCAAGGTAACGTACAAGATGATCTTTATATACTAAGTATGCTAATAATACTCAAAATCAAAACTTCACTTAGTGTGATCTATTTAATCATATTTACCCTGTATATTAGCTAAAATTCACCTATGCTTGAGATTTGTTTCATGGAGAGATTTTTCATGCTATTACTCATATATTGGCAAAATTTGTTTGAAAACTAAACAAAAATCTACTGAAATAACTACTAAAAATAGGCAATGATGCACGCGTATCAAAGAGATGTGGTCAAATAGTCCTACAACAAGAAAAGAAGATTGGATTACTCAAAAACATCTCAGACAAAAGTAAAACAAGTCAGACAATATAATCCAGCGCAGTAGAGGCAACAAAAGGAAACCCCAGGACCCACACCAAAAAGATCCAGGGGCATCCTTTGGAGGCAGAACAAGGACTCAGGAAAACCTACAAGACTAACATCCCAACAACACTCTCAGCAAAGATAAAAGAAAAGCCCTCTCTCAAAAAATGACATCCCGAGAAGAAAAGAAAGTCATTACCCCAGAAAGCTACAAATCAAATAAAGTCATCAAAGTAACTACCTTCCAAATTCATAGTCTCAACTTATCAGCAAACAAAACTACCAAGCAGCAAAACGTATCAAGAAGAAGTCATCAAAGACGCCACCTTTTTCAGAGAAACAAACCCCCCCAAAACGGGCAAATGACACAAAATCAAAACGAGCCATCAAAAATCGTTACTTTCTACAAAGGTTCATCAACAAAGATACTGTTCATTCCTAAAGTCATCACAGTTACCAACAAGGAGAAAAGACATTAAAGGAATAATCTTTCAAAAGCCTCAGTGACAACATGCATCATAGCAAAATTAAACCTTACCAAAAACCGAATGCAAAGCAACAAAGGAAGTAAAAAAGCGGAAAGAAGAACCAACCTGGGAAAGCTGAAAGCTTCGACAAAGTTGATGGTAGGAAATAGAGTCAGGAGTCGCCCTTTCACAATAAGGAAAGCACTAAATAATCGCCAAGCAGAGTCGTAGGAAGAAAAGCAAAAACTGCAAACTTCACGCAAAAACAGAAAGAGAGAATGAAAAGGGAAGTTACGGAGAAGAGAAACCATTTTTTCTGAAAAGTGAAAATTCAAAATGGAGAGGCTAAGAGAAAGGGCGCAATTAAAAACCAATTACTGAGGGTACTAATCCCTCACCTATTCCCAAGGCTAAAAAGGCTAATGCAAAAGCGCGCGATTTTAAAGAAGAAGCAAAAGAAAACGTTTCATATTCAAAAAGGAGAACGCTACAAAGATGAAGTCGACAAGATGCTCGAGTTCGGCTTTACCAGAGAAGGATCGAAGTCCTAAAACTAAGACTCGACCTCAAAAAGAAAGACCGAGCTCGAGCAAGGGCACTGTTCATACCCTGGTCGAGCTATCCGACCCGGGATGTTTAGCGACAAGGTGACCGACCTCTTCAAGTCAGACTATCCGACCTCTTCTCAAAGAGCTCGGCTGAATTACCAAGAAATCCCAGTAAAGGGCCCAAATAGAGGAACACAACCCAAATCCAAAGGCATCCCAAGCCAATAGAGATAAGGGAGGTTCCCTTGGAGATACGAGGACCCCAGTCAAAGATAAGATAAGATAAGATAAGATAACTACCTTATCTTATCTAAAAAGGTCACTCCCCACCATTATAAATACGCTGGAGTACCCAGGTATAACTCATACTCTAATTCTACAAAAAACCTGCTTAATACCCTTGCTAACTTAAGCATTGGAGTCCCTTGCAGGTACCACCCCCTCCGATGATGAAGGATCAGCACCATCACCAAGTCCAACAAGTCAGACACAACAACTCCAACCAGTACAGAAGATCTCGTTCGAGATCGACCTACAGTTTCAGGTAAACCTCGGAACAGGATTTCTCTTAGTTTTAGGATTTAGGAATATTTCTTCTTCATCACAGGTTCAATGTTCCTTTAATTTATTTTCTACTTTTATTACTTTAATTGATATTTATCTTTTCAATTTATCTTATGAACCTTTCCATGTTAGATTTGAATTTATGTTTAAACGTAGTTTAAGGTATTTCAGATTTATGATTGCTTTATTCTATTTATGATGTTTTCAATTTAATTTAGAATTTCCCCTTTTGGCTTTGGTTAAGTAATTGGTGACGCTTGAGTTATCAAACTTGAGGTGTTGACTGAAAATTGGAATTCCTTGCTAATTAATTTGGATTCCACTAACTCTAGCCTTTCTAAGGGAAAGACTAGGACTTGAGGATTCATATTGATTTATCCACTTGACTTACCTTCATAGTTAGAGGTTGACTAAGTGGGAGCAAATGCCAATTCTCATCACAATTGATAAGGATAACTAGGATAGGACTTCCAATTCTCATACCTTGCCAAGAGCTTTTCTAATTATTAATTTATTTTCCTTGCCATTTAAATTACTTGTTCCCTATTTCAAAAACCCAAAAATACTGTTTTCTATAACCAATAATAAAACACACCTCCCTGCAATTCCTTGAGAAGACGACCCGAGGTTTGAATACTTCGGTTTATAAATTTTATTGGGTTTGTTACTTGTGACAACCGAAACTTTTGTACGAAAGGATTCTCTGTTGGTTTAGAAACTATACTTACAACGCGAACTTATTTGTGAATTCTTTACCAATAGAAATCCAATCGTCAAAAATGGCGCCGTTACCGGGGAATTTCAAACATGTGTGCCTTATTATTGGTTATTGTAAATACTTTCTTTTTCTTGTTTAATTATTTTTGTTTTTTTTTAATTTTTATTAGTTACTATGATTTCTCACCCCCATCGCTTTGAGTTTGGTTTTAATATTGTTGAAAGGAATGGAAGCTATAACAGGAACATGCAGCAAGGTCAAAACAATCAAAGATGGACGGAGTCACGAGGAACTGATCAACCTTTAGGCAACAACACCCTCCAAGATACCATGGACCACGACCATTCTACAATGCATGTCAAGACAATAGTTATGGTGGACCCTTTCGTGACAACCAACACCCACCAAATTATTATGGTCAAGAGCCATTCCGAGGTGTATAGCAAGATGACAGATATAATGGACCCCCCTGTGGCTACTAACAAGCCCCATCATATGCCTATGAACCACCTTCTCAACACAGCTTTGAACCACTACACTCACAAGCCCCCTACCACCATTCACCTCCATATGACCCTAACCCATATCCACATGAATTCCAATCCAATTACTCCCAAGAAGCACCACTTCCCTATGCACCATATCCATATCCATCAACCCAGGAATCTATCAAGGAACGTCTCAAAAAAACAGTAGAAAAATTTCATGGAACCATTCACCAATTGAATCAAGCGATAAATCGATTACCTCCCCGACGTTCGGACACTCAAGGAACTCCCATGGCTCCATGTTGACAATCTAATGAAGAACGTAGCATGAAGGAGATACTAGAAACTCCAGTAGACAGTACAGAGCATGACTTTGTACTAGAACAAGTGGAGGAAGTTGTCATTATAAAAGAAGAAGAGTTGGTTGAAGACTTAGGAGACGCTGAACCTCCATGGGAATCTAGAATTGAAGAGAATTCCGTCAAGAAATTTGCGATCAATGCTAAGGAGGAGAGTGCACAACCCTCAAAGCAGGTATCTTATGAAGAACTGGACGGAACAACTCAAGAAGTAGGTTTCCTTGATGATGATAATCACAAGTCAAGTTCTCCTAGTAATGAACTTGCATCCGCAAGTGAATTCTTTGAGATAGAAGAATCTTCCCCAAGTGAATACGAAGATGATGCAGAGGTAGACTTTTCTCAACCTCCCAATTATGACTCAAGTGATGAGGAAGATATCGAAGACTTTGATCAAGACGTGGTTGCAGTTGAAGGAATTCACAAAAAGGTGGAAGAATTCACAGAAGACTACAAGGGAGTAGAGCTTGCAAAACCACTGGAAACACCTATCCCTAGGCCATTACCGCCCAATACAAACTTCAAGTGGGTAAAACCCTTAGCTTTTATCTTTACTTTTCCACTTGAATATGGTTTACTTAAAACAGATGGCTAGCTCAGAGCTCTTTGCGGCTTTAAGAGTAAAAGGGAAATGACTTCCACTCAGAGCTGGTATGCAAGATTCAATGAGGTTTTGCACTTCAATTTGAGGAGCAAGGATTGGTACAGAGTTCGATTAATTGAGTCTCAGAAGATGTTTGGTCATCTTGGTGAGAATACAACTTCCAAACCACCCGGCTGGAAAAATATAAATCGAGACAAAGACGGGTGCAAAAGCAAAGTTTGGGATCCTGTAATCTGTTCTGACATTCAACACCCCAGAAGCCTGAGAACCTATTTGAAACTGCTCAAGGGCTTTACATGCCTTGTTTGGGACCCCGGAGGCTGTTGGAATTCTAAACACCGGTGGATATTTTTGGATGAATACAAGCACAAGCCACCATAATAGGAAGCTCATCAAATGTCCAACTTAAGGACTTTAAACAAAAGTGCTGGGTGGGAGACAACCCACCGTGGTATGATCGTTGCATTTTCAATTTTATTTCATTTTGTTTGTTTTTGAGTTTTCTTCTATTTTATTTTATTGAACCTGGAATTATTCATAGCATCCACATTAGCATTGCATTTTGCGTCCTGCATATATTGGACCACGCATAGAAATCGGCGTAAAGATCCAAACGCCCTGAAAGTTGGGCTGGAATTGTGCGGCTGGTGTGCGTTTAGCATAAATTGGACCACGCGTCTGCGTCAATGACGCGAACGCGTCACTTTCACTTCACACAACCCACGCGAAAGCATGAGCGACGCGCACGCGTCGCGTGAAAATCTTTGCCCCTTTTAATTGAACAGATAGTTGCACCAAAACGACGCTGGAATCGTGTGTTTAGCACAATTCTGAGCGCACATACGTGTGTCTCACGCGAACGCGTCAATTTCATTATCCCCCATTCACGCGATCGCGTCAAAGACATTTTCGCGTCGTTGTGTTTTTGCATCTTCCACGCTGCCGCGTGAACCACGCGTTCGCGTGGATTTGAAATTACTTACCCCAACCACGCAAAACCCTAGCCCCCTGCGTCACCACTTTCCCTTCTTTCCCCACTCTGCACTCTCTCTTCTCCCCTCCCCAATAACCCAACCACCACCACTCCCAGCCATCCAGCTCCGACCGCCGCCCCACCATCGCCGAAACACCCCACCTCTCTTCTTTCTCTTCTTCTTTTCTCCCTCTCTTCCACCCCTTTCACCCACTGCCGCCCTATCACCGAGCCGCCACCACCACGCTACCCGCCCTGAATCGCCGGTCACCACACCCCCAACCTCCACAACCCTCAACACCCTTCTTCTCTTTTCCCCTCCTTAACCCTTATCCACCCACAACCACCAAAGCGCCCCTGCCTCCACCACGGACTGCCACCACGCTGCGTTCCAGAGCCGCCGCGTCAACCACCCTACCCACCACCACCTCTCTGAGTTCAATCTTTGTGCCTCTGCTAACCAGGTTCCGCTGAACACCGATTCCTCTATTGTTAGTTAATTAGTCGCATATTTTTCAATTTTTGTTCAAATTAGGATTGTTAGAGATGCATGAACATAGTGGATTTTAGGTGGTTAGGTAGCTAGGATATGGTTAGTGGATTTATAATTGTGCCGTTCTTGCTACTCGTTTTATCTATTTCGCAACTTTGATTTTGTTGTGATGATAATGTTGTTCATATGCTATTCTTCCATGTTTGATGCTACTGTCACACTGTTCTTTCATGTTCATGCTATTTGTGACCCTTTGTAGCACTAATTAATTTCATGTGAACTGATTTTCTTGCTGTTTATTACCCGGGAACATCCAATTTTAGCCGGAATGCTGCCCAATTTTCTGCAAAATTATGGTTTAATCTACCCTCATTCATATATTGGGTTTAGCAATTTGGTATTTTACATTACTTGGCTACAGGCGACCCAATTCATGAATGCATGGGCCAGCGTTCTTACTCTTTATGGTTCCTTGAGTAATAAATTGCTATTGATGATTTTATTCTCATTTTACACTTCCTTTCTCTGTATGACTTATCATCAATAACCTGCAATCCTTGCTTGAATATGAGTTGATTGTTCTTCAAGTTTGTGAATTTCTTGGTAACTAAGAAACCCATTCTCATGCCACTCACTTTAACTTCCCTTTTTCTTTAACTCCAAACCATTTTCACATTCTAACTTCTTTTTTTGGTTTTTACCTAATTACTTTAACTTTCTAACTCAAGGCATGATTACTATTTTTCCTAATTAACTTGAATTCCACTTATCATATATTTCGGATTGTGATTTTTTATTTTCAGACTTTTAACTTAAATACAATCCAAAATGCACATATATTTGACTCAATTCATGCTTCTACTGCTCTTTTGTCTTTATGCTTATATTGATAATTCCTACTTGCCTACTTGTTTTCTTGCTTTTGTTCTTCAATTATATCCTGCTACTTTTACTTTTCAGGATGTCTGATCCCCAAAGTAAGGGAAAGGCTAAGGCCACTACAGAAAAAAGGAAGAGAAGAGAATCCTCTATGACCGTCCTCGATATTTTGCATGATGATTCCTGGCGGGAGAAGAATTTTACTCCGTAGGAAAAGGCTGATCAATTAGTACCTACCACGGACCAAATCAAGTTTGCAAACCGATACTGTGAACTGAAATATCCTGTCTTTGCAACTTTCAGGAACCTCTACCTGGAAAGAACTCTTAAAATTCCAAAAGAACTTGCCCAGTACACCTCTGACTAGATAAAACAGCGAGGCTGGTTCTTCTTGGAAAGAAACTTGACTGAAATCAATGCTTCATGGGTCAGAGAATTTTACTGCAACTATTTCAAGACTTCCCTGGATGCATTGCACCTCAGAGGGAGGCAGATCTTGATCACTGAGGAAGCTATTGAGGAGATCCTCCAACTTCAGCCTAAGTCAGATCAGCCTGCCGGTTACCAACAGGCTGAAGAGGATATGAGGTATATGCGATTTGACTGGGACGCAGTCAAACAGAGAATAGCCCTTGATCCTACTGCCCCATGGGTCATAGGAAAGAGTACAGTGTTACCTAAGGGAATCAAGCTGATGTATTTGAATGATGAGGCTCGGCTTTGGCAGCAGATTCTGAGTAATTACATTATGCCAAGTACTCATGAGACAGAGGTGCCCGCTGCTATGATCACCCTCATCTGGTGTGTGATGGAGTGTAAGGACCTATATCTTCCATGTTTCATCAGGTATTATATGGCTATGGTCCATGTCAGAGGCACTCTCCCTTTCCCTTATCTGATCACTCAGCTAGGACGCCGAGCTAACATGCCTTGGGAGCTTGCTGATGAGAAGCCAACTGCTGTAGACTACAAGAAGATTATCCCTCACAGCAGGAAGTTCCAAGCCTTGAGTTACAGGCCTTCTTTCCTTACTACTTCTGCTGAGGTAGCCACATCTTCAACTGCCCCTTCAGCATCCACTGCCCCAGCTCCATCCCCTACCCCTCCACCTGCTCCTAAGCCCGTTTATCATCTGGTGCACCGACTCTTTGACCGCCTGGATCAGATGAAATGCCGCCACAGGTGACGTTATGAGAGGTCTGAGCGTCGTAACAAGCGACGCTATGAGCACCTCAAGTTGATGATCCGATCCGGCAGCGACATCCCCTCTGAGTCTGACACACCTTCTGAGACATTTAAGGCGGAGGCGAGTGATCATGAGGCGGAAGCACATGCCCAGGCTGAACAGGGAGGACCTGAGCAGGCTGCACCACACCATGAGGAGCACCACCAGATACAAGCCGCAGATCCAGAGATTCCTCTACAGATAGAGCCTCCGCTTCAGCAAGCAGCTCCTCCTACACTCACAGAGACTGCAGACCCTCAGCCTACCTTCCGGAGATGACACTTCTTCACACCCAGTTTGAGTGAGCATCGAGGACGATGATATAATTTAAGTGTGGGGAGGTCGCCATCTCTGGCGAATCTTTTTGGTGAACTACTACAGACTCTTCTATCTTATTTTGTTTATTTTTCTGTACTTTATTTTATTTTATTTTTACTTTATCTTATCTTATTTTGTCTTTCAGTACTTGCACATTTTTCTTTTGCTTTTGCTGTATTTTTATTTTGTTTTTGCATTTTACACTTTGGGTTGTATATATCTTAGATAATTTGGCTTAATTTGCACTTTTAGTTTATTAGTTATAGAATATGTTGATTAATTAGTATAGTTTACCCTTTTAGCATATGATAAGTTGGTTTAATTGAAAATAAAAGAGTAAACTAGAAACTTTAGTATAACAGAATCAAAACAATTCACACACCTTGTATATATATAGCAACAAATGTGAGTTAGTTAACAATATTTCTTCAAGGAAGAACACTAAGATTTTAAGGGCCACCTTAAGATTCAAATTGAGTTGAATGAAAACTCTTGATTTCTACCTGCATGACATACATAACTGATATATAATTTTTGAGCCAAAGAACACACAAACTGTGAGTTTTGAGCTTAATAGTATGGTTACATCCAACCACAAATTTTATTCTTGTGTATTTTGCACTTCTTTTCTATGCACGTGGGACAAAATTCAAAAATAAATTTGGTGCATGAGCATGCAATACAAAAGTGGAAAAATTTAGGTAGCTAGGTAAAGAACTTTGAAATTATATAAAGTGTGTATATGTTAGGTGAGATCTTAGACTAATCAAGGATTCAATTTATAGCTCACTTAGCCATATATATATACCCTTACCCTTACCTTAGCCCCATTACAACCTGGGAAAAGACCTCATGATGTTTGTATGTCTGTATTCAATATTTGTTGATTGGTTAGATGAAGAACAAGGTTTTAGAAAGCATGACTAGAAAAGAAGAGAGTGATTAACCCCAAACACTGAGTGATTAGAGAGTAAACACAAAATCCAGTGATGGTTCAACAGCTCATTCTCATATATCCATGTTTAATTATTAATAGTCTTGCAAGTTTGTGACCTATCTTAACCCAACTCAATTGTGACTGTGCTTGAAGATATGAAGCAAAGTAACCACATGTAAGCTCTACATATATATATATATATATATATATATATATATATATATATGTGTGTGTGTGTGTGTGTGGATAATAACTAGAATTGCATGATTCATGTAGGTAGTTTGCATTTAGAATAGATTGCATTGCATAAGATTCCACCATTTTACCTTTACTCTTTTCTCTTGGATTTAGCATGAGGACATGCTATTGTTTAAGTGTGGGAAGGTTGATAAATCCCTATTTTATGAGTCATCTTGTGCTTGAATTGAGTGTTTTTATCAAATCTTCACCCACTTATTCATGTAAATTGCATGGTTTTACTATTCCTTCCTCATTTTATGATATATGTGAAAACATGTTTCCTATGCTTTAAAAATATTAAATTTAATTATCCTTTATTACCATTCGATGCCGTAATTTGTGTGTTAAGTATTTTCAGGTTTCATAGGGCAGGAATGACTTAGAGGATAATAAAGAGACATACAAAACTGGAAGGAAAGCAAAAAATGGAGTTTTGAAGAAAAAGCAGCGACGCGAACGCGTGGACGACATGGACACGTGCTTAGCGCAAAACACAAACGACGCGCACGCGTGAACGACACGGACGGGTGACTCGCACGAAACACAACTGACGTGGACGCGTGACTGACGCGAACGCGCGGAAGAGCAAAACTCCAGATGACGCAAACGCGTGATCCACGCGTACATGTGACAGACGCCATGTGCAGAAATTGCAGAAAACGCTCCTAGCGATTTCTGAACCATCTTTTGGCTCATATCCAAGTCCAGAAGCACAGATTAGAGGCTATAAAATAGAGAATCCATCCATTCATCAGGAGAACAATTCATACAACATTCATAATTCACAATTTTAATCTTTAGATATAGTTTTTAGAGAGAGAGGTTCTCTCCTCTCTCTTAGGTTTTAGGAATTAGGATTTCTCTTAGTTTTAGGATTTAGGATTATTTCTTCTTCATCATAGGTTCAATATTCCTTTAATTTATTTTCTACTTTTATTACTTTAATTGATATTTATCTTTTCAATTTAGCTTATGAACATTTCCATGTTAGATTTGAATTTATGTTTAAACATAGTTTGAGGTATTTCAGATTTATGATTGCTTTATTCTATTTATGATGTTTTCAATTTAATTTAGAATTTTCCCCTTTTGGCTTTGGTTAAGTAATTGGTGACGCTTGAGTGATCAAACTCGAGGTGTTGACTGAAAATTGGAATTCTTTGCTAATTATTTGGATTCTGCTAACTCTAGCCTTTCCAAGGAAAAAACTAGGACTTGAGGATTCATATTGATTTATCCACTTGACTTACCTTCATAGTTAGAGGTTGACTAAGTGGAAGCAAAAGCCAATTCTCATCACAATAGGATAACTAGGATAGGACTTCCAATTCTCATACCTTGCCAAGAGTTTTTCTAATTATTAATTTGTTTTCCTTGCCATTTAAATTACCTGTTCCCTATTTCAAAAACCCAAAAATACTGTTTTCCATAACCAATAATAAAACACACCTCCCTGCAATTCCTTGAGAAGACGACCCGAGCTTTGAATACTTTGGTTTATAAATTTTATTGGGTTTGTTACTTGTGACAACCAAAATTTTTGTACGAAAGGATTCTCTGTTGGTTTAGAAACTATACTTACAACGCAAACTTATTTGTGAATTCTTTACTAATAGAAATCTGATCGTCATCAACTCCAGGAATGAAGCCTCCACAAAAAAAAAAACAGTGAAAGAACTTGCTATATGGATATTATGCTGTTTAGGGAATGTAGAACTTTGGTTTAGGGGGAGACTCTATCTTAGTTATTTTGGTAATAGTTTTGATGTTATGATTAGGTTCTGATTTGAAGTCTACATAATACTCAAGGTTGATTTAGAAATATAGTCAATTTTTTGGTATTTGTTTTAGTATCAAGTTGAAAAAACACACATGGTCTTATGAGTGAAACTCTAGAGTTGTTCATATTTTGGAGTGAACTTTTGTAAAACACTCATTCTTTGGTCTGTGAATCATTGAATCACTTTATATGTTAGTTTTAACTTTTATGAAACTCTCAGGAATTGAAGTGTAATTCCGAATGTATCACATATTTGAATATTTACATTGTTATCTTCATAGACATGTGTTTCACAAACTCATAATAATACAATATGATAATATCTCAATACACTATTTTAAATTCTAATAACTACATGAAATAAAATAAATTAAGTATCACTAAATTAGAGTAAATAATCATAACATGAGTTGTTGTCTTCATACAAGATATGAATTTCAACAGTAATACATTAAGTAGTTGTCTTCTATTTACATAACTTTGCACACTGATGAGCGGATAATTTGTATACTTTTTGGCATTGTTTTTAGTATGTTTTTGATATGATCTAGTTAGTTTTTAGTATATTTTTATTATTTTTTAGTTAAAATTCACTTTTCTGGACTTTACTATGAGTTTGTGTGTTTTTTCTGTGATTTCAGGTATTTTCTGGCTGAAATTGAGGGTCCTGAGCAAAAATCTGATTCTGAGACCAAAAAGGACTGCAGATGCTGTTGGATTCTGACCTCCCTGCACTCGAAGTGGATTTTCTGGAGCTACAAAAGCCCAATTGGCGCGCTCTCAACGGCGTTGGAAAGTAGACATCCTGGGCTTTCCAGCAATATATGATAGTCCATACTTTGCCCAAGATTTGATGGCCCAAACCGGCGTTCAAAGTCACCTCAAGAAATCCCAGCGTTAAACGCTGGAACTGGCACCCAAATGGGAGTTAAACGCCCAAACTGGCATGAAAGCTGGCGTTTAACTCCAAGAAGAGTCTCTGCACGAAAAATGCTTCAATGCTCAGCCCAAGCACACACCAAGTGGGCCCGGAAGTGGATTTTTATGTCATTTACTCATTTCTGTACACCTTTGGCTACTAGTTCTTATAAGTAGGACCTTTTGCTATTGTATTAGAGGACTTTGGTAGCTATCTTCATTTTTATGCTATCTTAGATCATTGGGAGGCTGGCCATTCGGCCATGCCTAGACCTTATGCTTATGTATTTTCAACGGTGGAGCTTCTACACACCATAGATTAAGGTGTGGAGCTCTGCTGTACCTCGAGTATTAATGCAATTACTATTGTTCTTCTATTCAATTCCGCTTGTTCTTGTTCTAAGATATCACTTGTTCTTCAACTTGATGAATGTGATGATCTGTGACACTCATCATCATTCTCACCCATGAACAAGGTGACTGACAACCACTCTTGTTCTACAAGCAACCAAGGCTCTAGTGAATATCTCTTGGGTTCTTTAACCGGAATCTTCGTGGTATAGGCGAGAACTGATGGCGGCATTCAAGAGAATCCGGAAGGTCTAACCTTGTCTGTGGTATTCTGAGTAGGATTCAATGACTGAATGACTGTGACGTGCTTCAAACTCCTGAGGGCGGGGCGTTAGTGACAGACGCAAAAGAATCACTGGATTCTATTCCGGCCTGATTGAGAACCGACAGATGAATTCCGCTATGCTGTGACAGAGCATATGCAATAGCTTTCACTGAGAGGATGGGAGGTAGCCACTGACAACGGTGAAACCCTTGCTTAAGCTTGCCATGGAAAGGAGTAAGAAGGATTGGATGAAGACAGTAGGAAAGCAGAGAGACGGAAGGGAAGGCATCTTCATGCGCTTATCTGAAGTTCCTACCAATGAATTACATAAGTATCTCTATCTTTACCTTTATGTTATTTTCGTTCATCACCATATACATTTGAGTTTGCCTAACTAAGATTTACAAGATGACCATAGCTTGCTTCAATACTAACAATCTCCGTGGGATCGACCCTTACTCGCGTAAGGTTTATTACTTGGACGACCCAGTGCACTTGCTGGTTAGTTGTGCGAAGTTGTGTAATGCCATGGTATTGAGCTACCACGTTTTTGGAGCCATTATCGGGGATTATGAGAGTTGTGAAAAAGTATTGTTCACAATTTCGTGCACCAAGTTTTTGGCGCTGTTGCCGGGGATTGTTCAAGTTTTGAGCAAGCTTTTGGTAACATCAGTGCCAAGATCCGGCAACAACACCAAGTTTTTGGCGCCGTTGCCGGGAATTGTTCAGGCTGGACAACTGACGGTTCATCTTGTTGCTTAGATTAGGTATTTATTTTTTTCGAAATTCTTGAAGATGAATTCTAGAGTTTCATGATGATTTGTTGAAATCTGGCTGGCTGAGAAGCCATGTCTAATTTCATTGGACCGAGGTTTCAACTTATCATCACAAGAGCTTGTTGATTTCTTATCAATCTTGCTTTTGGAGCAGTGATCTGCTAAGGCTTGGCTGGCTTTTGGCCATGTCTAGTGTTTTGGACCGAAGCTTTCTCTGAAAGCTTGGCTGGCTGTGAAGCCATGTCTAATTCCTGGACCGGAGTCTTAGACTAACATTGCACTGATTCCTGGAATTCTCATTAAGAATTTTGATATCTTTTTCCATTTAATTTTCGAAAAACACAAAAAAATTTTACAAAATCATAAAAACCAAAAATATTGTTGTTTCTTATTGAGACACTAGTCTCATCATAAGTTTGGTGTCAATTGCATGTATTCATTCATGTATCTTAGTGATCTTCAAGATGTTCTTGATGATTTACTTGCTCTGATCTTTGAATTCAATTGACTTGATTGTTTTGTGTGTCTCATATGCATTTTCATTTTGTTAGTGTCAGTAGTATACAAACTGCTAAGTTTGGTGTCTTGCATGCATTGTTATTTGATTCTTGTTGCATTTTGATTTTTCCTATTATCAAAAATCCAAAAAATATTTTTAATTTGTGTCTTTTCAAGTCAATAATACAGAGAATTGAAGATTCAGAACATACAGCAGAGGAATTGCACAGAAAAAGCTGGGCGTTCAAAACGCCCAGTGAAGAAGGACAGACTGGCGTTTAAACGCCAGCCAGGGTACCTGGTTGGGCGTTTAACGCCCAAAAGGGTAGCATTTTGGGCGTTAAACGCCAGAATGTGCACCATTCTGGGCGTTTAACGCCAGGATGGCTAAAGGGGGAAGATTTTGTTTTCAAATCAATTTTTTTTTAAGTTTTCAACATCTTTTCAAAATCAAATCTTTTTCAAATCAATTTTTCAATCAAATCTTTTTCAAAATTAACTTCTTTCCTTTTTCAAGGATACTTACTATCAATTAATGATTTGATTCAACATTTCAAGTATGTTACCTTTTCTGTTGAGAAAGGTTTAATGATTGAATCATATCTTTTCTTGTTAGTCAAGTTTTTAATTTTCAAATCAAATCTTTTTAAAATGTTTTCAAATCATATCTTTTAAAATTGTTTTCAAATCATATCTTCTTAACCACATCTTCTTAAAAATAGTTTTCAATCAAATCTTTCTGATTTCTAATTTCAAAATATTTTTCAAAAATCATTTGATTTCTTTTCCCTTTTCATTTTCGAAAATTAAGTAATGTTTTTCAAAAATGTTTTCAAAATTTTTCACTTAATTTTCGAAAATTAGTTCCCTCCTTCTCACATCCTTCTATTTATGGACTAACACTACCCCTTAATGCAAAATTCGAACTCCATTTTCTCTGATAAGTTCGAATTTTCTACTTCTGTCTTCTACTCTTCTTTTCCTCTGACACCTAAAGGAATCTCTATACTGTGACATAGAGGATTCCACATTTTCTTGTTCCCTTCTCTTTCTTATGAGCAGGAGCAAAGATAAAGGCATTCTTGTTGAGGCTGATCCTGAACCTGAAAGGACCTTGAAGAGAAAGCTAAGAGAAGCCAAAGCACAACTCTCTTTAGAGCACCTGAACGAACTCTTCAAAGAAGAAGAACAAATGGCAGCCGAAAACAACAACAATGCCAACAATGCAAGGAAGGTGCTGGGTGACTTTACTGCACCTACTCCCGACTTCTATGGGAGAAGCATCTCTATCCCTGCCATTGGAGCAAACAATTTTGAGCTTAAGCCTCAATTAGTTTCTCTAATGCAACAGAATTGCAAGTTCCATGGACTTCCATTGGAAGATCCTCATCAGTTCTTAGCTGAGTTCTTGCAAATCTGTGACACTGTCAAGACTAATGGGGTTGACCCTGAGGTCTACAGACTAATGCTATTCCCTTTTGCTGTAAGAGACAGAGCTAGGACATGGTTGGACTCTCAACCTAAAGAAAGCCTGAACTCTTGGGAAAAGCTAGTCAATGCCTTCTTGGCAAAGTTCTTTCCACCTCAAAAATTGAGTAAGCTTAGAGTGGAAGTCCAAACCTTCAGACAGAAGGAAGGAGAATCCCTCTATGAAGCTTGGGAAAGATACAAACAATTGATCAGAAAGTGTCCCACTGACATGCTTTCTGAATGGAGCATCATAGGTATTTTCTATGATGGTCTCTCTGAACTGTCCAAGATGTCCTTGGATAGCTCTTCTGGAGGATCTCTTCATTTGAAGAAGACGCCTATTGAAGCTCAAGAACTGATTGAAATGGTTGCAAATAACCAATTCATATATACTTCTGAAAGAAATCCTGTGAGCAATGGGACTAGTCAGAAGAAAGGAGTTCTTGAGATTGATACTCTGAATGCCATTTTGGCTCGGAACAAAATATTGACTCAACAAGTCAATATGATTTCTCAAAGTCTGTCTGGAATGCAGAATGCACCGAGCAGTACTAAGGAAGCTTCATCTGAGGAAGAAGCTTATGATCCTGAGAACCCTTCAATAGAAGAGATGAATTACATGGGAGAACCCTATGGAAACACCTACAATCCTTTCATGGAGAAATCATCCAAATCTTTCATGGAAGGATCAACAGAGACCTCAACAAGGTTTCAATAACAATAATGGTGGAAGAAACAGGTTTAGCAATAGCAAGCCTTTTCCATCATCATCTCAGCAACAGACAGAGAGTTCTAAGCAGAATACCTCTAACTTAGCAACTATGGTCTCTGATCTGATCAAAACCACTCAAAGTTTCATGACTGAAACAAGGTCCTCCATCAGAAATTTGGAAGGACAAGTGGGTCAGCTGAGCAAGAAAATTACTGAACTCCCTCCAAGTACTCTTCCAAGCAATACAGAAGAAAATCCAAAAGGAGAGTGCAAGGCCATCAACATGGCCGAATTCTGGGAGGAAGAAGAGGGCGGGGCTTAGTGACAGACGCAAAAGAATCACTGGATTTTATTCCGGCCTGATTGAGAACCGACAGATGAATTCCGCTATGCTGTGACAGAGCATATGCAATCGCTTTCACTGAGAGGATGGGAGGTAGCCACTGACAATGGTGAAACCCTTGCTTAAGCTTGCCATGGAAAGGAGTAAGAAGGATTGGATGAAGACAGTAGGAAAGCAGAGAGATGGAAGGGAAGGCATCTTCATGCGCTTATCTGAAGTTCCTACCAATGAATTACATAAGTATCTCTATCTTTACCTTTATGTTATTTTCGTTCATCACCATATACATTTGAGTTTGCCTGACTAAGATTTACAAGATGACCATAGCTTGCTTCAATACTAACAATCTCCGTGGGATCGACCCTTACTCGCGTAAGGTTTATTACTTGGACGACCCAGTGCACTTGCTGGTTAGTTGTGCGAAGTTGTGTAATGCCATGGTATTGAGCTACCACGTTTTTGGAGCCATTACCGGGGATTATGAGAGTTGTGAAAAAGTATTGTTCACAATTTCGCGCACCACACACTAAATCAAATTCATATTTTTCTCAATTAACCTACTGCAAATTGATGAAATTATAAGTGTAACTGCAATTCCAATTAAAAAAGTGGTTAAGGTTCTGCATTTAGTGATGCCTCCAAATGTTTTTTCAATTTCCTGCTTTGCCATCATTACTTCTAGTTCCTCGAATCTTTCTTCCATCGTCTTCAAACTTTCAACCACACCATTCTGATTGACATTAGCTTTATGTGAATATGACTCAACATATTAATCAAGCCAAGCAAAATATTTGCAATGTGAAGCTGCCGTCTGCAACAAATAACACTCCACGGTAATGGCAACGAATTTTGAAACAAAACTAAAATTAAAAAATGATTACCTTAAAATAAGAGCAACAAAAAAAGCCTTTTCGAATTTTCTACAGTGCTAGACTGAAATAATATTACATATGTGTCACAATGACATCTGGGTGCTACAAATCTTTTTTTGCCTTGGTTTGCCTTTTCCCCTATACTCCCAGTGGAACCCAGAGTTGGACTCCATCACAAATTCTTCCCAGCTTCATTGCTTTCCTCTACGGTTTGTGAAGAAGAGTCTCTGACTTTTATAGCCATATTGTTCTTCAAGAGAAAAGCCCTTATCTTCACTCTACACACAATGAAGACAATGAAGCATAAAAAAAATCCTAAATAATTATGAACACCCAGGAGATAACTGCTCATAATAAAACGCAATGTTTCAACAAAAGTACAGGGGATGATTTGTCTTAATTATGAAGGAGAGAAGCCCACGTGGACAAGTTACTGACCATCAGCCAATGACCTGCTCGGAACCGGTTGTAGGGACTGGAACGTACAAATATCATAATAGATAGGGACCGATTTGGGTATTTAGATTTCTTAGGGGGTGAGAAGTCCATCAAGCAAATGGTTAGAGACCGGAAAAAATATTTACTCCTAAATAAATAAATTTGATATGAAGCACATAATTTGTTGTCGTTTAAATTAGATTAATTTTATTTTATTTTTAAATAAAATCCAATGTAATTTTATCTAAAGTATGCGTTTTAGATTTGATCGATTTATTCAAATTTTAAAAAATAAAATTTTATTATTAAAAATTAGAAGTAATTTTTTTGGTAAAATAAATTAATCTCATTTTACATTTTTAAAATGGTTACTAAATAATGATAGTATATGAATAAGATAAAAAAAACATATAAAAAATTAAATATATTTAAATAAATCTTAATTTTAACAATAAAAATACTATCATATTTTATTGAGAAATTTTAATTAGATTGAATGATTTTAAAAATAAATTCAAAATTTTAATTTATACGATTTGTTAAAAATGAGATCTAATTAAATCTGTGTGGTTTTAATAATAATAATAATTAAATATGGACTCGCGACAAGAATGGAATGAAAACAGGACATACGAGCATTCTTTTAAATAGAGACGAGGGATGACTAAGATAAATCTCCCACAGCTACTTATTTATTATTTTAAAAAGTTATATTATATTCTATATATAATACTTTTATAAATAATTTTGCAAAAAGACTAGTATACCTTTTATTATATTTTGACAAAAAGGATTAAGGACTAAAACGTCTTTTAAGATTAATTTCAAATTACTGAAATGTTCATTTACTTCAATTTAAGAGACAAAAACATATCATTACTTTTAGTAAGATTAAAAAATCCCTATGTAATTAATTAAGATTGTTGAATGTATAAGAAATTAAAAATTTAAAATTGATTTAAAAAAAAAAATCATTTTAGGACTAAATTTTAAAGGGCTCTTCTAGGATTAGAGATTTTAATTAGAAATTATAAATTTGAATTGGATATTCAAAAGTTTAAAATATTCTTATAAGATTGTACGATTGTAATGGAATTAGAAATATGAATTTGATTTAAAAATTATAAAAACCTTTTAGAATTATTGTTGTTTAATTTTATTAGAAATTAAAAAATGAACTTCATATTAAAAAGATTTAAAATACTCTTCTAAGATTAATTTTTAAAATGATAATAACTTCTTAAGATTAAAATTATTTAATTATATTAAAAATTTGAATATCTTCAAATTAAATTTAGATGTATTGTAACAAATAATGTTAAGAATTTTTTTAATTTCTCAACGTATCTTGTTTAAAATTTCAATTTTTTTCATCAGTATCTCTACCAAATAATAATTAATAATATGTTTTAGTGTATTTTATTTTTAACCTAAACTTAGAGGTTTGTGTAATCTTCTCCTTTCTTCTATACATCAGTTGTTGTCTCATCTGAATTTAACATAGCCAGTCCTGATATGAGAGACATTGGTAAAGTTAATCAATGGGCAAGTATTTGTCAAGATATGCTAAAAGAAATCACAAAGCGGTTCATTCATACGACAATGACCACTTTTGACTTAGATTGATTTGCAAGCAATGGAAACAATGACTACCTTTTGAAGCTCGTACTCCCGAAGAGGAGGAAATCTACCATATCATGCAATTACCAACAATTGATGAACAAATTCTTGACACTCGAACTCTTGAAGAGAAGGGAGTTTATTATCTTTCGTTTTTTTTTTTTAACAAAATTTGTTATACTTATCTTTTTTTTTTAAATTAGTTATACTTATCTTTTTTTTAAAAAAAATATTTAAAAATTTTGGTTGTTTTAACTTATTTTAAAATTTAAAATCAGTTTAGTAATTAATATAAATAAATATTATTATTCTCCTATATACAACAATAACATACAATAAAATTTTTTATTTTTTTATTCTTGTATAATTTTATTAAATACATTTACAAAAGTTGAGTTGGATCTTCCTCTGATCTCAATCCTCCCCAATGTAATTGGTATTCATGGTGATAAATGTACTATAAACTTTAGGGGTAAAATTTGCACTCTAGAGACGGTTTTCATGCATAAAATTAAACTTTAGAAGGTTATATAACAAATTCGGAACCTGACCATCACCATGATAATGATTTTATTGCCGTGATCATATATGGATGGTGTCGTAGATTGACCTTCTACAATCCCAATGAGAGGAGATGGCACGAATTTTACGACAAGACATGAGTATATTATGGATGTCATATTTTTTCAAGAAAAATATATGCAATAGACATGAAGCACCAACTATACGAATTTTATATGGAGAAAAAATCATGGCCCGTAAGAAGAATTTATGTAGTCACAACTCTGTCGGATTTGTATTTTGACCCAGAAATTGTTCATCTTAATTATTTGATCAGGTGTGATAATGGAAGTTTATTGATACTGGTAAGATATTTTAGATTGATAAAGCCAAAAAAATGGCATTATTATTTATTATTACAAGACTTTTAAATTCAAGATCTATAAATTGAATAAAAATACTAAAGTATGGTCAAAGGAAATAAAATTTACTTTACTGATAATCTACTAGCACTGGATGAACTCACAAGATTTTGCTTGCCATCATATCATTGGCATCTTTAATTTAGATGATGGAAGTTACAAAACAGTCACTACTAGAAAACTAGTTATTACAGACGGATATTTCCGACAAATTTTATCCCACGGAAATACAGAAGAAATTTCAGAGAGATTTTTTGTCGAAAAACCAAAAAAATGGATTAGTATAAATTATAGACGGAAAAGAGAATCCGTCGATAATTTCGTCAAAAAAAATAATTTTTTTTCCATGAGAACTGGTTACAGACGGATTTTCCGTCTATAATTAAATAGACTAAAAGCTGCGTTTTATTA
Source organism: Arachis hypogaea (assembly GCF_003086295.3). Lineage (NCBI taxonomy): Eukaryota > Viridiplantae > Streptophyta > Magnoliopsida > Fabales > Fabaceae > Arachis > Arachis hypogaea. Next base: position 53,556,903 of record NC_092039.1, on the reverse strand, counting down.
AATTATTACAGACGGAAAATCCGTCTGTAATTTAAATTAAATCCGTCGAAAATATTAAATTAAACCTAAAAGTGAAACACAGCTCCTTCCAAATGAATCACGAGCTTCTTCACTCCGTAGCACGAGCTACTTTTCTCTCCGTGGCTGCGACTTCTGCTTCTTCCGCCGCTGCCGCTGCCGCTGCCGCCGTTGCGTCGCCCAATCTCTCTCTGTCATTCCTTGCGTCGCACGAGATCCCTCCGCCGCCGCTCTCGTCGCATCTACTCCCATCGTCGCAGAGCTCTCTCTGCCGCTGCTCTCATTGCATCCGCTCCCTCTGGCACCTCTTCCATCTAATCTCAACTCACTCTCTCAGTTCTTCTCGTAACCATCTCAAATTTCAGGTATATATATCCTGATTTTGTGATTCTGTTCTTCGTGATAAATCTTAGGGCTCAATTTTTCTTTGCCAATTTTAGGTTTATCATACTCTGCTTTTGTGCTTTATTTGAATCTGCGAGTTTACTCTGATTTTGATGAATTATTTTCTGCAATCGAAGCTTTTTTGACCTAAAATTTATGGTAGGCCATTGCTTTCTATAGTTTTTAACTTTCATAGTTTGATATTGATTTTGATGAATTTTGCAGGTTTTCTCTGAAGAAAGGTGGAAGGGATGGCTTTGGTAATTGGCATCACAAGCACATGAGATTCTGAAAGCCTTTTAAAGTGTCCCTCTTTCACAACTCATTCACCTCTTTTTTGTCCCTCCAATATTCTTAAATTATCAGCCAAATTATATGGATTCTTCTATTTTTTTTCCTTGATTAAAATTGGAAACAGTAAAATAATTGAATAGACTAAAGCTGAGATGCAGATGTTAAGAGGCAATGTTCAAAAATTGCAACTACAAAATTGGAATCTTACTCAATCAAACACACACATGCTAGTGGTACATTTTACATCTTATATATTCATATTAATATCATTATTTTTACAGGGATAATAATTCTATCTAGTTGCTCTTGCAGGAGCTTAATTTAGGAAGGAAAAAGGTGAGTTTATATATATATATATATATATATATATATATATATATATATATATATATATATTGCAAATTTAAATTTTATTATCTTGCAATGATATAAACCTTTTGATGAAAATCATTTTCAGATAAAAGCATTGCAACATAAACTTGTATAGAGGGCTGCTTTATTTAAAGGGACCAAGACCAACACTGAGGTTGTAGTGGTATGTTTCTAGCATACAATTCTGAGCTTCATTTAGTTTTGTACCTTAGAAAATGTTACATATTAGGAAAAGGTGGAGATGAAGAATGGAAACTTGGCGGATGATGGAGATGATGAAGCAGGGAAATCGTCTCCAGAAGCTAGCTATCACAAACAGAGGAACATGAATAATAGAAGAAGATCCATTAGGCATAGATGTAAATGCTTGCACGGTGCTCATTCTCTCCTACAAATTTAAATCTATCAAATGTTTTTTTTCTTACACTTGTTATTTAAGGTTCTTGACTTCTTGTAATTTTTCAGCTACTCCTTCCCAAAGAATCCACCAAAAACTGTCCCTTTTTGAAATATTTAATTCATTTATTTGTAGCTATTTTCTCATCTAATTATCTCATTTCATGGTTTCTAAAGTCCTGTCAAGCATGAGAAGAAAGTATTGGAGACGATTGGAAGAAAGTTAAAAAAGAATAGTGTTGCACTTGACATTGTCAATTTCGGTGAGAAAGATGAAGGGAAGACATAGAAGCTGGAAGCACTCCTTGCAGATGTGAACAATAATGATACCAACCACATTGTTCATGTTTCAGCTGGTACAAATACTCTTTCTGATGTGCTTATAAGGTTTGTGAATTCAATTCATCTTATTTGATTTCTGTTTCTTACTTTTTAATAAGGATTCCCATTTGATCCATGACTTCTTTGATATAAATGTGAGTTAAGGAATTTGTTTATTATCTGCTCGGCTTCTATCTAATTCTGTTCTATTATCTTCCAATTCTGATTGGAGTTTGGGGCTTTGGACTCTTGTGCTTTTTCTTTTAATCCTTTCCCCAATTATTTACTAGCTCACCAAATAGACATTGGCTCGTCCTTCATATATTTTCTTTGCCAAACCCAAATAGCAGAAATGGCATCCTTTTTCTTGAACTTTTAAAGATTGCTGAGCAAGCAAAAAGACGTGCTGAGGTTGCAAGGTAAGCTTTTACTTTAGTTCACTACACTTGTATTATATAATGTTGATTAATGATTGAATAAAGGATAAATTACACTTAACTCTCTTGAGATTACACATGACCCTATGAAAATATACTAAATTAGAGATTTTGTTTGAATTGATTAACAGTTTGAAGGAGCGGATTTGTTGAGCATTGAATTGATCAGATTGGGTACATTTTGAAATGAACTCTGTTGAAAGAGTTTGTTGCATGCATTCTACCTGTTTACTGTTTTGCCTATTTCTGGCTTTTTGTCGTCATTATTCAGGAGAAATTTGGAATAGATTTTATGTGTGTGAAAGTGGAATGAGCTTGTAGGGTCTCAAAATCTGGCTGGCTTTTACTTAGTGGTACTGTCCTCTGCATTACAGGTATGTGTGTCTGTTATCATCTTGATAATATTCATCATCATTGTCCATTGATATAGAAGTAGGAATATTATCTTTCAATTCAAGGACTTCTTTGTTTCTCTGTCAATTCATGTTATTATATTATCAACTTGGCATGCTATGGTTTGGCTAGTGACTAAATTTTCTATATGAGAATTGTGCAAAGAGAGACTTGCAGCTTAATATTACTGGTGGTTTCTAAAATATTTTGGATTGATTTTATTTGATTTGGATCTGAAATTTAAAGAGAGAATGAAAAAAAATTGCATCATTTCAAAGGACTATTTTGAATACCTACAAGTCAAAATTCACCCAAGTTGGTACTGCTTTGTGAAATATATTATCAATGCCTTTATTTTGTTGCAGTTTGTGGTGTTCTAAGCATGTGCACTTGATCAATTGATGAACTTGAAAATTAAAAGTTCAGGTGGCTGTCAGCACCAATTGATGAACTCTTAAATATTTTGCCCACATTCATTGTGAAGTGTCATAATTGATTATGCCTCAATCAATATAGTATTCATTGTCACGAGTTTTTCTTAATTATAAGGAGTTTCTTACTTATTATATTCACTTACTCATTGTGTTTGTTTCTGAATAAAGTCTCTTATTTATTGTTAGCTTTTATTCCTTTCATTGTAAGTATGATGATGAAATTATTAACTTTTATTTATTCATATGTGTCTTTTTTTTTCCCTGAACATTTACACGGCCATATTATTTTAATTTTGCTGGCTTTTTAACTCAACATAAGAATTAAAAAATGTTACTTGACGTTTTGCAATCAACTCACATGTATCTTGTTTAAAAGTAAAATTAAACTACTGAATCTATCAACATAAAGCCATACCTTGGTTTCCTATTGCTAGAAGACTGGTATAAACATCTTTTAAATTCAGGTTTGTTGCATTTGACTATGAATATGACCTGTTATCTTTTCTTTCTTTCTTTCTTTCTTTCTTTCATTTTTATTTTATTTTATTTTTGCATTGCCTATATTACATGTTAACTCTGTTTATGTTGGCATGTCTATAAATTTCAGTTCCAATGATATTCTTAATCGCCGGTGCTCTAGCCTGAAACTTAATTACTTAAACTACTTCACCTCTCATAATTGCATGCTGATTTTTTTTAAGTTTGGGTGCTGTATAGTCTGGTCCTGTTATTTTATGGAATTTGAAATCATGTTTAGTATATCTAAATGCATGTTTTTAAATCTACTGCCATGCAGAATTTGAAAATCAAGAAACTGACAGATGAAAAGAAATGTGCATTGGCTACACAATATACGGCAGAAGCAACTCTTAGAAGGGTACATGCAAATAAAAAGGATGATGATATTCTCCCAATTGACAGCATCATTACTCCGTTTGAAGCTGAGATTAAAATATACAAGAATGAGTTACAAATAATGTAACTCCCAGCAAGGATGCATTTATCAAATAATTAATTAATTTAATGTAACTTCTTCTTCTTCTTTATATGATACTATAAGAACAATACACTGAGTATATGTTTTGAATTATAGTTGATATATCAACACATTTTGTTGATGTATGTATAGTTGTTATTTATTATTATAGTTGATGTATCAATATATTTTGTTTATTTTTTGAATTATATTGGTTTCCTTGATTATAGTATTTTTCTTTTACTTCGATAATATAATAAATTTGTTTATTTTTTGAAATATTATAAATATTCGAATGCAAATTAGATAAAAAAATTTATTTATTAAATTTATATTTATTTTGTATGAAAAAAGGTGTATTTTGTAAAGAAAAAATCTAAAAAAAAATTTACCTTACTGATGGATTTATAGACGGATTTTCTGTCTGTATTCAAAGTTTGAAAAATCCGTCTGTAATTACAGACGGAAAATCCGTCTGAAAATTTGTCTGTAATTACAGATAGAAAATCCGTTTGAAAATCTGTCAGTAATTACAGACAGAAAATCCGTCTGAAAATTTGTCTGTAATTACAGACGGAAAATCCGTTGAAAAATTCGTCTGTAATTACAGACGAAAAATCCATCGAAAAGTTCGTCGCCTTTGGGATATGGATAGAAATTTTATAGAGGAAAAATCCGTCGGTAACTAGTAAAAATCCGTCTGTAATTTTTTGACGGAAAAAAATCCATCGGTAAATAATTTCCGACGGAACTTTTACAGAGGGACAAAATCCAACGGTAATTTCGTCCGTAACCAAAAATCCGTCTGTAATAAAAACTAAATCCGTCTATAAATCTGTCTGTATTAATCCATTTTCTAGTTGTGAGTATTATAAAATGTTAACTTTTTTTATCCTCCTGTTTGGATATTATACTAATTTAATCTTTTTTCTTGATACATTTAGGGATTATTGTGTTTAGATATTTTTACAAACCGTTTACTAGATCTTTATTTCTTCTTTTGGTGAAGGCATGTTTATCTCCTTTTTTATTATTAGCATACAAATTTGATATATAAAGGTGACATGTATTTAATTATTTTAGACAAATATTAATTATATGTCTGCATATTTATATTCTTCACTTGTGGTCTTTTGAGAGTTTTCTCACAAATTATAATTATAATGCACCTCATACACACATATATATAGAATTTTATTGTTTCTTTAATCTTTAAAAGACGGTTACATAAAAATTGTTTAATAAAAACGTATTAAGTTTATATACTTCTCTTTTATATATCTTTTTAATGATTTAACACCAAAGGTCTTTAGGGACGACAAGCAAGTCATTATGTTCTATCCCACCACAAGTCGGCCTGTAGGCGAGCTAGCCTATCCCATCTTTGGTTTTAATTAAAAAAAAAAGGAGAATCATTACACACAATCTCATTATCATCTCTGTTCAGTTCAATAGTTAAGAGCTTTTCCCACAAAAGAAACCTTAGCGAGCTAGCTTCTACCACTGCTGTGACTGTTATTCTCATTATCGTCATCCGTCGCGCTCAAGATCTTCTATCTTCATATTGTCGTCGTGCTCCGACACCTCTTCATTCACCAATCACCAATTTCTTCCTCGTGCTCATTGTACTCTAACTCCTCCACCGTCTAGTCTATTGTGGCATTCAACTACTCTGCTCACTTGGCAGCTTCTTCGCATCACGTCGCATCTCCACTTCGGTTGTCATTGCCAGTCCTTCGTTGTCGCCAATCTTCTGTCATCATCTGTCTTTCGTCATTGCCCGTCCTCTATCCGTCGGTTGTTTGTTGCCAATGTTCTTGCTCCTTTACTGTTTTGTTCTTTTTTTCCTAATTTCTTACTTATCTCTGTTTTGAGTTTTATATTGTTAGAAATAAGAAAGGAATATGAAGAAGTGTTTTTGTGTATTATTCGGGTTGTAGAAAAGCATAATGTACAAAGGGTATATATAGATACTGTAAGAACCGAATTTTTCACGAATGAAATTACTTAAATGCCCAAATTAAATTTTGAAAAGTTAGGATGAGATTTTGGGGATTTAAATATGATTTTTGGACTCAGTAGGTCCTTCCGAGTCAAAAAATGTGTTTTCTATGAAAAATCGTGAAAAATCGCAAACCGCAGTTGAACCGATTCAAGTCTGCCCAGTACCGCACGAGAAAAAGTAAAAACCGCCAAAAACCTTAGAAAAATGTTAGAAGTTGAAAACCAGACATTAATTTTAAAGGTTTGGCCCGAAGTTGGACCAAACGGGCTAAAAATGCTAACGGGTTGGATCGGGCTCAAGTTGGGCCCAAGCCCAACATATAGAAGGTTCATTTAATGAACCCTCACCTCATAAACACACACAAACTTCAGATTTGAATGAGGGAAGGAGAGGAAGAGAACACTATTCACACCTCTCTTCTCTTCGCAATATCTCGAGCTACAGTGCTCCGATTTGTGTGCCGTCAGCGGCTACACGTTCCTTGTGAAGAGCTCTACAAAATCCATATAATAAACTAGTAAGAAAAGCTCGAATCCCTCTTAGTTTCTCTCCTTAAAATTTCGGGTTTTGAACTAAGTGAGTTTTTGTGATTTTGGGTGTTTAGGTTCACTCTAATCCTTGTTTAGCATTGGGTTTTGACATCCAAATTTGTTGAAAAAGGTAAGAGACTTTGAACTTTTTTGAGATTTTGATTTATGTTGAGCCCTTGGTTGATTTGTGGTGATTTATATGTATATAGCTTGATTATTGTGAGTTTGGAGCTTGTTGGTGCTTGTTGGAGTTGCATTGGTGGTTGGATTTTGGTTGAAAGCTCATTTGGTGCTTAATTTCGAATTTTGGACATATTGGAAATCGGCCAAGGTATGGTTTCTGTTTCCTCTATGTAGTATATAATATTCATGGATACTTAGGCTAGTGACCCATAGGATATGTTTGAATTAAAAATGGTTGATGAGTGTTGAATGTTGTTGTATGTTGATTTATGATGAATTGAGGGTTGTTGAGTTTGATTATGATGATTGATAATGATATGATAAGGATGAATGAGTATTGAAGTTGAGAAGTGATTTGTATTGATATATGTGGTGTTAATGTTGATCATTTGGTAATGAAGTGGAAAAGTGTTAATGAGGATTGATTATAATATGAGTATTGATGTCGGGGTTGAGGATGATGAATGGTAAAGGAAAATATGGTAAGTTTGGTGTAATATGAAATAAAGTGTTGATTTTGATGACAAATGAAGTTTGGAATGGTTTGGTATGGTTTTGGTTGTGTTGGATGAGAAATTATGGAAATTGTGAAATTGGGTGAAAGTTGGTTTTTGGTGAACTTTGTCTGATCATAACTTTTGCCTCGGTTTTCAAAATCTGATGAAACTTGTCCAGAATTAAATATCTTTAAAAACCCTTTAAATCAATATAATGTTTGTGAAATTTAGAATTTCATAGAGGAAGTTATGATCATTTAAAGTTGGTGTTGAAAATCTGAAATTTTGTAAAGTTACAAAGTTTTGTATTTTCTGGTATGTGCGCACGCACACTCTGCGAAAATCTTGACCTGTGCACACGCACAGACCTTTGCGTCCGCACACGCAGAGGCAGGCAATCTGCTTGTAGCGCTGGCACAACTTGTGTGCGCACACACGAATGGGAAATTGCAACCTGTGCGTACGCACAGACCTGTGCGCACGCACACGTTGGGGAGGGCAGTATGTTGGGGGCGCTGGCACATGTTGTGCGAGTGAATAGACTTTGTAAGTTTTGACACCTGTGCGTATACACACCCCTGTGCATACGAACACTTTTAAAAATTTTCATGGGCGTACGCACGCACACCCCTGTGTGGACGCACACCCCTGTGCAGATGCACACGTCATGTTTCTCAAGTTTTACTTTATTTTAAACTATTTCACCTTCCCGATGAGGTTGTAAGCTTCTATAACACCTTTTTAAGATTTTTGGGCATATTTTTAGATACTTGAAAATGGGAAAGGATTTAAGGGTTTTAGACGAATTTATTTGGAAAAATTTAGAAAACGGAGGCATAGGTTTCTGACGTACTGAAGGTGGTTCAATGTTATGTGATGAATGGTTGATGAATGAGATGAGAATAAAGGAACTGTTGAGTTCAGAACTGAAATGTAAATGAACAGTGGTTGAAAAGATTCGAGGGCTCTGAATGAAGTGATGGATCCATCTTATACTATGCGCCTGGCAGGGGCCGTGGATAGATCACACCTGTCGAGGTGGCGGCGGTGTAAGGGCGGTGGTTTGTCCCGCTTGCGCTTAGATGTGAGGTCAGTGGCAATAGATCCCGCTCGCATCCCTTCGGATCAATAGAGCGTACAGGCGCAAAACCCTAGATAGTGATCTGAGCACTATATCTCGGGGGTTCCCATATAATGATCCCGAAGGGCGACATCTCTATGGAGATGTGTCAGGTTGGTAGTTGAACCGACAATGTGATATCACAGCCAATAGGGCAGGCATTCATCATGTGTATCTTTTATCTATTTGTATGCTTTGTCGACTTGGAATGGTTTGCCTCTTTGTATAAAATGCCTAAATGCTACTTGTATTACTTGCCTTATATGCTTTTACTTGTGATTTACTTGCATTGTAATTAATTGTGATTTCTACTGGGATTGAGGAGGTTAGGAAAGCGGTGGCGATGGGATCGCACGGAAGATAGGTCAGTGAAGGCTGTGGGACAACAGTGTTTGGTTAGAGTAGAAATTCTTTAAGATAGATTACCCTTTTGATATGCTAAGGTCTTAAGTTTTGTCAAGGTTTTGTATATTTATGCTTTATTGTTTAGTAAGCCTTAAGATTGAATCTATGATGGATATGGAGTCTAGGATTGCCTTTGGCATCTAGGTCTTATATCCTACATCACTGGGAACTGTTACCATACTGAGAACCTCCGGTTCTCATACTATATCTCTGTTGTGTTTTTCAGATGCAGGTCGCAACCCACCTCGGTGAGTTGCTGGATGGTGATAGAAGTGGAGGATCCAGATACCTTTTTGGAGACTTTTGTTTATTTTGTTTATACATCTCTCACTTTTGTATTTTGTTTTGCCTAGAGACATGTATTGAGAGAACGAAATTTGTATAAGTTGTTTTTACTGTCTGGTTTCTGTATATCTGTATATGGCTAGCCGGCTTAAACTTCGCGAGCTGTGGCTAGATTCTTATAATATTATACTCTATTATTTTGTTATATCATATCTATATCTTGTGCCTTAAGTAGTAGCTTCGTTAGTACGTTTTGCGCTTTCAAATCTTGTTTTTTAGCTATATCATTCATCGGGCTTTTAGATTATACTATTCTTTCTATATATATATATATATATATATATATATTATGTATAAGTTTAGAACTGTCGTGATCTCTGATTAACCTTTAGTTTACGACGCGAGGTAAAGCTTAGGCTAATTAGGGTGTTATAGGTGCTAGAAGAATCAGAGTAATAAAAGTATACAATCCTATAATTAATATACAGATATGCTATATAAATATAAATGATACTAATTGATCTAATATAAATTCTAATTTATTCTCTAACATCCCCCCTCAAACTCAAGTGGGAGTTAAGGATACCATCTTGAGTTTGGATACCAAAGTCCGAAAACGAGTCGGATGATGAGTCTTCATGAAGATATCAGCAGTTTGATTCAGTGTTCCAACACCGATGAGACGAACAGCATCAATAAGGATGGTTGCCAAACAAAGTGACAATCAATCTCAATTTGTTTGGTGCGTTCATGAAACTGATCATTATGGGCAATCTGAATAGCATGTGGTTGTCACAAAAAATATCAGTTAGGAACGACTGTGGTGCACTCAAGTCTTTGAGAAGCCAGCAAATCGAGACAACTTCAGCAGTGGTATCAACGATAGCATGGTATTCAGCTTCTGTGCTTGACAGCAGTGAAAGTTTCTTTCTTAGCTTTCTAGAAAATGAGAGAGTCGCCAAGAAATAAACAATAACCAGTACTAGAACGACGATCAGTGAGATCACCAGCCCAATCAGCATCTGAGTACGCCTGAAGGGATAAAGATGAATGTGCAGAAAAATAAAGGCCAAGAAATACGGTCGACTAGTTAAGTAGACTAGTCCTCCAACTAACTGTCGATAAAAAGTAGGATTACCAAAACAGTACCATCCATAGGAGTAAAATGAACATTAGGCTCAAGGGGATTAGGCCTAGTGCGACTATCTGTTATACCGGCTCGAGCAAGAAGATCCGAGGCATACTTAGCTTGAGAAAGATAGATACCATCATCTATGGATATGACCTCGAGGCCAAGCAAATAACTCAGAGAAACAAGATCTTTCATCTCGAAAATATGGTGAAGGAAAGCTTTGAGATTAGAGATACCATCAACATCATCTCTAGTAATGATCATGTCATCAACATACAAAAGCATAAGAACAACTCCACGTTCACTTTTACGAATAAAGAGAGCATTCTCTTGAGGGTTGCAAGTGACACCGAGGTTGCATAAAGTGGTGCTGAACTTGTCAAACCATTCGCGAGGAGTTTGTTTAAGACCATAAACTGCCTTGCGAAGGAGACAAACTTTTCTAGAAGGACAAGGATAACCCGGAGGGGGGTTTCATATAGACCTTCTTTTTCAAATCTCCATTAAGAAATACATTCTTCACGTCCATCTGATTAAGAGATTAATTTTTTACTGCAGCAATGGCAAGAAGAGCTCGAACAGATGTGAGATGAGCAACAGGAGCAAAAGTCTCTTCATAGTCAATACCATTCTCTTGCGTACAACCTTGAGCAACCAATCATGCCTTATAACGGTCAATAGAACCATCAGAGCAAATCTTGATCTTATATACCCATCTTCTTTCCACAACTTTCTGATTAGAAGGATGATCAACCAAATCCCAAGTGTGTGCTTTTTCAAGTGCCTGAATTTCTTGTTGCCAATTTGGATTTGTGGAGGTTCCATTGAATGACTTAGGTTCATGTTGATGAAGAATAGTGGAAAAATAATGATAATCAAGAAGATGAGTGGTGCACGGAATCGTAAATCACACTTTTCACAACTCCGTTACAACTAACCAGCAAGTGCACTGGGTCGTCCAAGTAATACCTTACGTGAGTAAGGGTCGATCCCACGAAGATTGCCGGCTTGAAACAAGCTATGGTTATCCTGTAACTCTTAGTCGGGAGATTAGTGATAAAAATGATTTCATTTGTAAAAAGTAAAAGAGCATAAAATGAATGATACTTGTTGTTCAGTAATGGAGAACGGGTTGAGGTTTCAGAGATGCTCTATCTTCTGAATATCTGATTTCCTACTATCTTCTTCTTCTTCCAAACACACATGTTTCCTTCTATGGCAAGCTGTATGTTGGTGGATCACCATTGTCAATGGCTACCATCTATTCTCTCAGTGAAAATGGTCCAGGTATAGTTTCTGTACGGCTAATCATCTGTCGGTTCTCACTTGTGTTGGAATAGGATCTCTCTATCCTTTTGCACACTGTCACTGCGCCCAACATTCGTGAGTTTGAAGCTCGTCACAGTCATCTCATCCCAGATCCTACTCGGAATACCACAGACAAGGTTTAGACTTTCTGGATCTCAGGAATGCTGCCAAATAGTTCTAGCCTCTACCACGAAGGTTTTGATTTCATGAGTTTGAATGCTCTGTTGTCAGGAGATGCAAGTCAAACTCATGGATTAGAAACCCAAGATATACACACTCAAGCTGTCGCCCTATGACTACGTTGAGCTCAGATAGAACGGAAGTGGTTGTCAAGCATGCGTTCATAACTTTGAGAATAATAATGAGTGTCATGGATCATTACATTCTTTATATTAAAGTATGAGTGAATATCTTAGAACAGAAACGAGCGTGATTAAATAGAAAACAATAGTATTGCATTAATCCATTGAAACACAGCAGAGCTCCTCACCCCCACCTAGAGGATTTAGAGACTCATGCCGTAGAAGATATAATATGAGATGTAAAATGTCATAAGTTCCAAAAATGAATCCCTAAAAGTAGTTTTTATATTAAACTAGTAACTTAGGTTTATAGAAAATGAGTAACTAAGTGCAGATAGTGTAGAAATCCACTTCCGGGGCCCACTTGATGAGGGTTTGGGCTGAGCTTCCAAGCTTCCACGTGCATATGCCTCAAAGTGGAGTTAAACGCCACCTTGGGTGCCAAAATGGGTGTTTAACGCCAAGAAGTATGCTAGTTCTGGCGTTTTACGCCAGAAAAGGGTTTCTGGCTAACGTTTAATGCCAGTTTGGGCCATCCAATCTCGGGCAAAGTATGGACTATTATACGTTGCTGGAAAGCCCAAGATGTCTACTTTTCAACACAATTGAGAGCGTGCAAATTGGGCTTCTATTACTCCAGAAAATCCACTTCGAGTGCAGGAGGGTTAGAATCCAAAAGTATCTACAGTCCTTTCTCAGCCTCTGAATTAGATTTTTGCTCAGGTCCCTCAATTTCAGCCAGAAAATACCCGAAATTATAGAAAAATACACAAACTCATAGTGAAGTTTAGAAATGTTATTTTTGAATAAAAATTAATAAAAATATAACAAAAAGTGAATGAAACATGCTAAAAACTATATGAAAACGCTACCAAAAAGCATATAAAATATCTGCTCATCAATGAGGTGTTGGGTTTCTTACCCTAGAAGAACGAGTGGAAACAGGAGGCAGGGCGGTAGGAGTGGGATCGTCGTCCGGTCTGGAATCATTGAGAGATAAAACCCTTGTGTGTTGCGTTCAAGAGGAAAACATTAGCAGTGTTGGTAGAAGGTGCATTTGTAGTGGTAGACAAAGACGAGAAAAGATTACGCCAGAGAGACATGTGATTAAAGCAACCCAAGTCAAAATACCATTTAGAATTACCTGGAGGAGTCGAAAAAGCTACAGAGGTATTACCAAAAGGGGAGAGAAGATACTGAAGAAGAGATGCAATATCAGATATAGAGACAAGAGACGAGTTGAGAGGAGCAGAGGTGGTAGATTTAGTAGTAGTAGTAACAGCAGAACGAGAATGATACTTGAGTTGATCAGGACGTGGTGGGTGAGCAAGACAAGTAGGAATCAAATGTCCCAAGGGCTTGCAATAATGGCAGAACAGCTGTGAACAATGGTAGCTAATGTGACCTTTTTGGTGGCATGTGCGACATTCAACAGAAGGACAGTCGGAGAAGAGGTGCTCGGAATGGTTACAGCCATCATGATTCACTACATCATGCTAGAAAATGAGGTAGAGGTACATGAGGTGATACCTCAAGAGCTGTACAAGGTGGTGATGACTTGCATCCTTTACCCTATTTACCTGTCTAAAAGGACCATAAAAAGAACACATATTCATTGTTTCAATGCAATTTCATGAATCAAATGATAAATATTATGGTACATTGCTTTGAAATGGGGTTTGTGTTAAATTTCAGGTGAAAAGAGCAACAAAAAGGGAAGAAAACAACAAGTAAAGCTGGGCGTGTGAAGTGGGCGTGCCACTTAGAACAAACGCCATGAAAATGAGTAGGCGTGACACGCCAGCACCAGGGCGTGGCACGCTAGTAATGATTTCAAGAGAAGAATGTTTGGGTTTTAACACGGGCGTGGCACGCCACCTGCTGGGCGTGGCACGCCAGTATCGTTTTCCATAGAGCAATGTTGAAGGCCACAAATGGGGCGTGGCATGCCAAGTCCATCACACACCATGGGCGTGCCACTTGAACCATTGGGCGTGGCACGACAGTTCATCAATCCAGAAAGGGACAACCACTTAGGCGTGCCACTTGGTATCGAAGGCGTGGCATGCCAACTCTAGCCAATCACTTGGGCGTGCCACTTGAAGAACCAGGCGTGGCATGCCAAGCTTGGAGGAGTCAACTTAAGATGGACGTGGCACGCCAGTTATTTTTTCCAGAGAGGAAATTGAAGACCCAAACACTTAGGCGTGGCACTTAGTGTCGAAGGCGTGGCACGCCAGGTATCATCCTCACTTAGGCGTGCCACTTGGGTCCCAGGCATGGCACGCCAACACTAAAGAAGACCAAGCACCAAAGTTGGGCGTGCCACTTGAGGTCGAAGGCATGGCACGCCAACTCTCACTATTCACCTAGGCGTGCCACTTGAATGCTGGGCGTGGCACGCCAGCTACCAAAGCAAGGAAGAATGCTGGGCGTGGTACGCCAGTTATGTTTTCCAGAGAAGTGAAGGAAGTATGCACAATGGGAGTGGCATGCCAGACCCTGGGCGTGGCTCCCCAGTTATATTTTCCAGAGAAAAAGATGGAGCACCTATAATGGGTGTTGCACGCCAAGACCCTGGGCGTGCCACGCTAGTTCAAAGCTCCAAGGAAGAGCCTGGGTGTGCCACTTGAAGTCCAAGGCGTGGCACGCAAGGCAAACCAATGCTTTAAGAAGAACCTGGGCGTGCCATTTGAGTTTCAAGGCATGGCACACCAGGCAAACCAATGCTTTAAGAAGAGCCTGGGCGTGCCACTTGAGGTTGAAGGCGTGGCACGCCAGGATAGCCAAGGTTCCAAGAAGATCCTGGGCGTGCCACTTGGGTTTGAAGGCATGGCACGCCAGGGATGCCAACACATGGGGCGTGCCACTTGAAGACCTGGGTGTGGCGTGCCAAGCCAAATATAGAGGCAAGGCGTGGCACGCCACTTAAATGCCAGTCACACGCCAAGCTTGAAGGTCATGTTTATTGAGTTTTCCTTTTTCCTCCAATTGTAATTTTATTTTCTCTTTTGTATTTTCTTAATTCTAGTGATAGGAATGGTATAAATACCCCCTGGAAGTACTAAAAAGGGGGTTGTATTGGATTAGCATTGCCAAGTTTAGATCTAGTTTTACTTTACACTTCATCTCTTCCCTCTCTTGTACTTTTCTTTGAGCTATGAGTAGCTAAACTCCCTCTCATTTGGAGAGGGAGCTCTATTGTACTTGATGGATTAATGATAGTGAAACCTCTTATTCTCTTCATCTTCTCTATGATTTGCTTAAGGGATTTTCGTTCTTCATTCTATCATTCAATTATCTTGGGAAAGAAAGTGAATGATCTGGGATTTTATGTGAACCTTGGAAGAGGAATCATAAAGTCATGCTTGAAAAAACTTTCACATATTGAGTAGATTTGGGTCTGGGTTGGATATAGTGACATTAAACCTCCCAGTACTTGGATCTAAGGAAGTGTGTGGTATAATCAGGGACCAAGCATATCTCTCGTCATGAGCAATTAGACCAAGGAATTGGCTGATTATCAAGATTTGAGAGATTGAGTTACCAAGGGATTGGGATTCAATCAATCATGATTGCCAAGAGGTCAATGAGTTGTATGATTGAAGATGAGATAAACTAAATTTGATCTAAAGAGATCAACATCTCCTAATCCCAATGAATTCCCCTATTTTTACCTCTCACATTCTTTATAGCTTTCTTTTACATTCTGCTAATTCTCCATTCCCATTTACTATTCCGTCATTTATATTCATGTTCTTTACGTTCTTGCCATTTACATTTTTTCATTTTATCGCTTTCCTTTATTTTCATGTTCTTTATAATTCTGCAATTTAATTTACAGTACTCAATACTCTCTACTGCATTAGATTGACTAATTAACTCATTAGCTAGCACTGCTCAATCAATCAATATCTGTGGATACGATCCCACTCCATTGTGGGTTATTACTTGACGATATTTGGTGTGCCTGTCAAAGAACGGATTCATTATTTTGTGGGTAGTGAATTTCGTTCATCAGGTGGCAGAAAAGCCCTCCACCCACGGATTCTCACATCTTATCTGTCACTTATGCAATTTAGCTAGAATTGTCATAGAGGAAGACATCCCCATTGAGGAGGACAAGCCCATCATTAAAAGAAAGATGGGGCATATAAAATAGCCTGCACAAGAGCTTGTGCAGCTGCCTCCAGTAATCCCTGAGATGCCTCAAGGGATGTATTTTTCTTCCCAACACTATTGGGATCAACTGAACACCTCTCTGGGAGAATTGAGTTCCAATATGGATCAACTGAGGTTGGAACACCAAGAGCAGTTGATGAGCGGATAATTTATACGCTTTTTGGCATTGTTTTTAGGTAGTTTTTAATAGGATCTAGCTACTTTTTAGTATATTTTATTATTCTTTAAGCAAAATTCACATTTCTGGACTTTACTATGAGTTTGTGTGTTTTTCTGTGATTTCAGGTATTTTCTGGCTAAAATTGAGGGACTTGAGCAAAAATCTGATTCAGAGGCTGAAAAAAGACTGCAGATGCTGTTGGATTCTGACCTCCCTGTACTCGAAATGGATTTTTTGGAGCTACAAAAGCCCAAATGGCGTGCTTTCAATTGCGTTGGAAACTAGACATCCTAGGCTTTCCACAAATATATAATAGTTCATACTTTGTCCGAGTTTTGATGATGCAAACTGGCATTTAAACGCCAACTTCCTGCCCTATTCTAGCGTTAAACGCCAGAAACAGGATAAAAGCTGGAGTTAAACACCCAAACTGGCATAAAAGCTGGTGTTTAACTCCAAGGAAAGTCTCTACACATGAAAGCTTCAATGCTCAGCCCAAGCACACACCAAGAGGGCCCGGAAGTGGATTTCTGCATCATTTACATATTTCTGTAAACCCTAGTAACTAGTCTAGTATAAATAGGACCTTTTACTATTGTATTAGACATCTTTGGATTATCCTTAGATCAATCTTAGACTTTTCGGAGGCTGGCCATTCAGCCATGCTTGGACCTTCATCACTTATGTATTTTCAACGGTGGAGTTTCTACACCTCATAGACTAAGGTGTGGAGCTCTGCTGTTCCTCGAGTATTAATGCAAAGTATTGTTGTTCTTCTATTCAATTCAAGCTTATTCTTATTCTAAGATATTCATTCGCACACAAGAACATGATGAATGTGCTTATCAAGTGACACTCATCACCATTCTCACCTATGAACGCGTGTCTGACAACCACTTCCGTTCTACCTAAAAACCAGCTTGAATGTATATCTCTTGGATTCCTGGTTCACGATGCATGGTTGCCTCTCCTGACAACAAAGCCTTCCATTCCGTGAGATCAAAGTCTTCGTGGTATAAGCTAGAATCAATTGGCAGCATTCTTGAGATCCGGAAAGTCTAAACCTTGTCTGTGGTATTCTGAGTAGGATCTGGGATGGGATGACTGTGACGAGTTTCAAACTCATGACTGTTAGGCGTAGTGACAAATGCAAAAGGATCACAGGATCCTATTCCAACACAAGTGAGAACTGACAGATGATTAGCCCTACGTAATGCGTAGTTGGACCATTTTCACTGAGAGGATGGGAGGTAGCCATTGACAACGGTGAAGCCCAAACATACAGCTTTCCATGGAAAGGAGTATGAATGATTGAATGAAGATAGTAGGAAAGCAAAGATTCAGAAGGGATAATGCATCTCCACACGCTTATCTAAAATTCCCACCAATGAATTACATAAGTATCTCTATCTTTATTTTATGTTTATTTATCTTTTAATTATCAAAGCTTCATAACCATTTGAATCCTCCTAACTGAGATTTACAAGATGACCATAGCTTGCTTCAAGCCGACAATCTCTGTGGGATCGACCCTTACTCACGTAAGGTATTACTTGGATGACCTAGTGCACTTGCTGGTCAGCTGTGCGAAGTTGCGAAGAGACGTGTGAATCATGGTATTGTGCACCAAGTTTTTAGAGCCATGCCTAGTGATAACAATTTCGTGCACCAGCAGTCGACCATCCTCCATGAAATAAGAGAAGATCAAAGAGTTACGAGGGAAGAGCAACAAAGGAAATGATAAGACATAAAGGATCTTAAACACTCTATTGGATCCACTAGAGGAAGCAGTAGCCGCGTCACTAAGGTGGTCACGTTCCATTCCCGTGCCTATGTTATTTTTATGTTTTTCATTGTGTTTTATTGTCTGTTTCTTGTTTCTAGTGCATGATCATCTTTAT
The DNA here is from genome assembly GCF_003086295.3 of Arachis hypogaea. Taxonomy (NCBI): domain Eukaryota; kingdom Viridiplantae; phylum Streptophyta; class Magnoliopsida; order Fabales; family Fabaceae; genus Arachis; species Arachis hypogaea. The sequence continues at coordinate 53,538,868 of NC_092039.1, read as the reverse complement.
TTATGTCTTAAAACTATGAAATATTCCATGTATCTCTCACCATGCTTAAAAGAAAAAATTTTATTTAAAAAAGAGAAGTGAGATGCATGAACTCGAGTTATATAATAAGAATGGTCCGATTATTTGAGGTGGTGGCATTACTTTTACCTTCTGAATATATGAATTAAAAGTGCATATTTGATGTTGAAGTTAAGTGTGTTAGCTCTTGAAAGAATGATGGAAAAGATGAAGTATTATTGGTAATCTGAAAAAAAACTAAATATTGATTCTTGAAGCAAGAAAAAGCAGCAAAAAGAAAAGAATGAAAAAGAGAAAGAAATTGCGAAAAAAAGACAGAAAAAGAAAAAGACAATAGCTCTTTAAACAAAAAGGCAAGAGTAAGGATCCAAAGCTTTGAGCATCAATGGTTAGGAGGGTTTAAAGAAACAAAATCTTGGCCAAAAAAGTTCAAATGAGCTCCATCCCCTAACTAAATGCTTGTGGTGTGAAGGTGTCAAGTGAAAAGCATGAGACTAAGTAGTTAAAGTTGTGATCCCAAAAGCAAAAAAGTGTGCCTAAGAATTCTGGGTACCACTATCTAGGGATTCTGGCAAAGCTAAATCACAATCCAATTAAGTGCATGTGGCGTTTATGTATCCGGTGGTAATACTGGAAAACAAAACACTTAGGGTCACGGCTAGGCTAAAAAAAAATAAGCTGTGTTCAAGAATAAAAAAACTAAACTAAAAGAGTCATAATATCATCCGGATTTTGAATTCCTAAAGATTCCAATGCTTCAAAGGATATCAAGATGCGAAAACTGTTCAGAAGTAAGTGGTTACTAGCCCTGCTCATCAATTGGAACTGAGCTTCATTGAAAATTTTGAGATTTATTGTATCCTTCTCTTCTTTCTAATCCTACTTTTTTTTGGTTGCTTGGGGACAAGCAACAGTTTAAGTTTGGTGTTCTGATGAGCGGATATTTTATACGCTTTTTGGCATCATTTTCATATTGTTTTAGTTATGTTTTGTTTAAGTTTCATTATATTTTCATAGGTTTTGGTGCAAAAGTCAGATTTTTGGATTTTACTTCGAGTTATATGTTCTGATGATTTCAGGTCATTTTGGCTGAAATTGAGGAGTTTTGGCAAAGTCTTATTCAGAGGCGAGGAAAGCGTAGCAGATGCTGTCAGATTCTGGCATCCATGCACTCAAACAAGCATTTCTGGAGTTACAGAGGTCCAAATAATGCGCTCTTAATGTATCATGGTCTATACTTTTCTTTGAAGGAGCCTACCCATATTGGGCGTTGAACGCCCATAACACCCCCTTTCTGGCGTTCAACGCCCCAAGAGGACCTAAGCCAGCGTTGAACGCCCAAAGCACCTCATTCTTGGCATTCAGTGCCACCCATGGAGCACAAGGTAGCATGGACAACCCCCTTATGGGTGTTCAATGCCCATTCCTCATGTTGGACGCCAAGGGTGGACTTTCGCACCTCTAGTCTAGTCTATCATATTTTTGTACTTCTTAGTTATTAGGTTATTATATATAGGAGAAGATCACCCATGTTTAGGATCTTCTGCCTCATCTTCTTTCATACTAATTTCTGTAACCTCTGAGCAACTAAACCTCCTAAGTTAGGGTTAGGAGCTCTGCTGATTCTCATGGATTAATAATATTACTGTTCTATTTCAATATGTCTAATTCTATTCTCTTATGCATTCTTGTTCTTCATCTCATGAATTGAGGATGAAAGAGACAGTCATCCTTGTTCTACTTGGGTTCTGTGCGAGTCCTGACTCGGATAACATAGAGATAAAGCTAGAGATTACATTGCAGATTCCAAGAGCGTACTTGGGCGACTTTGGATAAGTGACATAAAATCCTGTTGGCTGTGGATTAATGAGGTCTCTGTGGCGTTAAGGCTAGAGTCAGAGAAGCAGCATTCCCTGATCCAGAAGATCCGACCTTGTCTGTGGCATTTTGAGTAGGATCGTAAAGGGGAGTGGATTGCTTAGGGCTTCACCTTCAGCCATAGTAGGAAGCCATGGGTTAACTTGATGAGAGGACATGAGTTGCTCGGATATGGTGGATTGCTATGGTTTAGGAGAGATTAACTTGATGAGAGGACATGAGTTAATCACGTACGGCTGCCATTGAATGAATTATTCATTATTGAATTAGACAGAAAGAAAAGTTAATCCGAAAAGAATACGCATCTCCAAAGCCTTAACTGAATCTCTATCATTGTCTTTACACCAACCTGGTATTGCTTTTCCTTTATTATTTTATTTATGCTTTTAAACAAACAATCATCTTTTCTAATTGTCTGACTAAGATCTACAAGATAGTCATTGCTTGCTCAATCCAACAATCTCCGTGGGATTTGACCTCACTCACTTGAGGTATTACTTGGACGACCCGGTGCACTTGCCGGTCCATCTGTGCGAAGTTTGCGGAATTTAATTTCGTGCACCACTAATCTTGCTAAGGCTATTGCTGAAAATAAAAAATTGCATGAAAACATAAAGTCTTTGAATTCTGATTTATCAAAATTTGTTCAAAGATCTAGTAACTTGGATAAAATTTTTGCTATTCAAAGACTCTTTCACAAAAAACTGGTTTGGGATATCAAGAAAGAAATTCTACAGCTTTTAAAAATTAGTTTCATGAAGCTTCCTCTTCATATAATCAAAACAGAAAAATTTCACACTATTCTCAAAATTCACCAAAGAAAAATTTTACACTATTGTGCTGAACTACAATGTCCTTGGGTAGCCAAGAAAAAATCACATCAAAGGATCTGATGAGCGGATAATTTATACGCTTTTTGGCATTATTTTTAGATAGTTTTTAGTATAATCTAGCTATTTTTAGGGATGTTTTCATTAGTTTTTATGCTAAATTCACATTTCTGGACTTTACTATGAGTTTGTGTGTTTTTCTGTGATTTCAGGTAATTTCTGGCTGAAATTGAGGGACCTGAGCAAAACTTTGATAGAAGGCTAACAAAGGACTGCTGATGATGTTGGATTCTGACCTCCCTGCACTCGAAATGGATTTTCGGGAGCTATAGAACTCCAAATGGCGTGCTCTTAACGGCGTTGGAAAGTAGACATCCAGAGCTTTCCATCAATATATAATAGTCCATACTTTATTCGTGATTAGATAATGTAAACTGGCGCTCAATGCCAGTTCCATGCTGTATTCTGGAGTCAAACGCCAGAAACACATCACAAACCAGAGTTGAACGCCAAAAAATACGTTACAACTTGGCGTTCAACTCCAAAGAAGCCTCTGCACGTGTAAAGCTCGAGCTCAACCCAAGCACACACCAAGTGGGCCCCGAAAGTGGATTTCTGCATCAATTACTTACTTTTGTAAACCCTAGTAGCTAGTCTAGTATAAATAGGACATTTTATTATTGTATTAGACATCCTGGATCCTGGATTGTATTTTTTGATCCTGTGATCACGTTTTGGGGGCTGGCCATTCAGCCATGCCTGAACCTTTATCACTTATGTATTTTCAATAGTGGAGTTTCTACACGCCATAGATTAAGGGTGTGGAGCTCTGCTGTACCTCGAGTTTTAATGCAATTACTACTATCTTTTATTTAAATTCAATCTTATTTCTGTTCTAAGATACTACTCATACTTCAACTTGATGGATGTGATGATCCGTGACACTCATCATCATCCGTCCTTATGAACGCGTGCCTGACAACCACTTCCGTTCTACAAGCGAAAGCTAGAGTGTGTATCTCTTGGATTCCTGATGCACGACACATGGTTGCCCTCGCCTGACAACCGAGCCTTCCATTCCATGAGATCAGAGTCTTTGTGGTATAAGCTAGAATTGATGGCGGCATTCATGAGAATACGGAAAGTCTAAACCTTGTCTATGGTATTCCGAGTAGGATTCCGGGATTGAATGACTGTGACGAACTTCAAACTCGTGATTGTTGGGCGTGATGACAAACGCAAAAGAATCAAGGGATTCTATTCTGACATGATCGAGAACTGACAGATGATTAGCCGTGCCCTGACAGAACATTTGGACCTTTTTCACTGAGAGGATGGGATGTAGCCATTGACAACGGTGATGCCCTACATACAGCTTGCCATGTGATGAGCGGATAATTTGTACACTTTTTGGCATTGTTTTTAGTATGTTTTTGGTATGATCTAGTTAGTTTTTAGTATATTTTTATTAGTTTTTAGTTAAAATTCACTTTTCTGGACTTTACTATGAGTTTGTGTATTTTTCTGTGATTTCAGGTATTTTCTGGCTGAAATTGAGGGATCTGAGCAAAAATCTGATCCAGAGACTCAAAAGGACTACAGATGCTGTTGGATTCTGACCTCCCTGCACTCGAAGTGAATTTTCTGGAGCTACAGAAACCCAATTGGCGCGCTCTCAACGGCGTTGTAAAGTAGACATCCTGGGCTTTCCAGCAATATATGATAGTCCATACTTTGCCCAAGATTTGATGGCCCAAACCGGCGTTCAAAGTCACCCTCAGAAATTCCAGCGTTAAACGCCGGAACTGGCACCTAAATGGGAGTTAAACGCCCAAAGTGGCATAAAAGCTGGCGTTTAACTCCAAGAAGAGTCTCTACAGGAAATTGTTTCATTGCTCAGCCCAAGCACACACCAAGTGGGCCCGGAAGTGGATTTTTATGTCTTTTACTCATCTCTGTACACCCTAGGCTACTAGTTTTCTATAAGTAGGACCTTTTATTATTGTATTATCATCTTGGTTCTTCTAGTTCCCTCTCTGGGGCCGAAACCAATGATCACTTTTGTTCTTATGTATTTTCAATGGTGGAGTTTCTACACACCATAGATTAAGGTGTGGAGCTCTGCTGTACCTCGAGTATTAATGCAATTACTATTGTTCTTCCATTCAATTCCGCTTGTTCTTTGTCTAAGATATCACTTGTTCTTCAACTTGATGAATGTGATGATCCGTGACACTCATCATCATTCTCACCCATGAACAAGGTGACTGACAACCACTCTTGTTCTACAAGCGATCAAGGCTCTAGTGAATATCTCTTGGATTCCTGATTGCACGATGCATGGTTGATCGCCTGACAACCGAGTGCTCGTCTGACAAACGAGCCAACCATTCCGTGAGATCAGAGTCTTCGTGGTATAGGCGAGAACTGATGGCGGCATTCAAGAGAATCCGGAAGGTCTAACCTTGTCTGTGGTATTCTGAGTAGGATTCAATGATTGAATGACTGTGACGTGCTTCAAACTCCTGAAGGCGGGGCGTTAGTGACAGACGCAAAAGAATCATTGGATTCTATTCCGGCCTGATTGAGAACCGACAGATGAATTCCGCTATGCTGTGACAGAGCATATGCAATCGCTTTCACTGAGAGGATGGGAGGTAGCCACTGACAACGGTGAAACCCTTGCTTAAGCTTGCCATGGAAAGGAATAAGAAGGATTGGATGAAGACAGTAGGAAAGCAGAGAGACGGAAGGGAAGGCATCTTCATGCGCTTATCTGAAGTTCCTACCAATGAATTACATAAGTATCTCTATCTTTACCTTTGTGTTATTTTCGTTTATCATCATACATCCATTTGAGTTTGCCTGACTAAGATTTACAAGATGACCATAGCTTGCTTCAATACTAACAATCTCCGTGGGATCGACCCTTACTCGCGTAAGGTTTATTACTTGGACGACCCAGTGCACTTGCTGGTTAGTTGTGCGAAGTTGTGTAATGCCATGGTATTGAGCTACCAAGTTTTTGGGGTTCATGACCGGGGATTATGAGAGTTGTGAAAAAGTATTGTTCACAATTTCGCGCACCAAGTTTTTGGCGCCGTTGCCGGGGATTGTTCAAGTTTTGAGCAAGCTTTTGGTAACATCAGTGCCAAGATCCGGCAACAACACCAAGTTTTTGGCGCCGTTGCCGGGGATTGTTCAAGTTTGGACAACTGACGGTTCATCTTGTTGCTTAGATTAGGTATTTTTTTTCTTCAGAGTTCTTAAGAATGAATTCTAGTGTTTCAAGGTGATGTTTTTATCATCACCAAAGCTGATTGATCTTCATCAATTTAGCTCTTGAATGCAATGTTCTGCTGAAGCTTGGCTAGCCATGTCTAATTTCTTTAGACTAAAGCTTTAGACTAACATTGCATGATTCCTGGAATTCTCATTAAGAATTTTGATACCTTTATTTTCTTTTCCACTTAATTTTCGAAAAACACAAAAAAAAAAAATCAGAAAAATCATAAAATTCAAAAATTTCTTGTTTGAGTCTAGTGTCTCATCCTAAGTTTGGTGTCAATTGCATGCATTCATTCATGTGTCTTAAGGATCTTCAAGTAATTCTTGATGATTTCTTACTTTGATCTTTGAATTCTCTTGACTTGAGTGTTTATGTGTCTCATATGCATTCTCATTAGTGTCAGTAGTATACAAACTGCTAAGTTTGGTGTCTTGCATGCATTATTATTTGATTCTTGTTGCATTTTAATTTTTCCTTATTATTAAAAATCCAAAAATATTTGTCATTTGTGTCTTCTCATGTCAACAATACAGAGAATTGAAGATTCAGAACATACAGCAGAGGAATTGTACAGAAAAAGCTGGGCGTTCAAAACGCCCAGTGAAGAAGGACAGACTGGCGTTTAAACGCCAGCCAGGGTGCCTGGTTGGGCGTTTAACGCCCAAAAGGGTAGCATTTTGGGCGTTAAACGCCAGAATGTGCACCATTCTGGGCGTTTAACGCCAGGATGGCTAGAAGGGAAGATTTTGTTTTCAAATCAAATTTTTTATAAGTTTTCAAAATCTTTTCAAAATCAAATCTTTTTCAAATCAAATCTTTTCAATCAAAAGTTTTCAAAATCAATTTCTTTCCTTTTTCAAAGATACTTACTAACAATTAATGATTTGATTGAACATTTTAAGTATGTTGCCTTTTCTGTTGAGAAAGGTTTAATGTTTGAATCATATCTTTTCTTGTTAGGCAAGTCATTAATTTTTAAAATCAAATCTTTTTAAAATTGTTTTCAAATCATATCTTTTCAATCATATCTTTTTAAAACCATGACTTTTCAATCAAATCTTTTTAATCACATCTTTTTCAAAATAGTTTTCAATCAAATCTTTTTGATTTCTAATTTCAAAATCTTTTTCAAAAATCACTTGATTTCTTTTCCACTTTTAATTTTCGAAAATCAATTAAAGTTTTTCAAAAATATTTTTCAAAATCTTTTACTTAATTTTCGAAAATTACTTCCCTTCTTCTCACATCCTTCTATTATTGGAGTACCACTCCTTCTCAATACACAATTCGAACTCCATCTAATTAAGTTCGAATTTTCCACTTCTGTCTTCTACTCTTCTTTTCCTCTGACACCTAAAGGAATCTCTATACTGTGACATAGAGGATTCCACATTTTCTTGTTCCCTTCTCTTTCTTATGAGCAGGAGCAAAGACAAAGGCATTTTTGTTGAGGCTGACCCTGAACCTGAAAGAACCTTGAAGAGAAAGCTAAGAGAAGCCAAAGCACAACTCTCTTTAGAAAACCTGAACGAATTCTTCAAGGAAGAAGAACTCATGGCAGCCGAAAACAACAACAATGCCAACAATGCAAGGAAGGTGCTGGGTGACTTTACTGCACCTACTCCCGACTTCTATGGGAGAAGCATCTCTATCCCTGCCATTGGAGCAAACAACTTTGAGCTTAAGCCTCAATTAGTTTCTCTAATGCAACAGAATTGCAAGTTCCTTGGACTTCCATTGGAAGATCCCCATCAGTTTTTAGCTGAGTTCTTGCAAATCTGTGACACTGTCAAGACTAATGGGGTTGACCCTGAGGTCTACAGACTTATGCTATTCCCTTTTGCTGTAAGAGACAGAGCTAGAACATGGTTGGACTCTCAACCTAAAGAAAGCCTGGACTCTTGGGAAAAGCTAGTCAATGCCTTCTTGGCAAAGTTCTTTCCACCTCAAAAATTGAGTAAGCTTAGAGTGGAAGTCCAAACCTTCAGACAGAAGGAAGGAGAATCCCTCTATGAAGCTTGGAAAAGATACAAACAATTGATCAGAAAGTGTCCCACTGATATGCTTTCTGAATGGAGCATCATAGGTATTTTTTATGATGGTCTCTCTGAACTGTCCAAAATGTCTTTGGATAGCTTTGCAGGAGGATCTCTTCATCTGAAGAAGACACCTACTGAAGCTCAAGAACTGATTGAAATGGTTGCAAATAACCAATTCATGTACACTTCTGAAAGAAATCCTGTGAACAATGGGACTAGTCAGAAGAAAGGAGTTCTTGAGATTGACACTCTGAATGCCATATTGGCTCAGAACAAAATATTGACTCAACAAGTCAATATGATTTCTCAAAGTCTGTCTGGAATGCAAAATGCACCAAGCAGTACTAAGGAAGCTTCATCTGAGGAAGAAGCTTATGATCCTGAGAACCCTTCAATAGAAGAGGTGAATTACATGGGAGAACCCTATGGAAACACCTACAATCCTTCATGGAGGAATCATCCAAATCTTTCATGGAAGGATCAACAGAGACCTCAACAAGGTTTCAATAACAATAATGGTGGAAGAAACAGGTTTAGCAATAGCAAGCCTTTTCCATCATCTTCTCAACAACAGACAGAGAGTTCTAAGCAGAATACCTCTGACTTAGCAACCATGGTCTCTGATCTAATCAAAACCACTCAAAGTTTCATGACTGAAACTAGGTCCTCCATTAGGAATTTGGAAGGACAAGTGGGTCAGCTGAGCAAGAAAATTACTGAACTCCCTCCTAGTACTCTCCCAAGCAATACAGAAGAAAATCCAAAAGGAGAGTGCAAGGCCATCAACATGGCCGAATTCTGGGAGGAAGAAGAGGCAGTGAACACCACTGAGGAAAACCTCACTGGACGTCCACTGGCCTCCAATGAGTTCCCCAATGAGGAACCATGGGAATCTGAGGCTCAAACTGAGACCATAGAGATTCCATTGGACTTACTTCTGCCATTCATGAGCTCTGATGAGTATTCTTCCTCTGAAGAGGATGAGTATGTCACTGAAGAGCAAGTTGCCAAATACCTTGGAGCAATCATGAAGCTGAATGACAAGTTATTTGGAAATGAGACTTGGGAGGATGAACCTCCTTTGCTCACCAAAGAACTGAATGACTTGTCTAGGCAGAAACTGCCTCAAAAGAGGCAGGATCCTGGGAAGTTTTCTATACCTTGTACCATAGGCACCATGACCTTCAAGAAGGCCTTGTGTGACTTAGGGTCAAGTGTAAACCTCATGCCCCTCTCTGTAATGGAGAAGTTAGGGATCTTTGAGGTGCAAGCTGCAAAAATCTCACTAGAGATGGCAGACAACTCAAGAAAACAAGCCTATGGACTTGTAGAGGATGTTCTGGTAAAGGTTGAAGACCACTACATCCCTACTGATTTCATAGTCCTAGAGACTGGGAAGTGCATGGATGAATCCATCATCCTTGGCAGACCCTTCCTAGCCACAGCAAAGGCTGTGATTGATGTTGATAGAGGAGAGTTGATCATTCAAGTGAATGAAGAATCCTTGGTGTTTAAGGCCCAAGGATATCCCTCTGTCATCATGGAGAGGAAGCATGAAGAGCTTCTCTCAAAACAGAGCCAAACAGAGCCCCCACAGTCAAACTCTAAGTTTGGTGTTGGGAGGCCACAACCAAACTCTAAGTTTGGTGTTGAACCCCCACATTCAAACTCTAAATTTGGTGTTGGGAGGTTCCAACACGGTTCTGAGTATCTGTGAGGCTCCATGAGAGTCCTCTGTCAAGCTAATGACAATAAAGAAGCGCTTGTTGGGAGGCAACCCAATGTTTTATAATTAACTATTTTCTTTTGTTATTTTATGTCTTTTGTAGGTTGATGATCATAAGAAGTCACAAAATCCATGAAAAAAGCAAAAACAGAATGAAAAACAGGAAGAAAACCAGCACACCCTGGAGGACGCACCCACTGGCGTTTAAACGCCAGTGAGGTTAGCTGGTGAGCGTTTAACGCCCAGTCTGGCACCATTCTGGGCGTTTAACGCCAGAAAGGGGCACCAGACTGGCGTTAAACGCCAGGAAAGGGCAAGAACCTGGCGTTAAACGCCAGAAATGGGCACCAGCCCGGCGTTTAACGCCAGAATTGGCTTAAAACGTGTTTTTGAATGCCATTTGGTGCAGGGATGACTTTTCCTTGACACCTAAGGATCTGTGGACCCCACAGGATCCCCACCAACCCTACCACCCTCTCTCTTCTTCACCCATTCACCAATCACCTCAACACCTCTTCCCCCAAAACCCCTCACCTATCAAATCCCATCTTTCTCTTCACCACCCACATCCATCCTTCATTTTCTCACACCCTAAACACTACTTCTCCCCCTTTTGGCCGAACCACAAAGCCATCTCCCTCTCCTCCATTTCTTCTTCTTCTACTCTCTTCTTTCTTCTTTTGCTCGAGGACGAGCAAACATTTTAAGTTTGGTGTGGTAAAAGCATTGCTTTTTGTTTTTCCATAACCATTTATGGCATCCAAGGCCGGAGAAACCTCTAAAAAGAGGAAAGGGAAGGCAAAAGCTTTCACCTCCGAGTCAGGGGAGATGGAGAGATTCATCTCAAGAGTGCATCAAGACCACTTCTATGAAGTTGTGGCCATGAAGAAGGGTCAACTTTGATCAAAGGTTGGACCAAGTCCTCATAGACATTTGTGAAGAGGGCGTTCAATAAAAGAGAGATTCAAGAGGGAAGCCGGTTCAACTGAGAAGGCATGACCTCAAGCCCATCACTAAGAAAAGGATGGAGCAACAAAGACAAGGAAGAGACATTGAGGAGCTCAAGCACTCCATAGGATCTTCAAGAGGAAGAACAAAGCCGCCATCACTAAGGTGGACCCGTTCTTTAATCTCCTTGTTCTTTATTTTCTTGTTTTTCGAATTTTATGCTTATGTTTATCTATGTTTGTGTCTTGTGATCATTAGTATCTTAGTGTCTATGCCTTAAAGTTATGAATGTCCTATGAATCCATCACCTTTCTTAAATGAAAACTGTTTTTATTACAAAAGAACAAGAAGTACAGGATTTCAAATTCATCTTTAAAACTAGCTTAATTAGTTTGATGTGGTGACAATACTTTTTGTTTTCTGAATGTATGCTTGAACAGTGCATATGTCTTTTGAATTTGTTGTTCATGAATGTTAAAATTGTTGGCTCTTGAAAGAATGATGAAAAAGGAGACATGTTACTGAGGATCTGAAAAATCATCAAAATGATTCTTGAAGCAAGAAAAAGCATTTCTATTCAAAAAAAAAGAGAAAAACGAAAAAAAAAAGAGAGAAGGAAATAAAGTTGTGATCCAAGGCAATAGGAGTGTGCTTAAGAACCCTGGACACCTCTAATTGGGGACTTTAGCAAAGCTGAGTCACAATCTGAAAAGGTTCACCCAATTATGTGTCTGTGGCATGTATGTATCCGGTGGTAATACTGGAAGACAGAGTGCTTTGGGCCACAGCCAAGACTCAATAACTAGCTATGTTCAAGAATCATCATACTTAACTAGGAGAATCAATGACACTATCTGGATTCTGAGTTCCTAAAGAAGCCAATCATTCTGAATTTCAAAGGATAAAGTGAGATGCCAAAACTGTTCGGAGGCAAAAAGCTACTAGTCCCGCTCATCTAATTTGGAGATAAGTTTCATTGATAATTTGGAGTCTATAGTATATTCTCTTCTTTTTATCTTATTTGATTTTCAGTTGCTTGGGGACAAGCAACAATTTAAGTTTGGTGTTGTGATGAGCGGATAATTTGTACACTTTTTGGCATTGTTTTTAGTATGTTTTTGGTATGATCTAGTTAGTTTTTAGTATATTTTTATTAGTTTTTAGTTAAAATTCACTTTTCTGGACTTTACTATGAGTTTGTGTGTTTTTCTGTGATTTCGGGTATTTTCTGGCTGAAATTGAGGGATCTGAGCAAAAATCTGATCCAGAGACTCAAAAGGACTGCAGATGCTGTTGGATTCTGACCTCCCTGCACTCGAAGTGAATTTTCTGGAGCTACAGAAGCCCAATTGGCGCGCTCTCAAAGGCGTTGGAAAGTAGACATCCTGGGCTTTCCAGCAATATATGATAGTCTATACTTTGCCCAAGATTTGATGGCCCAAACCGGCGTTCAAAGTCACCCTCAGAAATTCCAGCGTTAAACGCCGGAACTGGCACCTAAATGGGAGTTAAACGCCCAAACTGGCATAAAAGCTGGCGTTTAACTCCAAGAAGAGTCTCTACACGAAATTGCTTCATTGCTCAGCCCAAGCACACACCAAGTGGGCCCGGAAGTGGATTTTTATGTCTTTTACTCATCTCTGTACACCCTAGGCTACTAGTTTTCTATAAGTAGGACCTTTTATTATTGTATTATCATCTTGGTTCTTCTGGTTCCCTCTTTGGGGCCGAAACCAATGATCACTTTTGTTCTTATGTATTTTCAACGGTGGAGTTTCTACAAACCATAGATTAAGGTGTGGAGCTCTGCTGTACCTCGAGTATTAATGCAATTACTATTGTTCTTCCATTCAATTCCGCTTGTTCTTTGTCTAAGATATCACTTGTTCTTCAACTTGATGAATGTGATGATCCGTGACACTCATCATCATTCTCACCCATGAACAAGGTGACTGACAACCACTCTTGTTCTACAAGCGATCAAGGCTCTAGTGAATATCTCTTGGATTCCTGATTGCACGATGCATGGTTGATCGCCTGACAACCGAGTGCTCGTCTGACAAACGAGCCAACCATTCCGTGAGATCAGAGTCTTCGTGGTATAGGTGAGAACTGATGGCGGCATTCAAGAGAATCCGGAAGGTCTAACCTTGTCTGTGGTATTCTGAGTAGGATTCAATGATTGAATGACTGTGACGTGCTTCAAACTCCTGAAGGCGGGGCGTTAGTGACAGACGCAAAAAAATCATTGGATTCTATTCCGGCCTGATTGAGAACCGACAGATGAATTCCGCTATGCTGTGACAGAGCATATGCAATCACTTTCACTGAGAGGATGGGAGGTAGCCACTGACAACGGTGAAACCCTTGCTTAAGCTTGCCATGGAAAGGAATAAGAAGGATTGGATGAAGACAGTAGGAAAGCAGAGAGACGGAAGGGAAGGCATCTTCATGCGCTTATCTGAAGTTCCTACCAATGAATTACATAAGTATCTCTATCTTTACCTTTGTGTTATTTTCGTTTATCATCATACATCCATTTGAGTTTGCCTGACTAAGATTTACAAGATGACCATAGCTTGCTTCAATACTAACAATCTCCGTGGGATCGACCCTTACTCGCGTAAGGTTTATTACTTGGACGACCCAGTGCACTTGCTGGTTAGTTGTGCGAAGTTGTGTAATGCCATGGTATTGAGCTACCAAGTTTTTGGGGTTCATGACCGGGGATTATGAGAGTTGTGAAAAAGTATTGTTCACAATTTCGCGCACCACCATGGAAAGGAGTAAGAAGGATTGGATGAAGGAAATAGGAAAGCAGAGATTCAGAAGGAGCATATCATCTTCATACGCCTATCTGAAATTCCCATCGATGATCTACATAAGTATTTCTATCTTTATTTTCTATTTATTTATTATTATTATTCGAAAACTCCATAACCATTTATTATCCGCCTGACTGAGATTTACAAGATGACCATAGCTTGCTTCATACTAACAATCTCCGTGGGATCGACCCTTACTCACGTAAGGTTTATTACTTGGACGACCCAGTGCACTTACTGGTTAGTTGTGCGAGGTTGTGAAGAAAGTGCTGAGTTATAAACGCGCATACCAAGTTGAAATCCATTATTAGAGATCACAATTTCGTGCACCATGTTTTTGGCGCCGTTGCCGGGGATCGTTCGAGTTTGGACAACTGACGGTTCATCTTGTTGCTCAGATTAGGTAATTTTCTTTTTGTTTTATTTTCAAAAGAAAAAATTTCAAAAAAATTTATCCCTATGGCTTCAGAATTTTTTCGAAAAAAATATTTTAATTGAAAATAAATTATTCTTTGGCTTCAGAATTTTTAAGAATGGATTCTAGAGTTTCATGAAGCATGTTGAATCCTAGCCGGCTGTAAAGCCATATCCAAATCCTTTTGGAATGAGACTTTAACTAATCACCTCAATGCATGTAATGCCATCCTAAAGCTGGATGGCTATTAAGCCATGTCCAACCCTTGGATTGGAGCTTTAGGCTAACATTGAAAGATTCCTGGAATTCTTCTTAAAAATTTTGAATTTCTTATTTTCTTTTTCCTATATGTTTTTCAAAAAATATATACAAAAATCCAAAAAAATCATAAAAACATAAAAATAAAAAAAATTTGTGTTTCTTGTTTGAGTCTTGAGTCAATTTTTAAGTTTGGTGTCAATTGTATATTCATCTTGTTCTTGTATTTTTCGAAAATTCATGCATTCATAGTGTTCTTCATGATCTTCAAGTTGTTCTTGGTAAGTCTTCTTGTTTGATCTCTAAATTTTCTTGTTTTGTGTCTTTTGTTGTTTTTCATGTGCATTTTTGCATTCATGCATTTTTGCATTCATAGTGTCTAAGCATTAAAGATTTCTAAGTTTGGTGTCTTGCATGTTTTCTTTGCATCAAAATTTTTCAAAAATATGTTTTTGACGTTCATCATGATCTTCAAAGTGTTCTTGGTGTTCATCTTGACATTCATAGTATTCTTGCATGCATCATTGGTTTTGATCCAAAATTTTCATGTTTTGGGTCATGATTGTGTTTTTATCTCTCATCATTAAAAATTCAAAAAAATAAAAAATATATCTTTTCCTTATTTCTCTCAAAATTTTGAAAGTTTGGGTTGACTTAGTCAAAAAATTTTAAAATTAGTTGTTTCTTGTAATTCAAGTCAAATTTCCAAATTTTAAAAATCTTATCTTTTTCTAAAACTTTTTCAAAAATGAAATCTTTTTCATTTTTCTTACTAATTTTCGAAAATTTCTTTTTAAAAAAATATTTTTCAAAAATATTTTTCTTAATTTTATCTTTATTTTTGAAAATTATGCTAACAATTAATATGATTGATTCAAAAATTTGAAGTTTGTTACTTTCTTGTTAAGAAATGTTCAATCTTTAAATTCTAGAATCTTATCTTTTAGTTTCTTGTTAGTCAAGTAATCAATTTTAAATTTTAAAAATTAAATCTTTTTAATCATATCTTTTTATCATATCTTTTATATCATATCTTTTTCAAAATTTTATCTTTTTCAAAAATTTGATTTTAAAATATCTTTTCTAACTTATTAACTTCTTATCTTTTTAAATTGACTTTCAAATCTTTTTCAACTAACTATTTGACTTTTTGTTTATTTCTTATCTTTTTTTTTTCAAAACCACCTAACAACTTTTCTATCTCTAATTTTCAAAAATACCTCCCACTTTTTCAAAAATTCTTTTTAATTAATTAATTGTTTCAAATTTTAATTTTAATTTTAATTCCCCTTTAATTTTCGAAAATCATTAACTCCTCTTCAAAAGTTGTTTTCGAAAACTTCTCTCTCTCATCTTATTCTATTTATTTATTCATTTACTAACACTTCTCTTCATCTCTAATCTCTACCCCTATCCTCACCCTTGTGTTTGGATTATTCATTCTTCTTCACTCTTATTCCATTTCTTCTTCTACTAACATAAAAGAATCTCTATACTATGACATAGAGGATTCCTCTTCTTTTTCTATTCTCCTCTCTTTCATATGAGCAGGAACAAGGAAAAAGGCATTCTTGTTGAAGATGATCCAGAACCTGAAAGGACTCTGAAGAGGAAACTAAGAGAAGCTAAATTACAACAATCCAGAGACAACCTTACTGAAATTTTTGAACAAGAAAAGGAGATGGCAGCCGAACCCAATAACAATAATGCAAGAAGGATGCTTGGTGATTATACTACACCTACTTCCAAGTTTGATGGAAGAAGCATCTCAATCCCTGCCATTGGAGCAAACAATTTTGAGCTGAAACCTCAACTAGTTGCTCTAATGCAACAAAACTGCAAGTTTCATGGACTTCCATCAGAAGATTCCTACCAGTTTTTAACTGAGTTCTTGTAGATCTATGAGACTGTTAAGACTAATGGAGTAGATCCTGAAGTCTACAGGCTCATGCTTTTCCCTTTTGCTGTAAGAGACAGAGCTAGAACATGGTTGGACTCATAACCTAAGGATAGCCTGGACTCTTGGGATAAGCTGGTCACGGCCTTCTTGGTTAAGTTCTTTCCTCCTCAAAAGCTGAACAAGCTTAGAGTAGATGTTCAGAGCTTCAAGCAAAAAGATGGTGAATCCCTCTATGAAGCTTGGGAAAGATATAAGCATATGACCAAAATGTGTCCTTCTGACATGTTTTCAGAATGGACCATGATAGATATATTCTATTATGGTCTGTCTGAGTTCTCTAAGATGTCACTGGACCACTCTATAGGTGGATCCATTCACCTAAAGAAAACGCCTGCAGAAGCTCAGGAACTTATTGAAATGGTTGCAAATAACCAATTCATGTACACTTCTGAGAGGAATTCCGTGAATAATGGGACGACTCAGAGGAAGGGAGTTCTTGAAATTGATGCTCTGAATGCCATATTGGCTCAGAACAAAATGTTGACTCAGCAAGTCAACATGATTTCTCAAAGTCTGAATGGATGGCAAAATGCATCCAACAGTACTAAAGAGGCATCTTCTGAAGAAGAAGCTTATGATCCTGAAAACCCTGCAATGGCAGAGGTAAATTACATGGGTGAACCTTATGGAAACATCTATAATTCTTCATGGAGAAATCATCCAAATTTCTTATGGAAGGATCAACAAAAGCCTCAACAAGGCTTTAATAATGGTGGAAGAAACAGGTTTAGCAATGGAAAGCCTTTTCCATCATCTTCTCAGCAGCAGACAGAGAATATTGAGCAGAGCACCTCTAACATAGCAAACATAGTCTCTGATCTGTGTAAGGCCACTTTAAGTTTTATAAGTGAAACAAGGTCCTCCATCAGAAATTTGGAGGCACAAGTGGGCCAGCTGAGTAAGAAAGTCACTGAAACTCCTCCTAGTACTCTCCCAAGCAATACTGAAGAGAATCGAAAAAGAGAGTGCAAGGCCATTGACATAATCAACATGGCCGAACCTAGAGAGGAAGGAGAGGACGTGAATCCCAATGAGGAGGACCTCAAAGGACGTCTCTCAAGCAAGAAGGAGTTCCCTATTGAGGACCCAAGGGAATCTGAGGCTCATATAGAGACCATAGAGATCCCATTAAACCTTCTTCTGCCATTCATGAGCTCTGAAGACTATTCTTCCTCTGAAGAGGAAGAAGATGTAACTGGAGAGCAAGTTGCTCAATATCTAGGAGCCATTATGAAGCTAAATGCCATGTTGTTTGGTAATGAGACTTGGGAAGGTGAACCTCCCTTGCTCATTAGTGAACTAGATAAATGGGTTCAGCAAACTCTACCTCAAAAGAAGCAAGATCCTGGTAGATTCTTAATACCCTGTACCACAGGCACCATGACCTTTGAAAAGGCTCTGTGTGACCTAGGGTCAGGCATAAATCTTATGCCACTCTCTGTAATGGAGAAGCTGGGGATCATTGAGGTACAACCTGCCATATTCTCATTACAATTGGCAGACAAGTCAGTAAGACAAGCTTATGGATTGGTAGAGGACGTGTTAGTAAAGGTTGAAGGCCTTTACATCCCTGCTGATTTCATAATCTTAGACACTAGGAAGGAGGATGATGAACGCATCATCCTTGGAAGACCTTTCCTAGCCACAGCAGGAGCTGTGATATATGTTAACAGAGGAGAATTAGTCCTTCAATTGAATGGGGACTACCTTTTATTTAAGACTCAAGGGTGTTCTTCTGTATACATGGAGAGGAAGCATGAAAAGCTTCTCTCAGTACAGAGTCAAACAAAGCCCCCACAATCAAGCTCTAAGTTTGGTGTTGGGAGGCCACAGCCAAACTCTAAGTTTGGTGTTGGGAGTCTACAACATTGACCTGATCACCTGTGTGGCTCCATGAGAGCCCACTGTCAAGCTATTGACATTAAAGAAGCACTTATTGGGAGGCAACCCAATTTTTATTTGTCTAATTTTATTTTTCTTTTATTGTTCTTTAATATTTTATTAGGTTCATGATCATGTGGAGTCACGAAAAAATACTAAAATTAAAAACAGAATCAAAAATAGCAGAAGAAAAATCACACTCTGGAGGAAGGACTTACTGGCGTTCAAATGCCAGTAAGGAGCATCTGGCTGGCGTTCAATGCCAAAACAGAGCATGGATCTGGCGTTGAACGCCAAAAACAAGCAGCATCCTGGCGTTTGAACACCAGGAATATACCCTGAGGAGAGCTGGCGCTGAACGCTAGAAACATGCTGCAATTGGGCGTTGAACGCCTAAAATAAGCATCACTTCGGTGTTTAAACGCCAGAATTGTATGCAAAGGCATTTTGCATGCCTAATTGGTGTGCAGGGATGTAAATCCTTGACACCTCAGGATCTGTGGATCCCACAGGATCATCCCAGCATCTGTAGACCCCATAGGATCCCAACCTACCTCTACTCACCTTCTCTCCTCTTCTTCACATTCATCCTCTTTTCCCCATAAACACTCTTCCCCAAAAGCCCTTCACCAATCTCCTCAATCTCTCTTTCCAATTACCCACCTTCACCACTCTCATCCATCCACTCCTTGGCATAAACCCCACCTACCTTCAAAATTCAAAATTTTTTTCCCAGCCAAACCCACCCTAAATAGCCGAACCTACTCCCTCTCCCCTCACTATATAAACCCCTCCATTCTTCTTCATTTCGCACAACACAACCCTCACTTCTATACCTTGGCCGAATACACCTCCCCCCCTCTCTCCTCCATATTTTCTCTTCCTCTTCTTCTTTTCTTTCTTCTCTTGCTCGAGGGCGAGCAATATTCTAAGTTTGGTGTGGTAAAAGCATAGCTTTTTGTTTTTCCATAACCACCTATGGCACCTAAGACCGGAGAAACCTCTAGAAAAGCGAAAGGGAAGACAAAAGCTTCCACCTCTGAGTCTTGGGAGATGGAGAAACTCAACTCTAAAGCTCATCAAGACCACTTTTATGATGTTGTGGCCAAGAAGAAGGTGATCCCCGAGGTCCCTTTCAAACTCAAGAAAAATGAGTATCCGAAGATCCGACATGAGATCCAAAGAAGAGGTTGGGAAGTTCTGACCAACCCCATTCAACAAGTCAGAATCTTAATGGTTCAAGAGTTTTATGCCAATGCATGGATCACTAGGAACCATGACCAAAGTATGAACCCGAATCCAAAGAATTATCTTACAATGGTTCGGGGGAAATACTTAGATTTTAGTCCGGAAAATGTGAGGTTGGCGTTCAACTTGCCTACAATGCAAGAAAATGCACGCCCCTACACTAGAAGGGTCAACTTTAATCAAAGGTTGGACCAAGTCTTTATGGACATATGTGTGGAAGGAGCTCAATAGAAAAGAGACTCCAAAGGCAAGCCGATTCAATTAAGAAGACTGGACCTCAAGCCTGTGGCTAGAGGATGGTTGGAGTTCATCCAACGCTCCATTATCCCTACTAGCAACTGATCTGAAGTTACTGTGGATCGGGCCATCATTATTCATAGCATCATGATTGGAGAGGAAGTAGAAGTTCATGAAGTCATCTCCATTGAATTCTACAAAATAGCCGAAAAGCTGATGAGCGGATAATTTATACGCTTTTTGGCATTATTTTTAGGTAGTTTTTAGTATGATCTAGCTACTTTTAGGGATGTTTTCATTAGTTTTTATGTTAAATTCACATTTCTGAACTTTACTATGAGTTTGTGTGTTTTTCTGTGATTTCAGGTATTTTCTGACTGAAATTGAGGGACCTGAGCAAAACTCTGATAAGAAGGCTGACAAAAGACTACTGATGCTGTTGGAATCTGACCTCCCTGCACTCGAAATGGATTTTCTGTAGCTACAAAACTCCAAATGGTGTGCGCTTAACGGCGTTGGAAAGTAGACATCCAGAGCATTCCAGCAATATATAATAGTTCATACTTTGTTCGAGATTAGACGACGTAAACTGGCACTCAACGCCAGTTTCATGCTGCATTCTGGAGTCAAACGCCAGAAACACGTCACGAACCAGAGTTGAACGCCCAAAACACGTTACAACTTGGCGTTCAACTCCAAGATAAGCCTCAGCTCGTGTAACATTCAAGCTCAGCCCAAACATACACCAAGTGGGCCCCGGAAGTGGATTTATGCATCAATTACTTACTTCTGTAAACCCTAGCAGCTAGTTTATTATAAATAGGACTTTTTACTAGTATATTAGATATCTTTGAACGTTTAGTTCTTAGACCTTGGGGGCTGGCCTCTCAGCCATGCCTGAACCTTCATCACTTATGTATTTTCAACGGTGGAGTTTCTACACACCATAGATTAAGGGTGTGGAGCTCTGCTGTACCTCAAGTTTTAATGCAATTACTATTACCATTCGTACTTCAACCTGATGGATGTGATGATCCGTGACACTCATCATCATCCATCCATATGAACGCGTGCCTGACAACCACTTCCGTTCTACAAGCGAAAGCTAGAGTGCGTATCTTTTGGATTCCTTAATCAGAATCTTCGTGGTATAAGCTAGAATTGACGGCGGCATTCATGAGAATCCGTAAAGTCTAAACCTTGTCTTTGGTATTCCGAGTAGGATTCTGGGATTGAATGACTGTGACGAGCTTCAATCTCGCGATTGTTGGGCGTGATGACAAACGCAAAAGAATCAAGGGATTCTATTCCAACATGATCGAGAACCGACAGATGATTAGCCATGCCGTGACAGAGCATTTGGACCTTTTTCACTGAGAGGATGGGATGTAGCCATTGACAACGGTGATGCCCTACATACAGCTTGCCATGGAAAGGGGTAAGAAGGATTGGATGGATGCAGTAGGAAAGCAGAGATTCAAAAGGAATACAGCATCTCCATACACTTATCTGAAATTCCTACCAATGAAATTACATAAGTATTTCTATCCTTTATTAATAAATTAATTATCTCTTTATATTTTCGAAAACCTAATAATCAATTATTATCCGCCTGACTGAGATTTACAAGATGACCATAGCTTGCTTCATACCAACAATCTCTGTAAGATCGACCCTTACTCACGTAAGGTATTACTTGGACGACCCAGTACACTTGCTGGTTAGTTGTGCGGAGTTGTGACAAAGTGTGATTCACGTTTGAGAGCGCTACCAAGTTTTTGGTGCCATTGTTGATGATCACAATTTCGTGCACCAAAAGCCCTCTACCTTGGCAAGGCTAGCTTTTCCTCATCTTATTTGCCATCTATGTTATTCAGCTGGAGTTATCATAGAAGGAGACATCCCCATTGAGGAGGATAAGCCCATCACTAAGAAAAGGATGGAGCAAACAAGAGAGCCCACTCATGGATCCCAAGGGACGCATGAAGAAGATCATTACCAAGAAATCTCGGAGATGCCTCAAGGGATGCACTTTTCTCCCAACAATTATTGGGAACAACTCAATTCTTCTATAGAAGATTTGAGTTACAATATGGATCAATTAAGGGTGGAACATCAAGAGCACTCCATCATTCTCCATGAAATTAGAGAAGATCAAAGAGCAATGAGGGTGTGATGCCAGGGCATTTTGGCCACTTTCACTAACCTTTTCTTTACTGTTTTTAGGTAGTTTCATTGCATTTTCTTAGGAAATAAGCTAGTTTTGGGTAGAAAGTCATTTACATCCTGATTCAAGCATGCATTGTGCATTTTACATAATTTCATGAGGATTTTGCATGATTTTAATGACAAAATTGATATTGCATCCCCCATGACTTGGATTAGAACTTTGATGCACTTTATTGCTTGATTTTAGGACAAAGGAAGCAAAGAATGGGAGTAACTTGCAAGGCTAAGGAGAAAAGTGATTGCCAATAACACTCTCAGAGCCATCAATGCCACGTTAAGGAGTCACGTTAACTAAGTTAACGTGAACTCTAACGTGGAGAAGAGAAGTTGAGCGAACGTTAGTGACACTTAACATTGTCACTAACGTTGGCAATTGCTCACAAATGGCCACGTTAGGAGCCACGTTAACCTAGTTAATGTGGGCTCTAACGTTAAAGGGGGAAGAGAAGCCAACGTTAGTGACACTCAACATTGTCACTAACGTTGGCCTAAGGTGCAAAGTACCACGTTAACTCCCACGTTAACTTGGTTAACGTGGGAGCTAACGTAAGAGATGAAGAGTTGTCGACAACGTTAGTGACACTCAACATTGTCACTAACGTTGAAGCAACCACACAACCTCTAAGAGCCACGTTAATTTCCCCGTTAACTTGGTTAACGTGGAAGCTAACGATGAGGAATAAAGGATGGGCCAACGTTAGTGACACTCAACATTGTCACTAACGTTGGGATGGCTAAGAGTGGCCACGTTAGAAGCCACGTTAACCTAGTTAACGTGGACTCTAACGTGTGACCTATGGGCACATTGGAACGTTAGTGACAATGTTGAGTGTCACTAACGTTCTCGAAGGTTGGCAAAAGCCACGTTAGAAGCCACGTTAACTTAGTTAACGTGGGCTTTAACGTGAAGCAAGAAGGGGCACACTGGAACGTTAGTGACAATGTTGAGTGTCACTAACGTTCTCGAAGGTTGGCAAAAGCCATGTTAGAAGCCACGTTAACCTAGTTAACGTGGGCTTTAGCGTGAGGCTAAGGGGTGCATTGGAATGTTAGTGACAATGTTAAGTGTCACTAACGTTCTCAAACTTATACTTTCACTAAATGTTAAACACCCCTAACGTCTTGAGCTAAAGTCTCTACCCACTTCACACTTTCTCTCTGCAAGTAAAGCCAAGCCCAAATGAAGAAAGGAACTGCTTCAAACTCAAGATCTAAAGGCCCAAGACTTGAAGAGCCAACTAGAAGCTGAGAAGAGTAGTATATATAGGAGTAGCTTTGAATTGTTTAGAGGACGGACGGGGAGCTAGGAAATAGAACTACTCTTTGTATTTTACTTTCTCTGCACTTTTGGCTTTATCATGTATTCTCCATCTTTGATTTTGAATTCTAGAGCTATGAACAACTAAACCCTTTTTCATTGGATTAGGGAGCTCTGTTGTAATTTGATGGATAAATACTAGTTTTCATTATTCTTCTTCTATCTTTCCTCTTGATTTTACTTGAAAGCTTTCGATCTTCATCCAATTGGATAGTTATCTTGGAAAAGAAGCTATTCAAACTTGGATCTCTTCGGAACCTTGAAAGAGGAATGAAGAGATCAGCTAGAAATGCTTTCTCATGCTGGACCAAATTGGGTGTGGATGGGTATGTGGCTATAACCCTCTCAACACTTGATTTGGGAAATGCATGTGGTATAATCAGTGACCATACTTCATCTCTTCTCATGAGCAATTGACAAAGGAATTGGCTATTGATCAAGATTTGAGAGATTAAACCACAAGAAATTGTTGTCCAATCACTTAAGATTGCCAAGGAGATCAATGAGTGCATTGATTGAAGAAGAGATGAGAATGAAATTGATCCGGAGAATGTAACATCTCCTGAGCCCAATGAACTCCCCATTTCTGATCTTACCCATTCTCTTTAATTTCTGCAATTTACTTTTATGAGCAATTCCCCCATTCCCAATTACAATTCTGCAATTTACTTTCAGTCATTTACTTTTCAGCCATTTTATTTTCTGCAAGTATCAACTCTATTCATGGATTCGCTCAACTAGAACATTCCTCTAATTAAAGTTGCTTGATCAATCAATCCATGTGGGATTCAACCTCACCCTATTGTGAGTTTTTACTTGACGACAAATTCGGTACACTTGCCGAATGGAGATTTGTTGAGAGACAAGTTTTCCCCCGATCAAGTTTACGGCGCCGTTGCCGGGGATTGATTGTGCATCGACAATGATTACATTAGAGGATCACTAGATTGAGCATTTTTGTTTTGTTTGATTTAATTTTCTGTTTGAGTAATTTGCTTTCTATCTTAGTTAATTTCTCCCCTCCCCTGTTTCTTAGTTTTTCTTTGTTATTTACAATTCAGTTCACTAACCCCACTAACTGTTTGATATAATGCATCAATGACACTAACAGTAATCCTAACGAAATACTCTCTGCATTTCTTTTCCTTGCTTGTACTCTGTTGGTTGTATGACAGGGAGAAGAGGCGGGGCTTCAACTTCCTTTGATTCTGAACCTGAGAGAACCTTCTTGAGATTAAGAAGGGAGGCAAAAGAAAAACGTGTGGTTGGTGCTGAAAAAGAGGAGGAACACTTTGAAGAATACTTTGAAACAACCATGGAAGACCATCGTGAGGAAGAGGTTCACAACCATGGTGGAGGAGGTAGAGCAAATCCTGGTGGGGAGGATAGAAGAGTCTTGGGCTCTTATATCAACCCAAACCCAGGGAACTGCGGAAGTAGCATCCAAAAGCCAACCATCCATGCCAACAATTTCGAGCTAAAACCTCAGCTCATCACTCTTGTGCAGAATAATTGCTCATTTGGAGGAGGTGCTCAAGAAGATCCGAATCAACACTTGACCATCTTCTTGAAGATTTGTGACACAGTGAAGTCCAATGGAGTCCACCAGGATGTCTATAGGCTGCTCTTGTTCCCTTTCTCACTCATGGATAAGGCATTCAAATGGCTCGAATCCTTCCCAAAAGAAAGTCTGACAAATTGGGAGGAGATAGTGAATAAGTTTTTGGCAAGGTTTTACCCCCCGCAAAGGATCAATAGGCTGAGAACTGAAGTACAGACGTTCAAACAGCAAGATGGGGAGACACTTTATGAAGCTTGGGAAAGGTTCAAAGACCTAACAAGAAGGTGTCCACCAAATATGTTTAATGCATGGATGCAGTTGCATATCTTCTACGAAGGCTTGTCATATGAATCAAAGAAGACAGTAGATCATTCCTCTGGAAGATCCTTGAACAAGAAGAAGACCATTGAAGAAGCCATAGATGTCATTGAAACTGTAGCTGAGAATGACTACTTCTATGATTCCGAAAGAGGGAACATTAAGGGAGTAATGGAGCTAAACAGTGTGGATGCTCTGCTGGCTCAGAACAAGCTCATTACCAAGCAGTTAGCTGACCTCACCAAGAAGATGGAGAGGAACCAAGTGGCAGCAATCACCACCTCATCAACAACCCAAGAAGAAGTTGAAGAAAAGGACCTTGAGCAAGCCAACTACATTGGGAATTCACCTAGACAGAACCATGATCCATACTCCAAGACATACAACTCTGGATGGAGGAACCACCCAAACTTTGGGTGGGGGAATCAGCAAGAGCAAAGGCAAGACCAGAGACGTTACAACTCCAACAACAATGCAGCTCATCAATAATTCACACAGAGGACATATCAACACCCCCACATCAACACATCTCATCCATCTACCCCTAATCCCAACCTACCATCATTTGATGACAGAATCTCAAAGATAGAAACCCTCCTTGAAAGCATATGCAAAGACATTCAAGACAATAAGGTGTTCAAAGAGGAGGTGGGAGCCAGTATGAAGAATCGGGGAGAAGCAATCAAGAAGCTGGAATTCCAAGTGGGATATTTATCTGAGAAGATTCCCAAACCCACTGATAGCTTCCCAAGTGACACGGAGAAGAATCCGAGAGGTGAAACGAAGAAAGTAAGATGGGAGGATTGCAACATGGTCACTACAAATGATAAGGAGACTGAAGATAAGCCAAGCAATCTGACAGAACAACCTGAAGATACCTTAGTAGAGAAGGAGAAGAAAGACCATCGAGGACCAGAAATCTCACAACAGGAGCTGCTGAGACTATATGCACCATTTCCCCAACTGCTTAAGGGTGCTGTGGGAAAGAGAATATACTCAAGGTTCTTGGACTTGTTTGCATCCTTGAATGTGAACATACCATTCATCAAGGCCATTCAGCAAATGCCAGCATTCATCATATATATGAAGGAACTTCTTCCCAGGAAGAGTTCACTCAAGGGGGGCCAGACTATAGTGATGAACAAAGAATATAGTTCTCTGATTCAACCTGAGCTACCTACAAAAAGAAGAGACCCAGGGAGTTTTCACATCCCTTGTGCCATAGGGGAGACACTTTTTGATAGAGCACTTTGCGATTTAGGAGCAAGCATCAACTTAATGCCCCTATCCCTGGTGAAAAGGATGCAGATCAATGAGATACTACCCACAGATGTAGTCATAAGGTTGGCTGACAAGACTCAAAAGCAAGCAATAGGTGTGGTGGAAAATGTGTTGCTCAAAGTTGGAAAATACTTTCTCCCAACAGACTTTGTCATCCTGGACATGGAAGAGAGTCACCTGCACCCAATCATACTGGGGAGACCATTTCTCGCTACTGCTAGAGCACTCATAGATGTGGAGAAAGGAGAGCTAATACTGAGAATCCATGATGAGCAGCTTAGCTTTAATGTCTTCATAGAAGAAGACCAAGAGTACAAGGAATCAAGCAAACATCATGATGAGTTGTTAAAGGAAGAAGCAAGCACTGAAGCACAGCCAGCTCATCCTGAGATTTACTGGGTTGATGGACAAGGCAAACAGCGAGTGCCACAGGTCAAGGAAAAATTGGAAGAACCTAAGCCACCAGAGGCTCGTGAGGACATCAACAAAAGCTCATCAAAAAAGGAGGCGACCAAGAATAAGAAAACAGCACCGGGGGCAAAGAAGAAGGTACCAAGGGGGTGGTGGAACAAGAAGATCCCTACGGAAGATTTCTCTCCAGGGGATAAAGTAATCTCAGCCTACTTCACAGACATCCCCCCTAATCTCCCTACTGTGCCATCTCAGTTACCTAAGGTTTTCACCATCAACAGAGTTCTCTCCTTGGAGCATGTAGAGATAATTGATCCAACCAATGGATATAAGTCCACTGCCAGAGGAGAAGACTTCAAGCACTACCAACCTCCTTGATGAAAGCAAAACGTCAAGCTAGTGACGCTAAAGAAGCGCTTCATGGGAGGCAACCTATGTTTTATATGCCTTGAGAAAATAGTGAATAAATCAATATTCATGAATTCCAACCGAAACTTGACAAACACATGTGAAATTCTTGATATGCAGAATATAGTGAAGAACAAGTTTGGTGTTCAAAGCATTATTCTTAAGGCTTTGAACATAACTTTTCATCACAGTGCTCCAAACTAAGTTTGGTGTCACCTTATGGTGCCACCAATGTGCATATAAGGATACACAGTTAGTTAGTTAGTCGGAGTTCATGAATAAACAAAAAACCCTTTTTCTTGCTTTTATTATGCTAGCCGTAGAATTCAATTTGGTTCAGACATTCCTTTTTACTTTTCTCATTTTATTTTATAGGGAAAAGGAGAGGAGCATTGAAGATGATTGATTGGGCAATCAAATGTGGAAAGTTTGGCCACTTCATGATGAGGAGCCACACACGTGACTCAAGGAAGAATGTATTGGAAAATGTTGCCATGCAACATTGAAGAGAGAAGACCCTTGAAGACCGAGCAATATCCATCATAAAGTGGTGATCCTTGTCCCTTATCCATGCACTACCCCAACCGTCCATCAAGCAACAACTCCAACAATCCACAGCCTCCATTCACTTACAACCTCCCTATATAAGTGACCCTTGTTCCGTACCCATCCTTAACTTTCTTCACACACTCTTCATACATATCCATTTCGAAACGCAGCACTTCTTACCTCATTACAAACGTTTCTCCTCACTCTCTTCATTGCCATAAAACCCTAAACAACCAAAAGTCTCCACAACCTTACCACCTTCACATAATAACTATCATTCATGGCATCTTCAAGTGCCAAGAGAAGGAAGGGAAAGGAACCCATGGAGGAACACCCATATGATGAGAAGAGGTTTAGAAGCTTGCATCATGCATTGGAATACGGGTGGATGGTTGATAAGGAAATCATCTATGAGTTGGGATTTCAAGTTAAGAAGAGTGAGTGCCCAGAGATCACAGAAAAGTTAGAAAGGAGAAGATGGGAGCTCCTCACTGACCCTGTCACTAAGGTGAATCCAAACCTCATAAGAGAATTTTATGCAAATGCAGTCCGGTATGATAAGAAAGATGAGTCATATACAAGCTTTGTGAGAGGAAAGATAGTGGATTTTGGTCCCATGAGTGTAATGAGGGCATTGAAGCTACGGTCTATACCGTTTGAAGAAGAAAGTTATCGCTCAAGGATGGACAACAACCCCAATTATGACCAGCTCTTGCGAGACCTTTGTGTACCCGGAGCTGACTGGGAAAGGGGCGCGGGAAATAAGCCAAAATTCATCAAGAGAACAGATCTCACTCCTGAAGCCAAGGGGTGGTTTGAGCTAGTGAGGAGATCTATCCTCCCAGCTGCAAACAACTCGAAGGTGAATCTGGAGAGAGCAACAATGGTGCATCGCATACTCAAAGGAGGAGAAATCAAGGTTTACGAAATCATAGCTCAAGGCATTAGAAAGATGGCAGAGAAAAGTGACGCAAGAGGAACGTTAGGTTACCCCAGCACTATTTACCAAATATGCAAGAAAGTTGGGGTGGAGTTTGAAGATGAGGATCCTGTATGGATAAAGGAAGGCATTCTAATAACTGTCCGAAGGATGAATGCTGCAGTATCCCCCGTACCTCAAAAGAAGCAAAGAAAGAGTACAGGGCCTCAAGTAGTGGAAGGGCAAGCTCTAGAGGGGCGAACACCACAGACCTTGGACATGCACCAACTACAGGAAGCCATTAATGGCTTGTCTAGACAGTATTTGGAAGGCCAAGAAGCACAGAAAGAGCTTCAACTACAGATGATGGAACAGCAACAAAGTCAAGGGCAACAATGGGGAGAAACATTCAACAGGATGGAACAAAGGCAAAATGAGCAACAAGAGTCCATCCAGAGGCTAATCAACATCCAAGCACATCAAGGGGCACACATACATGAGATGCATCGAAGACAAATAGAACACACAGAACTACTGGACGAGCAAAGGGCATTTGCAGAAGGAGTTTACATGAGCGAGACAGGGCATCACATAAACACTCAAGCCAGGCTCGGGTACCTAGTAGGACAGCTGCCTATATTACACCCAGGAATTGCAAGGTATGAAGAAATGAAGGATGAATTAGCACGAGAAGAGAGACAAAGGGTGGAAGAGAGTCATGAATCGGTGAGGAAGGCACTTGCGGATTGGAAGCAAGCGAGATTGGCACGGCTGCGAGGAAGTGCAAGAGGACACAAGGAGGACCAGCAAGGAAAAGAGCATGGACAGCCATAAAAGTAAAAGGTGGTGGAGTTCCTTTTTTACTCCATCTTTTCTCTATGCTTGAATAAGGAAGATCTTGTATGAAATAGAACATGCTTCCATATTAGCTTAAGCACTTTTCAATCTTGTCTTTTAAGCTTTTGATTGAAAATGGTTTATGATTCTGGTTGGAATGTCATTGCATCTTTCATTTACTTACTTGTATGCTTGTCTTTTAAATCAAACAAAAAGAGAATGAGTGTTTATGTTTCTAAAAGACCAGAGTGGAGCCCATAATGTGGAAGTGTATTCATGAATCTTTGGGGTGTAATCATAAGTTAGCTAAGTTGGTGCAACCATAAGGTTAGGATGACAACTATCTATCCTGAATACTTTACTTTTGATATACCCATGAGACTAAGATAACAACAAGATCCTAATAAGAGAAAAGGGAAAGAACAATGGAAGCGAAAAACAAAAGACAAAGAATAAGCAATAAGGCTAGGCACCAATGGTTTAACTTAAGACATGTGTCTGTGGTGCTCCTGTGTGGGGGATCTACTTGGATGAATAAGCTCTTAGGGGTGCTTTATCACTTGGTAACTTGGGTTAACTAACCCGGGATTATCAGCTAAAAATCCACTATCAAGAGTAACCCTCACTACAGAACACTTAGTAACCCAAAGAGGTGCTGGACACCAAGGTCTCAAGGAAGAAAATAAATGAACCAGATGCCTGTGGTGTGTATGTAAGGGGGAGAGACTTGAGGGAGTAAGTCCTTAGGGGTGTTTCAACACCTAGAACCTTGAACCAACTGGTTCGGGAGTGTTGGCTGAAAGCTTATCTTAAAGAGTTGCCCCCATACAGAGCACTTAGCCTGAAGAACACAAACAACCCTTGAAATAACAATAAAAGGATCAATAAAGGTGTCATGGGATATAACAAAGTGAGTATTTTAGGAGATGATAAAGGTCTGAAAGCCAACAGTGGAATGAACCTAAGTTGCTATGCATGAAACCACCATAAAATCAGTAATATGACTTCCACAAGAATGACTCATTTCTCTGGAGATTACATTCATCATTCTCTTGTTCCAGTACTTGCTTAGGGACAAGCAAGCTTAAAGTTTGGTGTTATGATGCCAGGGCATTTTGGCCACTTTCACTGACCTTTTCTTTACTGTTTTTAGGTAGTTTCATTGCATTTTCTTAGGAAATAAGCTAGTTTTGGGTAGAAAATTATTTACATCCTGATTCAAGCATGCATTGTGCATTTTACATGATTTCATGAGGATTTTGCATGATTTTAATGACAAAATTGATATTGCATCCCCCATGACTTGGATTAGAACTTTGATGCACTTTATTGCTTGATTTCAAGACAAAGGAAGCAAAGAATGGGAGTAACTTGCAAGGCTAAGGAGAAAAGTGATTGCCAATAACACTCTTAAAAGCCATCAATGCCACGTTAAGGAGTCACGTTAACTAAGTTAACGTGAACTCTAACATGGAGAAGAGAAGTTGAGCCAACGTTAGTGACACTTAACATTGTCACTAACGTTGGCAATTGCTCACAAATGGCCACGTTAGGAGCCACGTTAACCTAGTTAACGTGGGTTCTAACGTTAAAGGGGGAAGAGAAGCCAACGTTAGTGACACTCAACATTGTCACTAACGTTAGCCTAAGGTGCAAAGTACCACGTTAACTCCCACGTTAACTTGGTTAACGTGGGAGCTAACGTAAGAGATGAAGAGTTGTCGACAACGTTAGTGACACTCAACATTGTCACTAACGTTGAAGCAACCACACAACCTCCAAGAGCCACGTTAATTTCCCCGTTAACTTGGTTAACGTGGAAGCTAACGATGAGGAATGAAGGATGGGCCAACGTTAGTGACACTCAACATTGTCACTAACGTTGGGATGGCTAAGAGTGGCCACGTTAGAAGCCACGTTAACCTAGTTAATGTGGACTCTAACGTGTGACCTATGGGCACATTGGAATGTTAGTGACAATGTTGAGTGTCACTAACGTTCTCGAAGGTTGGCAAAAGCCACGTTAGAAGCCACGTTAACTTAGTTAACGTGGGCTTTAACGTGAAGCAAGAAGGGGCACATTGGAACGTTAGTGACAATGTTGAGTGTCACTAACGTTCTCGAAGGTTGGCAAAAGCCACGTTAGAAGCCACGTTAACCTAGTTAACCTGGGCTTTAACGTGAGGCTAAGGGGTGCATTGGAACGTTAGTGACAATGTTAAGTGTCACTAACGTTCTCAAACTTATACTTTCACTAAATGTTAAACACCCCTAACATCTTGAGCTAAAGTCTCTACCCACTTCACACTTTCTCTCTGCAAGTAAAGCCAAGCCCAAATGAAGAAAGGAACTGCTTCAAACTCAATATCCAAAGGCCCAAGACTTGAAGAGCCAACTAGAAGCTGAGAAGAGTAGTATATATAGGAGTAGCTTTGAATTGTTTAGAGGACGGATAGGGAGCTAGAAAATAGAACTACTCTTTGTATTTTACTTTCTCTGCACTTCTGGCTTTATCATGTATTCTCCATCTTTGATTTTGAATTCTAGAGCTATGAACAACTAAACCCCTTTTATTGGGTTAGGGAGCTCTGTTGTAATTTGATGGATCAATACTAGTTTTCATTATTCTTCTTCTATCTTTCCTCTTGATTTTACTTGAAAGCTTTCGATCTTCATCCAATTGGATAGTTATCTTGGAAAAGAAGCTATTCAAACTTGGATCTCTTCGGAACCTTGAAAGAGGAATGAAGAGATCAGCTAGAAATGCTTTCTCATGCTGGACCAAATTGGGTGTGGATGGGTATGTGGCTATAACCCTCTCAACACTTGATTTGGGAAATGCATGTGGTATAATCAGTGACCATACTTCATCTCTTCTCATGAGCAATTGACAAAGGAATTGGCTATTGATCAAGATTTGAGAGATTGAACCACAAGAAATTGTTGTTTAATCACTTAAGATTGCCAAGGAGATCAATGAGTGCATTGATTGAGGAAGAGATGAGAATGAAATTGATCCGAAGAATGCAACATCTCCTGAGCCCAATGAACTCCCCATTTCTGATCTTACCCATTCTCTTTAATTTCTGCAATTTACTTTTATAAGCAATTCCCCCATTCGCAATTACAATTCTGCAATTTACTTTCAGTCATTTACTTTCCATCCATTTTATTTTCTGCAAGTATCAACTCTATTCATGGATTCGCTCAACTAGAACATTCCTCTAATTAAAGTTGCTTGATTAATCAATCCCTGTGGGATTCTACCTCACTCTATTGTGAGTTTTTACTTGACGACAAATTCGGTGCACTTGCCGAATGGAGATTTGTTGAGAGACAAGTTTTCCCCCGATCAGGGAGGAGCAACAAAGGCAATGAAGAGACATAGAAGAACTCAAGGACATCATTGGTTCTTCAAGAAGAAAGCGCCACCATCACTAAGGTGGACTCATTCCTTGTTCTTATTTTTTCTGTTTTTCGGTTTTTATGCTATATGTGTGTTTATGTTTTGTGTCTCTACCTCATGATCATTAGTTTTTAGTATATTTTTATTAGTTTTTAGTTAAAATTCATTTTTCTGGACTTTACTATGAGTTTGTGTGTTTTTCTGTGATTACAGGTATTTTCTGGCTGAAATTGAGGGTCCTGAGCAAAAATCTGATTCAGAGACTGAAAAGGAATGCAGATGCTGTTGGATTCTGACCTCCCTGCACTCGAAGTAGATTTCCTGGAGCTACAGAAGCCCAATTGGCGCGCTCTCAACGGCGTTGGAAAGTAGACATCCTGGGCTTTCCAGCAATGTATAATAGTCCATACTTTGCCCAAGATTTGATGGCCCAAACCGGCGTGGCAATTCAGCCTCAGAATTTCCAGCGTTTAACGCTGGAACTGGCATAAAACTTGGAGTTAAACGCCCAAACTGGCATAAAAGCTGGCGTTTAACTCCAGAAAAGGTCTCTACACGAAAATGCTTCATTGCTCAGCCCAAGAACACACTAAGTGGACCCAGAAGTGGATTTTTACGTCATTTACTCATTTCTGTATACCCTAGGTTACTAGCTTACTATTAATAGGATCTTTTGACATTGTTTCTGGACCTCATGACACTTTACACGTTTCTCATTGTATCTTCTACAGCATGAGTCTCTAAACCCCATGGTTGGGGGTGAGGAGCTCTGCTGTGTCTTGATGGATTAATACAATTACTACTGTTTTTCATTCAATCATGCTTGCTTCCATTCTAAGATATTACTTGTTCTTAAACCGGATGAATGTGATGATCCGTGACAATCAGCATCATTCTCAACTATGAACGTGTGCCAGACAACCACCTCCGTTCTACCTTAGATTAAGTAGATATCTCTTGGATTCTTTAATCAGAATCTTCGTGGTATAAGCTAGAACTGATGGCGGCATTCAAGAGAATCCGGAAGGTCTAAACCTTGTCTGTGGTATTCTGAGTAGGATTCAATGATTGAATGACTGTGACGAGCTTCAAATTCCTGAAGGCGGGGCGTTAGTGACAGACGCAAAAGAATCATTGGATTCTATTCCGGCCTGATTGAGAACCGACAGATGGATAGCCGTGCCGTGACAGGGTGCTTTGAACATTTCCACTGAGAGGATGGGAGGTAGCCATTGACAACGGTGAAACCCTACATACAGCTTGCCATGGAAGGAGCCTTGCGTGTTTGAAGAAGAAGACAGTAGGAAAGCAGAGATTCAAAAGATGTAGCATCTCCAAAACCTCAACCTATTCTCTATCACTGCAAAACAAGTACTTATTTCATGTTCTTTTACTTTTCACAATCAATCCTGATAATTCCTGATATCCTGACTAAGATTTACAAGATAACCATAGCTTGCTTCAAGCCGACAATCTCCGTGGGATCGACCCTTACTCACGTAAGGTATTACTTGGACGACCCAGTGCACTTGCTGGTTAGTTGTGCGGGGTTGCAAAAGTGTGATTGCAATTTCGTGCACCAAGTTTTTGGCGCCGTTGCCGGGGATTGTTCGAGTTTGGACAACTGACGGCTTATCTTGTTGCTTAGATTAGGACTGTTTTATTTTTGTTGGTTTAGAGTCTTTTAGTTGAGTCTAGTTTCATATTTTAAGTTTGGTGTCAATTGCATGCTTTTGTTTTCTTTTAGTTTTTCGAATTTGCATGTCCTTAGTCTCTTTTTGATCTTTAAAAATTCTAAGTTTGGTGTCCTCTTGTGTTTTTCCCTTAAAAATTTTCGAAAATTAGTGTTTGATTTTCTAAAAATTTTAAGTTTGGTGTCATTTTGTTGTTTTTCTCTTTCCTCATTTCAAAAATCAAATCTTTTTCATAAAAATTTTCAATCATATCTTTTAATTGCTATTTTTAAAATCTTTTTAATTGACTAATTGATTCTGTTCTCAATTTGCTTTGATCTTATTTTCTTTTTAATTTTCGAATTTTTATTTTATTTTTTTTATTATATTTTATTTTTTTCGTTTAATTCAAAAAAAATAATAAAATAAAAAAATATTTTTATCTATTTGCAATCCATATCATTTCCCTTTATCCATTATGGACCTAAGTGGGATTGATCAGTCCAGAAGGACTCTGGGATCATATGCTAACCCCATTACAGCTGCATATGGGAGCAGCATTTGTACACCTCCCATCAAAGCAAGCAGCTTTGAGCTAAATCCTCAACTCATTATCATAGTGCAGCAAAATTGCCAGTATTCCGGTCTTCCACAGGAAGAGCCTACTGAGTTTCTGGCACAATTCTTACAAATTGCTGACACAGTACATGATAAAGAGGTGGATCAGGATGTCTACAGACTATTACTGTTTCCATTTGCTGTAAAAGATCAAGCTAAGAGGTGGTTGAATAACC
Organism: Arachis hypogaea; assembly: GCF_003086295.3. Lineage (NCBI taxonomy): Eukaryota > Viridiplantae > Streptophyta > Magnoliopsida > Fabales > Fabaceae > Arachis > Arachis hypogaea. Next base: position 53,503,612 of record NC_092039.1, on the reverse strand, counting down.
AACCTACAGCAAGCATAAAAACATGGAAACAGTTATCAGACAAATTCTTGAATCACTTTTACCCTCCAAAGAGGATGACACAGTTAAGGCTGGACATCCAAGGCTTTAAACAAGAGGATAATGAATCCCTTTATAATGCCTGGGAGAGGTATAGAGGTATGCTAAGAAAATGCCCCTCTGAAATGTTTTCAGAGTGGGTACAGTTAGACATCTTCTACTATGGGCTCACAGAAAAAGCTCAGATGTCTTTAGACCACTCAGCTGGTGGATCTATCCACATGAGGAAGACAATTGAAGAGGCTCAAGAGCTTATAGACACTGTTGCTAGAAATCAATATTTGTACTCTAGCAATGAGCTCTCTCCAAAAGAGGAAGTCATGACAGTAGTCACTGATCCTAATCCTCAAGAACAAATGATTGAGCTTAATCAACAATTGCTCCGGATGACAGAACAGTTAGCAGAATTTAAAGAGATGCTCCATGAAACTAAAGTTGCTAACAAGAACATAGAACTGCAGTTGAATCAAGCAAAACAGCAAATATCTAAACAGATAACAGAGGAATGTCAAGCAGTTCAACTGAGGAGTGGGAAGACACTGAATAACACTGCTCAAAGTAGCAAAAAGCCAAACAATAAACAATTGACAGGGGATAACCAAACCACTGTTCAAAATCCCTCTGAGGACAGTAAGAGCCCAGAGAGGAATGTTATTGGCGTTCAAACGCCAGAGAGGGAAGGAAAACTGGCGTTAAACGCCCATTCCTTGCCCAGTTCTGGCGTTCAAACGCCAGAAAAGGGGGAAAAGTTGGCGTTAAACGCCCATTTTCCACCCAATCCTGGCGTTTAGACGCCAAGGGAGGGTCAGACACCTGAGAGTGCTGACAGTAATCCCTCTAAAAAGGCTTCTTCAACCACTTCTGTAAGGAATAAACCTGCAGCATCTAAGGTTGAAGAATATAAAGCCAAGATGCCTTATCCTCAAAAACTCCGCCAAGCGGAACAGGATAAGCAATTTGCCCGCTTTGCAGACTATCTAAGGACTCTTGAAATAAAGATTTCATTTGCAGAGGCACTTGAGCAAATACCTTCTTATGCTAAGTTCATGAAAGAAATCTTAAGTCATAAGAAGGATTGGAGAGAAACTGAAAAAGTGTTTCTCACTGAAGAATGCAGTGCAGTCATTCTAAAAAGCTTACCAGAAAAGCTTCAAGATCCAGGAAGCTTTATGATACCATGCACATTAGAAGGTGCTTGCACCAAGACAGCCCTATGTGATCTTGGAGCAAGCATCAATCTAATACCTGCATCCACTATCAGAAAGCTTGGGTTGACTGGAGAAGTCAAACCAACCCGGATATGCCTCCAACTTGCTGATGGCTCCATTAAATATCCATCAGGCATAATAGAGGATATGATTGTCAAGGTTGGACCATTCGCCTTTCCAACTGACTTTGTGGTGCTGGAAATGGAGGAGCACAAGACTGCAACTCTCATTCTAGGAAGACCTTTCCTAGCAACTGGACGAACTCTCATTGATGTACAGAGAGGGGAAGTAACCCTGAGAGTCAATGAGGATGAGTTCAAGTTGAATGCTGTAAAAGCTATGTAGCATCCAGACACACCAAATGACTGCATGGGCGCTGACATTATTGACTCTCTGGTAGAAGAGATCAATATGACTGAAAGCCTAGAATCAGAGCTTGAGGACATCTTCAAAGATGCTCAACCTGATCAAGAAGAATCAGTGGAAACAAAGGAATTTTCGAAAATTCCTCAGGAGGAGGATAAGCCTCCCAAACCTGAACTCAAACCACTACCACCATCCCTGAAGTATGCATTTCTGGGAGAGGGTGACACTTTTCCAGCGATTATAAGCTCTGCTTTAAATCCACAGGAAGAGGAAGCACTGATTCAAGTGCTAAGGACACACAAGACAGCTCTTGGGTGGTCCATAAGTGATCTTAAGGGCATTAGCCCAGCTAGATGCATGCACAAGATCCTATTGGAGGATAATGCCAAACCAGTGGTTCAACCACAAAGGAGGCTAAATCCAGCCATGAAGGAGGTGGTGCAGAAAGAGGTCACTAAATTACTAGAGGCTGGGATTATTTATCCTATTTCTGATAGCCCCTGGGTGAGCCCTGTCCAAGTTGTCCCCAAAAAGGGAGGCATGACAGTGGTTCATAATGAAAAAAATGAACTGGTTCCTACAAGAACAGTCACAGGATGGCGTATGTGTATTGACTACAGAAGGCTCAATACAGCCACCAGAAAGGATCATTTTCCTTTACCATTAATAGACCAAATGCTAGAAAGACTAGCTGGTCATGATTATTACTGCTTTTTGGATGGCTATTCAGGCTACAACCAAATTGCAGTAGATCCTCAGGACCAGGAGAAAACAGCATTTACTTGTCCTTCTGGCGTTTTTGCCTACAGGAGGATGCCTTTTGGTCTGTGTAATGCTCCTGCAACCTTTCAGAGATGCATGTTATCCATCTTCTCTGATATGGTGGAGAAATTCCTGGAAGTCTTCATGGATGACTTCTCAGTATATGGAGACTCATTCAGCTCCTGTCTTAATCACCTAGCACTTGTCCTGAAAAGGTGCCAAGAGACTAACCTGGTTTTAAACTGGGAGAAATGTCACTTTATGGTGACTGAAGGAATTGTCCTTGGGCACAAAATTTCAAGCAAGGGAATAGAGGTGGATAAGGCAAAGGTAGAGGTAATTGAAAAATTACCACCACCTGCCAATGTTAAGGCAATCAGAAGCTTTCTGGGGCATGCAGGATTCTACAGAAGGTTTATAAAGGATTTTTCAAAAATTGCAAAACCTTTGAGTAACCTGCTAGCTGCTGACACTCCATTTGTGTTTGACACACAGTGTCTGCAGGCATTTGAGACCCTGAAAGCTAAACTGGTCACAGCACCAGTCATCTCTGCACCAGATTGGACATCGCCATTTGAACTAATGTGTGATGCCAGCGACCATGCCATTGGTGCAGTGTTAGGACAGAGGCATAACAAGCTTCTGCACGTCATTTATTATGCCAGCCGTGTTCTAAATGACGCACAGAAGAATTACACAACCACAGAAAAAGAGTTACTTGCAGTGGTCTATGCCATTGACAAGTTTAGATCCTATCTAGTGGGATCCAAAGTGGTTGTGTACACTGACCATGCTGCTCTTAAATACTTACTCACAAAGCAGGATTCAAAACCCAGACTTATAAGATGGGTGTTGCTTCTGCAAGAGTTTGATATAGAAATAAGAGACAGAAAAGGGACAGAGAACCAAGTAGCTGATCATCTATCCCGAATAGAACCAGTAGCTGGGGCGTCCCTCCCTTCTACTGAGATCTCAGAGACCTTCCCAGATGAGCAACTCTTTGCCATTCAGGAAGCTCCATGGTTTGCAGATATTGCAAACTATAAAGCTGTGAGGTTCATACCCCAGGAGTACAGCAGAGTGCAAAGAAAGAAATTGATTTCAGATGCCAAGTACTACCTATGGGATGAACCATATCTCTTTAAGAGATGTGCAGACGGAATGATCCGCAGATGTGTACCCAGAGAAGAAGCACAAAGGATCCTATGGCATTGCCATGGATCACAGTATGGAGGACATTTTGGAAGTGAGCGAACAGCCACTAAAGTCCTCCAATGTGGCTTCTACTGGCCTACTCTCTATAAAGATTCCCGAGAGTTTGTGCGTAACTGTGACAGTTGCCAAAGAGCTGGTAACTTGCCTCACGGATATGCCATGCCTCAACAAGGGATATTAGAGATAGAATTGTTTGATGTATGGGGAATTGACTTCATGGGTCCATTCCCACCATCATACTCAAACACTTACATTCTGGTGGCAGTGGACTATGTATCTAAGTGGGTAGAAGCAATTGCTACACCCACTAATGATACCAAGACCGTGCTGAAATTCCTCCAGAAACACATCTTCAGCAGGTTTGGTGTTCCCAGAGTACTAATCAGTGACGGGGGCACTCATTTCTGCAATAGACAGCTATACTCTGCTATGGTTAGATATGGAATTAGCCACAAAGTGGCAACTCCATATCATCCACAGACAAATAGGCAAGCTGAAGTCTCTAACAGAGAGCTAAAAAGAATCCTGGAATGGACTGTGATAGCCCGGAGAAAGGATTGGGCAAAGAGCTTGGATGATGCTCTGTGGGCATACAAAACAGCATTCAAGACTCCTATAGGAACCTCTCCATACCAACTGGTGTATGGGAAGGCCTGTCATCTGCCCGTGGAACTGGAACATAAAGCCTACTGGGCAACCAGATTCCTAAACATGGATGCTCAGTTAGCTGGTGAAAAAAGATTGCTCCAGCTAAATGAGCTAGAAGAGTTCAGACTCACTGCCTTTGAAAATGCAAAAATTTATAAGGAAAAGGCAAAGAAGTGGCATGACAAGAAGTTGTCAACCAGAGTCTTTGAGCCAGGACAAAAAGTTCTGCTCTTCAACTCTAGGCTCAAATTGTTTCCAGGAAAACTCAAATCCCGGTGGAGGGGTCCGTATGTGATTACAGGAGTGTCACCATATGGATATGTTGAGCTTCAGGATACTGATTCTGACAAAAGGTTCATTGTTAATGGACAGAGAATCAAGCATTATCTTGAAGGCAATTTTGAGCAGGAATGCTCAAAATTGAGACTTGAGTGATTCTCAGTAAAAGTCCAACTAAAGACAGTAAAGAAGCGCTTGCTGGGAGGCAACCCAGTCATTAGCAGGTTATATGTTTTGTTTTTACAGAGGCAAGTATCAAAAATGAAGGAATTCACAGAGTTACAGAAGGATTCAGCTCAAAAAGCAGGGAAAAAGAGCTTACTGGTGAAAAAATGCCAGTAAGGGGCATTTTGGGCGTTAAACGTCAGAATGGGCACCATTCTGGGTGTTTAACGCCAGTAAAGGTACCATTTTGGGCGTTAAACGCCAGAATGGGCACCATTCTGGGCGTTTAACGCCAGGTGTGCAGCATCCTGGGCGTTTTAGAAAAACGCCCAGTGATAAAGGAATTCTGGCGTTTAACGCCAGCCAGGGTACCTGGCTGGGCGTTAAACACCCAAAAGGGGCAACAAATGGGCGTTAAACGCCAGAATGGGTGCCATTCTGGGCGTTTAACGCCAGAAAGGTGGGGGGACCACGATTTTGATTTTCAATCAAATTTTTTTTTAATTTTCCTTTTCTTGCCCATACTTTTCTACATAAATACATCTTAACCTTTCATCATTCACCTTCAAATCTTCAAAAATCAAAATCATTCTTCAAATCCCTCTCAAATCAATCCCATATCTTACTCAAAAACTCACTCTTCTCTCAAATTCTCTCCATATCTTCTCAAATCTCCCTTCAATTTTTTCGAAATCTCCTTCCCCCCCTTATAAATACACGTTTGGCCCCCTAATTCCCCCACACCATTCGAATTTGCTCTTCTCTTCTCTCTCTTCTTTCCTTTCTTTTGCTTGAGGACAAGCAAACCTCTAAGTTTGGTGTGCTTTTCCGTGATCACTAAGCCAAGATTCATCAAGATCATGGCTCCTAAGGGAAAACAAACCAATTTAAGAGGAAAGAAAGAGAATAATCCAAAGAATCTTTGGAATCAAGAGAAGTTCTTAACCAAAGAACATGAAGACCATTATCACAAAATAATGGGTCTTAGGTCAGTGATCCCGGAAGTTAAATTTGATCTGAAAGAAGATGAATATCCGGGGATCCAAGAGCAAATTCGAAACAGAGGATGGGAAGTTCTAACCAATCCTGAGATAAAGGTTGGAAGGAATATGGTTCAGGAATTCTACTCAAATCTGTGGCTAACAGATAAGCAGAGAATGACTGGAACTGCTTACCATACCTACAGAACCATGGTCAGAGGGAAAGTTATGTACTTCCATCTGGACAAAATAAGAGAAATCTTCAAATTGCCTCAACTGCAAGATGATCCTGAATCCTTTAATAGGAGAATGGTGAGAGCAAATAAAGGGTTGGATCAAGTTCTAGAGGACATATGCCTCCCTGGAACTAAGTGGATAACCAATCCTAATGGTGTCCCAAACCAACTCAAGAGGAGAGACCTCAAACCAATTGCAAGAGGTTGGCTAGACTTTATTGGGCGTTCCATATTGCCCACTAGCAACCGTTCTGAGGTCACTATCAAGAGAGCAGTGATGATTCATTGCATTATGCTTGGAAAAGAAGTGGAGGTTCATCATGTAATTGCTTGTGAGATCTACACAATTGCAAATAAAAATTCCACTGAAGCCAAATTGGCTTACCCAAGCTTGATCTCCTTGCTCTGTAAAGAGGCTGGGGTAAAGATGGGAGTAGATGAATTCATACCCATTGAACATCCAATCACCAAGAAGTCAATGGAAGGACAAATGCAAGACAACTCTATCAAAAGGAGGGCGCAGGAGTTCCTCCCTGAATTCCCTAAAATTGACTACTGGACCAGCCTAGAAGCATCTATCACCAAGTTGCAAGAAACTATGGAGCAACTGAAGGAAGACCAGCAGAATCAGAACTGCATGCTCTGCAAATTGCTGAAGGAACAAGAGAAGCAGGGGCGTGAACTCCAAGAGTTGAAACGCCAAAAGCTTTCATCTCAAGTTGAGGGAGCATCCACTTCTCAAAATCAAGGTTGTTGAGTCCTAACTCTGTGAAAACCTCTATCATTAGGAGCCTATTTAAATTTTTGTTTTCTATTTTTATTTTCTAGTCTAATCTTATATCTATTTTTGAGTCTTGTTTTTAATTCATAATTAATAGAATTTAAAATTCATGTCTTAAAGCTATGAATGTCCTATGAATCCATCACCTCTCTTAAAATGAAAAATGCTTTAATCACAAAAGAACAAGAAGTACAGGATTTCGAAATTTATCCGTGAAACTAGTTGAATTAGTTTGATGTGGTGACAATAATTTTTGTTTTCCGAATGAATGCTTGAACAATGCATATGTCTCTTGAATTTGTTGTTTTGAGAATGTTAAAAATTGTTGGCTCTTGAAAGAATGAGGAAAAAGAGAACTGTTATTGAGGATCTAAAAAATCATCTAATTGATTCTTGAAGCAAGAAAAAGCAGTGGATACAAAAAAAAAATTTCGAAAAAGAAAGAAAGAGAAAGAAAAAGAAAGAAATAAAGTTGTGATCCAAGGCAAAAAGAGTGTGCTTAAGAACCCTGGACACCTCTAATTGGGGACTCTAGCAAAGCTGGGTCACAATCTGAAAAGGTTCACCCAATTATGTGTCTGTGGCATGTATGTATCCGGTGGTAATACTGGAAAACAGAGTGCTTTGGGCCACAGCCAAGACTCATACACTAGCTATGTTCAAGAATCATTATACTTAACTAGGAGAATCAATAACACTATCTGAGTTCTGAGTTCCTATAGATGCTAATCATTCTGAACTTCAAAGGATAGAGTGAGATGCCAAAACTGTTCGGAGGCAAAAAGCTACTAGTCCCGCTCATCTAATTGGACCTAAGTTTCCTTGATATTTTGGAGTCTATAGTATATTCTCTTCTTTTTTATCCTATTTTGATTTTCAGTTGCTTGGGGACAAGCAACAATTTAAGTTTGGTGTTGTGATGAGCGGATAATTTATACGCTTTTTGGCATTGTTTTTAGTATGTTTTTGGTATGATCTAGTTAATTTTTAGTATATTTTTATTAGTTTTTAGTTAAAATTCACTTTTCTGGACGTTACTATGAGTTTGTGTGTTTTTCTGTGATTACAGGTATTTTCTGGCTGAAATTGAGGGTCCTGAGCAAAAATCTGATTCAGAGACTGAAATGGAATGCAGATGTTGTTGGATTCTGACCTCCCTGCACTCGAAGTAGATTTTCTGGAGCTACAAAAGCCCAATTGGCGCGCTCTCAACGGCGTTGGAAAGTAGACATCCTGGGCTTTCCAGCAATTTATAATAGTCCATACTTTGCCCAAAATTTGATGGCCCAAACCGGCGTGGCAATTCAGCCTCAGAATTTCCAGCGTTTAACGCTGGAACTGGCATAAAACTTGGAGTTAAACGCCCAAACTGGCATAAAAGCTGGCGTTTAACTCCAGAAAAGGTCTCTACACGAAAATGCTTCATTGCTCAGCCCAAGCACACACTAAGTGGACCCAGAAGTAGATTTTTACGTCATTTACTCATTTCTGTATACCCTAGGTTACTAGCTTACTATTAATAGGATCTTTTGACATTGTTTCTGGACCTCATGACACTTTACACGTTTCTCATTGTATCTTCTACAGCATGAGTCTCTAAACCCCATGGTTGGGGGTGAGGAGCTCTGCTGTGTCTTGATGGATTAATGCAATTACTACTGTTTTTCATTCAATCATGCTTGCTTCCATTCTAAGATATTACTTGTTCTTAAACCGGATGAATGTGATGATCTGTGACAATCAGCATCATTCTCAACTATGAATGTGTGCCTGACAACCACCTCCATTCTACCTTAGATTAAGTAGATATCTCTTGGATTCTTTAATCAGAATCTTCGTGGTATAAGCTAGAACTGATGGCGGCATTTAAGAGAATCCGGAAGGTCTAAAGCTTGTCTGTGGTATTCTGAGTAGGATTCAATGATTGAATGACTGTGACGAGCTTCAAATTCCTGAAGGCGGGGCGTTAGTGACAGACGCAAAAGAATCATTGGATTCTATTCCGGCCTGATTGAGAACCGACAGATGGACAGCCGTGCCGTGACAGGGTGCGTTGAACATTTCCACTGAGAGGATGGGAGGTAGCCATTGACAACGGTGAAACCCTACATACAGCTTGCCATGGAAGGAGCCTTGCGTGTTTGAAGAAGAAGACAGTAGGAATGCAGAGATTCAAAAGATGTAGCATCTCCAAAACCTCAACCTATTCTCTATCACTGCAAAACAAGTACTTATTTCATGTTCTTTTACTTTTCACAATCAATCTTGATAATTTCTGATATCCTGACTAAGATTTACAAGATAACCATAGCTTGCTTCAAGCCGACAATCTCCGTGGGATCGACCCTTACTCACGTAAGGTATTACTTGGACGACCCAGTGCACTTGCTGGTTAGTTGTGCGGGGTTGCAAAAGTGTGATTGCAATTTCGTGCACCAGTAACTATGTCTTAAGGCTATGAATAATTCCATAAATCCTTCACCTCTCTTAAATGAAAAATGTTTCTAATTCAAAAGAATAAGAAGTACATGAATTTCGAAATTATCCTTGAATTTAGTTTAATTATATTGATGCGGTGACAATACTTTTTGTTTTTTGAATGAATGCTTGAACAGTGCATAATTTTGATCTTGTTGTTTATGAATGTTAAAATCGTTGGCTCTTGAAAGAATGATGAACAAAGAGAATGTTATTCACAATCTGAAAAATCATGAAAATTGATTCTTGAAGCAAGAAAAAGCAATGAAAAAGCAAAAGCTTGCGAAAAAAATGGCGAAAAAAATTAGAAAGAAAAAGAAAAAGCAAACAGAAAAAGCCAATAGCCCTTAAAACCAAAAGGCAAGGGTAAAAGGGATCCAAGGCTTTGAGCATCAATGGATAGGAGGGCCCAAGGAAATAAAATCCAGGCCTAAGCGGCTAAATCAAGCTGTCCCTAACCATGTGCTTGTGGCATGCAGGTCCAAGTGAAAAGCTTGAGACTGAGTGGTTAAAGTCATGATCCAAAGTAAAAAGAGTGTGCTTAAGAACTTTGGACACCTCTAACTGGGGACTTTAGCAAAGCTGAGTCACAATCTGAAAAGGTTCACCCAGCTATGTGTCTGTGGTATTTATGTATCTGGTGGTAATACTAGAAAACAAAGTGCTTATGGCCACGACTAAGACTCATAAAAGTAGCTGTGTTCAAGAATCAACATACTTAACTAGGAGAATCAATAACACTATCTGAAATTCTAAGTTCCTATATATGCCAATCATTCTAAACTTCAAAGGAAAAAGTGAGATGCCAAAACTGTTCAGAGGCAAAAAGCTACAAGTCCCGCTCATCTAATTAGGACTAATATTCATTGATATTCTGGAATTATAGTATATTATCTTCTTTTTATCCTAATTGATTTTTAGTTGCTTGGGGACAAGTAACAATTTAAGTTTGGTGTTGTGATGAGCGGATAATTTATACACTTTTTGGCATTGTTTTTAGATAGTTTTTAGTATAATCTAGCTATTTTTAGGGATTTTTTCATTAGTTTTTATGCTAAATTCACATTTCTGGACTTTACTATGAGTTTGTGTGCTTTTCTGTGATTTCAGGTAATTTCTGGCTGAAATTGAGGGACCTGAGCAAAACTCTGATAGAAGGCTAACAAAGGACTGCTGATGCTGTTGGATTCTGACCTCCCTGCACTAGAAATAACTTTTCTAGAGCTACAAAACTCCAAATGGCGTGCCCTCAACGGCGTTGGAAAGTAGACATCCAGAGCTTTCCAGCAATATATAATAGTCCATACTTTATTCGTGATTAGATGATGTAAACTGGCGCTCAACGCCAGTTCCATGCTGCATTCTGGAGTCAAACGCCAGAAACACGTCACAAACCAGAGTTGAATGCCAAAAAACACGTTACAACTTGGCATTCAACTCCAAAAGAAGCCTCTGCACGTGTAAAGCTCAAGCTCAGCCCAAGCACACACCAAGTGGGCCCCAGAAGTGGATTTCTGCAACAATTACTTACTTCTGTAAACCCTAGTAGCTAGTCTAGTATAAATAGGACATTTTATTATTGTATTAGGCATCCTGGATCCTGGATTGTATTTTTTGATCCTGTGATCATGTTTTGGGGGCTGGCCATTCGGCCATGCCTGAACCTTCATCACTTATGTATTTTCAACGGTGGTGTTTCTACCCACCATAGATTAAGGGTGTGGAGCTCTGTTGTACCTCGAGTTTTAATGCAATTACTATTATCTTTTATTCAAATTCAATCTTATTTCTGTTCTAAGATACTACTCGTACTTCAACCTGATGGATGTGATGATCTGTGACACTCATCGTCATCCATCTCTATGAACGCGTGCCTGACAACCACTTCCGTTCTACAAGCGAAAGCTAGAGTGTGTATCTCTTGGATTCCTGATGCACGACGCATGGTTGCCCTCGCCTGACAACTGAGCCTTCCATTCCGTGAGATCAGAGTCTTCGTGGTATAAGCTAGAATTGATGGCGGCATTCATGAGAATCCGGAAAGTCTAAACCTTGTCTGTGGTATTCCGAGTAGGATTCCGGGATTGAATGAGTGTGACGAGCTTCAAACTCGCAATTGTTGGCCGTGATGACAAACGCAAAAGAATCAAGGGATTCTATTCCGACATGATCGAGAACCGACAGATGATTAGCCATGCCATGACAGAGCATTTGGACCTTTTTCACTGAGAGGATGGGATGTAGCCATTGACAACGGTGATGCCCTACATACAGCTTGCCATGGAAAGGAGTAAGAAGGATTGGATGAAGGCAGTAGGAAAGCAGAGATTCAGAAGGAGCACAGCATCTTCATACGCCTATCTGAAATTCCCATCGATGATCTACATAAGTATTTCTATCTTTATTTTCTGTTTATTTATTATTATTATTCGAAAACTCCATAACCATTTATTATCCGCCTGACTGAGATTTACAAGATGACCATAGCTTGCTTCAAACCAACAATCTCCGTGGGATCAACCCTTACTCACGTAAGGTTTATTACTTGGATGACCCAGTGCACTTGCTGGTTAGTTGTGCGAGGTTGTGAAGATAGTGCTAAGTTATAAACACGCATACCAAGTTGAATGCCATTATTAGAGATCACAATTTCGTGCACCATGTTTTTGGCACCGTTGCCGGGGATTGTTCGAGTTTGGATAACTGACAGTTCATCTTGTTGCTCAGATTAGGTAATTTTCTTTTTGTTTTATTTTCAAAAAAAATTTTAAAAAAATTTATCCCTATTTTTGAAAAAAATATTTTAATTAAAAATAAATTATTCTATGGCTTCAGAATTTTTAAGAATGGATTCTAGAGTTTCATGAAGTATCTTGAATTATAGCTGGCTGTAAAGCCATATCCAAATCCTTTTGGAATGAGACTTCAACTAATCACCTCAATGCATGTAATGCCATCCTAAAGCTGGCTGGCTATTAAGCCATGTCCAACCCTTGGATTGGAGCTTTAGGCTAACATTGAAAGATTCCTGGAATTCTTCTTAAAAATTTTGAATTTCTTATTTTCTTTTTCCTATATGCTTTTCGAAAAATATATACAAAAATCCAAAAAAATCATAAAAACATAAAAATAAAAATAAAATTTTGTGTTTCTTGTTTGAGTCTTGAGTCAATTTTTAAGTTTGGTGTCAATTGCATATTCATCTTATTCTTGTATTTTACGAAAATTCATGCATTCATAGTGTTCTTCATGATCTTCAAGTTATTCTTGGTAAGTCTTCTTGTTTGATCTCTAAATGTTCTTGTTTTGTGTCTCTTGTTGTTTTTCATGTGCATTTTTGCATTCATAGTGTCTAAGCATTAAAGATTTCTAAGTTTGGTGGCTTGCATGTTTTCTTTGCATCAAAATTTTTCAAAAATATGTTCTTGATGTTCATCATGATCTTCAAAGTGTTCTTGGTGTTCATCTTGACATTCATAGTGTTATAGCATGCATCATTGGTTTTGATCCAAAATTTTCATGTTTTGGGTCATAATTGTGTTTTTATCTGTCATCATTAAAAATTCAAAAAAATAAAAAATATATCTTTTCCTTATTTCTCTCAAAATTTCGAAAGTTTGGGTTGACTTAGTCAAAAATTTTTAAAATTAGTTGTTTCTTGTAACTCAAGTCAAATTTTCAAATTTTAAAAATCTTATCTTTTTTTAAAACTTTTTCAAAAAAATGAAATCTTTTTCATTTTTCTTACTCATTTTCGAAAATTTCTTTTTAAAAAAATATTTTTCTTAATTTTATCTTTATTTTCGAAAATTATGCTAACAATTAATATGATTGATTCAAAAATTTGAAGTTTGTTACTTTTTTGTTAAGAAATGTTCAATCTTTAAATTCTAGAATCTTATCTTTTAGTTTCTTGTTAGTCAAGTAATCAATTTTAAATTTTAAAAATTAAATCTTTTTAATCATATCTTTTTATCATATCTTTTATATCATATCTTTTTCAAAATTTTATCTTTTTCAAAAATTTGATTTTAAAATATCTTTTCTAACTTCTTAACTTCTTATCTTTTGAAATTGACTTTCAAATCTTTTTCAACTAACTATTTGATTTCTAATTTATTTCTTATCTTTTTTTTTTCAAAACCACCTAACAACTTTTCTATCTATAATTTTCGAAAATACCTCCCTCTTTTTCAAAAATTCTTTTTAATTAATTAATTATTTCAAATTTTAATTTTAATTTTAATTCCCCTTTAATTTTCGAAAATCATTAACTCCTCTTCAAAAATTGTTTTCGAAAACTTCTCTCTCTCATCTTATTCTATTTATTTATTCATTTACTAACACTTCTCTTCATCTCCAATCTCTGCCCCTATCCTCACCCTTGTGTTTGGATTATTCATTCTTCTTCACTCTTATTCCCTTTCTTCTTCTACTAACATAAAGGAATCTCTATACTGTGACATAGAGGATTCCTCTTCTTTTTATGTTCTCCTCTCTTTCATATGAGCAGGAACAAGGAAAAAGGCATTCTTGTTGAAGCTGATCTGGAACCTGAAAGGACTCTAAAGAGGAAACTAAGAGAAGCTAAATTACAACAATCCAGAGACAACCTTACTGAAATTTTCGAACAAGAAAAGGAGATGGCAGCCGAACCCAATAACAATAATGCAAGAAGGATGCTTGGTGATTATACTACACCTACTTCCAAGTTTGATGGAAGAAGCATCTCAATCCCTGCCATTGGAGCAAACAATTTTGAGCTGAAACCTCAACTAGTTGCTCTAATGCAACAAAACTGCAAGTTTCATGGACTTTCATCAGAAGATCCCAACAAGTTTTTAACTGAGTTCTTGCAGATCTGTGAGACTGTTAAGACTAATGGAGTAGATCCTGAAGTCTATAGGCTCATGCTTTTCCCTTTTGCTGTAAGAGACAGAGCTAGAGCATGGTTGGACTCACAACCTAAGGATAGCCTGGACTCTTGGGATAAGCTGGTCACGGCCTTCTTGGTTAAGTTCTTTCCTCCTCAAAAGCTGAGCAAACTTAGAGTGGATGTTCAGACCTTCAAGCAAAAAGATGGTGAATCCCTCTTTGAAGTTTGGGAAAGATACAAGCAGATGACCAAAAAGTGTCCTTCTGACATGTTTTCAGAATGGACCATGATAGATATATTCTATTATGGTCTATCTGAGTTCTCTAAGATGTCACCGGACCACTCTGCAGGTGGATCCATTCACCTAAAGAAAACGCCTGCAGAAGCTTAAGAACTTATTGAAATGGTTGCAAATAACCAATTCATGTACACTTCTGAGAGGAATTCCGTGAATAATGGGATGATGCAGAGGAAGGGAGTTCTTGAAATTGATGCTCTAAATGCCATATTGGCTCAGAACAAAATGTTGACTCAGCAAGTCAACATGATTTCTCAAAGTCTGAATGGATGCCAAAATGCATCCAACAGTACTAAAGAGGCATCTTCTGAAGAAGAAACTTATGATCCTGCCTACAATTGCAGAGGTAAATTACATGGGTGAACCTTATGGAAACATCTATAATTTTTCATGGAGAAATCATCTAAATTTCTTGTGGAAGGATCAACAAAAGTCTCAACAAGGCTTTAATAATGGTGGAAGAAACAGGTTTAGCAATGGCAAGCCTTTTCCATCATCTTCTCAGTAACAGACAGAGAATACTGAGCAGAGCACCTCTAACTTAGCAAACATAGTCTCTGATTTGTCTAAGGCCACTTTAAGTTTCATGAGTGAAAAAAGGTCCTCCATCAGAAATTTGGAGGCACAAGTGGGCCAGCTGAGTAAGAAAGTCACTGAAACTCCTCCTAGTACTCTCCCAAGCAATACTGAAGAGAATCCAAAAAGAGAGTACAAGGCCATTGACATAATCAACATGGCCGAACCTAGAGAGGAAGGAGAGGACGTGAATCCCAATGAGGAAGTCCTCAAGGGACGTCTCTCAAGCAAGAAGGAGTTTCCTATTGAGGACCCAAGGGAATCTGAGGCTCATATAGAGACCATAGAGATCCCATTAAACCTCCTTCTACCATTCGTGAGCTCTGAAGACTATTCTTCCTCTGAAGAGGAAGAAGATGTAACTTGAGAGCAAGTTGCTCAATATCTAGGGGCCGTCATGAAGCTAAATCCCAAGTTGTTTGGTAATGAGACTTGGGAAGGTGAACCTCCCTTGCTCATTAGTGAACTAGATAAATGGGTTCAACAAACTCTACCTCAAAAGAAGCAAGATCCTGATAGATTCTTAATACCCTGTACCACAGGCACTATGACCTTTGAAAAGGCTCTGTGTGACCTAGGGTCAGGCATAAATCTTATGCCACTCTCTGTAATGGAGAAGTTGGGGATCATTGAGGTACAACCTGCCATATTCTTATTACAATTGGCAAACAAGTCAGTAAGACAAGCTTATGGATTGGTAGAGGACGTGTTAGTAAAGGTTGAAGGCCTTTACATCCCTGCTGATTTCATAATCTTAGACACTGGGAAGGAGGAGGATGAATGCATCATCCTTGGAAGACCTTTCCTAGCCACAGCAGGAGCTGTGATAGATGTTAACAGAGGAGAATTAGTCCTTCAATTGAATGGGGACGACCTTGTATTTAAGACTCAATGGTGTTCTTCTGTATACATGGAGAGGAAGCATGAAAAGCTTCTCTCAGTACAGAGTCAAACAAAGCCCCCACAATCAAGCTCTAAGTTTGTTGTTGGGAGGCCATATGAGCGGATAATTTATGCGTTTTTTAGCATTGTTTTTAGGTAGTTTTTAATAGGTTCTAGTTAATTTTAAGGAAGTTTTCATTAGTTTTTATGCTAAATTCACATTTCTGGACTTTACTATGAGTTTGTGTGTATTTCTGTGATTTCAGGTATTTTCTGGCTGAAATTGAGGGACCTGAGTAAAACTCTGATAAGAAGGCTGACAAAGGACTGCTGATGCTGTTGGAATCTGACCGCCTTGCACTCGAAATGGATTTTCTGGAGCTACAGAACTCCAAATGGCACGCTCTCAATGGCGTTGGAAAGTAGACATCCAGAGATTTCCATCAATATTTAATAGTCCATACTTTATTCGTGATTAGATGATGTAAACTGGCGCTCAACGCCAGTTCCATGTTGCTGTCTCGAGTCAAACGCCAGAAACACGTCACGAACCGGAGTTGAACGCCCAAAATACGTTACAACTTGGCGTTCAACTCCAAAAGAAGCCTCAGCTCATGGATAGATCAAGCTCAGCCCAAACATACACCAAGTGGGCCCTAGAAGTGGATTTATGCATCAATTACTTACCTTTGTAAACCCTAGTAGCTAGTTTAGTATAAATAGAACTTTTTACTAGTCTATTAGACACCTTTGATTGTATTATTCAATCTCTGGACGTTTAGTTCTGAGATCTTGGGGGCTGGCCTCTCGGCCATGCCTGGACCTTTCACTTATGTATTTTCAATGGTGGAGTTTCTACACACCATAGATTAAGGGTGTGGAGCTCTGCTGTACCTCAAGTTTTAATGCAATTACTATTATTTTCTATCCAATTCGACTTATTCCTATTCTAAGATATTTGTTGCACTTCAAATTGATGAATGTGATAATCCGTGACACTCATCATCATTCTCACCTATGAAAGTGCGTGACTGACAACCACTTCCGTTCTACATTAGGCCGGGCGCATATCTCTTGGATTCCTTAATCAGAATCTTCGTGGTATAAGCTAGAATTGATGGCGGCATTCATGGGAATCCGGAAAGTCTAACCTTGTCTGTGGTATTCCGAGTAGGTTTCCGGGATTGAACGACTGTGACGAGCTTCAAACTCCTGAAGGCTGGGCATTAGTGACAGACGCAAAAGAATCACTGGATTCTATTCCAACCTGATTGAGAACCGACAGATGATTAGCCGTGCTGTGATAGAGCATTTGGACCATTTTCACTGAGAGGATGGGATGTTGCCATTGACAACGGTGATGCCCTACATATAGCTTGCCATGGAAAGGATTAAGAAGGATTGGATGAAAGCAGTAGGAAAGCAGAGATTCAACAGGGACAAGCATCTCCATACACCTATCTGAAATTCCCACCATTGAATTACATGAGTAACTCTATCTTTATTTTCTGTTTATTTTATTATTTTTATTTAAACCAATAATCTCTTAAATTAGTTAAATCCACCTGACTGGGATTTACAAGATGACCATAGCTTGCTTCATACCAACAATCTCCGTGGGATCGACCTTTACTCACGTAAGGTATTACTTGGACGACCCAGTGCACTTGCTGGTTAGTTGTGACTAAGTGTAATTCACGTGTGAGAGCTACCAAATTATTGGAGCCATAGTTGATGATCACAATTCCGTGCACCAAGTTTTTGGCGCCGTTGCCGGGGATTGTTCGAGTATGGACAACTAACAGTTCGTCTTGTTGCTTAGATTAGGTAATTTTCTTTTCAAAAAGTTTTGAAAAAAATTTTCAAAAAATTTTTTCTTTATTTTCATTTTTCTAAAGAATATTTTCGAAAAAAATAATAAAAATACAAAAAAATCATAAAATCATAAAAATAAAAAATATTTTGTGTTTATTGTTTGAGTCTTGAGTCAACTTTTAAGTTTGGTGTCAATTGCATGCTTTAAAAATTTTTCTTGCATTTTTCATGGTGTTCTTCATGATCTTCAAGTTGTTCTTGACAAGTCTTCTTGTTTGATCTTGATGTTTTCTTGTTTTGTGTTGTTTGTTATTTCTCATATGCATTTTTCGTTTGTTAGAGTCCATGCATTAAATATTTCTAAGTTTGGTGTCTTGCATGTTTTCTTTGCATAAAAAATTTTTCAAAATTATGTTCTTGATGTTCATCATGATCTTCAAAGTGTTCTTGGTGTTCATCTTGACATTCATAGTGTTCTTGCATGCATCATGAGTTTTGATTCATAATTTTCATGTTGTGAGTCATTTTTATGTTTTTCTCTCTCATCATCAAAAATTCAAAAATAAAAAAAAATATTTTCCTTATTTCTCTCCAAATTTTCGAAATTTTGGGTTGACTTGGTCAAAAAATTTTAAAAATTAGTTGTTTCTTACAAGTCAAGTCAAATTTTCAATTTTAAAAATCTTATCTTTTCAAAACTTTTTCATTTTTATCTTATTGATTTTGAAAATTTCAAAATATTTTTTCAAAAGTCTTTTTCTTAATTTTATTTCAAAATTTCGAAATTACACTAACAATTAATGTAATTGATTAAAAAATTTGAAGTTTGTTACTTTCTTGTTAAGAAAGGTTCAATCTTTAAACTCTAGAATCTTATCTTTTAGTTTCTTGTTAGTCAAGTAATCAATTTTAATTTTAAAAATTAAATCTTTTTCAAAATATCTTTTTCTTAAAAATCTTATCTTTTTATCATATCTTTTTATCTTATCTTTTATCATATCTTTTTCAAAATTTTATCTTTTTCAAAAATTTGATTTCAAAATATCTTATCTAAACTTCTTATCTTCTTATCTTTTCAAATTTGATTTTAATATCTTTTTCAACTAACTATTTGACATTTTGTTTGTTTCTTATCTTTTTAATTAATTAACTAATTATTTTAAAATTTTAATTTTAATTCTATTTCATCTTTAATTTTCAAAAATCATTAACTACTTTTTCAAAATTATTTTCAAATTCTCTCTCTATTCTCTTCTTCTATTTATTTATTTATTTACTAACACTTCTTCACCTCTCTTCATCTCCAATCACTGCCTCTATCCTCACCCTTGTGTTTGGATTCTCCACTCTTATTCCTTTCTTCTTCTACTAATAATAAGGATCCTCTTTATTGTGACATAGAGGATTCTTCTTCCTTTTCTTTTTCTCTTCTCTCTCATATGAGCAGGAACAAAGAAAAAGGCACTCTTATTGAAGCTGATCCTGAACCTGAAAGGACTCTGAAGAGGAAACTAAGAGAAGCTAAATTACAACAATCCAGAGGCAACCTTTCTGAAATTTTCGAACAAGAAAAGGAGATGGCAGCCGAACCCAACAACAATAATGCAAGGAGGATGCTTGGTGATTTCACTAAACCAACTTCCAAATTTGATGGAAGAAGCATCTCAATTCCTGCCATTGGAGCAAACAATTTTGAGTTGAAACCTCAACTAGTTGCTCAAATTCAGCAGAACTGCAAGTTTTATGGACTTCCATCTGAAGATCCTTACCAGTTTTTAACTGAGTTCTTGCAGATTTGTGAGCTTATAAAGACGAATGGAGTAGATCCTGAAGTCTACAGGCTCATGCTTTTCCCCTTTGCTGTAAGAGACAGAGCTAGAACATGGTTGGACTCACAACCTAAAGATAGCTTGGACTCCTAGGATAAGCTGGTCACTGCCTTCTTGGATAAATTCTTTCCTCCTCAAAAGTTGAGCAAGCTTAGAGTGGATGTTCAGACCTTCAAGCAAAAAGATGGTGAATCCCTCTATGAAGCTTGGGAAAGATACAAGCAGATTACCAAAAATTGTCCTTCTGACATGTTTTCAGAATGGACCATATTAGATATATTCTATTATGGTCCATCTGAGTTTTCCAAGATGTCATTGGACCATTCTGCAGGTGGATCCATTCACTTAAAGAAAATGCCTGCAGAAGCTCAAGAACTTATTGACATGGTTGCAAATAACCAATTCATGTACACTTCTGAGAGGAATTCTGTGAATAATGGGACGCCTCAGAGCAAGGGAGTTCTTGAAATTGATGCTCTGAATGCCATATTGGCTCAGAACAAAGTGTTGACTCAGCAAGTCAACATGATTTCTCAAAGTATGAATGGATGGCAAAATGCATCCAACAGTACTAAAGAAGCAGCTTCTGAAGAAGCTTATGATCCTGAGAACCCTGCAATAGTAGAGGTAAATTACATGGGTGAACCTTATGGAAACACCTATAATTCATCATGGAGAAATCATCCAAATTTCTCATGGAAAGATCAACAAAAGCATCAACAAGGCTTTAAAAATGGTGGAAGAAAAGGCTAAGCAATAACAAGCCTTTTGTATCATCTTCTCAGCAACAGACAGAGAATTCTGAGCAGAGCCCCTCTAATTTAGCAAATTTAGTCTCTGATCTGTCTAAGGCCACTTTAAGTTTCATGAGTTAAACAAGGTCCTCCCTCAGAAATTTGGAGGCACAAGTGGGCCAGCTAAGTAAGAAAGTCATTGAAACTCCTCCCAGTATTCTCCCAAGCAATACAGAAGAGAATCCAAAAGGAGAGTGCAAGGCCATTGATGTAATCAATATGGCTGAATGCACAAGGGAGGAGAAGGACGAAATTCCTAGTGAGGAAGACCTCCTGGGACGTCTCTCAAGCAAGAAGGAGTTCCCTATTAAGGACCTAAAGGAATCTGAGGCTCATATAGAGACCATAGAGATTCCACTAAATCTCCTTCTGCCATTCATGAGCTCTGAAGACTATTCTTCCTCAGAAGATGATGAAGATGTGACTGGAGAGCAAGTTGCTCAATATCTAGGAGCCATCATGAAGCTGAATGCCAAGTTATTTGGTAATGAGACTTGGGAAGGTGAACCTCCCTTGCTCATTAGTAAACTTGATACATGGGTTCAGCAAACTCTACTTCAAAAGACACAAGATCCTGGAAAATTCTTAATACCCTGTACCATAGGCACCATGACCTTTAACAAGGCTCTGTGTGACCTAGGGTCAGGCATAAATCTTATGTCACTCTCTGTAATGGAGAAGCCGGGGATCATTGAGGTACAGCCTGCCTTATTCTCATTACAATTGGCAGACAAGTCAGTAAGACAGGCTTATGGATTAGTAGAGGACGTGTTAGTAAAGGTTGAAGGCCTTTACATCCCTGCTGATTTCATAATCTTAGACACTAGGAAGGAAGAGGATGAATGCATCATCCTTGGAAGACCTTTCCTAGCCACAGCAGGTGCTGTGATTGATGTTAACAGAGGAGAATTAGTCCTTCAATTGAATGGGGACTACCTTGTGTTTAAGGCACACGGCCATCCCTCTATAACAAAAGAGAGTAAGCATGCAGAACTTCTCTCAGTACAGAGTCAAAAAGAGCCCCCACAATCAAACTCTAAGTTTGGTGTTGGGAGGCCACCACCAAACTCTAAGTTTGGTGTTGAGAAGATCCCACATTCAAACTCTAAGTTTGGTGTTGGGAAACCTTCATCATGCTCTGAACTTCTCTAAGGCTCCATGAGAGCCCACTGTCAAGCTATTGACATTAAAGAAGCGCTTGTTGGGAGGCAACCCAATTTTTATTTATCTAATTTTATTTTATTTTATTGTTATTTTGTGTTTTAGTAGGTTCATGATCATGAGGAGTCATGAAAAAGTTATTAAAATTAAAAACAGAATCAAAAACAGCAGAGAAAAAATCACACCCTGGAGGAAGGACTTACTGGCATTTAAATGCCAGTAAGATGCATCTAGCTGGCGTTCAACGCCAGAACAGAGCATGGATCTGGCGCTGAACGCCAGTAACAAGCATGGAACTGGCGTTCAATGCCAGAAATATGCTACACATGGGCATTGAACGCCCAGAACATGCACCACTTCGGCATTTAAATGCCAGAATGGTATGCTAAGGCATTTTACATGCCTAATTAGTGCAGGGATGTAAATCCTTGACACCTCAGGATCTGTGGACCCCACAGGATCATTTCAAGATCTATGGACCCCACAGGATCCTCACCTAACATATTCTTCCCTCTTCTTCACATTCATCCTCTCTTCCCCATAAACACTCTTCCCCAAAAACCCTTCACCAATCACCTCAATCTCTCTTTCCAATTACCCCCCTTCACCACTCACATCCATCCACTCTTTCCCATAAACCCCACCTACCTTCAAAATTCAAAATTTCTTTCCCACCCAAACCCACCCTAAATAGCCGAACTTACTCCCTCTCCCCTCACTATATAAACCCCTCCATCCTTCTTCATTTTCACACAACACAACCCCCTCTTCTACACCTTGGCCAAATACACCTCCCCCCTCTCTCCTCCATATTTTCTCTTCCTCTTCTTCTTTTCTTTCTTCTCTTGCTCGAGGGCGAGCAATATTCTAAGTTTGGTGTGGTAAAAGCATAGCTTTTTGTTTTTCCATAACCACCTATGGCACCTAAGACCGGAGAAACCTCTAGAAAAGGGAAAGAGAAGACAAAAACTTCCACCTCTGAGTCATGGGAGATGGAGAGATTTATCTCTAAAGCTCATCAAGACCACTTCTATGATGTTGTGGCCAAGAAGAAGGTGATCCTCGAGGTCCCTTTCAAACTCAAGAAAAATGAGTATCCGGATATCCGACATGAGATCCAAAGAAGAGGTTGGGATGTTTTGACCAACCCCATTTAACAAGTCGGAATCTTAATGGTTTAAGAGTTCTATGCCAATGCATGGATCACTAGGAACCATGACCAAAGTATGAACCCGAATCCAAAGAATTATCTTACAATGGTTCGGGGGAAATACTTATATTTTAGTCCAGAAAATGTGAGCTTGGCGTTCAACTTGCCTACAATGCAAGAAAATGCACGCCCCTACACTAGAAGGGTCAACTTTAATCAAAGGTTAGACCAAGTCCTTATGGACATATGTGTGGAAGGAGCTCAATGAAAAAGAGACTCCAAAGGCAAGCCGGTTCAATTAAGAAGACTGGACCTCAAGCTTGTGGCTAGAGGATGGTTGGAGTTCATCCAGCGCTCCATCATCCCCACTAGCAACTGATCCAAAGTTACTGTGGATCGAGCCATCATGATTCATAGCATCATGATTGGAGAGGAAGTAGAAGTTCATGAAGTCATCTCCCTTGAATTCTACAAAATAGCCGAAAAGCCCTCTACCTTGGCAAGGCTAGCTTTTCCTCATCTTATTTGCCATCTATGTTATTCAGCTGGAGTTATCATAGAAGGAGACATCCCCATTGAGGAGGATAAGCCCATCACTAAGAAAATGATGGAGCAAACAAGAGAGCCCACTCATGGATCCCAAGGGACGCATGAAGAAGCTCATCACCAAGAAATCCCAGAGATGCCTCAAGGGATGCACTTTCCTCCCAACAATTATTGGGAACAACTCAACACTTCTCTAGAAGATTTGAGTTACAATATGGATCAATTAAGGGTGGAACATCAAGAGCACTCCATCATTCTCTATGAAATTAGAGAAGATCAAAGAGCAATGAGGGAGGAGCAACAAAGGCAAGGAAGAGACATAGAAGAACTCAAGGACATCATTGGTTCTTCAAGAAGAAAGCACCACCATCACTAAGGTTGACTCATTTCTTGTTCTTATTTTTCTGTTTTTCGATTTTTATGCTATATGTGTGTTTATGTTTTGTGTCTCTACCTCATGATCATTAGTATTGAGTAACGATGTCTTAAGGCTATGAATAATTCCATAAATCCTTCACCTCTCTTAAATGAAAAATGTTTCTAATTCAAAAGAACAAGAAGTACATGAATTTCGAAATTATCCTTGAATTTAGTTCAATTATATTGATGTGGTGACAATACTTTTTGTTTTCTAAATGAATGCATGAACAGTGCATAATTTTGATCTTGTTGTTTATGAATATTAAAATCGTTGGCTCTTGAAAGAATGATGAACAAAGAGAATGTTATTGACAATCTGAAAAATCATGAAATTTGATTCTTGAAGCAAGAAAAAGTAGTGAAAAAGCCAAAGCTTGCGAAAAAAATGGCAAAAATAAATTAGAAAGAAAAAGAAAAAGCAAACAAAAAAAGCCAATAGCCCTTAAAACCAAAAGTCAAGGGTAAAAAGGATCCAAGGCTTTGAGCATCAATGGATAGGAGGGCCCAAGGAAATAAAATACAGGCCTAAGCGGCTAAATCAAGCTGTCCCTAACCATGTGCTTGTGGCATGCAGGTCCAAGTGAAAAGCTTGAGACTGAGTGGTTAAAGTCGTGATCCAAAGCAAAAAGAGTGTGCTTAAGAACTCTGGACACCTCTAACTGGGGACTTTAGCAAAGCTGAGTCACAATCCGAAAAGATTCACCCAGCTATGTGTCTGTGGCATTTATGTATCCGGTGGTAATACTGGACAACAAAGTGCTTAAGGCCACGACCAAGACTCATAAAAGTAGCTGTGTTCAAGAATCAACATACTTAACTAGGAGAATCAATAACACTATCTGAAATTCTAAGTTCCTATATAAGCCAATCATTCTAAACTTCAAAGGAAAAAGTGAGATGCCAAAACTGTTCAGAGGCAAAAAGCTACAAGTCCCGCTCATCTAATTAGGACTAATATTCATTGACGTAAACTGGCGCTCAACGCCAGTTCCATGCTGCATTCTGGAGTCAAACGCCAGAAACACGTCACAAACCAGAGTTGAACGCCAAAAAATATGTTACAACTTGGTGTTCAACTCCAAAGAAGCCTCTGCACGTGTAAAGCTCGAGCTCAGCCCAAGCACACACCAAGTGGGCCTCGGAAGTGGATTTCTGCATCAATTACTTACTTTTGTAAACCCTAGTAGCTAGTCTAGTATAAATAGGACATTTTATTATTGTATTAGACATCCTGGATCCTG
Source organism: Arachis hypogaea (assembly GCF_003086295.3). NCBI lineage: Eukaryota > Viridiplantae > Streptophyta > Magnoliopsida > Fabales > Fabaceae > Arachis > Arachis hypogaea. Next base: position 53,478,849 of record NC_092039.1, on the reverse strand, counting down.
GATTGTATTTTTTGATCCTGTGATCACATTTTGGGGGCTGGCCATTCAGCCATGCCTGAACCTTCATCACTTATGTATTTTCAACGGTGGAGTTTCTACACACCATAGATTAAGGGTGTGGAGCTCTGTTGTACCTTGAGTTTTAATGCAATTACTACTATCTTTTATTCAAATTCAATCTTATTTCTGTTCTAAGATACTACTCGTACTTCAACCTGATGGATGTGATGATCCGTGACACTCATCATCATCCGCCCCTATGAACGCGTGCCTGACAATCACTTCCATTCTACAAGTGAAAGCTAGAGTGTGTATCTCTTAGATTCCTGATGCACGATGCATGGTTACCCTCGCTTGACAACCGAGCCTTCCATTCTGTGAAATCAGAGTCTTCGTGGTATAAGCTAGAATTGATGGCGGCATTCATGAGAACCCAAAAAATCTAAACCTTGTCTGTGGTATTCCGAGTAGGATTCTGAGATTGAATGACTGTGACGAGCTTCAAACTCGCGATTGTTGGGTGTGATGACAAACGCAAAAGAATCAAGGGATTCTATTCCGACATGATCGAGAACCGACAGATGATTAGCCGTGCCGTGACAGAGCATTTGGACCTTTTTCACTGAGAGGATGGGATGTAGCAAGAGTAAGATAATTGCCATTGGAAAAGTTGGTAAAATTTCTCTTCTTTTATCGATAATATTCTTCGAGTTGATGGATTGAAATACAATTTGATTAGCGTTAGTCAATTATGCGATCTTAGCTATTTGGTTTCTTTTAACCGAGTTGAATGCAAAGCTATTAATGAAGAAACTGAATCTATTATAATTATAGCCAAAAGGTGTGGTAATGTATATGGTTTTACCTTAGACGATTTGAAAAATCAAAATGTAAAATATTTTTCTTTTTTATTCTAAAAATTAAATTTGGCATAAAAGATTGGAACATGTTAGCATGTTTTAAATCTCAAAATTAATAAAAAAAAGTTAGTTAGAGGTCTTCCTAATATCAAGTTTAACAAAGACATTATTTGTAATGCTTGTCAAATGGGTAAATAAGTAAAATCATATTTTAAAGTTAAGGAAGATGTCTCAACGAAAAGAGTTTTGAAACTTTTGCATATTGATCTTTTTGGTCCTATTAGAACTCAAAGAGTAGGTAAAAAATCCTATGGCTTGGTTGGTTTTTTCCTTGCTCATAAGAAAGATGCTTTCCATGCTTTTGACAAATTTAGTAAAAGAGTTCAAAATAAAAAAGAATGTAAAATTTTTTCTATTAGAAGTGACCATAAAAAAATTTGAAAACTATATTTTTGAAATCTTCTTTGTCAAACTAGAATTTTACATAATTTCTCTTGTCCAAGAACTCCTCAACAAAATAGACTTGTGAAAAGGAGGAATAGAAGTCTCCAAGAGATGGCTAAAGCAATGCTATGTGAGAATGAAATTTTCAAATTTTTATGGGCTGAAGCTATTAACAATGCTTACTATATTTTGAACTGAACCATCATTAGAAAATTCTTGAAAAAGACACTTTATGAACTATGAAAAGGAACTCCTCCTACTTTGCACTAATTTTATGTTTTTAGAACACAATGTTTTGTTTTAAGAGAAAAGGATAAATAAGTCCATGAGTTTTTAAATTTTTGACAAATAAGCCCCTTAAAAAATTAATTACAAATACATCCTTAACCTTTGCAAACGGCAGACAGATACATCCTTTTGTCCATTTGCCTCTCCAAAAACAAATGAAGATGACTCAGGTGGTACCAATATATCCGTTATAAAGTGACGTGTCCATTACAGTGCCAAGGTGGCATGTAACAAAAAAGATAGAGGACAAATAGGTCTCTGCGTTAGAAAAATGTCAATATTTTGTTGAACAAGCAGATTCTCGATATTGGCAGTGAGGTTGGGGTTGCCAAACACTAGGCTGATCTCTTATGGTGAAATGTTAGATCAAGGTCGCCTCCTTACTGAATTTGCCTCCATCCTAATCATTGGTGACACTGACAACGTCTATGGCAATCCCATCAACCTCAAGAAAATAGTCAGGGGCTTCATCCGAGTGGTTTTTCTGGAATCCTTCTTGAGGATCAGGTCTCTCCCAAAGTATACGGCCACACACGAGGAAGGAAGGTGGTTTCCATGCAAAAGATTGTCAACAAGATTAAAGTTGCCGTCACTACTACTCGACACAAGATCGGCTCTAATATTGTCATCATTTCTTACACTAATGCTCGCCAGGCTGTCTCCCTCGACGAATATGCTTGAAGAAGTAGGCAAGACACCAATACTCACTCCTCAGTAAGTTAAAGACATTGATTACAAAATTGTTGTTTATCCTCTCTCCTTGATTGGTATCTCTATACGAGCAATACGAGTCATATCATTTACCAACACATTCACCAATCATTATTTAGTTGAATAGTTTTTAAGATTGAGATAAGATATGTTATGGTTGAATTTGTAGGATGCACTCCCTGCCCTTAAAAGACGTTGCATTCCTCTACTAGGAAGCATATTGTCTTTTGAAAAAATCAAAGATATCATAAGGTTCAACAAAGCAATATTTTTCTAACGCAGGTACTATTTGTCCTCTATCTTTTTGGTTACATGCCACGTTGGCATTGTAATGGATATGTTGCTCCATAATAGATACATCGGCGCCACCTCAGCCATCTCCATTTGCTTTTGGAGAGGCAAAAGGATGGAATGATGTATCCGTCCACCATTTGCAAAGGTCAGGAATGTATTTGTAATTAATTTTTATGAGGGAGTTATTTGTCAAAAATTTAAAAGTTCAGGGACCTATTTATTTTTTTCTTATTTTAAATATCAAAGAAAATCTAGAAAAATTTGATTCAAAAACATATGAAGGTATTTTTGTTGGTTACTCCACTTCTAGCAAGGCTTATAGAATTTATATTAAAATCAGTAAAACTATTAAAGAGACTATCCACATTACCTTCTCTGATACTAATGCTTTTTCTAGTGTTCTTAATAGATGATTGTGCAAATATTCCAAATATTGAAGCTATACAAGTCACTACAAGCCCAGAATAAGTATTTGTTCAAGGAGCTATCCATGAGCATTCTGCAGGAGACAATTCCATTTTATCTCTTACTAGGCTTGTAGAAATCGCTACTACAGAAAGTAATACTGAAACCACTAGCTCTAAAATAACAAGCACTTAAATTAAACTCAGAGAACAGAGATCTTATCTAAACTATCCTCATGAATTCATTATTAGAGATCCATCAATAGGATGAATCACAAGTTCAACATTAAAAAATCTGAATTCAAGCAAATTGGCTATTATCTCAACTATTGAGCCTAATAATATTGAAGAAGCTCTTGATGATCCATTTTAGGTGAAAGCAATGGAAGAGACCTCCAGTAATTTGATAAAAACCAAGTATGGAGGTTGATGCCTAGACCTATTAGAAAGAAAGTGACTGAAATTAGATGGATTTTTAGAAAGTGCCTAGACAATTGGAAAGAAAGTGCCTAGACCAATTGTCGTGTCGGGAAGATAGGGAGTGCGATGTTTGATCATGATGACTTTGGACTTAGATTGAAATATAAACTGATTTATTTGAAAGATAGATTTGGAGAGCATTGAATTGAAATTCTAATGTTTTATTAAGGTTGATTGAAGGGAGCTAAGAGTGAGAAGGACAGGTACGACATAAGCTTCAATTCAGTTAAAATATGGAGTTACAAATAGGAATAGAAGATGTAAATAGGAATTTGAGCTAACCTAGAGGAATGAAATGATGAATGGTGAGAGGTAGGTTTAAGTTGAAGGCATATTTAAGAATGATAACGGGTAAGCGAAATTTTGAGGACAAATTCTTATTTTGTGGGGAGAAAGTAAGAACTGCAAATTAATTAACCGTTTAATCAAATAATTAATATTTCCCAAAATATGATCCAAAAATTTAGAATGTGAATTGGAGGATTTAACTATGATTTTTGGACTCAGTAGATTTTTTTGAGTCGAAAAACATAATTTCTGCAAAAAACTGAGTAAAATCACAAACTGACAAATAAATTGGCCAAACCGGTTTAAGTCTATCCGGTACGGTGCGAGAATAATTAAAAATAGTGAAAAACCTTAGAAAAATAATTAAAGTAAAAAATTGGGCATTAATTTTAAAGGTTTGGCCCAAAGTTGAGCCAAACGGGCCAAAAACACTGACGGGTTAGACCAGGCCCAAGTTGGGCCCAAGCCCAACATATATAAGTTCAATAAATGAACTCATTCAGCACACCACATACACAAACACACCAAAACACAGCTGCAAGTTGAGAGTGAAGACAGGAGAAGAGTTACTATTGACTCTCTTCTTCAATCCACCATAACTTGAGCTACAGAGCTCCGATCGCCGCATTGTTTCCGGCTACGCGATCACCGTGGAGAGATTTACAAAAACCACCCAAGAAACTAGTAAGAATATCACGAAATTTCTCTCAGTTCTTCCTTTCAAAAAATCAAAATTTTAGGGTTTTGTATTGAGTGAAATTTTGTGATTTTGATTATTTAGGTACACCCTAGAACTTGATTATTATTGGGTTTTGTCCTAACCAACTGTGGGTAAGGAAAGTTTATTCTTAATCCATGTGAAATTGTGATTTTGATGAACCCTAGGTTGATTTAGTTATGAATTATGTGTATATAGCTTGAATTAGTGTTGTATGGAGAATGTTGGTGACTTGAATAGCTTGGAAGTGGATTTCGTGACTTGAGAACTTGTGGATGCTTGATTTGTACTCAATATTGGGTTTTAGTGCATATTGGGAATCAGCCAAGGTATGGTTTCGGTTTCATTTATGTAATATATAATATTTCTAGACACTTAGGCTAGTGACCCATAGGATAGGTTTGGATTATATTGGTTGTTGACTTGTTGAATGATGATGTATGATGATGTGATGATTTTGGCTATTTTAAGAATTATGCTATGGATGTTGATAAAATAATGTTAAAGCTTGAGATTGGGGTTGAATGAGGTTAATCATGATGACTATTGGTGATATAATTATGATGGATGATTGTGTTGGTTGAGAAAAGGGTTTTAGTGTGATATATTTGATAATTGAGGTTGAGGATTATGTAATGTGAGTGGAAATTTGTATGAATAGTGAATTTATGGTGTAAAGGGGTAAATTATGAGATAAATTGGAGTTTGCTATGGTTTTGATGTGATTTTGGTTATGAATTTTAAGAATTTGAGAAAGTAGTGAACTTTGGTTAAAATAGATTTTTGTGAACTTTGAGTGATCATAACATGAGCCTCAAAGCTTAAAATTAGATGAAACTTATTTTAAATTAAAGATGGCTTTGAGAGCTTTAAACTGATATAAAGTTTGTAGAAAATGGATTTTTGTAAGGGAAGTTATGATCATTCAAAGTTTGGTGTCAAAATCTGAATTATGTGATGTTGCAAAATTTTTAAGATTTCTGGTTTGTGTGCGCACGCATACCCTGTGTATTTTTAAAACTGTGCGCACGCACACATGAGGATGTGGCTGCTGTTGGGAGCACTAGTACGCAATGTGCGCACACACATCAAACAAAGTATTGCAAGAGGTGTGCACGCACCGCCTTGTGCGCACGCACACGTTGGAAGGTGCAATCTGTTGAGGGAGTTTGCACACATTGTGCAAGCGAACAGAATAGGAAAGTTTTACTCCTATGCGTACGCACACCTCTATGCGTATGCACACATCTTGAAAATCCTCCTATGCATATGCACACTGCCCTATTTTTCAATAAAAATCTTGTTTATTTAACTGTTTCACCTTCCCGGCAAGTTTGTAAATATCTGTGACACCTATCTAAGACTTTTTGGCTTGTTTTTGGATGTTAAAACATAAAGAAGGTCTTAGGTGGAATTATTTTGGTATTTTTGGTAAAAGTTAGAGAACAGAGGCTTAGATTTCTGGTGTACTGAGGATGAGTTTAGTTGAGTGAAAACGAAGAATAGTATATTGGTGGTTACTGAAAATGAATTGAGAAAGTGATAACCTAATGAGTTCTGAATGAAATGTGAAAGTGGTGAACTAATGAGTTCTGAATGAATTGTGGAAGTGGTGAACTACTAATTACTGAAATAAATAATTTTTGAAAACCACTAACGAAATGTTTTTAAACTGAGACATTGTTGAGACGCTATTCGCCTGGCAGGGACGACTGTTGGATCCAGCCTATTGAGGTAGAGGCGGCAGCGTAAGGGCAGTGGTTCATCCCGCTTACATTGAGATGTGAGGTCTGTGGCAAGAGTATCCAGCTCGCATCCCTACGGATCACTACAGTGTGCAGGCACAAAATCCTGGACGGTGTTCCGAGCACCATATATCGGGGGTTCCCATTATGATTCCGAAGGGCGACATCTCCATGGAGATGTGTCGGATTGGCAGTTGAACCAACAATGTGATATCACAGCCAGTAGGATAGTCATTCATCATGTGCATATTCTATCTATTTGTTTGCTTTGCCGACTTGAAATTGCATGCCTAATTGTATAACATGCCTAATTGCCTACTTGAATTACTTGACATATATGCCTATACTTGTGTTTTACATGCATTGTATTAACTGTGTATTCTACTAGGATTGAGGAGGTTCAGAAGGCGATGGCGATGGGATCATGGTGCATGGAATTATGATCACACTTTTCACAACTCTAGTGCAACTAACCAGCAAGTGCACTGGGTCGTCCAAGTAATAAAACCTTACGCGAGTAAGGGTCGATCCCATGGAGATTGCCGGCTTGAAGTAAGCTATGGTCATCCTGTAAATCTTAGTCAGGAGGATTCAATTGGTTATGAGTTTTGATAATTGAAAGATAAATAAAACGCAAATTAAAATAAAGATACTTATGTAATTCATTGGTGGGAATTTCAGATAAGCGTTTGGAGATGCTTTGTTGCTTCTGAATCTCTGCTTTCCTATTGTCTTCACACAATCATGCGTGCTCCCTTCCATGGCAAGTTGTATGTTGGTGGATCACCGTTGTCAATGGCTACCATCCGTCCTCTCAGTGAAAATGGTCCCGCTACAATTTCTGTACGGCTAATCAACTGTCGATTTCTCGTCTCGGATGAAAAATACCAAGCACAACTACCGCACAGCTAATCATCTGTCGGTTCTCACTTGTATCGGAATAGGATCTCTCTATCCTTTTGCACACTGTCACTGCACCCAACATTCATGATTTTGAAGCTCGTTATAGTCATCCCGTCCCAGATCCTACTCGGAATACCATAGCAAGGTTTAGACTTTCCGGATCTCAGGAATGCTGCCAATTGGTTCTAGCCTCTACCACGAAGGTTCTAATCTCACGGATTCTAATGCTCTGTTGTCAGGGAAGAAAAGCCAGATCCTTGGGCTGAGCATTGAGCTTTACACATGCATAGGCCTTTTCTAGAGTTAAACACCAGCTTGGATGCCAGTTTTGGCGTTTTACCCCAGAAAAGGGTCTCTGGCTGGCGTTTAACGCCAGTTTGGGCCATAAAATCTCGGATAAAGTATGGACTATTATATATTTCTGGAAAGCCCAAGATGTTAGCTATCCATCCCAATTTAGAGCGCTTCAATTAGATTTCTGTAGCTCTAGACAAATGCGTTTGAGTGTAGGGAGGTCAGAATCCAACAGCATCTGCAGTCTTTTTTCAGCCTCTAAATCAGATTTTTGCTCAGGTCCCTCAATTTCAGCCAGAAAATACCTGAAATTATAGAAAAACACACAAACTCATAGTAAAGTCTAGAAATGTGATTTTTACATAAAAACTAATAAAATATACTAAAAAGTAACTAAAACATACTAGAAATTATGTAAAAACAATGCCAAAAAGCATATAAATTATCCGCTCATCACAACACCAAACTTAAATTGTTGCTTGTCCCCAAGCAAATGAAAACAAAATAGGATAAAAAGAAGCAAAAATACAATAAATTTCAAAATATCAATGAAGCTTAGTTCCAATTAGATGAACGGGACTAGCAGCTTTTTGCTTCTGAACAGTTTTGGCATCTCACTTTATCCTTTGAAGTTCAGGATGATTGGCATCCATAGGAACTCAGAATTCAGATAGTATTATTGATTCTCATAGTTTAGCATGTTGATTCTTGAACACAGCTACTTTATGAGTCTTGGCCGTGACCCTAAGCATTTTGTCTTCCAGTATTACCACCGGATACATAAATGCCACGGACACATAACTGGGTGAATCTTTTTAGATTGTGACTCAGCTTTGCTAGAGTCCCCAGTTAGAGGTGCCCAGAGTTCTTAAGCACACTCTTTTGCTTTGGATCACGACTTTAACTATTCAGTCTCAACCTTTTCACTTAGACCTTCATGACACAAGCACATGGTTAGGGACAGCTTGATTTAGCCACTTAGGCCAGGATTTTATTCCTTTGGGCCCTCCTATCCATTAATGCTCAAAGCCTTGGATTCTTTTTACCCTTGCCTTTTAGTTTAAAGGGTTACTAGCTTTTTCTGCTTGCTTTTTCTTTTTCTTTATTTTTCGCCATTTTTTTGTTTTTTTTTCGCAAGTTTTGTGTTTTTCACTGCTTTTTCTTGCTTCAAGAATCAATTTTATGATTTTTCAGATTAGCAATAACATTTCTCTTTTTTTATTATTCTTTCAAGAGCCAACAATTTTAACATTCATAAACTTTACTATAAAAAAATATGCACTGTTCAAGCATTCATTCAGAAAACAAAAAGCATTGAGTTGCTCCATGTTGGAACTCAATTCTCCTAAAGAGGTGTTGAGTTGCTCCCAATAGTTGTGTGGAGGGAAATCCATCGCTTGAGGCATCTCAGGGATTTCTTGATGAGGGACTTCCTCATACTCTTGTTGAGGTCCATGAGTGGGCTCTCTTGTTTGCTCCATCCTCTTTCTAGTGATTGGCTTTTGAGATGAATCTCTCCATCTCCCATGACTCAGAGTTGGAAGCAACTACCTTCCCTTTCCTCTTCCTAGAGCTTTCTCTGGCCTTAGGTGCCATTAATGGTTATGAAAAAAAAAGCAGAGGTTTTTTCCACACCAAACTTAAAAGGTTTGCTCGTCCTCGAGCAAAAGAAGAAAGAAAGGATTAGATGAAGAAAAGATGAAGGAGATGGAGGTGTGTGAATGGTTCGGCCAAGGGGGGTTTTAGGTGGTTATGATGTGTGAAAATGGAGGAGTAAGGGGGGTATTTATAGGGTAAGGGAGAGGGGGAATTCATGTGAAAAGGGGTGGGTTTGGGGGGGAAATGTTTTGAATTTGAATGGTGAGGTAGGTGGGGTTTTATGATGGGTTTTTGGGGAATGGTGGATGGATGTGAGTGGTGAAGAGAATATAGGGGAGAGGGTAGGATTTGATAGGTGAATGGTGTTTGAGGAAGAGTGTGATGGAAAGGTGTAAAGAGGAGAGAGAGTGAGTTGGGGCAGGTGGGGATCATGTGGGATCCATAGATCCTGAGGTGTCAAGGATTTCTCATCCCTGTACCTTTCTGGCATTTAAACGCCCTCTGTGTGCCATTTCTGGCGTTTAACGCCCAGAATACTGGCAGACTGGGCGTTAAACACCTATTCTGCCATCCTTACTGGCGTTTAACGCCAGCTAGACACCATACACCCTTTTCTGGCGTTAAACGCCAGTCTGACTGCCAATTCTGGCGTTTAACGCCCAGAATGCTGCCAGAGTAGGCATTAAACGCCCATTTATGCTATCCTTACTGGCGTTTAAAGGCCAGTAAGCTCGTCCTCTAAGGTGTGCTATTTTTTTATGCTGTTTTTTATTCCGCTTTAATTTTGTAGCTGTTTTGTGATTCCACATGATCATCAACCTAAAGAAAACATAAACTAATAATGGAAATTGAAATGAAAAAGTAATTAACATAGATAAATAAAATTCGGTTGCCTCCCAATAAGTGCTTCTTTAATGTCAAAAGCTTGACAGTAAGCTCTTACAGAGCTTCACAGATACTCAAAGCATGATTGTGGCCTCCCAACACCAAACTTAGAGTTTGAGTGTGGAGGCTCTGCTTGACTCTGTCTGGAGAGAATTGGATGAAGCTTTTCATTGTCTCTCTCCATGTTTACAGAAAAAGATCCTTGAGCCTTAAACACAAGGTAGTCCTCATTCAATTGAAGGACTAACTCTTCCCTGTCCACATCAATCACAGCGCTTGCTGTGGCTAGGAAGGGTCTTCCAAGGATGATAGATTCATTCTTATTCTTCCTAGTGTCTAGGATTATGAAGTTAACAGGGATGTAAAGGCCTTCAACCTTCACCAAGACATCCTCTACAAGTCCATAAGCCTGTTTCATTGATTTGTCTGCCATCTCTAGTGAGATTCTTGCAGCTTGTACTTCAAAGATTCCTAGTTTCTCCATTACAGAGAGTGGCATGAGGTTTATACCTAACCTCAGGTCACACAGAGCCTTCTCAAAGGTCATGGTGCCTATGGTACAAGGTATTAAGAACCTTCCAGGATCCGGTTTCTTCTGAGGTAATGTTTGCTGAACCAAGGCATTCAGTTTATTGGTGAGCAATGGAGATTCATCCTCCCAAGTCTCATTACCAAATAACTTGGCATTCAACTTCATGATTGCTCTTAGGTATTGAGCAACTTACTCTTCAGTAATGTCTTCATCTTCTTCAGAGGAAGAATGCTCATCAGAGCTCATGAATGGTAATAGTAAGTTCAGTGGAATCTCTATGGTCTCTGTATGAGTCTCAGATTCCTTTGGTTCATCATTAGGGAACTTCTTAAAGGCCAGTGGACGTCTATTGAGGTCTTCCTCACTGGAAATCACTGCCTCTTCCTCCTCTATAGGTTCGGCCATTTTGGTTATATTGATGGCCTTGCACTCTCTCTTTGGATTCTCTTCTGTATTGCTTGGGAGAGTACTAGGAGGAGTTTCAGTAACTCTTTTACTCAGCTGACCCACTTGTGCCTCCAAATTTCTGATTGAGGACCTTGTTTCAGTCATGAAACTGAGAGTGGCCTTAGAAGATCAGAGACTATGGTTGCTAAGCCGGGAAGGCTCTGCTCAGTATTCTCTGTCTATTGCTGAGAATATGATGGAAAAGGCTTGCTATTGCCAAACCTTTTTCTCCCACCATTATTATTATTGAAGCCTTGTTGAGGCTTCTGTTGATCCTTCCATGAGAAATTTGGATGATTTTTTCATGAAGGATTATAGGTGTTTTCATAGGGTTCTCTCATGTACTTCACCTCTTCCATTGCTGGATTCTCAGGGTCATAAGCTTCTCCTTTAGAGGAGGCTTCTTTAGTACTGCCGGATGCAGCTTGCAATCCAGTCAGATTCTGAGAAATCATATTGACTTGCTGAGTCAATATTTTGTTCTAAGCCAATATGGCATCTAGATTATCAATCTCAACAACTCCTTTCTTCTGAGTCATCCCATTATTCACAAGATTTCTTTCAAAAGTGTACATGAACTGGTTATTTGCAACCATCTCAATGAGTTCCTGGGCTTCTGCAGGGATTTTCTTCAGATGAAGAGATCCACCAGTAGAATGGTCTAATGACATCTTAGACAATTCAGACAGACCATCATATAATATATCTAAGATGCTCCATTCTGGAAGCATGTCAGAAGGACACCTTCTGATCAATTGCTTGTATCTTTTCCAAGCTTCATAGAGGGATTCACCTTCTTTCTGTCTAAAGGTTTGGACTTCCACTCTAAACTCGCTCATCTTTTGAGGTGGAAAAAATTTGGCCAAGAAAGCATTGACCAACTTTTCCCAAGAGTTCAGGCTTTTCCTAAGTTGTGAGTCTAACCATCTCCTAGCTATATCTCTTAGAGCAAAGGGAAAAAGCATAAGTCTATAGACCTCGGGATCAACCCCATTGGTCTTAACAGTGTCACAGATTTGCAAGAATTCAGCTAAGACATGATGAGGATCTTCTAATAGAAGTCCATAAAACTTGCAATTATGCTGCATTAGAGAAATTAATTGAGGCTTAAGCTCAAAGTTGTTTGCTCCAATTGCAGGAATTGAGATGCTTCTTCTATAGAAGTTGGAAGTTGGTGCAGTAAAGTCACCAAGCATCTTCCTTGCATCTCCACCATTGTTCTCAGGTTCGGCTGCCATGTTTGCCTCTTTTTTGAAATTTTCTGTAAGGTCCTCTCTGGAGTGTTGTGCTTTGGCTTCTCTTATCTTCCTCTTCAGAGTCCTTTCAGGTTCAGGATCAGCTTCAACAAGAATGTCCTTATCCTTGTTCCTACTCATATGAAAAAGAAGAGAACAAAGAAAGTAGTGGAATCCTCTATGTCACAGTATAGAGATTCCTTTATGTGAGTATAAGAATAGAAGAATAGAAGAATGAGAAGAGAGAGGAGATGAATAATTCGAACAGAGAGAAGAGAGAGGGGTTCGAATTATTAGTAGAAGAGAAGTGTTAGCAATTAAATAAAATAAATAGAAAGGGATGAGAGAGAGAGTATTCAAATTTTAAAAGAGGGAAAAGAAAATTTTTTTATTTTTATTTAATTAATTAAGTTAGTTTCAAAAATTTGAAAAAAAATAAAATTAAATTAAAATTTAAAACAATTAGTTAATTAAAAATATTTTTGAAAAAGTGGTTAGTGATTTTTGAAAATTAGAAGTGGAAAAGTAGTTAGGTGGTTTTGAAAAAGATAAGAAATAACAAAGTTTTTAAAATTAAAACAAACAAGTCAAGTAGTTAGTTGAAAAAGATTTGAAAATAAATTTTGAAAAGATAAAAGGTTAGAAAAAGATTTTTCAATTAAAATTTTAAAAAGATATGATTGAAATTTATTTTGAAAAAGAATTGAAAAAGAAATAAAAAGATTTGATTTTTAAAATTAAAGTTGATGACTTGACTAACAAGAAACTAAAAGATATTATTCTAGAATTCAAAGATTGAACCTTTCTTAACAAGAAAGTAACAAACTTAAAATTTTTGAATCAAAACATTAATTGTTAGCAAGGATTTTCGAAAATATGAAATAAAATTAAGAAAAAGATTTTGAAAAATTAGTTTTAAAATTTTCAAAAACATTAAAAGAAAAATGAAAAAGATTTTGAAAAATTTTAAGAATGAGACTCGAAAATCATAAAAAAATGAAAAAGAATTTATTTTGAAAAAGATTTGAAAAGATAAAGTTTTTAAATTGAAATTTTGATTTAACTAACAAGAAACAACTAAATTTTAAAAATTTTTGACCCAGTCAACTCAAAATTTCGAAAATTATGAGAAGAATAAGGAAAAGACATCTTTAAAAATTTTGCATACTTGTCCCATTTTATTAGTTTGATTGAAAATTTTTAAGTTTGGTGTTTTCTTGTTAAGAAAGCTTCAATCTTTAAAATTTTAAATCATATCTTTTCCAAATCTTTTCTTTTCTTACAAGTATTAATTTTCAAGTATCTTTAATTTTAGGACATATCTTTTTCAAAACTTCCTAACCACTTTCTCTGTCCTCATTTTTTTTGAAAATCCACACAAAAAAATTTTTAAATTTTTTTAATTAATTAATTAGTTTAGTTTTCTAGTTTCTCTTATTTCTTTTTCCCTTCTTAATTTTCGAAACTTATATTCAATTTTTCATTTATTTTATTTTATTTTATTTTTCTTTTTAATTTCGGTTTTCAAAAAAAAGTGAGAGAAAATTATCCAATAACCTTCAACCAAATATATTCATCGACAAATTACTAAACATTAAACATACACCTGTATTCCAACTTATCCTATGGTCATCTAGCCTAAGTTTTCACAGAACATTATATATCAAATGCAAGAAACCTAAACCATACCTTGGCCGATTTCCACATAACGACCAAAGCTATTTATTCAAAATCTAGGCAGCCCCTCAAAACTCACTAATCCACTTCCTCCAAGTTTCAGTATTCACAATTTCAAGTCCCAATCATTTATTCACAACCTAATACACATTCATAACACATATATATCCAATTTAATACTCAAAGCTCAAATTCAATGAAAATAAAATAGAATTATCGTATCCTCACCTTACCCAAGCTTCACATAAGCAATAGTGAACGTTTTTCTAGAGCTAATTGGATCCTAAAACATCAGAAATCAAAGAAATTCAACCTTCCCATCAAAAATTCAAAAATTGGGGGAAAGAGGGCTGAGAGTGATTAAACAAGTTACTAATGAAATTGTTCTGGTAGAAATGTAGAGCTCAACACGGTAGACGCATGGCTGCAAACGGTGCGACAATCGGAGCTCGGACGGAGAAGTTATGGGATTTGGAAAGTAACGTAAGGGTTTACGGTGAAGTTTTCGTTCTTCCCTCCCATGGAAGCTGAAAGCTTCGTTTCTGCTGGAATGAAGGGGACGAAGGGCTTGGTTTCACTTAAAAGGGCTGGTCTGGTTGGACCGACAGCCCGATTCACATCATCTCCCTTTCTCCATCATGGACCTAAGTGGAAATGAACAGTCCAGAAGGACTCTGGGGTCTTATGCCAACCCCACTATTGCTTTATATAGACGTAGTATCTGTATACCCTCTATTAGAGCCAATAGTTTTAAGTTAAATCCTTAGCTCATTATCATGGTGCAGCAAAATTTCCAGTATTCCGGTCTTCCACAGGAAGAACCTACTGAGTTTTTGGCATAGTTCTTACAAATTGCTGACATAGTACCTGATAATAAGGAAGTGGATCAGGATGTCTACAGATTATTGATGTTTTCATTTGTTGTAAAAGACCAAGCTAAGAGGTGGTTAAAAAACCAACCCAAAGCCAGCATAGGAACATGGAAACAGTTATCAGACAAATTCCTGAATCAATATTTCCCCCCAAAAAGGATGACACAGCTAAGACTGGACATCCAAGGCTTTAAACAAGAGGATATTGAATCCCTTTATGATGCCTGGGAGAGGTACAGAGAGATGCTAAGGAAATGCCCCTCTAAAATGTTTTCAGAGTGGGTGTAGTTAGACATCTTCTACTACGGACTTACAGAAAAGGCCCAGATATCTCTAGACCACTCAGCTGGTGGATCTATACACATGAGAAAGACAATTGAAGAGCCTCAAGAGCTTATAGATACTGTTGCTAGAAATCAACATCTGTACTTAAGTAGTGAGTCCTCCATGAAAGAAGAGGCTAAAACAGTATCCACTGAACTTAGTCCCCTAGAACAAGTTGCTTAATTCAGTCAGCGACTATTTTCTATAACAAAACAGTTAGCAGAATTTAAGGATATGCTACAAAAGACCAAAGATGCTAACCAGAATGTAGAAAAACAATTGAATCGGACAAAACAATAGTTATCTAAATAGATAATAGAAGAATGCCAAGGCTATTCATTTAAGGAGTGGAAAGACATTAAATGCCTCAACTCAAAGCAGCAGGAAGCCAAGAAAGGAACATCTGACAGAAGATAACAAATTCATTGCCCAAAACCCCTCTGAGGACAGTAAGAGCCCAGAGTGGAATGATTCTGGCGTTCAAACGCCAGATGAGGGCAGCAACCTGGCGTTAAATGCCCAAAAAGCACCCAGTTCTGGCATTCAAATGCTAATGAGGGATCAGACACCCGCAAGTGCTGATAACAACCCCCTTAAGCAGGCTTCTCCAACCACTTCTGTAGGTAATAAACCTGCAGCAACTAAGGTTGAAGAATATAAAGCCAAGATGCCTTATCCTCAGAAACTCCGCCAAGCGAAACAGGATAAACAATTTGCCCGCTTTACAGACTATCTTAGGACTCTTGAAATAAAGGTTCCGTTTGCAGAGGTACTTGAGAAAATACCATCTTATGCTAAGTTCATGAAAGAGATCTTAAGTCATAAGAAGTATTGGAGAGAAACTGAAAAAGTTTTCCACACTGAAGAATGCAGTGCAGTCATTCTGAAAAGCTTACCAAAGAAGCTTAAGGATCCTATAAGCTTTATGATACCATGCACATTAGAGGGTGCTTGTACCAAGACGGCTCTGTGTGATCTTGGTGCAAGTATCAACCTGATACCTGCATCCACTATCAGAAAGCTTGGTTTGACTGAAGAAGTCAAACCAACCCGAATATGTCTCCAACTTGCTGATGGCTCTATTAAAATGCCATCAAGCATAATTGAGGACATGATTGTCAAGGTTGGGCCATTTGCCTTTCCCACTGACTTTTTAGTGCTGGAAATGGAGGAGCACAAGAGTGCAACTCTCATTCTAGGAAGACCTTTCCTAGCAACTGGACGAACTCTCATTGACGTTCAAAAAGCAGAGGTGACCTTGAGAGTCAATGAGGATGAATTTAAGTTGAATGCTATCAAAGCTATGCAGGATCCAGACACATCAAAAGACTGCATGAGCGTTGATATTATTGACTCCCTGGTGGAAGAGGTCAATATGACTGAGAGTCTCGAATCAGAGTTAGAGGACATCTTTAAAGATGTTCAGCCTGATCTGGAGGAACCAGAGAAAATAGAAGAACCTTTGAAAACTCCTCAGGAAGAGTGGTGCACGAAATTGTAATCACACTTGCAATTCCAAACAACTAACCAGCAAGTGCACTGGGTCGTCCAAGTAATACCTTACGTGAGTAAGGGTCGATCCTATGGAGATTGTCGGCTTGAAGCAAGCTATGGTTACCTTGTAACTCTTAGTCAGGAGATTAATGATAAAAAGGGTTTTTGTTTGCAATATAATAAAAGAACATGAAATAAAAAGTACTTGTGGTTCAATAATGGAGAATAGGTTGGAGTTTTGGAGATGCTATGTCTCTAAATCTCTGCTTTCCTACTATCTTCTTCTTCACGCACGCAAGACTCCTTCCATGGCAAGCTGTATGTAGGGTGTCACCATTGTCAATGGCTACTTCCCATCCTCTTAGTGAAAATGGTCCATGTGCGCTGTCACCGCACAGCTAATCATCTGTCGGTTCTCGATCATGTTGGAATAGATTCCAGTGATCATTTTGCGTCTGTCACTACGCCCAACACTCGCGAGTTTAAAGCTCGTCACAGTCATCTCTTCCGAGATCCTACTCAAAATACCACAGACAAGGTTTAGACTTTCCAGATCTCAGGAATGGCCACCAATAATTCTAGCTTATACCACGAAGACTCTTAATGCACAAGTTCGAACACTCTGTTGTCAGGAAAGATACTCAAATTCATGATCCAGGAACCTAAGAGATATACATTCAATCTAAGATAGAACGGAGGTGGTTTTCAGGCACACGTTCATAAGTTGAGAATGGTGATGAGTGTCATGGATCATCACATTCATCATGTTTAAGTGCGAATGAATATCTTAGAATGGAAACAAGCGTGATTGAATAGAAAATAGTGGTAATTGCATTAATCCATCGAGACACAGCAGAGCTCCTCACCCCCAACAATGGAGTTTAGAGACTCATGCTGTAGAGATACAATGTAAAACGTGAAAATGTCATGAGGTACAAATAAATCTCTAAAGGTAGTTTTTATACTCAACTAGTAACCTAGGTTTACAGAAAATGAGTAAACTAAGATAGGTAGTGCAGAAATCCACTTCTGGGGCCCACTTGGTATGTGCTTGGGCTGAGCATTGGAGCTTTCACGTGCATAGGCTATTCCTAGAGTTAAACACTAGCTTTGGTGCCAGTTTGGGCGTTTAACTCCAACTTTTATGCCAGTTCTGGCGTTTTAACGCCCATTTATGTCGTCAAAACTCACTCAAAGTATGGACTATTATATATTGCTGGAAAGCCCTGGATGTCTACTTTCTAACGCAATTGGGAGCGCGCCATTTGGAATTCATGGAGCTCCAGAAAATCTACTTCGAGTGTAGGGAGGTTAGAATCCAACAGCATCTGCAGTCCTTTTTCAGCCTCTGAATCAGATTTTTGCTCAGGTCCCTTAATTTCAGCTAGAAAATACCTGAAATCACAGAAAAACACACAAACTCATAGTAAAGTCTAGAAATATGATTTTTGCATGAAAACTAATAAAAATATATGCTAAAAAGTGGCTAAATTCTACTAAAAACTATATGAAAATACCCCCAAAAAGCGTATAAAATATCCACTCATCAAAGAGAAAAAGCCTCCTAAGCCCGAGCTCAAACCACTACCATCATCCTTGAAATATGCATTTCTGAGAGAAGATGACACTTTTCTGGTAATCATAAGCTCCGTTTTAGAGCCACAGGAAGAGCAAGCACTAATCTAGGTTCTAAGAACACACAAGACAGCTCTTGGGTGGTTCATACGTGATCTTAAGGGCATTAGCTCAGCCAGATGCATGCACAAGATCCTATTGGAGGATGATGCCAAGCCAGTGGTTCAACCACAGAGGCGGCTGAATCCAGCCATGAAGGAGGTGATGTAGAAAGAGGTCACTAAATTACTAGAGGCTAGCATTATTTATCCTATTTTTGCTAGCTCCTGGGTGAGCCATGTCCAAGTTGTCCCCAAAAAAGGATGCATGACAGTGGTTCATAATGAAAAGAATGAAATGGTTCCTACAAGAATAGTTACAGGGTGGTGTATGTGTATTGACTACAGAAGGCTCAACATAGCCACCAGAAAGGATCATTTTCCTTTACCATTCATAGACCAAATGCAAGAGAAACTAGCAGGTCTCGGATACTACTGCTTTTTGGATGGCTACTCAGGTTACAACCAAATTGCAGTGGATCCTCAGACCAAGAGAAAACAGCATTTACATATCCATTTAGAGTATTTACCTACAGAAGGATGCCGTTTGGTCTGTGCAATGCGCCTGCAACCTTTCAAATGTGCATGCTCTCTATCTTCTTTGATATGGTTGAGAAATTTCTGGAAGTCTTCATGGATGATTTCTCGGTATTTGGAGATTCATTCAGCTCCTGTCTTGATCATCTAGCACTTGTTCTGAAAAGGTGCCAAGAGACTAACCTGGTTTTAAACTAGGAGAAATGTCACTTTATGGTGACTGAAGGAATTGTCCTTAGACACAAAATTTTGAATAAGGGAATAGAGGTGGATCAAGCTAAGATAGAGGTAACTGAAAAAATTACCACCACCTGCCAATCAGAAGCTTTCTAGGGCATGTAGGATTCTATAGGAGGTTTATAAAGGATTTTTCAAAAATTGCAAAACCTCTGAGCAATCTGCTAGCTGCTGATATGCCATTTGTCTTTGACATAGAGTGTTTGCAGGCGTCTGAGACTCTGAAAGCTAAGCTGGTCACAACACCAGTCATTTCTGTACCAGACTAGACATTACTATTTGAACTAATGTGTGATGCTAGTGACCATACCATTGGTGCAGTATTGGGACAGACGCATGACAAGCTTCTGCATGTCATTTATTATGCTAGCCGTGTTTTGATGATGCGCAGAAGAATTACACAACCACAAAAAAAGAGTTGCTTGCAGTGGTTTATGCCATTGACAAGTTCAGATCTTATTTAGTAGGATCAAAAGTGATTGTGTACACTGACCATGCTGCTCTAAAATATCTCCTCACAAAGCAGGATTCAAAACCCAGACTCATAAGATGGGTGTTGCTTCTGCAAGAGTTTGATATAGAAATAAGAGACAGAAAATGGACAGAGAACCAAGTAGCAGATCACCTGTCCTGGATAGAACCAGTAGTAGGGGCGCCCCTCCCTCCTACAGAGATCTCTGAAACCTTTCCAGATGAGCAACTCTTTGCCATTCAGGAAGTACCGTGGTTTGCAGACATTGCAAACTATAAAGCTGTGAGATCCATACCCAAAGAGTACAGTAAACAGCAAACAAAAAAATTGGTTTCTGATGCAAAGTACTACTTGTGGGATGAACCATATCTCTTCAAGAGGTGTGCAGATGGAATAATCCGTAGATGTCTACCTAGAGAAGAGGCATAGAAGATCCTATGGCATTGCCATGGATCGCAATATGGAGGACATTTCGGAGGTGAGCGAACAGCCACTAAGGTTCTCCAGTGTGGCTTCTACTGGCCTACTCTCTATAGAGACTCCTGAGAGTTTGTACGTAACTGTGAAAGTTGCCAGAGAGCTGGTAATCTGCCTCACAGTTATGCCATGCCTCAGCAAGGGATCTTAGAGATTGAGTTGTTTGATGTATGGGGTATTGACTTCATGGGGCCTTTTCCACCATCGTACTCAAACACTTATATTCTAGTGGCAGTAGACTATGTATCTAAATATTTAGAGGCAATTGCAACACCCACTAATGATACTAAGACAGTACTAAAATTCCTCTAGAAGCATATCTTCAGCATGTTTGGTGTCCCTAAAATACTAATCAGTGATGGAGGCACTCATTTCTGCAATAAACAGCTTGACTCCGCTCTGATCCGATATGGAATTAACCACAAAGTAGCAACTCCATATCATCCACAGACAAATGGGTAGGCTGAGGTCTCAAATAGAGAACTGAAATAAATCCTGGAACGAACTGTAAATACCCGTAGAAGAGATTTGGCAAGAAGTCTGGATGATGCTCTGTGGGCATACAGAACCACATTCAAGACTCCTATAGGAACCTCTCCACACCAACTTATGTATGAAAAAGCCTGTCGTCTGCTAGTTGAATTGGAACACAAGGCCTACTGGGCAACCAGGTTCCTAAACCTTGATGCCGAGGTAGCTGGAGAGAAAAGATTACTCCAGTTGAATGAGCTAGAGGAGTTCAGACTCAATGCTTTCGAAAATGCAAAAATTTACAAGGAGAAAGCAAAAAGGTGGCATGACAAGAAGCTGTCATCTAGTGGCTTTGAGCCAGGATAGAAGGTTTTGTTGTTTAACTCTAGGCTCATATTGTTCTCTGGGAAATTGAAATCCCGGTGGAAGGGATCATATGTGATTACAAGTGTGTCATTATATGGATATGTAGAGCTTCAGGATATTGACTCTGACAAAAAGTTCATTGTTAATGGATAGAGAGTCAAGCATTATCTTGAAGGCAATGTTGAGCAAGAATGCTCATGACTGAGACTAGATTAAGGCTAAGTAAAGTCCAGATAAAGACAATAAAGAAGCGCTTGCTGGGAGGCAACCCAGCCATTTGCAAAGGTTTTTTTGTTATTTAAATAATAATTATACGAGTCTGATACAATTTATTTTTAAGGTTAATTGTCAAATGCAGATGTTTACAGAGTAATAGAAGGGTTCAGAGCATAAAGTGGAGAAATCACAGAGAAACAGAGCTTATTCGCGTTAAAACACCAGTAAAGAAGCATTCTAGGCATTAAACGCCAGAATGGCTACCATTCTGGGTGTTTAACGCCAGTAAAGGTATCATTCTGGGTGTTAAACTCCAGAATGGACAACATTCTGGGCGTTTAACGCCAGCCAGGGTACCTGGCTGGGCGTTAAACACCCAAAATGGCCACCAGACGGGCGTTAAACGCCAGAATGGCTATCATTCTAGGTGTTTAACGCCAGCACAGCATGGGGGAGGTGATTTTATTTTCAATTCAATTTTTTTCCAAATTTTCATGTTTTAATTCATAATTTTCTGCATAAACATATCACAAATATTCACCTTTCAATTTCAATTTTCAAAAATTAATGATTTTATAAATTCTTTTTCAATTCTTTTTCAAAACAATTTTAAACCTCATTTTTTTCCAATTTCTTTCCAAATATTTTCTTCATCCACCTTATCTTTTATTTCTTAGATGCATCAACAAAAATTCTGATTTCACTTCTTCATATCTTTTTGATATCTTTTAAATTTTAAAATCCTATCTTTTTTTATCGTAATTATTTTTTACCAATCATATCTTTCTCCCTTATCTTTTTCAAAAATTCGAAACCCACCCCCTCCCTTTTAAATACCCATTCGGCCACCTCATTGAGCCATTATTCGAATCTTTCTCTCCCTCTCTTCCTCTTCTTTCTTTTCTTTTGCTTGAGGACAAGCAAATCTCTAAGTTTGGTGTGATTTTCCATGATCACTGACCAAGATCATGGCCCCTAAAGGAAAACAAACCACTCCAAGAGGCAAGAAAGAAAATAATCCAAAATTACAATGGATGCATGAGAGGTTCTGCACCAAAGAACATGTGGATCATTACTTCAAAATTGTGTGCCAAAGATCAGTGATCTCGGATGTTAAATTCAATCTGAAAGAAGACGAATATCCGAAGATCCAAGAGTAGATTCGAAATAGGGGCTGAGAAATCCTGGCTAATCCTGAGATACATGTTTGAAGAAGCATGATCCATGAATTCTATGCAAATCTGTGGATGACAGATAAGCAAAAAATGGAGGGAACTATCTTCCACACCTTTCGAATTGTGGTCAGAGGAAAAGTTATTTACTTCCATGTTGATAGAGTAAGAGAAGTACTCAAACTTCCTCAGCTACAAGATGATCCAGAATCCTTTAATAGGAGAATGGTTAAAGATAAAAGGTTAGATCAAGTTCTAGATGACATATGCCTTCTTGGAACCAAGTGGATAACCAACTCAAAAGGTGTCCCAAACCAGCTGAAGAGAGGAGATCTCAAACCAGTCGTTAGGGGCTGGCTGGATTTCATTGGGCGTTCTATACTTTCCACCAGTAACCGGTCTGAACTCACTGTCAAAAGGGCAATGATGATTCACTCTATTATGCTGGGAAAAGAAGTGGAGGTTCATCAGCTTATTCCTTGTGAGATTTACATATTTGCAAACAAGGAATCCACTGAGGCCAAATTGGCTTACCCAAACTTGATATGTCTGTTATGTAAAGATGCGGGGGTGAAGATAGGAGTGGATGAGTGCATCCCAGTTGAACGCCCAATCACCAACAAGGTAATGGATGGACCTCAAGTTCAAGACAACCTTATCAAGAGGAGGGCATATGAGCTCCTCCCAAAAATTCCTTAATTTAATTATTGGGCCCGCTTAGAAGTATCTATCACCAAGCTGCAAGAAACTATGGATCAACTCAAAGAAAAGCAGCAGAATCAGAACAGCATGCTCTACAAACTGCTCAAAGAACGGGAGAAGCAAGAGAGTGAGATACAGGAGCTAAAGTGCCAGAAGCTGTCCTTTAATGAGCTAGCCGTCCCACAGATTGAGGGAGCACCTCTCTCTCAAAATAAAGGTTGTTGAGTCCTAACTCCGTGATAACTTCTGTTATTAGAGAACTATTTTAGGATTGCACGAGTATTAATATTAGAGTTGCATGAGCATTAGTATTATTTTTATCAATTTGGGTATAATTTACTCCTCTTATCATCATCAAACATGAATAAAATAGTAGATTTTTTTAGAAGTGCAAGGGTGCAAATATTTTGAGTACAAAATAAGAAAAATTCAAATTATTAATATGTGGTGGCATTACTTTAGCACTCTGAATGAATGCTTGAACAGTGCATATTTTTTATAGTGAAGCTTATGAATGTTAAAATTATTGGCTCTTGAAAGAATAATGAAAAAAGAGAAATGTTATTGATAATCTGAAAAATCATAAAATTGATTCTTGAAGCAAGAAAAAGCAGTGAAAAATACAAAATAGGCGAAAAAAAAGAAAAGAAAAAAAGAAAGAAAAAGAAAAAGCAAGCAGATAAAGCCAGTAACCCTTTAAACTAAAAGGCAAGGGTAAAGAGAATCCAAGACTTTGAGCATCAGTGGATAGGAGGGCCAAAGGAATAAAATCCTGGCCTAAGCTGCTAAATCAAGCTGTCCCTAACCATGTGCATGTGTCATGAAGGTCCAAGTGAAAAGCTTGGGATTGAGTGGTTAAAGTCGTGATCCAAAGCAAAAGAGTGTGCTTAAGAACTTTGGACACCTCTAACTTGGGACTCTAGCAAAGCTGAGTCACAATCTGAAAAGGTTCACTTAGTTATGCGTCTGTGGCATTTATATGTCCGGTGGTAATACTGGAAAAAAAGATGCTTAGGGTCACAGCCAAGACTCATAAGTAGTTGTGTTCAAGAATCAACATACTTAACTAGGAGAATCAATAGCACTATATGAATTCTAAGATCCTATGGATGCCAATCATTCTGAACTTCAAAGGATAAAATGAGATGCCAAAACTATTCAAAAGCAAAAAGCTCTAAGCCCCGCTCATCTGATTTGAATTTGAGCTTCATTAAAGACTCTGAGATGTTATTGCACCATAATCTTCTTTTAATCCTATTTTATTTATCTATTTGCTTGGGAAAAAGCAACAGTTTAAGTTTGGTGTTGTGATGAGCGGATATTTTATACGCTTTTTGGTAGTGTTTTCATATAGTTTTTAGCATGTTTTATTCACTTTTTTATATGTTTTTATTCATTTTTATTCAAAAATTACATTTCTGGACTTCACTATGGGTTTGTGTGTTTTTTCTGTAATTTTGGGTATTTTTTTGCTGAAATTGAGGGACCTGAGCAAAATTCTGATTCAGAGGCTGAGAAAGGACTGCAGATGTTGTTGGATTCTGACCCTTCTAAACTTAGAATGGATTTTCTGGAGGTATAGAAACCCGATTGGCGCGCTCTCAATTGCTTTGCAAAATAGACATCTTGCTCTTTCCACCAATGTATAATAGTCCATACCTTGCCTGAGATTTGATGGCCCAGACTAGCATTAAATGCCAGCCAGAAACCCTTTTCTGTCGTAAAATGCCAAAACTGGAGTTAAATACTCAAACTGGCACCAAAGCTGGCCTTTAACTCCAAGAATGGCCTATGCATGTGAAAACTTCAAAGCTTAGCCCAAACACTCACCAAGCGGACCCCAAAAGTAGATGTCTGCACTATCTACACTTAGTTACTCATTTTTTTAAACCTAGGTTAATAGTTTAGTATAATTTTTACTTTTCATATTGTATTCTTGACGACATGAGTCTCTAAACTCCATGGTTGGGGGTGAGGAGCTCTGCTGTGTCTTGATGGATTAATGCAATTAGTACTGTTTTCTATTCAATCACGCTATTTCTGTTCTAAGATATTCACTCATACTTCAATGTGATGAATGTGATTATTCGTGACACTCATCATCATTCTCAAATTTATGAACGCGTGCTTGACAATCACTTCCGTTCTATCTGAGCTCAACATAGTCATTGGGCGACAGCTTGAGTACGTATCTCTTAGGCTCCTGATTCACGAGTTTGATTGCTTATCCTGACAACAGAGCATTCAAATCTGTGATATCAGGATCTTCGTGGTAGAGGCTAGAATTAATTGGCAGCATTCCTGAGATCCGAAAAGTCTAAACCTTGTCTGTGGTATTCCGAGTAGGATCTGAGAAGGGATGACTGTGATGAGCTACAAAATTGCGACTGTTGGGCGCAGTGACAATGTGCAAAGGGATAAATGTATCCTATTCCGACACATGTGAGAACCGATAGATGATTAGCCATGTACAAAAACTGTGCATGGACCATTTTCACTGAGAGGACGGATGGTAGCCATTGACAACGGTGATCCACCAACATAAAGTCTGCCATAGACAGAGCCATGCGCGTTTGAAGATGAAGGCAGTAGGAAAGCAAGAATTCAAAGGGCAAAGCATCTCTGAAACCCCAACCTGTTCTCTATTACTGAATAACAAATATCATTTATTTCATGTTCTTTTACTTTTTGCAAACAAAACTCTTTTTATCATTAAACTCCTGACTAAGAGTTACAGGATAACCATAGCTTGCTTCAAGCCGGCATTCTCCGTGGGATTGACCCTTACTCACGTAACGTATTACTTGGATAACCCAGTGCACTTGCTGGTTAGTTGTGCGGGGTTGCAAAGGTGTGATTGCAATTTTGTACACCACTAATCAACTGTCGAATTTCTCGTCTCGGATGAAAAATACCAGGCACAGCTACCGCACAGCTAATCATTTGTCGGTTCTCACTTGTGTCGAAATAGGATATCTCTATCCTTTTGCACACTGTCACTGCACCCAACATTCGTGAGTTTGAAGCTCGTCACAGTCATCCCGTCCCAGATTCTACTGGGAATACCACAGACAATGTTTAGACTTTCCAGATCTCAGGAATGCTGCCAATTGGTTCTAGCTTCTACCACGAAGGTTCTAATCTCACGGATTCGAATGCTCTGTTGTCAGGAGAGATAAGTTAGATCCATGGATCAGAGACCCAAGAGACTATACTCTAGCTGTCATCTAATGACTACGTTGAACATCATGTAGACCGCTTGTGGTTGTCAGGCACGCAGATCTTGGCTAAGAAAGTAATGAAGATAGTGGGTGATTGTGACGGGTTACCCCTTCATTCTGACTTAACTAAATTAAGTATGAGAGTATATCTTGGAGAAGAAGTAAGCATGAATTGAAAGAGGTGTAGAAACTCCACCTTTGGAAAATACATAAGAGAAAAAGGTCTAGGCATGGCCGAATGGCCAGCCTCCCAAATTTGAAAAAATGGCATAAGCCCTGAATACAATAGTAAAAAGTGCTATTTATACTAAACTAGTTACTAAGGATTACAAAAAATAAGTAACTAAGTGCAGATAATGCAGAAATCCACTACCAGGGCCCACTTGGTGTGTGCTTCGACTAAGCATTGAACTTTACACGTGCATAGGCCTTTTCTAGAGTTAAATGCCAGCTTGGATGCCAGTTTGAGTGTTTAACTCCAGTTCTGGTGCCAGTTCCGGCGTTTTACGCCAGAAAAGGGTCTTTGACTAGCATTTAATGCCAGTTTGGGCCATCAAATCTCGGGTAAAGTATAAACTATTATATATTGCTGGAAAGCCCAAGATGTTAGCTTTCCAGCCTAACTAACAGCACACCAATTGGACTTCTGTAGCTCCAGCAAAATGCGTTTAAGTGTAGGGAGGTCAGAATCCAACTGCATCTGCAGTCCTTTTTCAGCCTCTAAATAAGATTTTTGCTCAGGTCCCTCAATTTCAGCCAGAAAATACTTGAAATTACAGAAAAATACACAAACTCATAGTAAAGTCCAGAAATGTGATTTTTGCATAAAAACTAATAAAAATATACTAAAAAGTAACTAAAACATACTAGAAACTATGTAAAAACAATGCCAAAAAGTGTATAAATTACCCGCTCATCAGATCGCATGGAAGATAGGTTGGTGAAGGCTGTGGGACAGCGGAGAGCTGTTAGATTAGAAAATCCCCTAAGTTATATTACCTATTTATCATTATGGTTTTAAGTAATGTTTTAATGTTTTAGTTATGCTTTAAGTTGAATCTTGTGATGGATATGAAGTTCCAGGATTGCCTCTGGCATTCGGAGTCTTATATCTTACATCACTAGGCACTGTTACCATACTGAGAACCTCCGGTTCTCATACCATATTCTGTTGTTGTTTTTCATATGCAGGTCGCAACTCACCTCGGTGAGTTGCTTTGGTGGTGATAGAGCAGAGGATCTCTATCTTGTTTTGAAGTCTTTTGAGTATCTTATTTAAAATCTCTCACTTTTGTATTTATTCTGCCTAGAGGCTCACTTTGAGAGAAAGTTTGTATAAGCTGTTTTATATATAACTAGTCGGTTTAAACTCTGCGAGTGGCAGCTAGATCCTTATAGCTATTATCCATTGATATCTCTATATATGTGTTGGTATATGTACGTTTATCTTGTGCCTCGTTTAGTGTAGCTTCGTGTGAACGTTTCAAATTTTTCAAACTCTATTTTTGAGCTGTTTTCTTCATCGGGCATCTAGAATTATCATTCCTTCTATATATACTTATGTATAAGCATTAGGATTGTCATGACTTCGGATTAACCTTTGTTTTATGGCATGAGGTAAGACTTAGGGTAATTAGGGTGTTACACAAATTATGAGTTATGGTATCCTAAATCTAAACTTTTTAATTTACTTGGATATTCAAATGCTGATTTTGCAGGTGATCGAGTAGATAAGAGAAGCACCAGTGGTATTTTCTGTACCGTTAGAATGCTTTGACCGTATGTACCAACAAGAAACCAGGGATGGTGGCAATGTCCACTGCTAAAACTGAGTATATTGTTGTCTTTCTTTGTTCTTGTCAAATTCTTTGATTAAAAACTCAATTATCTGACTACAAGTTAAATGTATCTAATATTCTTTTTATGTGTGACAACATGAGTGCCATTAACATTTCTAAAAATTCAATTTTTCACTCTAAAACAAAACACATTGAAGTTGATATCACCTTATTAGAGAACATGTCTATAATGAGAATATTGACATTCAATTTATTACGTCTGAGGATCAGCTAGCTGATACTTTTACCAAACCATTTGTTGAAGAGGGACTTTGCAAGCTTAGAATTGCTCTAGAAATCATTTGTTTCTCAGATTTAAATTAATTTTCTGGTCTAAATCTGTTTTTCTAGTTTTGTCTTATAGATAGATATATAGGAATTTTTTTTTTGCAAATGATGGCATTGGCTTATCATCTGCTGAAAAATGTTTAGCTTATGGTCTAAATCATCTGTATTGTTACTTATTGATAATTGAATTTGCAAACTTTGTTTTGGAGTCTAATTTTGTTCTTAATATATTTTGAATTATTTTTTCCCTCTCGAAATCTTTCCTATTCTGCCTCATGTCATCATATTTCATTAAAATTATTTTGTTTTCTGTAAATAATATCTTTTCCTTTTCATATCACATCCCATTACTTCTTCCATATCATATCTTTCCTTTTTTTTCAATATGTAACTTTTCTCTTTCCACTATCTTTATATTTAAATCTCCTCATACACATTTTTAGGTGCACCAGTTTTTGCCTTTTTCTTTTAACCTTTATTTTTTGTATATAATGACAACTAAGAGAAAACTCTTTCCCTCAAACCTACCGTGTCACACTCTCCCCAACACTTCAACTCCTTCCTCTTCATGCACTAAAACCCTAGCTCTTCTCCTCCTATCCATGCCATGCACAAAGTCCACAAACCGTTATATAGCTCCCTCTCCACCTCCTTGCTCCTCTTGAGGAAAGAGGCTCATGCATGATCTCATTAACCGTGAGCAAACCCTCTCTTCTCCTGATACGTGCTTCAAATGTTCGTGATATGAAGAGTTCAAGTATTATTTAGAAGATATTAGTTTATATGTTTAGAATGTTTTAATTTGATATATTTTGATTTTGTTTATTTAATTACTAGATTGGGCCTTACGTTTGTGGGCTTATGTTCTCTATATTTTAACCTAATAAGAGGTTATAAATACCTTATAAACTACTAGTATAGAATTTTTAGAGGTTTCAAAACCCCTTTTTGGTTTTGTGATGAAACCATGGTATGGACAATTGAGGTTGAGGAGTCCCTCTCTTATTGCATCGGGGAATTGGGTAGAAGGTTGAGGAGTCCCTTCGATTCAATTCTGAAACTATGACGTTGACAAGTTAGGTTGAGAAGTCTGTTTCTTGTTGCGTCAAGAAATTGGGTAGAAAGTAGAGTGATTCTTTTTGTACTCAATTTCAATCTATCGTTTTTGTTTTTATTCAATTTCAATTATTGTCTTGTTTATCCTTTTATTTCTGTATCATTTGGTATCAGAGCTCAGGTATTAGATTAATTCTTATTAATCTATATTTATTCTTCTTTTATCATAAAAAATAGAGTCCAGTGTATGTTGCGTCTTTCTTTAAGTTCTTGTGTTCTTGTTTTCGTTTGCATTTTATTATTGTTTAAAAAAAGCATAAAGTGCAAAAAAGGAAAGAAAAAAAATATTTTCCTTGTAATTATTGTCCTTTTCATATATTATTTTTTTTCACCTATAAGATTCGAGGACGAATCTTTTTTGAAGAGAAGGAGAATGATACGTGCTTCAAATGTTCGTGATATGAAGAGTTCAAGTGTTATTTAGAAGATATTAGTTTATATTTTTAGAATGTTTTAATTTGATGTATTTTGATTTTGTTTATTTAATTACTAGATTGGGCCTTATGTTTGTGGGCTTAGGTTTTCTATATTTTAACCTAATAAGATGTTATAAATACCTTATAAACTAGGGTAGTAGTAGTATAAAATTTTAGAGGTTTCAAAACCCCTTTTTGGTTTTGTGATGAAACCATGGTGTGGAGAATTAAGGTTGAGGAGTCCCTCTCTTGTTACATCGGGAAATTGAGTAGAAGGTTAAGGAGTCCCTTCGATTCAATTTCTAAACTATGGCGTTGGCAAGTTAGGTTGAGGAGTTACTTTCTTGTTGTGTCAAGAAATTAGGTAGAAAGTAAAGTGATTCTCTTTGTACTCAATTTCAATCTATCCCTTTTATTTTTATTTCAATTTCAATGTATCTTTTTTATTCAATTTCAATTCTTGTCTTGTTTATCCTTTTATTTTCGTATCATCTCCTCTCATCCATGGTATGCACTCTCAATATTTTTTTAAATCTCACCTACAAGTCATTCTATTCTAAGCTTCGTAGAGAACCCTTTGATGATGCCCATTTTCGTACCTTCATGAACTGGATATTTTTTAAAAAAGATATTTTCAAATGTCCTTTATGTCCTACCAAACTAGTTAATTTAGACAAACTTTCCATAAAAGGATTGGATTTCAAAGACATTTTAGACTACTAAGATTGGCTTCCAATTCTTGTTGTTAACTGGCCTATTTTTCCTCAGTTAGTAAAAGAGTTTTATGCAAACATGAATTTTTTCAAAGAAAGAATTATTTCAACTATATAAGAAAAAAATATTGTTATTGATCGTCCTAGTCTTAATCAAGCTCTTAGTTTTTTCGACCATGGTCTTCAAGTATACACTTCTGATAAATAAGATGGAGAACTCTATGTATCCTTGATTGATGTTGTCGAGAATATTTGTGATGACATTCCCTTTTGTGATAGAATCATGCCCTTTCACTGTGCTTTAGGTCCATTTGTGCTCAATTTTATAGGATTGTTAATCACATTATTCTTTCTCAAAGTGGCACTTTTCAAAAAGTCTCCTTTTGTGATACCCTCATTCTATTTTTCCTAATAAACAAAATCCATATTTTCTTCTATTATATTATGATTCAACACATGCATGAATTCATCACAAGCTTTTGCAAAACTGCTCCACCATATGTAATGTTTCTCACTAAAATCTTTGAGCTTCACAATGTTGATCTTTATAATGAAGTTATGAGGAGTGTTCTTCATTTTTGAAAGGAGAAAGCCCTACAAAGAAAACTAGTGCAATTACAAGAGGTAAGGAAAAGCCAGAAATCATGTGGAGCTGCAACAAGCCTATCTGGCTTAGCAAAGGCGCCGACATGGAATTGTTGAGTCCAATACGAGAAAGACCAAAGGACGAATTGACATCCTGAAATTGTACATCGGTGATCTTACCTCTAAGCATATTTTTTCTAATGATGAGGATGCTGAGGAAGAAGAATTTTTTGTCACTTTTGATGCTTAGTGACTTTAGTCACTAATTTGCTATTTTTCTTTTAAGACATATTTTGGATGACTGTATAACCATTAAAAAAAACACTTATTTCCTTCATTTTTATGGTCTCTAACAAGTTTTTGCATGTGCTTCATTTGCTTCCTTGATGACAAAAGGATAGTAATAGGAATAGAGAGAAACTATTATTTATGTTCATTTTGTGTTTTGGTCATGTTTGCTGAACTTGTGGTCTATATCCTAAGACTTGTTTTATTAAAGTTTATGCTGATGTCTTGTGGTTTAAGGCTTAGTTTATTGACGGCAATCTCTTGTTCACTATATCATATAACTATCATTGTTAGTTGTTTACTTGTATCTTTGTTGCACTCTAATATTTCAGCATAAAGACCCATAGCACAAATTCAGGTGAAGCTTTAATCTCTGGATTCGAGGAAGATCTTTTCTGTGAATAAAAAGGGAAGTTATGCTACTCTTATTGATTCTCTTTAAATGCTCTTTATTTTAAAATGTTTGTCATCAAGGGAAATGATGAGCCAAAATTAATATGCTCTGATATTAGCAAGTGCACCAAATCACTCCAAATAATATCATAGTGAGTGGATATCATTTCTACAAGGATTAACGGATTGAATCAAGCAACATCTAATTGAATCTCTAATTAGATCAATCAAAACTTGGCAAGAGGATTGTGAATCTTGAAAGTAGAAGGAAAGAATAGTGGATTTTTGAATTAATGAATTCTTGTAAACTTTGAAGAGGTAATTAGAGAATGAGATGTTAAAGGTTTCAGAGACGTTTAACTCTTAGAAAAAGTAATGCTTATATTTTTTTACTTTGACTCATGTAAAATCTTTTCACAGCAAATGATTTATAACCAAATTCTAATTCCTTAGTAATTTAATTTTTCTTAACTTAAATAATCATCAATTCCTTGGTCAAATAATTAAGAGAAGAGGTTAAGCATGGTTTCAATTTAAAGCCACACAACTTTTAAAATACTATTCCTAGTTAAGTTAAAAATCATGAGAAAGAGTTTCAAGCTAATTCTGATATTAAATTTTTCAAAGTAATAACAGAATCCAAGACAAAATTAGAATATTTTTAATATTTCTAACCATAAAAGATGAAGAACAAGACTCAATCTTGAAAAATTAGAAAGCATAAATCAAAATAAAGAAAACACTTACATTACTAATCCATAAAATCAAACAAAGCTCCTAACCTTTAACAAAGGAGGTCTAGTTACTCATGATAGAAAATAAAATAACCTAAAACTAATGAGGTGCTAGATGAATCCAATTATTGTTCGATACCTCTCTGTGAACCTTGTTCACTCATCTATATTCTAGCTTCGTAACTTCTGAAATTTAAAAACTAGTCTTATCTTCTTATCTCTGAAGAGTAAGATAACAACTTATTCAGATTCAAAATAATAATTCAAATCTAATATAAAACTAAATTCTAACAACTAAATCTTATCTTTTTAGAAGACATTAATGCTAACTAATCATTTAAATCTTAAATCTTCAGTTGAATTTAAAGCTTTCTGAGAGTGGACTATGGACTTGGCACTGGGCGTGATCCATTGGTGCTAGACATTGATGAATTCTGGACCATTAGAATTTGGAAAATCAATTGGAGCAAGGCTCCGAGATTGGACACTAGGCGCCCAGTGCATTGAAGTTGGGTGGCGTTGGGCGCCATTTCTCAAAATTGGGCACTAGCACATTTTAGCCTTCCCAGGATACGAAGGCACCAGGCTTGGAGGCAGGGAATTAGGTGCCTAATTGGGTGCTGGGCTTGGGAGCAGCAGCGCCGAGCTTGAAGGCCCTAAAGTTGGGCGCCTGTTTTGGTGCTGGGCTCTCCTATGCTAGAGCTGGGCTTAGTAGTTTGAAGTCCAATGCTAGCTTTGTATTTCTTTTTTGGAAGTGCACTTATATTTTTTTTATAAATTTTATCTTGATTTTCTCAAGCATGTCCTGAAACAAAATTATTCTAAAATAACTCCAACATATGATTGGTCATAAAAACTTCACTAAAAACATAAAAATGTTGATTTAAACCTAAGAAAATTATTTAAAAAGAAACTTAAAAACTATTAAAGATGCCTAGGCATCAAAAAAGATTGTTAAGTCTGAAAATGATTTTACAATTATTTGTGATGATAAATATTTAATTAATTAATGGCTTGGTTTAATATGTTATAAATAAAGTTTCAGATTTAAAATTAATATAAATGCTTATTTGGTGTCAAATAGGAAGAGATTAGATTGCTATTGCCAAAAATAAGAAAGAAAACATATAACAATAATGATGATTATGGACAGCAAGCAACGAATAGTTGAGTACGTTCCAGTAATTGAAACATATTTGAAAATTATCAAACATTATGAGCAAGATTTGAAGAGCATTTGGAAAGGTAGTTGCTTGTTATAGAAGGAAATAAATCACGTCATTAATGATGACCCAATCATCTGCAACGGCTAGCTAAAAAAATTATTTTCGATATAAGAAGAAGAAAAGGTTTCAAGTAAAATGGAAAACAATTCAGAAATCAAACTCTGCAAAATTAAGTGTCTTTCTTATTCACTTTTGTTTATATTTAATATTTAGTTTTTGAGTCTTCCTAGTACTAAGAAAAAGGCATATAATCTTTTGAGAGAATATTTTGAAAAGCCCGTGAGTGATAAGTTATAAACTAGGAAGAAAATACAACACAATTTTTGTTTGTTCTAGTCATGGTTTATTCTGGTTTGGAGAGTTTGTTTGGTCTAGAAATTAATTTGTGAAGCACAGCTAGTGCTTTATTTTTCTTGGCGTTGAATCGGTTTAGTTTGTTTGTCTTTGTTTTTGTCTTGGTCTTGGTCTAGGCATTGGTAATTATAATCTTGAATTGGATATAGTAAAATTCCACCATTATTATGGTGGAGACTAGACGTAGACTTCACTGCACTTCGAAGTTGAACTAGGATACTTGTCGGTGTCGTTCTCTTTACTCTTTTCTCTTTTATCTTCTGCAGTTACAAGAGACTAAACTAAAAAAATCTCTTGCTTAATCAGTAACACAAATAAATTCAAAAAGTGTGTCTTAGCTCAAACCTACCCTTTCTCAAGGTCTATAAAACCTTCAACTTCAAAAATAGAAGAAACTAAACTCCACGTTTTCATGATTCTTACACTTGTCATCAAGAGTTCTATTTATATATAACCATGTTATGTTACACTAAAATAAAATAGAAAACAAAACAAAAAAAATTCTAGCTCATTGTTATCTTCAGCATTATTATCAATAACAAACGAGATTTATACCACTCCACTCTTTATAACTCATAAACGATATGTTATTTACATCAACATTTGACTCCTTAGTCCTTATTATTAAATATCTTGTCATTTCTTTACAATCAATAAATATTCCAAATAACCACAAAGAATTCAATTAGTCATTTTTTATGCTCCTCCTTTTTTTACTAGAAACTCTTGTACACTCACAACTAGAAAATGGATTAATACAGAAAAATTTACAGACAGATTTAGTCTTTATTACAGACGGACTTTTGGTTACTGACGGATTTTGTCCCTCTGTAAAAGCCTCGTCGGAAATTATTTACCGACAAATTTTTTTCGTCGGAAAATTACCGACGGATTTTTACCAGTTACTGACGGATTTTTCCTCTATAAATTCTCTATCCATTTCCCTAAGATGACAAACTTTCCGACGGATTTTTTGTCTGTAATTACAGACGAATTTTCCGACGGATTTTTCGTTTATAATTACAGACGGATTTTCTGACAGATTTTCCATCTGTAATTACTGACGGATTTTTTGACGAATTTTCTGTGTGTAATTTACAGACAGATTTTCCGACAGATTTTTCATCTGTAATTTGAATCTTGAAAAACCATCTTACACTCTAATTACAGACAAAAAGTCTGTCTGTAAATCTGTCGGTAAGGTAAAATAATTTTTTTTTAGATTTTTCTATTACAAAAATAAACCTATTTTCATACAAAATAATTATAAATTTAATAAATATAATTTTTTTATCTATTTTGTATTTGAATATTTATAATATTTCAAAAAATAAACAAATTCATCGTATTATCAAACTAAGAGAAAAGTACTATAAACAAGCAAATTAATATAATTCAAAATATAAACAAAGTGTATTAATACATCAACTATAATATTAAGTAACAACCATACATCAAAGTGTGTTGATACATCAACTATAATTCATCACAAACAAATATTTAATTAAAAGAGCATGTAGTCAAATCTTATGGAATAAAAAATCTCTTGGCATGTATATTTGCCAAGCCAAGCCAAGCTAAACAGACCATGCTGGAACTGCATAGGTTCTTCCTCTAAATGAGACAGTAGCATCGGTGGTAGTGTTGGCATTGGTCAAGAAGCAACTTGATGATTTGTTTGAGGCATACACAGTGGCCTGAAATAATTATTTTTGAAAAGTAATTATTTATTATTGCTATAATTCAATTAGAGGGAAAAAATAATGCAGAGTTGTAATTTTGTTTTCATGTATTTTGGTACCGTGACAGAGTTGCCAAAATCAATTTGGAAAACATTCCCGTTTGTAAGACTCTCTTCCATTGACTTCAAAACCCTGTGGAGTTCTTTGAGGTGACCCCATTTTGGTTGAGCTTTGTTGCCTACATACAATAGTTAATTAATTACTCAAGGATCATTCATGGAAAAATATTAGAAAATGAGATTCTTCTTGATCAATGTAATTTTACCGTATTCATCAAGAGGAGCATCATAATCGTATGAAGTGGCAATGTATGGTCCACCAGCGGTTCTATCAAAGTTAGTCCACCAGCCTGAAAAAGTTTTAGATACTAAAAAAATCTTGTATTTTGTAGCCAAAACATTTTTCACAATGACAAAGTTCAAATCCAGTGATGCTTTAGCATGTAGAAGACCACCCATTTCAGTCACAATCTCTTCTATCTTAAGCTGCGTGTTCACATACATCAAACAAACAAATTTAGAGCATAAATAAGAGCAGAGAGAATGATAAGACATCGGACAAAATAATTCTTTTTGTGTGCATAAATAAAATAGCATAAATAAGACATCGGACAAAATAATTCAGCAGCAGCCTTGGAAACCTCTTCTGCATTTAATCGCGCCAATGTCCAAGGACTAATTTTGACTGCTCCAGGATTCTTTCTCTTAGATGGTTCTTCTCTAATACTCTTCTTTCCAAGTGAGCTTACGGAACCGGTTTCTGGTGGGATTACATCAAACTGCAGCCAATGAAAGCAACATATGGTGCCATGTAAGAAAATGGAACACACAAAAGCACCAGGGATGTCATGTCTGACAAAGAAAGCACATTAATACCAAAAGCAAGTTGAATTTTTTTAAAAAAATGTTACCTGATCTTCATCTGAATGAATGGAATCTGCTGCAGCAGAAGAAAACTCTACAACAAGCAACATAAAAAAAGATTTAATTTATATATCTCAATCCATAAAGCAAGTAGATTCAAGCAACGAAAAATGAAAAGTTGAGTAAATATAGTTAAATAAGGAAAAGAAATGATCTGAATGATGAATGAAGCAGCAAATAAAACTAAAAGAAACCAAATTGCAATGATGATGAACACGCTACAGCACAACAGATCCACACTTAACCATACCAACCATTTTTCTACTGTGTAATAAAAAAGAAAATCAAAAGGTAAATAGGTATTCCCAAACAGCCCCTCCCCTAACCCAAAAAAATGAAAAAGAAAAAAATTTTAGAACAACAAGCGTGCAAAGTTGAGAAATTTAAAACAAAAAAATATTTAAGGGAAAAAAAGACCAAAGCATGAAGGGTACATTCCATTTGTAAAAGTGAAACACACAAGGAATAAATCCAGCAGAGTAGAAAGAAGAGCTGAAATAATAATAAAGTGCATTTTGAGAGGAAAGAAGAGTGACGGACCTGTGGGTTAATGTTTGGCAGAGATGACAGAGAAGAAGAAGAAGGAAGAAGAAAAAGAGAGATTATTCTCTCAAATTTCTATTTTTCTTATATTCCTGTTGGTTTTGCAATCAAGAAAGAAAGCCACAAAAATGCAAAAAGAAACTAATAACAGAGTGTTAGAGTTCTTCTGCTGAGTGATTGAAAGGGGGTGAATGAAGAACAGAGAAGAGAGAGAGAGAGAGAGAGAGAGAGAGAGAGAGAGCTCAAGGGCCTTCCATTAAGCACAAAGCAACAAAAGCTTTTAGGTTTGTGCAGAGAACATATAAACACAAACTCAATAAATGAACCCATTTTCTCTCCTAACACTATTACTATTTCTACTATTTAGTGCTAAATAAACCAAAGTGCTAAATAAACACATAAACACTGTTACTATTTAGTGCTAAATAAAACTAAAAGAAACCAAAGTGGAGAAAATTATTTGGATTGGATAGTTAATCACTTTCATTAGTACCATGAACACCACATATTTGAGTTCCGGAAATTGGAGAATATAATAACAACATGAGCAAACACATAAACCAATAATAACATTCATAGCCTAGCATCTGAAATAAAGTAAAATTCTTCTAAGCACAGAGGACAGAGATAGTGTTGGGCACATAAACCTGTTATGGATGAAAGCATGTCACCACAGGAAACCAAGAGATTGGTTCCCTACTCACTGAAAATGAGTATGGAAAATAGAAAAGTTAAACATTTTCTGAACTAGAAATACACTCAAGAAATGTAGGCAAAAGGAAAAGAGAGTGACGAGAGGATCACCTTTTGAAGTTCAGTTGATGAATACCCATGGTAAGAACCATCTGAATAAAACCAGTAGTCATCTAAGTGAAAGCAGCAAAAGATATAATTGTTCCCCGGAAATAAGAGAAATGAATAAAATGCATACTACAACAACCACCAAATAGCAAGTGAAAAGGATGATGCCCAGAATCATAACTACCTGTGAATACCCAACTATGAATAGCTTTGAATTTGTTACTGAATATATGTAATTGATCATTTCTGCCATATCATACAGGGCTAATTCCTGCCAGCTCCAATTCAAGAATTTCTATCAAGGGACCAAAGTTGAATCAATCACATGATGCACTGTACAAACTCTGGCTCTAACAATTCTAATAAAAATAATATACACTGAAAATGGCAGTGAAATGAAAATATAAGTATCATGACAATTTAGAATATTTTCTCAAGATCAGTGATCATCAACAGTGCTGTGGAACTCAATTTGGTGCTGAATATAAGTAGCTTCAACACTGAGAACAATTTAATAATTCTTATTTTAAACATATCAAAGTAAATAGAAAAGGCTTGATAGTATTCGGCACAAACCCTTTTACTATTAAATAATTGAATGATAAAACCTACTAAAGTGTGACCTTATTCATATCAATTGCAAATGTTTTCCCCCAATTCAAATTCATAATAAATGAACATTTGGTTCTTAGTTTTGACTCATAATTATTTAATACTGAACTTTATGCACTGATATTATTTTCAGTTTAATCACACACGCCGTCAACATCTCTATAGGTCAAAGAAGAGCCACACACCTTATTCTTCACTGAATAAGACCTATGACCATGGCTCCAGCGTGTTTCATGCACATTTTCTACCCATACATCAAAACCTTGATCTGTAAGGATGAAGCTCAATGATTGTTCAGGAGTATTTAGAAACCATGCATAACCTGCCTGATCACGTCAAATAGCATCAACATATCAAAATGGAGATTCAATCAGATTGTTTAAAACTTCAAAAGGGAACTTCACTAAATCTTAAACAAGTAAACTTGTAATATTAATCTATATATATAGTACCAGTTGGTGGGAGAATATTGGAAGAAGATGATAAAAGGGCAAAGCATGCTTGAAGCAATCAAAGAGATTCTTGTTGTTGAGGATCCACAAATATCATCATCAGATTCATCAAAAACCAAGGATAATTTCATTAGGGACTTTGATATAAAGCCTAATGTCATATTATATCACTCCCACAAGCAGAAGCAAAAGCACAATTTGGTTATTGCACTACATGAATTAGAAAGGAAGTAAAGAGACAAGCATAAAGGTTCATGAATCCTTCTATTTTCAATCAAGCAAATTCTAAAATCAAAGAAAGAAATAGTATCCTTCTTACAGAAGTAAAATAGTATCATGTTTCAATTTGACATTCAGAGCTTAATCAGAACAAAAAAGAGAAAAGAAAAGGAAAGCAAAGAGAACAAGGAAAGGGGATGCAATGAGAAAAGTGAATGGAATTGACTATCGACTAGCGAATTACCTGCATGCGCAAACAATAAGTGAGGATAACATCCCAACTGATCCATCGCCAATGCCTAGCCTTTTCTATTCTAGTGCAGCCACTTCGACTTTGTTCCTAAATATTTGATAGAATAATAATAAATACCCTGTATTGATCCTAGTAACCGCACAAATTTATTTTTTTTAGTTAAATCTTAATTCATCCATCCTAAATTCCTAATTATACTTTCTTCGTAAGAGTGAGTTTGTTTTTTTAGACCTGACAAGAAAGAAAGCAAGTATTAAGTATACTATGTACATTCTCTTCATGTCTCAGCTTTCTCTTCAATTTATCAACCTGTCAAGTTTGAAAACATTAATTTACTCTATGTACTGAAAATTTATTTCACTAATAAATTATCACATACATCTTGTATCAAAGTCATTTTTCTTTCTCGATTCGATCAACGCCCATTTTTCTATACAGCCATTACTTTGCTCCCTCTACTTTCCATCTTGTCCTGCTTTGCACATTCAGAGATAAAATCTTTGAAAAGCAGCATAAAGAAAGAACTAGCTTGAGTCTCTGATATGTTTCTTATGACAAGTAAAAGAACCAAGCTTCCACTTTCCAGATTCGGATAATATTCAAAAGAGGAAGAGAAATTCTATCTACCTACTACAGTTAAAGTAGTTTAAGCATTGAAATCAAAACTCTTTTAGTGTATAGTGTATAACTGATTCTATCTTGCAAATTGCCTAAACAATAGAACAATGGGAGCATCAGGACCAACAAGCATGGTAATAGTTGGAACCATTAAACAATTGAGCCACAAAAGCAGAGTATGATAAACCTAGCTAAAACTGGCGTAGAAAAATTGAGCCCTAAGATTTATCGACGTAATTTAAACAATGCATACCTGAATCAGCGTAATTTAAACAACTGCTGGTAGATGCTCTAGTTCTCTTTGGAGAAGGAACTGATTGGGATCGGGTCGAATTCCATCGATTCGCTTGCGATAGAGCGCAATAGAGCAGCGACAGTGACAGAGCAGCGAAGGAAATAGAGCGCGACGACCTTAAGTCTGAAACGCCCGCGAGAGAAGCGATATACTAGAGAGATAGAGAGAGGTCGACGGCGAGACCAGCCGTGAGAGAGGTGAGACTCAATGAGCTTGAGGGTGAGAGTGGCGAGAGAAGAGTGAAGAAACTCAAAGGAGGGTTAGGGGTTCTTCGTCGCGGTTAGGGGTTCTTCAACAGAGGCATTGCGAGCGCCGGCGACCGGCGACGTTCTTCGTAGAGTACTGTTAGGGGCTCTTCGTCGCTGTTAGAGGTTCTTCGTGGTGGTTAGGGATTTTTCTTGAGGCACAATGAAGAGAGGGTTAGGGTACAGTGAGACACAATGAAGACAGGTTAGGGTTAGCTAGGTTAATCGTCTTCCTGAGGCACAATGAAGACGGTGTTCATCTTCATGGAGTGCTTTGTAAATTGAGTCGAGAGAGAGAGATGGGGTAGATTAGGTTAGAGTTATTTGTGAAAGGAGCTCGAAAGAGAGAGGGGGTAGATTAGGTATAAGTTTTTTTCTGGCGAAAAATTTTAAATTACAGACGAATTTTCTGTCTGTAATAATTTAATAAAATACAGTATTTTCGTCTATTTAATTATAGACGAATTTTCCGCCTGTAACTATTTTCCACAAAAAAAATTAATTTTTTCGACAGAATTATAGACGGATTTTCTTTTCCGTCTGTAATTTATTCCAATTTCATTTTTTTATTTTCCGACAAAAAATCCCTCTGTAATTTCGTCTGTATTTCCGTGGGATAAAATTCGTCAGAAATATCCGTCTGTAATAACTAGTTTTCTAGTAGTGACTCTCAAAGTATTATTTGATAGTGCTTGAAAAAGCTCAAATTCTACCAATGTCAATTAACCAAATGTACTATACTTGTCAAGAAAATTCACAGCGAAAAAATAGATGATGAACGTATTCAATATCTTTTTTACATAAAACAAATATATTATCTCTCAAATCAATAAGGCCAAGTCTAGTCTGTCTCTTCTTAGTATTCATCTTGCAAACAACTTAATTTTTGGAGGAACTAATCCTCTCCAAATTGTTGCAATGAAATTGTAGCTTGTTATGTCTTCTATTAGTATTTTTGCCTGCGAAATCTATAAAAAAGAGTTAGTAAAAAATATTACTTTTTTTATCAAACTTTTATACAACTCTATTATTTCTATCTGTTATTACTTTAACATGCCTTAACTTATCACGAAGTTGATTAACTAGTTTTTGTTTTTACTAGTATAATTCTCGTCTTTATTAAAAGTTTTAAATCTACTTTTAACACATTTCAAATTTTATATTTTTCTATAATAGATTCTTGTTGGTTTGAAATTGAAAAAAATTTTAAAAAAATATCTTTTAAAGAATTACATTGTAGTCAATTATCTTTCTAAAATCGAATTTGTTTTTCATTTTTAATTCTATATATAAATATATGATAATTGATTTTGATATCTAATTTTAATATATATTTAATATTTTTTAATTACATTAATATCTTGTATTATTAAGTTGGGCCGCTCTACTCTTTAACTTAATTGGAATCAATTAGTATAAACATTGTTTTTATTCACTATCTAATAATGAAGAATACTATGTTAATAATATCTGAAACTTTTTTTGGTGTCTAATAATATCTGAGACTAGAAGAACAAAAGCACCCCCACTGACAAAGTAAAAAACAGAAATGAAAACAAGAGAACACCGAATTTAATCATTAAGCCAAAGAAAAGAAGAGGATCCGATCGGAAACACGACCTAGACATATTGCGAAATAAATGTGTCCTTATCTATGTGCATGAGCCATGATAATTATTATCTGAAGAGATTGCTATTTGTTTAACTCCTATATTTCACCAAGATCAAGGAGAGAGGTGAAAAGGGCCTAATTGTTTACTAACTAAAAGTTGTTTTACGAGTATGGATTTTTAAAATAAGAAATATTAAATGATCATTAAAATTTATTGTGTTTTGTTATTATTTTTAATTATTAATTTATTTTTTTAGTTTAATAATTTTATAATATCTTTTATCTTATATTTTTAAACATCAATGAATAATTAATATCTAAATTAAAATAATAAATTTTAATAATTTTTTAATATTTTTCTTTTTAAAATATATACTTTTGCTATTTTTATAGTATTGACACATTTTAAAATTTTAAAAAATTTATATTTTTTATTAAAAATTTTATTAATAATATAATATTATTAACAATTAACTAATCTGAATTAATTGAAAAATTAATTCACTTATTTATTTAAATAAATATTAAATATTTAAATTATATTTTATGCATATATTAATTCATTAATCAACAATAAACCATAAAAGTTAGATGTACGCCAAATTAAACCGTCGCATGTGAAGTTGAAAAATGATGAGAAATATGAACAAATAATTTTCAAAAACTTGTTAGCAAAACTCAACTTATAATATGTTTCCTTTTAATTTTGGGAGGGGGCCATATGTTATCCACTAGGATTACAAGACATGGGGGATTTTCATAAATAACCAATGAGAGGGAGGCGTAGGCTCATAGAAGACAAGGAGACAAAGTGGGTTCCCCACCAAATGATCAAGTTGTGAGGCATTGACCCAATCATGAGTGGGGGCCCACACTCTCACGCTTTTCCCATAAAATTCATGCATATCTATCTCTGCAACCTAGCTAGCTAGTTTTATGGTTGCTCATCTTTAACTCCATCACTCATCTCATATTCTTAGTTTTCCTAATTTCACACTGCGTCATGAATTATAGAGATTTGGGGTTGAATTTTTTTCGATAATTATCCAATGGGATCAAGTCCGATCCTAGGCAAAGAGTACGTCAAATAGTATAAAAACAAATTAATTAGACAACATAGAACACCACCATAATACAAATTAAAGAAACAAAAGCATAACCTGCCCTCAATTATTAGTATTCAGATTATAACAGAAACTGTTATAATTTTGTGTTCAATATATGTGAGATTGTATATTAACATTTCAATACATGATCAAAGAGTCAAATTAAAAGATGCTATAGTATTGTTTAAATATTTTGGTATTTTA
Source organism: Arachis hypogaea (assembly GCF_003086295.3). Classification (NCBI taxonomy): domain Eukaryota; kingdom Viridiplantae; phylum Streptophyta; class Magnoliopsida; order Fabales; family Fabaceae; genus Arachis; species Arachis hypogaea. Next base: position 53,435,235 of record NC_092039.1, on the reverse strand, counting down.
GTGCATCATTTTTTAAATAAACAATAATTTAAAACCAAAAGAAATAATTTTTAAACATTTAAACAAAATAATATTTTCAATCATTATTTTTGGAGCATGATATATTAAATTTATTCAAGATTAAAATCACATATATTCTTAGTTTTCTTCTTTTATTCTTCTTTCTATTAGGAGCTATTTCTAGTTACCTTTCCATTTTTGGTAACTTTTTGTTTCTACTTTCCTTTCAATTAGTCTGTTGATAAGTCTCCTTGTGTATAAATAAATAGCTTCTAGCTCTATGTAATTATATTGATTATCAAATACAATTCAGTTCTTAATTATTCCAAATCTCTCTATTTTCATTCTGATTCTTAAATACAATAAAAGTTACAGGACTGCCACACATTTATATAATCATATAACTAAGTTGACTCAAGTTCAAATAGAATTAGGTGCATTAAATGGTGAGTGAAAAACACGCGTTAGAGACAAAAGAAACCCCTCTTTTTTCATTCGCGCTTCATTATGAAAAAACATTACATCTTCAACACAAAAACACTCATTCTCTTCGAATCTCTCTCAACATCACTCAAACTTCAATCACATTCTCTGCGAAAACCACTACTAGAAAGGAATCAGAAGAAGATTTCGCAAGCAACAACCAAAAACAAATGAAAACAGCAACAAAGACTACCAAAAGTATGAGAAAACTACTGTTCATTTAAAATCTTGCAATGTCGCGTTTCTCCTAGTTGCATTTTAGTTTTACCGGATTGATTTGCTTCGTTTAGTAGATTGAACTATTATGAATGATTTTTACAGTATAACTAGGCCTTGGAATGAAATTTGTTGTTATTTTCATTCAATTCAGCGGATAGTGTAAATAGAGCTTTAAGATATACGTGCTTGTTCTTATTGGTGTAGATAGTTTAATTAAAGTTTTGAAATTGGTTGTTACTATCTTCAGTACTTTTGCATGGAAGAATACTATTCTTTTTTATTGAAAGTTGATTATCATTTATTAACCACATGAACATTTTTCGGTTCAGTGGCTTTTGTGATTTTGGTTCTGTGCATGAACGTTTCTCAGTTTGGTGGCCTTTGTGCTTTTGGTTCTGTGCATGAATGAGTTTCGGTTTGATGCCTTATTGCATTTTAATTGACTTGATTAAGATATACATGCTTGTACTTGTTGATGTATTGAATGAAATTTTGATCAAAATTTTTCATTACAAAATAGAACAAGACAATATCCCCCTTTCTACAAAATTTTTAAGCATGAGTTACACTTGTCAACAATTTTAGCAGAAAACTTGACAATATCTCGAGACTTGATGTAAATGAGTTTTGTTTAGGATAATTGACATTCGAGACATCTCTTTCACTTTGATAAGCCATACTACTGGAAAATTATCTCATTATATTGGATAGATTTCAGCATGAATGGTAGTTAACCTTGATACTTAAAGAAAGATATAAAGTTTCAGTAAGAGTGTTTAAAGAAGCCAATTTGCAAATATCATTTTGAAAGAACAACTAATTCATGAAATTTGAAAAAGTTTTCTTTTGGAAGATGCTGATTTGATTAAGATATACGTGCTTGTTCTTATTTGTGTGGATAGTTTAACTAGAGCTTTGAAATTAATTGTTACTATCTTCAGTACTTCTTTTGCATGGAGAAATACTATTCTTGTTGATTGAAAGTTAATCATCATTATTAACCACATGACATTTTTCGGTTCAGTGGCCTTTGTGATTTTGGTTTTGTGCATTAATGAGTTTTGATTCGGTGGCCTTTGTAATTTTGGTTCTGTGCATGAATGAGTTTTAGTTCGCTGGCTTGTGGCATTTTAGTTGACTTGGTTAAGATATACATGTGTTGAGCGGATATTTTATACGCTTTTTGGGGGTAATTTCATGTAGATTTTAGTATGTTTTAGTTAGTTTTAGTAGATTTTTATTAGTTTTTAGGCAAAAATCATATTTCTGGACTTTACTATGAGTTTGTGTGTTTTTCTGTGATTTCAGGTATTTTCTGGCTGAAATTGAGGGAGCTGAGCAAAAATCTGATTCAGGCTGAATAAGGACTGCTGATGCTGTTGGATTCTGACCTCTCTGCACTCGGAATGGATTTTTTGGAGCTACAGAAGTCCAATTGGCGCGCTCTCAATTGGGTTGGAAAGTCGACATCCAGGGCTTTCCACCAATATATAATAGTCCATACTTTGCGCGAAGATAGACAACGTAAACTGGCGTTCAACGCGAGTTCTATGTTGCAGTCTAGCGTTCAGCGCCAGAAACAGGTTACAAGTTGGAGTTCAACGCCAGAAACAGGTTACAACCTGGCGTTCAACTCCAGAAACAGCCTAGGCACGTGAGAAGCTTAAGTCTCAGCCCCAGCACACACCAAGTGGGCCCCAGAAGTGGATTTCTGCACTATCCATCTTAGTTTACTCATATTCTGTAAACCTAGGTTACTAGTTTAGTATTTTAACAACTTTTAGAGACTTATTTTGTATCTCCTAACCTTTTTTAGATCTGAGTTATATACTCTTTGACGGCATGAGTCTCTAAACTCCATTTTTGGGGGTGAGGAGCTCTGTAGCGTCTCAATGAATTAATGCAATTATTCTATTTTCCATTCAAACATGCTTGTTCCTATCTAAGATGTTCATTCGCGCTTCACTATGAAGAAGGTGATGATCCGTGACACTCATCACCTTCCTCAATCCATGAACGTGTGTCTGATAACCACCTCTGTTCTACATCAGATTGAATGAGTATCTCTTAGATTTCTTAATCAGAATCTTCGTGGTATAAGCTAGAATTGATGGCGGCATTCATGAGAATCCGGAAAGTCTAAACCTTGTCTGTGGTATTCCGAGTAGGATTCAATGATTGAATGGCTGTGACGAGCTTCAAACTCGCGATTGTTGGGCGTGATGACAAACGCAAAAGAATCAATGGATTCTATTCCAACATGATCGAGAACCAACAGATGATTAGCCGTACTGTGACAGAGCATTTGGACCATTTTCACTGAAAGGATGGGAAGTAGCCATTGACAACGGTGACGCCCTACATACAGCTTGCCATGGAAGGAGCTTTGCATTTATGAAAGTGAGGAAGCATTATGTTATAGAAATTCAGAAGACAAACCATCTCCAAAACTCCAACATATTCTCCATTATTGCACAATAAGTATTTATTTTATGCCCTTTGATTTTTTACAGTTAAAACGAAAGAACCCTATTGGTATCCTGACCAGGATCAACAAGATAACTATAGCTTGCTTCAAGCCAACAATCTTCGTGGGATTCGACCCTTACTCATGTAAGGTATTACTTGGACGACCCAGTGCACTTACTGGTTAGTTGTGCGAATTGCAAAAGTGTGATTGCAATTTCGTGCACCAACATGCTTGTGCTTGTTGATGTATTCAATGAAGTATTGACCAAAATTTTTCATTACAGCAAAAAAGAACAAGAAAATGGCAACAATGAAGGAGAAGTCGCATTATAACGTAAGCAAATTAAATATATTTATCCGCTTTCATTCGAATAATATCTATTTGTATTATAAATATATCCTCACATTCTGTTTCAAAACTTACAGAAAACTCATTATTGCAGAAGCCAAACAAAGGCAATAGCAACAGTGTACAGTGAAATGGGTCAAGGAAAGAGAAAGATATAATGGAAGAAATGGGATTTGATGTCCTGACAAATATCCCAAAAATGAATGTCTCTAATACCCTGTTGAAAGAATTGCATAATCACTTTGATGAAGCGAAATGATGCCTGAAAACTCTCCAGGAAAAATATACATAACTCCTCAGAAAGTAGCAGCTGCACTCGAAATAACCAACGGAGGTAATACATTTTTCACTTACTGCTTATTTTCAATTCATTGGTGTCCAGAAAATTAAACTGACTATTTTTTACTGATTTTTGTTATTAAAATATTGTAGGAAATCATTTTCTTGATAAGGTTGATTACAACAACCTGAATCCAGCAGACAAGGAAATATTTGATAGCGTCAAAAACATTTCCTTGGCAACTTTGACATGGAATGTACTAGATATGAGTGTAGAAGGGGAGGAGAACCAGAAAAAATTCAAGAGGACTTTTGTTGTCTTCATACGAAAGCGCTTCTTGCTCCCCCACAACAGTAAGTGTGGCCTCCCTAATCCATAAGCTACCAATCTTTCATGTGGACAATATTCGGAAATGGGATTGGGCAAAACATGTGCTCAACTTCTTGATGAAAGGAGTTGAAAACAAGAGAAAGGGGAAGAAACAATTTGTTTATGGCTGTGTTTTTGTATTAATGTTGATATACTTCCACGAAACCAAGTTTCTCCACCCGTTTGCACCTGATGCTCCCCCTGCACTGTGGGTGACCCATTAGACAAGGCAAATGATGCTTGAACGGATTTCATCCAAAGCAACAGAACCATTGGTAAATACTCTACTAAAATTCCCCCAAAAATTTGCTTTCAAATGCTTTTAAAATACTCCACTAACTAAATAAACTTCTGTTTTAGGTTATAATTAATTTATTTGTCCTACTTGTAATCGTTAGTTTGTTCATTTGAATGTTTCTATATTAAGAAATATTTTTATTGATGATTAAATAGTTGTCATGTACTATTCACCATATGAATATTTTTTGGTTCGGTGGGATTGCATCATTCAGTTCACCGGATTGTTAATATATTTTCTTGATGATTAAATAATTGAGTCATTATTTCTATTGTAGGGACTTCTGTACAGAAAGAAAAAAAGAAAGAAAAAAACAAAAACAAGTAACTTGGACAAGAAAGAAAAAGGAAAGAAAATAAAAAAGAAAATTGTCGATATGGATTCTTCTTCAGAAGAGGAAAGATTTTCCAAATCTGAATTCAAAAGCCAACAAGTTTAATTTTCATATTGATTTCATATAACTTGTATTTGCTTAAATTTGTTGTTATGCACTTGTTCTTATGTATTGCAGAGAAGAAGAAATAAAAAAACGGAACAAAGAAGAGAAAACAACCACCGAAGGTGGTTAAAAAATAAACCAAAAAAACAAAGCTTGTCCTGATAGATTCAAAGAGCACAAGGGAATCTGAAAGCCAGTAAGTATTGCGTAATTTCTGTGAGACGTTTTGTTGATTGCATATGTATCAATTTTTGTTCAGCAAATGAATTAATTTTGGTTCGGTGAGCTTCTAATTTTCATTTTAGCACTTTAATTTATTTTGGTTCGGTGGTGTCTGTCAGTTTGGTTGACTTCATTGTTAGTGTCTTGTCTTCGGTATAAATTCGATGTGTTTGTCTGTATTCCAGAAAAAATGAAATCGAGAAAACACTCGTAATAAAAAGAAAACAACCACAAAGGATGGCAAAAACATAAGCCCAATCTAATAAGGAGTATGTTTCTCGAATCATATTTTCTTTTATTGATACTTACGTATTAGGTTCCTTGATACTTATTTTATGAACTTTTAAAATTGAACAAGCAAAAGACAATGCTACAGAAAGAAGAAAATGAGCATTGGAGGCGATAAGAGAAAAGAGATCAAAGAAAAGAAATGACGGAGCTCAGTCAACAAACATTGCTTCGAATCACATCCAAAGGCACAAAATGAATTCTCTCAGACGTAAGATTCAGTTTATTATTCCCGAGTTCTTTTTCTTTCTTTGCTTACTTTTGCTACAACCTTTTCTAATTCCTTTAGATTCAATTACTAATATTTATTTATCTTGCTTAGAGTGCCGAATGTAAATCTGGATAGCGAGCAACTCTTATAGACTCAAGGAAGCTATACACCTTCTGTAAATACCGCGGGCAATACCAGATAAATTGGTTCACTGCATATTGTATTTTCGGTTTAGTGGTTGCCCAAAAATGAATTTAATGTGTTTCTAGACCTCTACTTTTAATCTTGGTTTCTAGTTTTAATTTATTATCTTTTTTTTAGAAAAAATGCCCCGAAAAGCCCGGTCAAATATTATAGAAAAAAGAAAATATTCCCAATAAAGACTTTTAAAACTTCACCAGTGTAAGTTAAAAATATTTATGTTACTCTTTTAGATTTAGTTAATAATTTTTGTTTAATTAATCACAAGAAAAATGTGTTTAAATGTCACTAGAGCTACACCTGATTCTGAGCTACAAATTGTTGAGTTTCAACAAGAAACTCGTTCTCAACCTTTGGAAGTGTGAGTTTTTCAATGTGCAAATTCCTATTTTTCAAAACAAATTCTAATTATTCAACATTAACTTTATCCTTGTTTACATTCCTTAGACCTCCTCTTGCATTGTCTCTTCCAAGTTCTGTTTAGGAAGAGTTAATCAGAGATGACTTCATCTATGTCCCTCCACAAAATGAAACACAACAAACTTCTAATAATGAGTAAGTTAATAAATATTTATTCACTACATGAATCTTGTTCAATGTTTACTGCTTATACATGGATTAATTATGGTTCAGTTGAGACCAGAAATAAATTCAATGTGTTCTTGTCGTTGGACTCTTTTCTGTTTATTACAGCTGCCCTCCAGAACCCGAAAAGTAGGATGTTACAGTGTCTTTTACGAGTTCTGTACTTGAAGACTTATTCAAAGATGACCATGTCTATGAATTTTCTAATGAAGAGTAAGTTTAACGGTATAGGATAATAATTCTGGATTGTTATTGAACTGTTTTCTGTTTAATGCAACAGCCCTGCCAAAGAACAACAATAACAATCCCAAGAACCTCCGGTGGCACAGCAATCAGAATAAGAAGCACCTGTTAATGTGTAAGCATAAAATTCTTTAATATCACTTTTGTTTAATATAATTTTGGTTCACTATAAGTTTGGATTTAAGTTCACTATAAGTTTGGATTTCGGTTCACTATAATGATTAATGTCATTTCTGTTAAATATCATTGTTAAATATAATAATAGTTTGTGATAATTATAGAAATATTTACCATTTAATGTAGCAGACCTCTGGAACACCAACAACAGCCCTGGAAGAACCAATAGCACAATAATCCGAGCAAGAAGCACCTGTTGATGTGTAAGTTTTACTGCTTATATAAATACTGATAATGTTTACTGCTTATACATGGTTTAATTATGGTTCAGTTGAAACCAGAAATGAATTCAATGTGTTGTTATCTTTGGACTCTCTTCTGTTTAAGCAGGGTGTTACGGTGCCTCTTACAAGTTTTGTTTTTGAAGAGTTTTTCAAAGATGATGATGTGTATGAAATTTCTGATGAAGAACAATCCCAACAACCTCTTGTGGCACGGCAATCAGAACAAGAAAGTCTAATCTTGTCATCATTTGATAGGTATGTTACTTGCATTTCTTTAATATCATTTTTATTTAATATTATTTCGGTTCACTGTAAGTTTAGATTTAGGTTCACTATTTTTTTGAATTTTGGTTCACTATAATGATTAATATCATTTTTGTTTAATATCATTGTTAAATATCTATCATCTTGCAGTGCTACTCAACTTAGGCAAAGGAAAGATGAAAGGCCTTCCTTTAGCCTTAGGATAAGTCCATCAGCATCTCAACTAACTCAGCCCTCTCAAGAGAGTATTTCACAGCTTGAAATCTTGGAAGAGGCGATGGTAAATGCTGGAGTGACAGCAGCATTAAAGTTTGCTGAAGCAACAACTTCAGAGCCATCCTTACTAGCTGCTGAAGTTACGAAATCCTGGAGAAAAAGATAAAAATCATGAACGAGTTGATTGAAAAGTGTTATCATTGGATGACACATGTGAAGACAAGAGATGGTAGCAATGAATATGATGCAATATTTGTCTTGAGACATGATGCACTTTACGAGGGGTTAAGAGAATATTCCATGCCTCTAATGCCCAAAGAACAACTGCATGTCTCGGTAAATTCTTTGCCAATTGTGTTAACAATAATAATTTTTCTAAATACTCTTATAGAGTATATCTCATAACTTTTCTTCATGTAGGTTGTTAGTATACATAGCATGATTCTCAACCAAATCAAAGTTTGGCAATATCTCATAACTTTTCTTCATGTGCTGCTGGATATTGTAGTAAGCTAAATTTCTTATTCACTACTGATTCCTATTCTGTTGAGTTCTTTTGCATAAACAAAACTTTTCTCTTGATGATTAAATATTTTTCATGTTTTATTCAGCATATGAATTGTGTTCGGTTCGGTGAAAATGTGATTTAACTGATGTTCAGTTTGTAGAATTTTATGTTGGGAACACATGGCGTGGAGTACACTGATAAGAAGACAAACAAGGCCTACAGGTTTGATATTGAGCAATATGCCCACCACCGCCAGTTTCTTGACAAAAGGAAACTTGCATCGCATCCATTTGTAAGTTGTCATTTCTAAAAATTCTTTGATAATTCTCTTGTTTGCTATTGTTTCGACTGAAATATTATAATTTTCGAAACTTCAGCTATTTGTCCCAATTCGCAATGGAGGGCATTGGTAGTTGTGGATTGCTAATGTCAACAAAAGGAAATTATATGTCCTTGACCCTATCAATAAGCCAAAAAAAGATATACCTGAATCAAGAGTGCAACTGAACAATTTTATGGTAAGTTATTTTGTTGTAAATTATTAAAATTATTCTGTACATGAGAGGAGTTCGGTTCAGTGTTGTTGGTTCTCTTTATTTACTTTTTTTTATCTCTTACAAGGTTTAATAATTTTTCACATGAGGGTGTACGCTGGGGCGGAACCCATAATGGAGGATGGACTGGGAGAGGAAGCATAGTATATCCAATTGAATGGTCAATGTACAAAGTAAGAAATCTTTCTCTTCTATGGTGTTATTTTTAATGTGTTTTATTTTGTATACTATTGATCGTATTATACTCAATTCTTGCTTACCTATGATTGTGGAATATACGTGATGAAATGGCTCGAAACAATTGATCTATAAAAAATCAAAAGCTGGTAGAAATATAAATATAAAGCTTGGACACAAGTAAGTACTTTCTATATTAATAAACTTCTTTCTTTTCTTATTGATAGTGTAACTAGGGTTTTGAAGTTTGTTGTTACTCTATTCAATAGTTCTTTTCCATGCAAAAATACTATTCCTGTTGATCAAAATTTGATCACCATTTATTCACCATATAAACAATGTTCGGTTGGGTGGCTTTTATAATTTTGATTCACCAACTGAATGTTTTTCGATTCGGTGGCCTCCTTTTAATTTGTTCAGGGTTTAGGGTTACTGTGATTGCATTTTTACAGTATAACTACAGCTTTGAATAAAATTTGTTGTTATTTAATATGATTTTCATTTAATTGATATTTAATGTGTTCAGGGTTTAGGGTTATTTTCATTGCATTTTTACAGTATAATTAGGGTTTTGAATGATATTGTTCTTATTTCAGATGGGTTCATTTCTTATGTAATTCTTTTCAATTGAAATGTAGGAAGAAATTGATAGCTTCAGGTACCAATATGGTCCGCACATTCTGTTGCATGAAATGAACAAAATCAGAGACCAAGTGATTTGTGAATCTGACGTAATAAGACTCCCGAAGCCATCTGCTGCCCTCTCCAACCCTTATTGTAAATTCACATCTAGGGATTTAGATAGTGAATAGCATATACTATGATTAACTGGTTGTAATTAACAATATTTTGTTTAACTTGTTTAAAAAGCAAAAAATGCTTACTTCAAATGTATATATGTCAATATTAATGTAAATGTTAATGTTAATATTTATATTTGATTTAAGATAGATTGCTCATCTAAGATGTTAATTTATATATCTCTTGGAACTGTATGGCTGCTATTTTATTCCAGGTTCTCAGTGAGTGCAATCACTATATTTACCAATACATTACGAACACCAAAAGAACATAGTGAACTGAAATTAGTACACTGGGCGAACCAAAATTTGCAAACACATTGTACAGAAATTCGGTAAGCTAAACCCTAAACCTAAAACCCTAAATCCTAAATCCTAAACCCTAAAACCCTAAACCCCTAAACCCTAAATCCTAAACCCTAAACCCTAAAACCCTAAACCATTATACCCTAAACTCTTAAACCTTAAACCCTAAACCATAAACCCTAAACCCTAAACCCAAAACCCTAAATCTTGAACCCTAAACACTAAACCCTAAACCCTAAAACCCTAAACCCTAAACTCTGAACCCTAAACCCTAACCCCTAAAACCCTAAACCCTGAACCCTAAACCCTAAATCCTAAACTCTAAACCCTGAATCCTAAAATTAACCCTAGACTAACAACAGTAGACGAATCAAAAAACGGTATATATCAATACACTAGACGAATTGAAAAATTGATTATATCAATATAGAATTTCACAAAAAAAGTGACTATTCATTAAAGACTATCAACATTCAGAAATTAACCCTGCCATAACCATGGTGAACCAAAATTTGTTCATGGGTGAACAAAAATTTACATTAATAAAAACTAAAACTTGTACAATCCTCTCTTGGATAATTCATATCTGGCGCATTATAAAGAGTGGATCTTGACTGAATCGATGATTCAGAGTCTAAAAGGTTCAACTACAAAAGACATAATTAATTGTATATTAGCAAAATGAACAATTGAATTTTTAACTAATCAAAAGCAAGTCAATTTTATCTCGCTTGGAGCTGTCTTTTTCTTTTTCTTCATGGCATTTGAGATCTTTTTTTTCAGGTTTGATCCAAGTCTATTCTTGGGCCGACCGCTTGTTTTGACACGTGGTGGGCTTTGAAAGTCATTCACATTGCTTAATGTCGCTTCTTCGTGGGTTAACAAACTTTTTTCTTTGCTTCTCTCTTGATATTCTTCCATCTCCGCCATGACCTTATCAAATGCTCGGTGCAGAATTCTGGTCAAATCTTCAGACTTGGATGCAAATTCACATATATTTTGTGACCGAAACACCAATTCGTCAAATCTCTTACTTCTTGGCTCCAGTATAGGTTTATCTTGGCTGCTCTTGATGTGTGTGTGCCTCCTCTTTATGTTCTTGCTCCAGCGTTCTAATATGTATTTCGGTGCCACGCTATCCACTCGCTCAAAGCTTAGGACGCTTAGGGAATGGCGGCACAATATGCCCCTAGACTCAAATAGCAAGCAATGGCACTTTACACCTCGTGATACTGTATCGTAGGTGACGGCAAACTTGTTGAATGTGGAGTTGAAAACCTGCTCTATGACTTCATATGTTGTGAAACCTAGAGTGGAATGCATTGATCTTTTGATACATTTCACTTTACCTGTGAATTGAGATTGAACTTCCCTGAACTTCTCATGGGTATATACTTGCTGAAACTGTGCCTCTATTGCTGATTTTGTTGTGCACGGTATCACGGAGTGAAAATCTGCAGCATCGAATTCTCTCTCTGCTTGCTCTCTGCTTGCTAGGCAATTGTCGTACTGCTTCATGAATTGTCCCAAGGAGCTATTCCGTGTGATGAACTTGTTGAAAAATGAATGCATGCTCTCGCTCTTTTGTGTGCTTCTTGATGAGCGGATAATTTATACACTTTTTGGCACTGTTTTTAGTATGTTTTTTAGTATGTTTTAGTTAGTTTTTAGTACGTTTTTATTTAAAATTCACTTTTCTGGGCTTTACTATGAGTTTGTGTATTTTTCTATGATTTCAGGTAATTTCTGGCTGAAATTGAGGGACCTGAGCAAAAATTTGATTCAGAGGCTGAAAAAGGACTACAGATGCTGTTGGATTCTGACCTCCCTGAACTCGAAGTGGATTTTCTGAAGCTACAGAAGCCCAATTGGCACGTTCTCAATTCCTTTGAAAATTAGACATCCTGGGCTTTCCAGCAATGTATAATAGTCTATACTTTGCCCGAGATTTGATGGCCCAAACCGGCGTTGCAAATCAGCTTCAGAATTTCTGGCGTTTAACGCCGAAACTGGCACAAAAATTGGAGTTAAACGCCCAAACTGGCACAAAAGCTGGCTTTTAACTCCAGGAAAAGTCTCTACACATGAAAGCTTCAATGCTCAGCCCAAGCACACACCAAGTGGACCCCGGAAGTGGATTTTTACGTCATTTACTCATTTCTGTATACCCTAGGTTACTAGTTCACTATTAATAGGACCTTTTGACATTGTATCTTTACCTCATGACATATTACACGTTTCTTATTGTATCTTCTATGGCATGAGTCTCTAAACCCCATGGTTGGGGGTGAGGAGCTCTGCTGTGTCTTGATGGATTAATGCAATTACTACTGTTTTTTATTCAATCACGCTTGCTTCTATTCTAAGATATCACTTGTTCCTCAACTTGATGAATGTGATGATCCGTGACACTCATCATCATTCTCACCTATGAACGTGTTCCTGAAAACCGCCTTCGTTCTACTTTAGATTGAGTGAATATCTCTTGGATTCCTTAATCAGAATCTTCGTGGTATAAGCTAGAGTTGATGGCGGCATTCAAGAGAATCCGGAAGGTCTAAACCTTGTCTGTGGTATTCTGAGTAGGATTCAAGGATTGAATAACTGTGACGAGCTTCAAACTCCTGAAGGCTGGGCGTTAGTGACAGACGCAAAAGAATCACTGGATTCTATTCCAACCCGATTGAGAACCGACAGATGATTAGCCGTGCTGTGACAGAGCGCGTTGAACATTTTCACTGAGAGGATGGGAGATAGCCATTGACAACGGTGAAACCCTACATACAGCTTGCCATGGAAGGAGCCTTGCGTGCATGAAGAAAAAGACAGTAGGAAAGCAGAGATTCAGAAGATAGAGCATCTCCAAAACCTCAACCTGTTCTCCATTACTATAAAACAAGTATCTATTTCATGTTCTTTTACTCTTCACAATTAACCCTGAGAATTATTGATATCCTGACTAAGAGTTACAAGATAACCATAGATTGCTTCAAGCCGACAATCTCCGTGGGATCGACCCTTACTCACGTAAGGTATTACTTGGACGACCCAGTGCACTTGCTGGTTAGTTGTGCAGGATTGCCAAAGTGTGATTGCAATTTCGTGCACCACTTCTCATCTCGGCCCAAAAGTGGTGATCCAAGTAAACTGGAATCCATATATGCCGATTCTCATACAGCTCTGCAAACCAAACCAAACACATAAGGTGTGGTGAACCAAAAACAGTGCATGCTTTGGGAAAAAAAGATATGAGCATGAAAATAATTCGAATTGAAATCTCAATTACCTGAAAGCCACTTGTTACCTCCGAGGCCGTACTTTCTGAGGAAATAGATCCAGTTTGTATCAAATGCTTCTTTTGTGTACGAGTTCCAAAAAACATGGCTCATCTCTTGTTCAATTTTTTTTGTGTCCCTTGTAGCCATTTAATTTGCTTGGGACCTTCTTTATAATGTGCCAGATGCACCAGTAGTGAATTATTGTTGGCATACACAGCTCAATTGCCCTTTGAATCGATGCACGTTGATCGGTAAGAATACTTTTTGGTGCCTTCCCTCCTATGCAATGTAGCCAACACTTGATAAACCCCATTTGTAGGGTTTATCTTGTATTGATTTTAGGGGATTTTATAACCTTTTACCCACATTTATTCAATAAAATAGCATGGTTTTGTATATTCTCCTTTAATTGTGCTCAAGAGTGAAAACATGCTTTTTAGATCTTAAAATAGCTAAATATAATTTACCTTGATTCCATTAGATGCCTTGATATGTTTGTTAAGTGATTTCAGATTTAGGAGGCAAAGATTGGATCAAGGGAATGAAGAAAAAGCATGTAAAGTTGGAGAACTCATGAAGAAATGATGGAACCAAAAAGCTGTCAAGCCTGACCTCTTCGCACTTAAACGATCATAACTTGAGCTACAGAGGTCCAAATGATGCGGCTCTAGTTGGGTTGGAAAGCTAACATCTGGGGCTTCGAAATGATATAAGATTTGCCATAGTTGCATCGCGCATAGGGGCGCGCACGTGCATAGTACGCGGACGCGCCGATGGTGGCACATGACCCACTTAATGCAACACGTGGCCAGCGATTTTAGAAGCCTTTTGGGTCCAATCTAACTCATTTCTGATGCTATTTAAGCCAAGGATTGAAGGGGGAATGAACATACTTTTCATACTTTTCATACTTGTCATCATTAGTCATAGTTTTAGTTTTAGAAGTAGTTAGAGTTAGAGAGAGAAGCTCTCTCTTCTCTCTAGAATTAGGATTAGAAATTAGGGTTAAATTAGGATCTCATAGTTCTAGGTTTAATTCAAGTCTCCTTCTACTTCTACCTTCAATTGATGATTGCTACACTTTGGTTCTTCTTTCTATCCCTATCCTCTTGTTGTAATTTCTCTTATTTTGTTTCTAGGTTTTGTAATTGAGATATTTTTGTTCTTTTGTTTTCTTTTAATAATGCAATTTGAGATAATTCATGTGATTGTGATGTTGTTGATTGTTGTTTTGTTAATTCTTTGTAATTGTTAGTTGTTGATTCCTTTTATTCTTACAAATAAAAATGCTTTCTTTCATTACCCTCCAAGTGTTTGATGAAATGCTTGAGAGGATGTTAGAGTAGAATTCTATGTTCTTTGCTTGAGAAGGTGACTTAGGATTTCTTGAGTCACTAGTGTCCAATTGATTGATAGTTGATAGCCATTAACTCTAGCCTTCATTAATCCAATTAGTGGAAAGCTAGGATTTATGGACTAGGATTGATATAACTCACTTGACTTTCCTTTGTTAATTGATTTAAGGATGACTAAGTGGGATTAATCCTTGCAACTACCATACTTGTAGCTAGTGATAATGATGAAGACCCTTGACAACCAAACCTTGCCAAGACCATTTTGTTAGTAAAGTTTTCTTACCATTTACTATTCATATTTCTCATCCAAAACCCCAAAATAAACAAATCCATAACCAATAACAAGAACACTACCCTGCAAGTCCTTTGAGAGACGACCTGAGGTTTAAATACTTCGGTTTATAGATTTTAAGGGTTTGTACTTGTGACAAACAAATTTTTGTATGAGAGGATTATTGTTGGTTTAGAGACTATACTTCGACGAGATTTCATTTGGAAAATTTTAAACCGTCAAAAATCTAATCATCAACACTCAAATAGCCATTTGAATGATTGGATGTCCTCATTTTTCATCAGCGCACATCCAAGAAGTGTCGACTGGCCGTGGTGATTCACGCCCACAAAAGAACCTAAAACCAAATTATACCTGCATAAAAAATAAGCAGACGGTGGTGAACCAAAATATATACACGCACTAAACATCAAAAATATATATGAATGAACCAAATACCTGTTTGTTTATAGGTGATGTCAAATGAAACCATATCTCCAAAATAATCAAATGCAGCCCTGCTTCTTGCATCAGCCCAGAATGTATGTTTAATGCAGTAATTGCCTTCAAGGTTGAGCTCAAAGAAAAAATTTTGGTTCTTCTCTTTCATTCTTACTAGGTACTTCCCAAATTCTTTGGCATCGTCTTCTTTAGAAATATTTCGTACTTTCCTTGTGATGTAATTCTTGAAGTCTTTTTCTATAAAACCTAGTTCACGGTGGCTGCCAGTTGCTGCCACAAGTGATTGGTAAGTTTTTCTTGGTCTGATTTCGGCTTCCTCATGGGTTTTGATAGTGCGACGCACGAACATACTAAGCTCTCTGTGTTGTTTGAGCATCTTAGCTTGGTCTGGACAACAAGGATGTGAGTGATTCAAAACAACTTTAGAAATTGTCCAAAGACCAACATCCTTCATTATGTGTACGTAAATTCTAGCCAAACAATTTAACCCAGCTGAAGGGTTTGTCTTCAAAATTGAAGATATCTTGAATTTCCACTTTCCCTCTCTGGTGCAAACAATTAGTTGATTCTTAATCTTGTCTCTGTCCCGAGTCATGTTCTTTATTTTCGTAGAAAAATCGGCAAGTTTTGAATAATGTTTGTAGAATTTTTCAGCTTCTTCTAGTTTCTTGAAAATCATTCCCACCTTTGGGACAAATTTTTCATCCACAACACAGCTGGTCTGCATGGTGAACCCAAATCTTAATTATAGTGAACCAAAATTTTAATTATGATGAAAGAATTATATAGTGCTTAGGAAACAAAACAAAATATATTCGTCTAATTTTTTTTACTCCTTTCTGCATACCGAACCGAACACATGCACATGGTGAATCAACTCTTTAGTACTTACCAAACCGAAAAGTTACTCACAGTTACTCACACTCACAGTTACTCACAGTTACATATTATCAATTCAATTTAATTCAATTCAGATATAGATCACATCAGTCCATTCAATTCACTTCAAATAAAATTAGCAATTTCATCCCATTGAATTAGATTCAAAATTCAATAATCCAAACATCATCAAATTGATACGTTTCAGAAGAATTATCCAAATCACACTCATTCAACTGATTTGAAGTTGATTCATTCATTGTTTCAATTCAGAAGCATAGATCGAAGAAGAAAATGAAGAATAATATGAACGATGAAGCTAATTACGTTGATGTCAATCTAGATCCATAATGCAGAGAAGAAAAACGCGAATAGAGGAGAACAATAAATTTAATTAGGTTGAAGAAGAAGAAGAAGAAGAAGAAGAAGAAGAAAAAGAAGAAGAAGAAGAAGAAGAAGAAGAAGAAGAAGAAGAAGAAGAAGGTACTTGAATTACGTTATATGGAAAGGTTTAGGTTGAGAAAGGTTTACGTTGAGAAAGATTGATCACGCAATAGAAGGATTACATTATATGAGGCGCGTATAAAACAAATGAGTGTGGGTGAAAAAAATGCGTAAAGTGAAAAATACCTAAATACCATCCATGTAATTTTTACATAGATGTAGAGTTTTTCGTAAAAGTTAATATGAATTGTAGTAAAAAAGAATAGCACTGATTAATATATTTTTATTAGCCAGTAGTCACTTTGTTTTCATATATATAAAATATGCATCCTTGAAGTTATTAAGTGAAAGTTTGTAAATTTTTTAAATAAATATATAATAATAAATACATTAAAAATTAAAAATTTGTATATCTTTTATTAAAAAAAAAATTGGTTGATAACCTTAATAACCAAAACCCATATATAAATATATGGAGTAATCATTTTGTACTCTCTCTATTTTAAATTATCATATATATCTATTTTTATTTTTTTGTTATAAATTAAATGCCATTTTTTTTTTCATTCTAAGAAGTCATGCATTAATTAATTTTTATCTATTATTATAGCTTCTATTATTAAACAGAAAGAGAAAATTATAAAAATAAAAAATTAATAAAAATAAAAAAGATAATACTAGAAATAGTTAACTTGAAACGGAGAAAGTACGAACGAAGCTCTAACATGAACATCCATTATTGCACAACTATAGTTCTAATGACTATATAAAACTCTTAGTGGATAATCTGCCCAATCACAGTTGGTATTATTATTAATGAAGAAAGTGAAATTTAAATTACGGTCTATAGCCCGCAAAAGATGACCAATTAGATTTGTACATGGATTGAACCCATTTAATCCTATTTTGTTCACCCATATGATCCATGAAAAAAAAATTTACTATACATCACATTATATGGTATGACTCATTCAAAGAAAATTTATGGAATGTTAATTTCAGCCTCGTTATATATATATATATATATCTACTTAATATACTAAAATTGGGTTTTTCCCCGATTGATGAAAATGAGGTGTCACTTTCTCGTGAACCCATTTTCCCTCCAAAATGAATGCATTTAATGAATAATGCATAATTATACTAATTTAGGAAAATATCTTTATTTTAATTATATAAAATTAATATTTAATGCATTATTAAACTACTTATCAATTATTAATAAAAAATATTTTTAATTATTTTAATGAATAATGCATAATTATACTAATTTAAGAAAATATCTTTATTATAATTATATAAAATCAATATTTAATGCATCATTAAACTAATTATCAATCAAAAATATTTTAAATATTTTAATTATATATTCATTTTAATTATATTCATATCCTTCTAATTCTTATTCATTATCCAATGATTTTATTAGTGGCAAGTTGTTAACCCATTTATATTGATAATAATAATAATTTTATTAGAATAAATATCAAATTCTATTCCTAATATAAAAATATAAAATTTAATTCCTTCCATTTTTATTTTACCACTATAAAAGACCATGTATGCTATAGAAGAAAATATCATTCGTTTATCAATTACTCTTTCATTTGATAGCTTTTACAACAATTCTTTTTCTTCCTATGAGGCATCGTTGCAAGAAAACAACTATCGTGGACACAAACTACCACACTCTCCAACTTTCGTGCTCATCATTCGGAGCTTTATAAGATATGTTATCTATGAAGTATTTATAGACCATGGTATTATCATGTATGCATAAATAAAAAATGTTTCGTATTTAAATTTAAGTCATTACCTATTTGTGATATATTGTAGTGTGAAATTACTTTCAATATATATTGTGTAATGATATTATGTTCTAATTTAAACTTTTACTTTAGAACTGTATTATGATTTTATCTCATCATTTTTTCTTAAATATCAAGTTGACGTATTTTTATTTATTATTATTATTATCGAAACGGATGTGATATGAAATGTACAAAAAAAACTCTCACATTCAATTTATTTTATTGTAGTCTTCTATCTATTCTATTTATTTTTATTTTCTTCTTATTCGTTTTATTTTCTTTTTAAATATTATATACTTTATTATAATTTATACCAATCTACTTCTATTTAATATACTAAAACTGAGTTTTCCCCCAACTAATGAAAGTAAGGTGTCACTTTCTCGTGAACCCATTTTCTTTCCAAATGATTACACTATTTGTCTCTTTTAAATTTATTTTTAAAAATTATCTTTAATTGATATAATTATATTATAATTAGTATGTAATGAATGATACATAATTATACTAATTTAAGATAATCTCTTTATTATAATTATACTAATCTCTTTTAAATTTATTTCAAAAAATTATCTTAATTATAATTATATAACAATATTATACTTAGCATTTAATGAATAATTCATAATTATACTAATTTAGAAAAATATCACTATTATAATTATATAAAATCAATAATTAATGTATTATTAACCTAATTATCAATCAAAAATATTTTTAACTATTTTAATTATATTGATTTTAATTATATTGGTATAATTCTATTTTTTATTCATTATCCTAAAATTTTATTGATGACAAGTTATTATCTTAAAGGTGACCTATATAATAATACTAATAATAATAATAATAATAATAATAATAATAATAATAATAATAATAATAATAATAATAATAATAATAATAATAATAATAACAAAAAGATAAAAAATTATATTTTAGAGAAATATAACTTGATTATGAATAATTGGTTATTAATAATGATAATTATATGATTAATTTTTAGTAATCATTAAATATATTTAATATAAATAACCAAATTTAATTAGTTAACAAACGAAAAAAAATATTATTACACAATATATATATATAACTAATTAATATTAATGATAATTCAATATATATATATATATATATATATTAATAACCAATTTAATATTAATAACGATAATTATCCTTATTATTCAATAATAATAATAATAATCTTTTTTTATTAAAATATTTATCTAATTGAATTAATATAAATATTTAATAAAAATAAAAGATAGATTTTTTGCTTTCAAGGATAATACAATTTAATATTCTTGAAGATTTTAAAGCTGTGAGTATATATTCTTCCTATATTAATATACGCATGCATGTTACCTCATTTTTTTCATAAATGAAAAATAACATTTATCCGTTAAATTTGTTAGTTACTCAACCGATTCATCTTATTTATTGTGATTGAGATTCATATATAATCATAAAGATTTTTTCCTCCATTAATTTTAGTAAAGAAATTCATGACGTAAAATAAATTAAAATAAAGTCAGTATCTACTTTTTTCTCAATATTTTTATATTTACGGTAAATATTAAATATAAAAAAGAAAAAAATATTAATTATTATCACTTTTATTTATTTATATTTATAATTAAATTTAATATAATTATAGTAAGTCTCTATAATTATAACAATTTATATCTGTTACACATATAGCAATTATATTATATATAATTATATATCTCCTCTTTTATATATACTTAGTAAATATTTCTATTTATATAATCTACTTAATATATTAAAATTGAGTTTTTTCTCAACTAATGAGAGTGAGGTGTGAATTCCTCATGAATTCATTTTCCCTCCAAAATGAATGCATTTAATGAATAATGCATAATTATACTAATTTAGGAAAATATATTTATTATAATTACATAAAATTCATATTTAATACATTATTAAACTACTTATCAATTATCAATCAAAAATATTTTAATAATAATAATAATAATAATAATAATAATAATAATAATAATAATAATAATAATAATAATATACTTCTACTTAATATACTAAAATTGTATTTTTTCCTAACTAATTGAAGTGAGGTGTCAATTTTTCATAAATTCATTTTTCTTCTAAAATGAAAGCACTATTCTCTCTTCTAAATTTATTTTAGAAAAATATCTTTATTATATTTATATTACAATTAACATTTAATGAATAATGTATAATTATACTAATTTAGGAAAATATATTTATTATAATTATATAAAATTAATATTTAATGCATTATCAACTAATGAAAGCGAGGTGTCAATTCTTCATGAATTTATTTTTTCTCCAAAATGAAAGTACGATTCTCTCTTCTAAATTTATTTTAGAAAAATTAAAATTCCATGCTGAATATAGGTGGCAAGTTAAAAAAAAGCAAGTTCATAGAATCAAATCATATTTCTATAACATATATAAGAATATATATTTTTATTAAATAAAAATTGAATTTCTGCACTTCATGATGGGCGTGACATACTTTTTTATAATTAGCGTGTTTTTTAATTTATTTTTTATAACTCATTGAATACAATTTATTACAGTAAATTAATTATATCAACTAATTGATTTGATTAGGTATTTAAATATTACACGATTTATTATAATTTATATCAATAAAATAATTGTAATTTATTATATCAATTTTTTTAATTCATTAATTTATAAGGTACATAATAACATAGATAATTTGTTACTTATACTGATTAAATACAATAAATACATATTAATTTAGTTAAAAAAAATCATTGTCTTCTATGTTTTTCTATTTATTTTTTTTAATTCATTAAATCCAATCAATTATAATAAATTAATTATATCAACTAATTAATTCAATCAATTATTTTTTAATTTATTTTTTTGAATTCAATAAATCAAATAAAATTAATTATACTAATTATTTGTATTGACTAATTGATTTGATTAATTCTTAAAAATATTTTTATTTAATTTATTTTATTTATTTAAATATAACTAATTAGTTATTTAATTTTATTAGGATAAATATCAAATTCTATTTCTAATATAAAAATACAAAATTTTATTCATTCTATTTTTATTTTACCATTATAAAATTAAAGACCATATATGCTAGAAGAAAATACCATACATTTACCAATTACTCTTTCATTGGATAGCAAGTGTGATATAAAATTTGTAAAAAAAAAAAAACTTACATTCAATTTATGTTATTATAGTCTTCTATTCTTCTATTTTTTTATTCATTTTATTTTATTTTTAAATATCATATAATTTATTATAATTTATACCAATTAATTAATTATAATTCATTATATCAGTTAGTTTAATTCATTAATTTATAATATACATGATAAAATAGATCATTTGTTACTTATACATTTACTTTTCTAAAATCTAAATCTGAATAATTATATTTTCAGTTTTTATTATGAACAAAATATTATTAATAATGAATAATAATTAACCACTCATACTTTTAATCAAAGTGTTTGTATGATTGTTATATTATTAATATTAATTATTGATTATTTTTTCATAAATAAATTATATTATAATTTTATGTTAGTTCATAATTGATTAATGATTAATGTTCATGAAGCTATGTTACTCTAAATTTTATATTTTATAAATATTTTATTTAAATATAATTTTTAACATAAAAATGTATTATTTTTAATAATATCATAATTTTATATTTTTTAATTATTCTAAATAAATATTTTATCAAATACTAATTAAAGCCATTCTTCCATTTGCTTTTACTAATATATTTTCTAACTATTATATAAAATTAAAATCGTATTAATGAATTTAATATTAAAATTAATTTGGCTTTTTATTATTTAGAGTGTTTTTGAATCAATAATTTTATACTCTTTATTTTTTTTCAGTTTCATTTTTGAATTTTAATTTAGTACTCAAAGGTAGTGAAATTCCATTGATGCAGAAATAAAGTTACAAAAGGATCCATAGGGTAGAATAAGTAAAATAATGTGATACCCACATTGCAACATCCAAATGAAACAACTTAAGATCTAAAATATTTATCTTTCTCTTTTTCGTCATCTATTATATTATCTATTCTATCTATTCTATTATATAAAAATCGAACTTTTACCTTTAACGATAGAATCAACGTAAGATGCTTCTACTTTATTTTGTTTAACTCATTAAAGTCAATTCGTTATGATGAATTAATTATATCAACTAATTCATTTAAATATATATATATATTTAAGTATCACACAATTTAAAATTATGTATATTAACTATTTGATTTAATTTTTATGATATATAAATTTAAGGAATAAATTAAAATAAGATAATTTATTACTTATTTAAATTGAATACAATAAATATAAATTAATTTAGTTAAAAATTTACTATTTTCTAATCTTCTATACATAAAAATGACAGAACAAAATTATAAAAAAAGTTTTTTTTTCACTTTTGCTATTTTAGTTTTATTTTCTTTGTTTTTTTATGTATAATTTTATTTTATATTAACTTTATTGATTTAATAATAAAATATACTCATATTAATTCTATCATATAATAATATATTTTTCTCCTATATTAATCAAAGAAGGGATAAGTATTGTTTTGGTCCCTCACGTTGAGGGTCAGAATCGAACCTGTCCCTAACGTAATTTTCGATTTAGAATCATACTTAACTTTATTTGGTATTAAAATCGTCCTTTTAATTTTTTTAGACAAAAATACCCTCACCAATACCAGCATAATTACGTCCTCCACCAGCACCACCACCACCACCAGCACCACCACCACAACCACCACCAACACCACCACCTGCACCACCACTAACACCAACACCAACAACAACACCAACACCGACACCATCACAACCACAACCACAACCATCACCAACCACCACCACCACCACCACCAAGACCACCACAAAAAAGCAGGAAACAACACCAAACAGAAACAGAAATAACACCACACAGAAACAGAAAGCAAGAAAGCAGAAGCAAGGCGTGAGGTGGAGGCGGAGGCGGCGAGGCGTGAGGCGGCGACGTGAGGCGGTGAGGCGGAGGCGGTAGAAGCGAGGCAGAGGCGGCAGAAGCGAGGCGGAGGCGGCGACGTGAGGTGGCGAGGCGGAGGCGGCGAGGCGGACTCCAACGGCAGTGGCTCGCCGTCCCTCTCCCCCCTTTCCCCTTCCCCCTCCTCCTCCCCCTCTCCCCTTCCCCCCACCCCGCGTCCATTCCCCCTTCCCCCTTCCGCCGCCGTCCCCCTTCCCCTTTCCCCTTCCCCCCACCCCGAACCCGCGTCCCCTTCATTTTCTTCCTCTTCTTCTCCGGCTTCTTCCACTTCCCCTCCTCCCTCTCTTTGCCGCCGGCACCATCCCCCCACTGTCCCCCCTCCCCCTTCCCTTTCCCCCCTTTCCCCTTTCCCTCCCCTCCCCCTTTGTAAACCCTTTTCTCCCCCTAACATGTTTTTTTTTTAAATTTATAATTTTTTTTATTTTAGGGGCAGTTTAAGAATAAATTAAAAAATTTTATTAGAAAGGACGATTTTAAATTTAAATACGACTTTATGGATGATTTTAAATCAAAATATACATCAGGGACGGGTTCGATTCCGACCCTCAACGTGAGGGACCAAAACAATACTTATCCCATCAAAGAATTTCAATAGTTATCAATTACATCTAATAGAATAACTGAGAAGTGAAAACTACGAGAAGTTAAGCCCAGGTTCAAAATGTTGAAACAAAGAAAAGAAAACAATGGATATATGATTAGCGAAAAATGTATAATAATGACAAAATATACTCAAACTGAATTTTTTCTCCAACTAATAAAAGTGAGGTGTTAATTCCTCATGAATTCATTTTTTCTCTAAAATGAAATCATTATTTTCTTTTCTAAATTTATTTTAGAAAAATATATTTATTATAATTATATTACAATTAACATTTAACGAATAATGCATGATTATACTAATTTAGAGAAATATTTTTATTATAATTATATAAAATCAATATTTAATACATTATCAACTAATAAAAGTGAGGTGTCAATTCCTTATGAATTCATTTTTCCTCCAAAATGAAAGTACTATTCTCTCTTCTAAATTTATTTTGAAAAATATATTTATTATAATTATATTACAATATTACAATTATCATTTAATGAATAATGCATAATTATAATAATTTAGAAAATAAAATAAAGTCCAGTAATTTATCTTCTGACTGCACACGTGTATAGAATAACTTTTAAGAAGGAGTCATGTATAATAAATACAGTCGATGATTGTAAAACTGTATACTAATATTGATATAATATTATTTCAGGTATATATTTTGCAGGCATCAAAGAAAAGTATTGAGTTGTTTTTTTAGTAGATTTAAATTATTTATTGTTTATTAAAAAATTTTGTAAATTTGAATTCTCTAATAATTTTTTATTTATTTTGAGTTAATTTTGATATGTTCTTAGTTGACAGTAAAACAACATATAAAATTTATTGGTGGGTCTAAGTATTATTAAGTTATTTATGGTCACATTGAGTATATATGTTTGATTTATTGAAAAAAGTAGATTACTAAAACCAATTAATAACTATTTTAAAGTTAATATATTTAACACTAGCTTAAGAAAAAACAAATAATACATAACATGTTATATTTTTATTAATCAAATTATTATAATTTAAATTAATCTTAACAAAATAATTTAAAATTATAATTTCAATCTTATCACGTGCATGGCACGGGTTAATACACTTGTATATGTACTAAAACTGGGTTTTCCTAATTAATAAAAGTAAGGTGTCACTTTCTCGTGAACCCATTTTTTCTCCAAAATGAATGCATTTAATAAATAATGCATAATTATACTAATTTAGGAAAATATCTTTATTTTGATTATATAAAATCAATATTTAATGCATTATTAAACTACTTATCAATTATTAATCAAAAATATTTTTAATTAATTTAATAAATAATGCATAATTATACTAATTTAGAAAAATATCTTTATTATAATTATACAAAATTAATATTTAATACATCATTAAACTAATTATCAATCAAAAATATTTTTAAATATTTTAATTATATTCATATCCTTCTAATTCTTATTCATTATCCAATGATTTTATTAGTGGCAAGTTGTTAACCCATTTATATTGATGATAATAATAATAATAATAATTTTACTAGGATAAATATCAAATTCTATTCCTAATATAAAATATAAAATTTAATTCCTTCCATTTTTATTTTACCACTATAAAAGACCATGTATGCTAGAAGAAAATATCATTTGTTTACCAATTACTCTTTCATTTGATAGTTTTTACAACAATTCTTTTTCTTCCTATGAGGCGTCGTTGCAAGAAGACAACTATCGTGGACACAAACTACCACTCTCCAACTTTCGTGCTCATCATTCGGAACTATATAAGATATGTTATCTATGAAGTATAGACCATGGTGTTATCATGTATGCATAAATAAAAATTGTTTCGTATTTAAATTTAAGTTATTTATCTGTTGTGGTATATTGTAATGTGAAATTACTTTCAATATGTGTTATGTAATGATATTATGTTCTAATTTAAGCTTTTACTTTAGAATTGTATTATGATTTTATCTTATCATTTTTTTTAGATATCAAGTTGACATATTTTTATTTATTATTATTATTATTATTATTATTATTATTATTATTATTGAAACGGATGTGATATGAAATGTACAAAAAAAAACTCTCACATTCAATTTATTTTATTGTAGTCTTCTATCTATTCTATTTATTTTTATTTTCTTCTTATTCATTTTATTTTCTTTTTAAATGTTATATAATTTATTATAATTTATACCAATCTACTTTTATTTAATCTACTAAAATTAGATTTTTCCCCAACTAATGAAAGTGAGGTGTCACTTTCTCGTGAACCCATTTTCCTTCCAAAATGATTGCACAATTTCTCTCTTTTAAATTTATTTTTAAAAATTATATTTAATTGATATAATTATATTATAATTAGTATGTAACGAATGATACATAATTATACTAATTTAAGATAATCTCTTTATTATAATTATATTAATCTCTTTTAAATTTATTTTAGAAAACTATCTTAATTATAATTATATAACAATATTATACTTAGCATTTAATGAATACTTCATAATTATACTAATTTAGCAAAATATCTCTATTATAATTATATAAAATCAATAATTAATACATTATTAACCTAATTATCAATCAAAAATATTTTTAACTATTTTAATTATATTAATTTTAATTATATTGATATAATTTTATTTTTTATTCATTATCCTAAAATTTTATTAGTGACAAGTTATTATCTTAATGGTGACCTATATAATAATAATAATAATAATAATAATAATAATAATAATAATAATAATAATAATAATAATAATAATAATAATAATAATAATAATAATAATAATAAGATAGAAAATTATATTTTAGAGAAATATAAATTGATTATTAATAATTAGTTTTTAATAATGATAATTATATGATTAATTTTTAGTAATCATTAAATATATTTAATATAAATAACCAAGTTTAATTAGTTAACAAATGAAAGAAAATATTATTGCACGATTGTAAAAGCAACAATATATATATATATATATATATATAACCAATTTAATATTAATAACGATACTGTATTATTCAATAATAATAATAATAATAATAATAATAATAATAATAATTTTTTTTTATTAAAACACTCATTTAATTGAATTAATGTAAATATTTAATGAAAATAAAGGATGGATTTTTTGGTTTGAAGGATAATACAATCTAATATTCTTGAAGATTTTAAAGCTGTGAGTATATATTCTTCCTATATTAATATACGCATGCATGTTATTTCATTTTTTCCATAAATAGAAAATAATATTTACCCGTTAAATTTGTTAGTTGCTCAACTAATTCATCTTATTTATTGTAATTGAGATTGATATATAATCATAAAGATTTTTTTTCCTCCACTAATTTTAGTAAAGAAATTCATGACGTAAAATAAAATAAAATAAAGCCAGTATCTACTTTTTTCTCAATATTTTTTATATTTATGGTAATTATTAAATGTAAAAAAGAAAAAATAATATTAATTATTATCACTTTTATTCATTTACATTCATAATTAAATTTAATATAATTATAGTAAGTTTTTATAATTATAACAATTTATATCTGTTACATATATATCAATTATATTGTATATAATTATATATCTCCTCTTTTATATATATTTAGCAAGTATTTCTATTTATATAATCTACTTAATATATTAAAATTGAATTTTTCTCAACTAATGAGAGTGAGGTGTGAATTCCTCGTGAATTCATTTTCCCTTCAAGATGAATGCATTTAATGAATAATGCATAATTATACTAATTTGGGAAAATATCCTTATTATAATTATATAAAATCTATATTTAATACATTATTAAACTACTTATTAATTATCAATCAAAAATAATAATAATAATAATAATAATAATAATAATAATAATAATAATAATAATAATAATAATAATAATAATAATAATAATAATAATAATAATATACTTCTACTTAGTATACTAAAATTGTATTTTTCCCTAACTAATTGAAGTGAGGTGTCAATTGTTCATAAATTCATTTTTTTCTAAAATGAAAGCACTATTCTCTTTTCTAAATTTATTTTAGAAAAATATCTTTATTATATTTATATTACAATTAACATTTAATGAATAATGTATGATTATACTAATTAATTTAGGAAAATATATTTATTATAATTATATAAAATTAATATTTAATGCATTATCAACTAATGAAAGTGAGGTATCAATTCTTCATGTTTTCTCCAAAATGAAAGTACTATTCTCTCTTCTAAATTTATTTTACAAAAATTAAAATTTCATGCTGAATATAGGTGGCAAGTTAAAAAAAAAAAGCAAGTTCATAGAATCAAATCAAATTTCTATAACATATATAAGAATGTATATTTTATTATATAAAAAATAAATTTCTGCACTTCATGATGGGCGTGACATACTTCTTAGCGTATTTCTTAATTTATTTTTTATAACTCATTGAATACAATTTATTACAGTAAATTAATTATATCAACTAATTGATTTGATTATTTATTTAAATATCATACGATTTATTATAGTTTATAGCAATCAAATAATTATAATTTATTATATCAATTATTTTAATTTATTAATTTACAAGGTACATAATAACATAGATGATTTGTTACTTATACTGATTAAATACAATAAATACATATTAATTTAGTTAAAAAAAATCATTGTCTCCTATGTTTTTCTATTTATTTTTTAATTCATTAAATCCAATCAATTATAATAAATTAATTATATCAACTAATTAATTCAATCAATTATTTTCTAATTTATTTTTTGAATTCAATAAATCAAATAAAATTAATTATACTAGTTATTTGTATTGACTAATTGATTTGATTAATTCTTAAAAATATTTTTATTTAATTTATTTTATTTATTTAAATATAACTAATTAGTTATTTAATTTTATTAGGATAAATATTAAATTCTATTTTTAATATAAAAATACAAAATTTTATTCATTCTATTTTTATTTTACCACTATAAAAGACCATATATGCTAGAAGAAAATATCATTCATTTACCAATTACTCTTTCATTGGGTAGCTTTTACAACAATTCTTTTTCTTCCTATGAAGCATCGTCATAAGAAGGCAACTATCATGGACACAAATTAGCACACACTCTTCAACTCCCGTGCTTATCATTCAGAGCAATATATGATATGTTATCCATTAAGTATTTATAGACCATGGTATTATCATATTTACATAAATAAAAAAAATCCGTAATTAAGCTTAAGTTATTTACCTATTTGTGTGATATATTGTAGTGTGAAATTACTTTTAATTTGTGTTATGCAATGATATTATGGTTTAATTTAAGCTTTTATTTTAGAATTGTGTTATGAATTTATCTCATCATTTTCTCTTAGATATTAAGTTGATGTATTTTTATTTATTACTATTGAAACAGATGTCATATAAAATTTGTAAAAAAAAAAAACTTACATTCAATTTATTTTATTGTAGTCTTCTATTCTTCTATTTTTTTTATTTTTTATTCATTTTATTTTCTTTTTAAATATCATATAATTTATTATAATTTATACCAATTAATTAATTATAATTCATTATATCAGTTAGTTTAATTCATTAATTTATAATATACATGATAAAATAGATCATTTGTTACTTATACATTTATTTTTCTAAAATCTAAATCTGAATAATTATATTTTTAGTTTTTGTTATGAACAAAATATTATTAATAATGAATAATAATTAACCACTCATAATTTTAATTAAAGTGTTTGGATGATTTTTATATTTATTAATATTAATTATTAATTTTTTTCATAAATAAATTATATTATAATTTTATGTTTGTTCATGAAGCTATGTTACTCTAAATTTTATATTTTATAAATATTTTATTTACATATAATTTTTTTAACATAAAAATGTATTATTTTTAATAATATCATAATTTTGTATTTTTAATTATTCTAAATGAATATTTTATCAAATACTAATTAAAGTCATTCTTCAATTTATTTTTATTAATCTATTTTCTAACTATTATATAAAATTAAAATCATATTAATAAATTTAATATTAAAGTTAATTTGGCTTTTTATTATTTAGAGTATTTTTTAATCAATAATTTTATACTCTTTAATTTTTTTCAGTTTCATTTTGAATTTTAATTTAGTACTCAAAGGTAGTGATACTGAAATAAAGTTACAAAAAGGTCCATAGGGTAAAATAAGTAAAATAATGTGATACCCACATTACAACATCCAAATGAAACAACTTTGGATCTAAAATATTTATCTTTCTCTTTCTCGTCGTCTATTATATTATCTATTCTATCTATTCTATTATATAAAAATCGAATTTTTACCTTTAATGATAGAATCAACGTAGCATCCTTCTACTTTATTTTGTTTAACTCATTAAAGTCAATTCATTATGATGAATTAATTATATCAACTAATTGATTTGAATAGATATTTAAGTATCACACAATTTAAAATTATGTATATTAATTATTTGATTAAATTTTTATGATATATAAATTTAAGGAATAAATTAAAATAAGATAATTTATTAGTTATTTAAATTGAGTACAACAAATATAAATTAATTTCATTAAAAATTTACTATTTTCTAATCTTCTATACATAAAAATGACAACACAAAATTATAAAAATAATATTTTTATCATTATTTTAGTTTTATTTTCTTTGCTTTTTTTATGTATAATTTTATTTTATATTAACTTTGTTTATTTAATAATAAAATATACTCATATTAATTCTACAATATAATAATATATTTTCTTCTATATTAATCAAAGAATTTCAATAGTTATCAACTACATCTAATAGAATGACTAAGAAGTGAGAACTACGAGAAGTTAAACCCAGATTCAAAATGCTGAAACAAAGAAAAGAAAACAGTGGATATATGATTAGAGAAAAATGTATAATAAAGACAAAATATACTAAAATTGGATTTTTTTCTCCAACTAATAAAAGTGAGGTGTTAATTCCTCATGAATTCATTTTTCTCTAAAATGAAATCATTATTTTCTTTTCTAAATTTATTTTAGAAAAATATATTTATTATAATTATATTACAATTAACATTTAACGAATAATGCATGATTATACTAATTTAGAGAAATATTTTTATTATAAATATATAAAATAAATATTTAATACATTATCAACTAATAAAAGTGAGGTGTCAATTCCTCATGAATTCATTTTTCTCCAAAATGAAAGTACTATTCTCTCTTCTAAATTTATTTTAGAAAAATATCTTTATTATAATTATATTACAATATTACAATTAACATTTAATGAATAATGCATAATTATAATAATTTAGAAAAATAAAATAAAGTCCAGTAATTTATCTTCCGACTGCATACGTGTATAGAATAACTTTTAAGAAGGAGTCATGTGTAGTAAATACGGTCGATGATTGTAAAATTGTATACTAACATTGATATAATATTATTTCAGGTATATATTTTGCAGGCATAAAAAAAAGTGTTGAGTTATTTTTTAGTAGATTTAAATTATTTATTATTTATTAGAGAATTTTGTGCATTAAAATTCTCTAATAATTTATTATTTATTTTGAGCTAATTTTGATATGTTCTTACTTGATAGTAAAACAACATAAAAATTTGTTGGTAGGTCTAAGTATTATTAAGTTATTTATGGTCACATTGAGTATATATGTTTGATTTATTGAAGAAAGTAGATTACTAAAACCAATTAATAACTATTTTAGAGTTGATATATTTAACACTAACTTGAGAAAAAACAAATAATACATAACATGTTATATTTTTATTAATCAAATTATTAAAATTTAAATTAATCTTAACAAAATATTTTAAAATTATAATTTCAATCTTATCACGTGCATATATATATATATATAT
This sequence comes from Arachis hypogaea, assembly GCF_003086295.3. NCBI lineage: Eukaryota > Viridiplantae > Streptophyta > Magnoliopsida > Fabales > Fabaceae > Arachis > Arachis hypogaea. The sequence goes on along the minus strand of NC_092039.1, from coordinate 53,403,265 downwards.
ATATATATATATATATATATATATATATATATAGGTTCAATCATGAATTATTAGGAGAAAATTTATTACTATTTTTCGAGTAGTCATCAATAATTATGTACCTATTCAACCACAAAGCACTAGTAAAAATTAAATGAAAAAAATCATTAATTTTTAATATTTTTTGTTATTATTTAATCAGTATAAATATTAAATTATTTTTAATAAATAAATTTTATCAATTATATATATATATATATAAATTTTGAAAAATATAAATACAAATTATATTAATTTATGTGTGTAAATTCTGATAAATATAAGTATAAATTATATATTTTTTATATATAAAATTTTTGTAAATATAAATATAAATTACTGTTGTTAAATACTAATAAAATATAATAATATTTACTAACTATATATTATTACTCCAAAAATACAAAGTCAATGGGATTAATTAATAAGGTGTTGGTGTGGGTGTGTAATGACCGAAAGAATTGAAAGCGAAAACCTCATAGCTTTGTCTGTCTAATAAGGTTTATGTTATGGGGACAATGAAATCAATTACATTGGGCTGGTTGAATTGGTTTGTGTTGAGAGATGAGGAAACCGTAGTAATTATTTAAGGCTCAAAGTTGCTATAGGCTATTAGGCTTATACAACCACACGGCATTCGAATCATTTTCCCAATTTGCTCCCCTCTGAACCGACACTAAGGACGACTAGCTTGTAACTTCTCTTCTTTACTGGGATCTTTGTTCATCTTCTTTTATTTTTGATAAATATTCAACGCGGTCTTTGTCTATATTTTTATCAGAGATTAAATAATAAATGAGAAATCGTTTTTAATCATTCATATTTAATTTAGAGATATATCGATAGAGATCATCATTTTTATTGACTTATGATATGTGTACACTAAAATCAGTCACTAATATAAAATATATGTTAAAATATAATACACATTAAAGATAAATTAAACCGTATATATATATATATCTATACATATATATTAATAGCTGATTTTGGTGTAGAATAATATTTTTAAAATGTTTATATATTAATTTTTATCCAAAACAATGTGGTTCTAAGAAGTTTTTTTTTTTTTGGTTAAAAAGAATCATTATGTCTTAAAAAGTGAATAATTAGAGACCATTTGTCATTTGTTTGTTTTAGATATGATGTAGTCTTTCGTGAATATTAGCTGATGACTTTTTTTTCCTAAGAATATTAATGAAGATTTCTGATTAACTTTTTTATGTTATTAATGTATTATTCAGTATATTAGCAATTTCCTAAAATTAATTAAATATTTCATTTTGTAAAATCGTAATAAGTATTTTTAGGTTACAAATTAAAACCCTTAAATAGTTTTCATATTCTATATTTTGACAGTGGTTAAGATTATTATATTATAGACCTTGGTGCTTATTTTCTTAATATAAACATATTTTTGCAAATAACGTAAGAGTTGTAGAGTATTATATTATAGTTTTGAATTGCCCAATTTTTTTAAAACTATTGAATAAAATAAAGGTGGTTTAATTTTTCTGCTTAGCAGTAATTATACTAGTGGTTATTAAAAACCATCACAAATCTTTTTTTGCGTTTTAAAGGATGGCAGTTTATGAAGTATCGCTGAGCTTTTTTGCGGCAGTTCAAAACTGCAAGAAAACCCATAAAAATCACCGTATTTTCCTGGTTTTTTTAATAGTGTATTTATATAATTGTTTGTTTTAGGTATTTATGATGCAAATAAGAATTGGCAATTGATAAATATAGACGCAAGACCTATAGATATGATGCCCTTTTAATTAATATCTTAATATATGTTTGCAAAATAACGAGTTATCTAAGTTTAATTACTTGTGTAAGCATAAAATAATATAACTACCAAGACCTATATACTGAATGACTTGAGACTATTTTATAGTTTGTAAATAGATCAACTACATCCGGTTTTGAATTTTCAAACACCCAATATTCTTTGTTTCGTTAAAAAAAAAAATTCCAGACATCTCTCACCCAAGTCATCCCCATATTTTATTTTCATAAAAGGCAATTCAATTATTAGAATATAATCGACCAATAATATTGCCATTACAAAAAAAAAAAAAAAACCATAAGATTGGTATTACCCGTTCCCATTTCATTGACTTGACCATATAGCCTTACATGAAAGAAATAAAGAAAAAAGCATTAACTACCGTTTTAACACTTTAAATACCAATCTTCAGAGGCAAAAAACTTGTGACCTCTTAAAAGTCCTAAAAAATTGATAACTTTAATTAAAATTATAATTTTTTTTAAATTGAAAAATTTTGATAAATTTATTAAGACAAAATTTGTCAATCTTTTGAATGGAAATATTTTTTTTATAGATTTAACTAATATATTCTAAATATACATATTATGATTACTAATAAATTTTATATAAAAAATATGAAAATTCACATTTTTAATATATTTATTTTATATTTATTAAATAGATAAACTATTAAAATCATCCTTAATCTTTGAAGATATTGATAAAGATATTTTTACTTTTGTTACCGATATTTTTAAATATTACAAAAATCACTACAAGAAAAATGTTTAGCATCGTCGAATTTATCGATGAAATACATCTAACGGTATAAACAACTTCGAAAAATTTTTACATGCGGATTAATTTTGTCCAACGCTATTTAGCAATGGATTTTGCATCAGAATCTGTAATCAATCAATACCATGACAATAAGCAGTTGGTTACCGACAAATTTTTTCGACAGTAATTTTGGTGCCATATTATGTTTTGTAGAGCGTATTTACTGTTGGATTTTTCGCTAGTAAATCTGACTGAATACAATTTTTTACACAATTAGTAGTCAAATTCAATTTTGTTTTTTACAAAATAGTGTACAAATTCTAAATTTCAGAAATCAACTAATGATTTTTATTAAATATCAAGTGTTTGAATATAACAAAAAGTCAAATAAGTAAAATATAATAAAATAGACAAAACAAATAAAATCATTAAACCCTACGGATCCCGGTAATCATCGTCGTCGTTGTCTTTCCCCTATTGAGGTGCTAGACTAGGTGGTGATGTCGATGCCCTACCAGCAACGCCGCTACCTCCAGCGCACATTTGCTCATTGACCACCGCCATCTGGTCTCGCAAATACTCTAGCCACTCCAGATCCTCCCTCAGCTCTAGCCTGAGGGAAACGGTGTCTCCCACGCGTGTAAGAAGCTTGTTGTACCTCTCTTCAGATGTTGAGCTTGTTGGTGAAGCTTTTGTGTGAGCTTCTACACTTGCTCCCTCAAATCGATGACATTCTTAAGATCGACAGGGCTGGTGACAGAGGCAAAGGTAGATGAAGCTGCCAATGTGGAGGTGCAGAGGCCAATGGAAAGGAACGACCCAAACTTGTAGATGCGATTCTTGTAGGGCTCAAAGGAAGAGTCACGCCAAATCCTATCAGATTAACGACTGAGGCATTGGAGTAGGGGACGTCCCCGCTAGGCTGAGATTGTCGGGTCACGGCTTCCAATCTCTGTATATAGTCCTCTTGTGTAATACACATTGTGATTAGAATCATAGTTAATTGACTTTAAACCGAATTCATTTCAAACTTAGAATTAATTGAAAACTCACATAATGAGACGTAGACCGCTCATCAACAAATATCTCATTGTTGGCTTTCAACATATGAGTATACTTGAAAATCTTCGCCAATGTCGCCTCACGCTCCAACGACTTAGACTACACATTAGAGGATTCTAACACCGTGGTCTCTGTCGCTGGAGTTGGAAGGGGGCATAATAGAAGGAGCCACGTAGTTGGGTTCGGGACCATGATAAACTGCTGGTCTGGTGGACTAGCCTGTGACGTCACAGGAACGGAGTAATTGGGGTAGAGGGCGATGACTGAGAAATCTCTGGGGTACATTGAAAACTCTTCCTCTACCATGATCACGAGATCGACTCGTGACACCTCTACTACGTGTCGTCATGTCAACAAAGAGAATATCAATTAACACTAATTAGCATATACAACACAAATCCTTCAAGATTTATATTATTTAAAAAAAATTGACACAACCTCCCCTAAAATTGTACATATGGTTCTCACAAATCCAACCAATTTTAGTTCACAACATCAATCAAAACTCAATTAAATTCACCAAATCTAAAAACATTAATACACATACAAAAGACAATAACAATTTATGGTGAATTTCCGCAAAAGTAAAGTTTTAAAGTGTGATCTGTAGTGATTGAAAGTAAGTTTACAAACAAACCAATGTGGTATTATATCACTACATACACACCAAAACTTCAATTATTATAAGAGGTATATTATCGAACACTTGGCATTCAAAAACATCAAACATATCAAATAGTACAACCAAGTATTTTTCAACTATAATTGACAAGAAATCAACATTAACAATGGCTAACTACAGTAATTCACGATATTTTCAACAGAATATCCAAACAAACAATTTTAACTGATCAATTCATTCACAATTCCAAACACTTTTCAACAACTCCCACTTTTCCTTAACAGTAAATATTTGACATGACAAAATAGTTCCAACTCCCACTTGTAAATCTGACAGTAAATCCAACAGTAACATGTGAGCTAAATTTGACTGAAAATCTAATGGTACCTAACGGATTTTTTGTGGTGAATATCAACCGAAATATACATTTTCAAAAAGTATTTTAGAGATTGGATTTTGATATGATTTTTTGCAAATATGATTAGAAAAATAAGAGATCTTTTATTTCTTAAAATTTGGTGATTTTATATTAAGTAAAATTTTTTACAATTTATTTTGTCAATGACCAAGAATATTTCTAAAAAATAATTTTTTTTTATAAAATTGTGCATAAAGTAATTTGTTAAATAAAAAAGTTATTTTCACTCATGAAAAATAATACTTTTTTATTATTTTGTTGTATTTTATAATATTTTATAAACATTTTTGTTATTAAAAGTTAGAGTATTTTTTATTAAACCAACCTCTATTAACCTAACATAACAACAACACAAGAAATTCAGACCCAAATTTAACATTCATAATAAGCAATTCTTTACTTTTTTATTTTTTTTGGTAATGCTTTTCTTCTATTGTTCTAAAATGTTTAACTCACATTTTCTGTTAAGATAAGATTCCTTCTCTAGATTTGATAGTTGTCATATGAATTTGGTGAGCTGTGCATTTTTTTCTATATATATACATCCTTTATAATCATTGGTCAACAAGGGGAATACTATACACATTTTCATTCATTCATACTATTCTCTGCCTTTTTCTTGTTCTTGTTATGGTATCAGAGCCGTTACGGCTCTGTTGATACCCAGAATATGGTTAAAATCTCTAGTCTTAATAATTAGTCATCTCCTCCCTCATCTCCTTCTTCTTCATCACACACAATGGATATTTTTCAAGATTAATCCAGTCCCTATTATATACATCCTAGCGAAAATTTTACGTATGTGCTTGTTACTCCTATTCTAACAAGAAATAACTACTATTCTTGGAACAGATCTTTCACCATAGCAGTTATTTCCAAAAATAAATATGATTTTTTCTTTGGTACAATACCTTCACTCCTTCCTGAAGATCCTCTCATCCCAGCCTAGGAACATTGCAACAACCTCGTTCTTCTTGGCTTTTTCATTCCCTTTCACCATCCATCGCTCAGAGCATCTCAATACTGCTGCCTTTGTTTGTATTGATCTTAAAGAACAATTTTCTTAGTCAGATTTCTTACGCATAGCAGAATTACAAGAAGAAGTTTACAGCTTAAAACAAGGTACACTTACCATCACTGACTTCTATACTTTTCTGAAAACCCTCTAGGAGAAACTTGAAAATTCCATACCGCTTTCTATCTGCACTTGTCCAACTAAAACTCATCGAAACCAGAACTTCATCATTAGATTTTTGAAGGGCTTAGATGAATGGTACGCGATCGTTCGTTCACAGTTACTTCTCATGGACCATCTGCCTCCTGTGACCAGAGTCTTCGCGATGGTAATTCAACATGAGTGGCAGATCCAAATTGGGTCTAGTATCCTAGATGAGTAATGGATTTTTGCCGCCGCAGTGGACACCTGACGCGTCTCCTATAGCTGCGAGCGAGGCTCTGGTTCCGCTAGCACCCGGCGTGGTACTCCTCCTTCCAAGCTTTATAGGTTCTGTGGAAAAGCGGGGCACACCGTGGATGTTTGCTATGGAAAGCACGGTTATCCCCTAGGTCATTTGCGATTCCCAGGACGGCCACGCATCTCCAGCGAAAGGGCTCCCTCTTCTATGCATAGCATCGTCGCCTCCTTCCAGCCCTCTTTGTTAATGCCACCGAATGCCCTAATTCAGAGGGTGAGGGATGCGTTGAAGACAACCTAGGAGCAGTCAGTAATGGGCTTGACCCCCTCCCAACACAATACTCTCTTGGCATTTTGAAACGGGCTGAGGCCTATGCTTCAGAAAATAAGGATGAGAAGGGCTCCACTTCCTCTCAAACTGGGCTGCTTCCTAGCCCATTTTTGGGTATTTATTTACTTTGTTCTTTATATACCTTTTTTATTTTAAATAATATTATATCATCCTGTAATGTTTCTGGTACTTGGATAATTGATTCTGGTGCTACACATCATTAACTTCAAATTTTTCAAATTTTGTTTCTTACACAAAAATTAAACCTATTATTGTTCATATGCTAAAAACTTTCATAAGTCATTGCATAATATAAAGGTGTTAAATTTTCAACATCTTTATTTTTGAACGATCTCTTGTATTTGCCAATGTTTTATTTCAATCTAATTTTCATTTCAAAAATTACCTCTATGCTTCATTATGATATTACTTTTTCTCAATATTCATGTCTTTTACAAGAATCAAACACATTGAGGATGATTGATTTGGGTAAAGTAAGAGAAGGACTATACATCTTTGAAAAAGCCATTGACACCACTGATGAGCGGATAATTTATACGCTTTTTGGCATTATTTTTAGATAGTTTTTAGTTTGATTTAGTAGTTTTTAGTATATTTTTATTAGTTTTTAAGCAAAATTCACATTTTTGGACTTTACTATGAGTTTGTGTATTTTTCTGTGATTTCAGGTATTTTCTGGCTGAAATTGAGGGACCTGAGCAAAAATCTGATTTAGAGGCTGAAGAAAGACTGCTGATGCTGTTGGATTCTGACCTCTCTGCACTCGAAATGGATTTTTTGAAGCTACAGAAGTGCAAATGTCGCTCTCTCAATTGCATTGGAAAGTAGACATCCAGGGATTTCTAGAAATATATAATAGTCCATACTTTGCCCGAGTTTAGACGATGCAAACTGGTGTTCAACGCCAGCTTTCTGCCCTATTCTGGCGTTAAACGCCAGAAACAAGTTGCAAGCTAGAGTCAAATGCCAGAAACAAGTTACAAACTGGCGTTTAACTCCAAGGAAAGCTCTACACGTGAAAGCTTCAATGCTCAGTCCAAGCACACACCAAGTGGGCCCAGAAGTAGATTTCTGCATCAGTTACTTATTTCTGTAAACCCTAGTAACTAGTCTGATATAAACAGGACCTTTTACTATTGTATTAGACAGCTTTTGGAACATCTTTGGACCATTGTTCACGTTTTGGGAGGCTGGCCATTCGGCCATGCCTACCTTATTTTCACTTATGTATTTTCAACGGTGGAGTTTCTACACATCATAGATTAAGGTTTAGAGCTCTGCTGTTCTTTGAGTATTAATGCAAAGTACTATTGTTCTTCTATTCAATTCATGCTTATTCTTATTCTAAGATATTCATTCGCACACAAGAACATGATGAATGTGATGATTATGTGACACTCATCACCATTCTCTCTTATGAACGCGTAATTGACAACCACTCTGTTCTACATGAAAACAAGCTTGGATGTATATCTCTTGGGTTTCTAATCAACGATTCACATCGAATCCTCTCTGAAAATGGGGCATCTAAATCCGAGATTAAAATCTTCGTGGTATAGGCTAGAATCAATTGGCAGCATTCTTGAGATCCGGAAAGTCTAAACCTTGTCTGTGGTATTCCGAGTAGGATCTGGAAAGGGATGACTGTGACGAGCTTCAAACTCACGACTGTAGGGCGTGGTGACAGACGCAAAAGGATAGTAAGTCGTATTCCTATATGATCGAGAACCAACAACTGATTAGCCATACGATATCTGTGCATGGTATTTTTCATCTGAGACGAGCAATCCGACAGTTGATTAGTCATACAGAAACCGTAGAGGACCATTTTCACTGAGAGGACGGGAAGTAGCCATTGACAACAGTGACACCAAACATACAGCTTGCCATAGAAAGGAGTATGAAGGATTGAATGAAGTCAGTAGGAAAGCAGAGATTCAGAAGGAACAACGCATCTCCATACACTTATCTAAATTCCCACCAATGAATTATATAAGTATCTCTATCTTTATTTTATGCTTATTTATCTTTTAAATTATTAAAACTCTATAACCATTTGAATCCGCCTGACTGAGATTTATAAGATGACCATAGCTTGCTTCAAGCCGACAATCTCCGTGGGATCGACCCTTACTCATGTAAGGTTTATTACTTGGACGACCCAATGCACTTGCTGGTTAGTTGTGCGAAGTTGTGAAAAAGAGTTGAGATTACAATTGTGCGTACCAAGTTGTTAGCACCATTAAGATCACAATTTTGTGCACCAAGTTTTTGGCGCCGTTGTCGGGGATTGTTCGAATTTGGACAACTGACAGTTCATCTTGTTGCTCAGATTAGGTAATTTTTTTCTTTTTTTCAATCCTTATTTTATTTTCAAAAAGTTTTCAAAAATCATTCAAAAAAATTTTCTTCTTCTTTTTCATTTTTCCAAAATAATTTTCGAAAAAATCAAAAAAATTAATAAAATCATAAAAACCAAAAATATTTTGTGTTTCTTATTTGAGTCAAGAGTCAATTTGTAAGTTTGGTGTCAATTGCATGCTTTTAATAATCATTGCATTTTTCGAAACTTCATGCATGTGTTCTTCATGATCTTCAAGTTGTTCTTGATGATTTTCTGTGTTTGATCTTTGCATTCTCATGTTGTGAGTATTTTCTTGTTTTTCATATGCATTCTTGTTTATTAGTGTCTAAAAGTTAAAAATTTCTAAGTTTTGTGTCTTGCATGTCTTTCTTTTCTTGAAATTTTTTCAAAAATAAGTTCTTGATGTTCATCATGATCTTCAAGGTGTTCTTGGTGTTCATCTTGACATTCATAGTGTTCTTGCATGCATCATTTGTTTTAGTCCAAAATTTTTATGTATTGAGTAATTTTGTGGTTGTTCTCTCTCATCATTAAAAATTCAAAAATAAAAAAATATGTTTTCCTTATTTCACTCATAAATTTCGAAATCTTTGGGTTGAGTTAGTCAAAAAATTTTAAAATTAGTTGTTTCTTGTTAGTCAAGTCAAGATTTCAATTTCAAAAATTTATCTTTTCAAAATCTTTTTCAAAATCAAATCTTTTCTTTTTCTTTTTATTATTTTTGAAAATTCTTTAAAATTAATTTTCAAAAATCTTTTTCTTAATTTTATCTTTTATTTTCGAAATTATAACTAACAATTAATGTTTTGATTCAAAAATTTCAAGTTTGTTACTTTCTTGTTAAGAAAGATTCAAACTTTAAATTTTAAAATCATATCTTTTGATTTCTTGTGAGTCAAGTCATTAATTCTGATTTTAAAAATCAATTTTTTTTCAAAATAAATTTCAATCATATCTTTTCAATCATATCTTTTTTTTTTCAAATCATATCTTTTTCAAACTTTAATTTCAAAATCTTTTCTAACTTCTTATCTTTTCAAAATTGATTTTTAAATCTTTTTCAATTAACCACTTAACTTTTTGTTTGATTTTTAAAATTCTTATCTTTTTCAAAACTACCTAACTAATTTTCTCTCTCTAATTTTTGAAAACTCCTCACCCTTTTTCAAAATTCTTTTAATTAACTAATTGTTTCAAATTTTAATTTTAATTTTATTTCTCTTCTTAATTTTTGAACTCTAACAAAATTTTAAAATAAAAACAAAAATATTTTCCTTTTCTTTTTAATTATTTTCGAAAACTATCTCTCTCTCATCTCTTTCTATTTATTTATTTAATCACTAACACTCTTCTCTTCTTCTTATAATTCGAACCCTCTCTCCCTCTCTGTGTTCGGATTCTTCATCTCTTCTCTCTACATCATTCTTCTATTCTTTTCTTCTTCTACTCACATAAAGAAATATCTATATTGTGACATAGAGGATTCCATACTTTCTTTGTTTTCTTCTCTCTCATATGAGTAGGAACAAGGAAAAAGGTATTCTTGTTGAAGCTGATCCTGAACCGGAAAGGACTTTGAAGAGGAAGCTAAGAGCAGCTAAAGCACAGTACTCTGAAGAGGACCTAACTGAAATTTTCGAACAGGAAAAGGTTATGGCAGCCGAACCCAACAACAACAATGCAAGGAAGATGCTTGGTGACTTTACTGCACCAAATTCCAACTTCCATAGAAGAAGCATCTCAATCCCTGCCATTGGAGCAAACAACTTTGAGCTAAAGCCTCAATAGTTTCTCTGATGCAACAGAATTGCAGGTTTCATGGACTTTCATCGGAAGATCCTTTTCAGTTCTTAACTGAATTCTTGCAGATCTGTGATACTGTTAAGACCAATGGAGTTGATCCCGAGGACTATAAGCTTATGCTTTTCCCTTTTGCTATAAGAGACAGAGCTAGAACATAGTTGGACTCTCAACCTAGAGATAGCCTGAACTCTTGGGATAAGCTGGTCACGACTTTCTTAGCCAAGTTCTTTCCTCCTCAAAAGCTGAGCAAGCTTAGAGTGGATGTTCAAACCTTCAGGCAGAAAGAAGGTGAATCCCTCTATGAAGCTTGGGAAAGATACAAGCAACTGACCAAAAAGTGTCCTTCTGACATGCTTTCAGAATGGACCATCTTGGATATATTCTATGATGGTCTGTCTGAATTGTCTAAGATGTCATTGGACCATTCTGCAGGTGGATCTATTCACCTGAAGAAAACACATGTAGAAGCTCAGGAACTCATTGACATGGTTGCAAATAACTAGTTCATGTACATTTCTGAAAGGAATCCTGTGAGTAATGGGACGCCTCAGAGGAAGGGAGTTCTTGAAATTGATGCTCTGAATGCCATATTGGCTCAGAACAAAATGTTGACTCAACAAGTCAATTTGATTTCTCAGAGTCTGAATGGATTGCAAAATGCATCCAACAGTACTAAAGAAGCATCTTCTAAAGAAGAAGCTTATGATCCTGAGAACCCTGCAATGGCAGATGTGAATTACATGGGTAAAGCCTATGAAAACACCTATAATCCCCTCATGGAGAAATCATCCAAATTTCTCATGGAAGGATCAACAAAAGCCTCAACAAGGCTTTAATAATGGTGGAAGAAATAAGTTTAGCAATAGCAAGCCTTTTCCATCATCCTCTCAGCAACAGACAGAGAATTTTGAGCAGAGCCCCTCTAGCTTAGCAAACATAATCTCTGATATATCTAAGGTCACTCTAAGTTTCATGAATGAAACAAAGTCCTCCATTAAAAATTTGGAGGCACAAGTGAACTAGCTGAGTAAAAGAGTCACTGAAACTCCTCCTAGTACTCTCCCAAGCAATACAGAAGAGAATCCAAAAAGAGAGTGCAAGGCCATAACCTTACTTGGTGTGGCCGAACCTAGAGAGGAGAAGGAGGACATGAATCCCAGTGAGGAAGACCTCATAGGACGTCCTCTGGACAAAAAGGAATTCCCATTTGAGGAATCTATGGAATCTGAGGCTCGTCTAGAGACCATAGAGATTCCATTGAACTTACTTTTGCCATTCATGAGCTCTGATGAGTATTCCTCCTCTAAAGAGGATGAAGTTATTACTGAAGAGCAAGTTGCTAAGTATCTTGGAGCAATCATGAAGCTGAATGCCAAGTTATTTGGTAATGAGACTTGGGTGGATGAACCCCCTTGCTCACCAATGAACTGAATAACTTGGTTAGGCAGACATTACCTCAAAAGAAACAGGATCCTGGTAAATTCTTAATTCTCTGTACCATAGGCACCATGACCTTTGAGAATGCTCTGTGTGACCTGGGGTCAGGCATAAACTTAATGCCACTCTCTGTAATGGAGAAACTGGGAATCTTTGAGGTACATGCAGCCAAATTCTCATTAGAGATGGCAGATAAATCCATGGAAGATGCTTATGGACAGGTAGAGGACGTGCTAGTAAAGGTCAAAGGCCTTTACATCTTTGCTGATTTCATAATCCTAGACACTGGGAAGGATGAGGATGAATCCATCATCCTTGAAAGACCCTTCCTAGCCACAGCAAAGGCTGTGATTGATGTGGACAGAGGAGAGTTGATCCTTCAATTGAATGAGGACTACCTTGTGTTTAAAACTCAAGGATCTCCCTCTGTAATCATGTAGAGGAAGCAAGAAAAGCTTCTCTTAATGCAGAGTCAAACAAAGCCCCCACAATCAAACTCTAAGTTTAGTGTTGAGAGGCCACAACCAAACTCTAAGTTTGGTGTTGAACCCCCACATTCAAACTCTAAGTTTGGTGTTGGGAGGTCCCAACAATGCTCTGAACATCTGTGAAGCTCCATGAGAGCTCATTGTCAAGCTATTGATATTAAAGAAGTGCTTATTGGGAGGCAACCCAATTTTATTTATCTATGTTATATTCTTTTTTTTAAGTTGATGATCATGTGGAGTCACAAAAACAACTGCAAAAATTAAAGAAAAATAAAAATAGCATTAAAAATAGCACACCTTGGAGGAGAAACTTACTGGCATTTAAACAGCAGTAAAGGTAGCAAAATGGGCGTTTAACGCCCAGTCTGGCACCATTTTGGGCGTTAAACGCCAGAAAGAAGCACCAGATTGGTATTAAACGCCAGAAAGAAGCAACAAACTGGTGTTAAATGCCAGAAACAGGTTGCAGCTTGGCGTTTAACACCAAGAAAGGAATAAAAGCTGGCGTTTAACGCCAGAAATAAGCAGCAGTCTGGCGTTAAACGCCAGGATTACACACTAAGGGCGTTTACACGCCTAATTGGAGCAGGGATGAGAAATCCTTGACCTCTCAAGATCTGTGGACCCCACAGGATCCCCACCTACCCCACCTCTCTCTCTCTCTCTCTCTCTTCCTCATTCATCTCTATAAATACTCTACCCAAAACACCACTCACCAATCAAATCATATCCTCTTCCCTATATTTTCTTCACCAATCACCTCCATATCTCTTCCCCAAAAACCCCACCTACTTCACTTTCAAATTCAAACACTTTTCCTTCCTAAACCCACCCAATTCCATTCGGCCACTCTCCATCTCTTTCCCTATAAATTTCCCTCTTCACTCCTTCATTTTCACACATCATAACCACTCTCCTACCCTATTGGTTGAACCTCTATCTCCCTCCATCTCCTCCATTTTCTTCTTCTCCCCCTTCTTTCTTTCTTCTTTTGCTCGAGGACGAGAAAACCTTTTAAGTTCGGTGTGGTAAAAGCATTGCTTTTTTATTTTTTCATAACTATTTATGGCACATAAGGCCAGAGAAACCTCTAGAAAGAGAAAATAGAAGGCAAAAGCTTCCACCCCCGAGTCATGGGAGATGGAGAGATTCATCTTCAAGGTCCATCAAGACCACTTCTATGAAGTTGTGGCCAAGAAGAAGGTGATCCCTGAGGTCCTTTTCATGCTCAAGAAGAATGAGTATCCGAAGATCCGACATGAAGTCTGAAGAAGAGATTGGGAAGTTCTCACCAATCCCATTCAACAAGTCAGAATCTTAATGGTTCAAGAGTTCTATGCCAATGCATGGATCACTAGGAACCATGATCAAAGTATAAACCTGAATCCAAAGAATTGGCTTACAATGGTTCGGGGAAAATACTTAGATTTCAGTCCGGAAAATGTAAGGTTGGCGTTCTACTTGCCAATGATGTAAGAAAATGCATGCCCCTACACTAGAAGGGTCAACTTTAATCAAAGGTTGGACCAAGTCCTCATGGACATATGTGTGGAAGGAGCTCAATGGAAAAGAGACTCAAGAGGCAATCTGGTTCAATTGAGAAGACCAGACTTTAAGCCTGTGGCTAGAGGATGGTTGGAGTTCATCCAACACTCTATCATTCCTACTAGCAACCGATCTGAAGTGATTTTGGATCGGGCCATCATGATCCATAGTATCATGATTGGGGATGAAGTGGAAGTTCATGAGATCATACCTCTAGAACTCTACAAGGTGGCTGACAAGTCATCCACCTTGGCAAGGTTAGCCTTTCCTCATCTCATTTGTCACCTATGCAATTTGGCTGGGATTGACATAGAAGGAGACATCCTCATTGAAGAGGACAAGCCCATCACTAAGAAAAGGATGGAGCAAACAAGAGAGCCCACTTATGGACCTCAACAAGAGCATGAGGAAATTCCTCATGAAATCCCTGAGATGCCTCAAGGGATGCATTTTCCTCCACACAACTATTGGGATGCAACTCAACACCTCTTTGGAAGGCTTGAGTTACAACATGGACCAACTAAGAGTGGAGTACCAAGAGCACTCCATCATTCTCCATGAGATTAGAGAAGATCAAAGAGCTATGAGGGAGGAGCAACAAAGGCAAGGAAGGGACATAGAGGAGCTTAGGCATTCCATTGGATCTTAAAGAGGAAGAACTAGCTGCCATCACTAAGGTGGACCCGTTCTTTAATCTCCTTGCTCTTATTTTTTTCTATTTTTTTTATTTTTATGCTTCATGTTTATCCATGTTTGTGTCTTCATTACATGATCATTAGTGTTTAGTGTCTATGTCTTAAAGCTATGAATAACTCCATGAATCCTTCACCTCTCTTAAATAAAAAATGTGCCTAAATACAAAAGAACAAGAAGTACTTGGATTTCAAATTTTATCTTGAAATTAGTTTAATTATTTGATGTGGTGGCAATACTTTTTGTTTTCTAAATGAATGCTTGAACAGTGCATATTTTTTATAGTGAAGTTTATGAATGTTAAAATTGTTGGCTCTTGAAAGAATGATGAACAAAGAGAAATGTTATTGATAATCTGAAAAATCATGAAATTGATTCTTGAAGCAAGAAAAAGCAGTGAAAAAGAAAAAAAAGTAGCGAAAAAAGAAGTGGCGAAAATTAAAAGAAAAAGAAAGAAAAAGAAAAAGCAAGCAAAAAAAAAAAGCCAATAGCCCTTTAAACCAAAAGGCAAGGGTAGAAAGGATCCAAGGCTTTGATCATTAATGGATAGGAGGGCCCAAGGAATAAAATCCAGGCCTAAGCGGCTAAATCAAGTTGTCCCTAACCATGTGCTTGTGGCATGAAGGTCCAAGTGAAAAGCTTGAGACTGAGTGGTTAAAGTCGTGATCCAAAACAAAAAGAGTGTGCTTAAGAATTCTGGACACCTCTAATTGGGGACTTTAGCAAAGCTGAGTCACAATCTGAAAAGGTTCACCCAGTTATGTGTCTGTGGCATTTATGTATCTGGTGGTAATACTGGAAAACAAAGTGCTTAGGGCCACGGCCAAGACTCATAAAGTAGCTGTGTTCAAGAATCAACGTACTGAAGTAGGAGAATCAATAACACTATCTGAAATTCTGAGTTCCTATAGATGCCAATCATTCTGAATTTCAAAGGATAAAGTGAGATGCCAAAACTGTTCAGAAGCAAAAAGCTACAAGCCCCACTCATCTAATTAGAACTAAGTTTCATTGATACTGTGGGATTCATTGTATATTCTCTTCTTTTTATCCTATTTTGTTTTCAGTTGCTTGGGGACAAGCAACAATTTAAGTTTGGTGTTGTGATGAGCGGATAATTTATACGCTTTTTGGCATTGTTTTTAGATAGTTTTTAGTATGATTTAGTAGTTTTTAGTATATTTTTATTAGTTTTTAAGCAAAATTCACATTTTTGGACTTTACTATGAGTTTGTATGTTTTTATGTGATTTCGGGTATTTTCTGGTTGAAATTGAGGGACCTGAGCAAAAATCTGATTTAGAGGCTAAAGAAGAACTACTGATCCTGTTGGATTCCGACCTCCCTGCACTTGAAATAGAGTTTTTGGAGCTACAAAAGTCCAAATGGCGCACTCTTAATTGCGTTGGAATGTAGACATCCAGGGCTTTCCAGCAATATATAATAGTCCATTCTTTGCTCGAGTTTAGATGACGCAAACTGGTGTTCAACGCCAGCTTTCTGCCCTATTCTGGCGTTAAATGCCAGAAACAAGTTGCAAGCTAGAGTCAAACGCCATAAACAAGTTACAAACTGGTGTTTAACTCCAAGGAAAGTCTCTATACATGAAAGCTTCAATGCTCAACCCAAGCACACACCAAGTGGGCCCGGAAGTAGATTTCTGCATCATTTACTTATTTCTGTAAACCCTAGTAACTAGTCTGATATAAATAGGACCTTTTACTAATGTATTAGAAAGCTTTTGGAACATCTTTGGACCATTGTTCACGTTTTGGGAGGCTGGCCATTCGGCCATGCCTACCTTATTTTCACTTATATATTTTCAATGGTGGAGTTTCTACACATCATAGATTAAGGTGTGGAGCTCTGCTGTTCCTCGAGTATTAATGCAAAATACTATTGTTCTTCTATTCAATTCATGCTTATTCTTATTCTAAGATTTTCATTCGCACACAAGAACATGATGAATGTGATGATTATGTGACACTCATCACCATTCTCACTTATGAACGTGTGATTGACAACCACTTCCGTTCTACATGAAAACAAGCTTGAATGTATATCTCTTGGGTTTCTAATCAATGATTCACATCGACTCCCCTCTGACAATGGGGCATCTGAATCTGAGATTAGAATCTTCGTGGTATAGGCTAGAATCAATTGGTAGCATTCTTGAGATCCGGAAAGTCTAAACCTTGTCTGTGGTATTCCGAGTAGGATCTGGGAAGGGATGACTGTGACGAGCTTCAAACTCACGACTGTAGGGTGTGGTGACAGACGCAAAAGGATAGTAAATCCTATTCCTACACGATCGAGAACCAACAGCTGATTAGCCATACGATATCTGTGCATGGTATTTTTCATCCAAGACGAGCAATCTGACAGTTGATTAGCCGTACAGAAACCGTAGAGGACCATTTTCACTGAGAGGACGGAAAGTAGCCATTGACAATGGTGACACCCAACATACAGCTTGCCATAGAAAGGAGTATGGAGGATTGGATGAAGGCAGTAGGAAAGCAGAGATTCAGAAAGAATAACGCATCTCCATACGCTTATCTGAAATTCCCACCAATGAATTACATAAGTATCTCTATCTTTATTTTATGCTTATTTATCCTTTAAATTATTAAAACTCTATAACCATTTGAATCCTCCTGACTGAGATTTACAAGATGACCATAGCTTGCTTCAAGCCGACAATCTCTGTGGGATCGACCCTTACTCATGTAAGGTTTATTACTTGGACGACCCAGTGCACTTTCTGGTTAGTTGTGCAAAGTTGTGAAAAAGAGTTGAGATTATAATTGTGCGTACCAAGTTGTTGGCGCCATTGAGATCACAATTTCGTGCACCAACCACCAATAACACCACCATACCGTTACATTCAATAAATTTCACACACCGTCAACACACTACATTTTCTAAGTTATGGCATCTCCATTTAGGATATCTTTCTGGACAATGACTCAATTTCTTATATAGGCAATATCCTTTTATTTCGTCTCATCAAAATAAAATTTGCGATGTATGTCATTTTTCTAAGCAAAGAAAACTTTCTTTTTCACCAAATTTGAGTCATGCAAATGCTTTTTTTGAATTATTACACTTTGATATTTTGGGACTATTTAGAACTACTTCTATTTATTATCATAAATATTTTTTACCTATTGTAGATGATTTTAGCCTATTTACTTGGGTTGTTTTATTAAAGTCTAAAAGTGAAGTTTCACAACACATTAAAAATTTTATTGCTCTAGTAGAAACTCAATTTAATTCAAAAGTTCAAATTGTTTGTTGTGATAATGGTCCTAAATTTTTATTTACTAAATTTGATTCATCCAAAGGGATTATTCATCAATGAAGGTGTGTTAAAACACCTCAACAAAATGGTAGAGTAGAAAAAAACAAACATATTTTAAATGTTGCAAGAGCTCTCATATTTCAATCCAATTTACCTCTTAATTTTTGGTCTTATGCTATCAATCATGCGATTTATTTAATAAATTGGGTTCATAATCCATTTTAAAATTTAAAACCCCTTTTCAAGTTTTATATAATAAATCACTTAATTACAATGATTTACAGATTTTTGGTTTCTTATGTTTTGTTTCTACTCTTACTAACATTCGTTCAAAATTTGATCCGTAGACATATAAAGCAAGTTTTTTTGGTTACCTAAATAGTTTAAAAGGATATATTGTCTATTCTTTACATGATAAAAAGATTTTGGTATTTAAAAATGTTCTTTTTCATGAATTAACTTTTTCTTTAGTCACCAAAAACCCAAAACCTCTTCAGCCTACTACACCTATTCTTGTCCTAAATTCTCACTCTTTCTTACCTCCTGGACAACACACACACCAACCCATTCTCATTGATCCCACCACCCAATATGCTACTTCCCATTATCTTCACCCTAATATCATTTTTTTAGAAATTCCTACTTCAATTCCTTCTTCATCAACATGTTTAACCCCTTCTCCCTCTCTTTTCACTTCTTTCCCGTCCTGTCATATTGACCCTCACACCACAATGACCTACTCACATACATCTTTTTCTCCTACTCCTAACTCCTTTATACCAACCCCTCCTGATCAATGATTCCTCTCTTCCTTCACTGATTTGCCCGTTTTCTCTCCTTCGCCTCCATCGCCACCGCGCTGGAGCCAACGACCGACCAAGCCGCCCACTTATCTTTTCGATTGCCTATGGAACACTTCTCTTACTCCCCAAACTTCTCCATCCTTGATGTCAATATATCCAATTTCTTTTGTTTTTCTCCCTCTCCTATCTTTCTCCTTCTCCTATCTTTCTCCTTCTCACACATCATATATCTTATTCTTGCATTCTGAGCATGAACCAAAGATGTTTCTGGAAGCCCATGGAGTTTTACATTGGCATCTAGCCATGCAGAAAGAACTTGTTGCGTTGGAATCAAATTGGACCTGGCACATTGTAGATTGGCCTCAGCAAGTAAAACCAATTGGTTGTCGTTGGGTATTCAAAATTAAACACTGGCCAGATCGAACAATCGAGCGTTACAAAGTCCGTTTAGTTGCCAAGGGTTTAACTCAGACAGAAAGTGTGAATTTTTTAGAAATATTCTCCTTTGTTGTAAAACCTGCAGCTATCCGGATTGTTCTTGCTCTAGCTTCCATTCAACGATGGCCTATACAACAGCTAGACATGAACAATACCTTTTTGCACAGTAATTTGTGTGAAGTTGTATATATGGAACTTCCTCCTGGTCTCTCTAGTCGGTCCAATCAATGCTACCAACTTCTCAAGTCTCTATATGGTTTCTGACAATCAAGTCGTATGTGGTATGAGAAGCTCTCTATTCTACTTATTTCTTGTGGATATCAACAAACCATTTTTTATTATAGCTTATTTATTAAAGTTAAAGGCAACAAATTTTGTATCTTGTTGATTTATGTTGATGATATTGTATTTACTGGTAATTCAGTTTTTGAAATGGCAGCAATAAAAAAAATTCTTAATGATCATTGTAAAATTAAGGATTTGGGGACTTTGAAGTTTTTTTTGGGGTATTGAAGTTACTTATTCCAATTTAAGAATTTTATTATCCCAACATAAATACTGTTTAGATTTATTATCTGATTGTGGTCTTTTAGGAGCCAAGCCTGCTAGGGTTCCAATAAACAGTACAACTAAATTTTTACAAGATGATAGTTCCTTGCTGCAAGATCCTTTTATTTATCAACGGTTGGTTGGCTGACTCTTCTATTTAACCATCACTCGGCCAGATATTACTTACGCTACCTAACAATTGAGTCAGTTCATTGTCAGTCCAACTCAGAACCACTGTAAAGCAGCCTTGTGTGTTCTTCGATATCTCAAAAACAGCTCAGGAAAAGCTTTTCTTTCCCAGGAGTTCATCCCTTCAAATTCGTGGTTTTAGCGATTCTGATTGGGTCAGATATCCAGATACGCATCCATCTTTGACTGGCTACTACTTTTTTCTAGGAGAGTCCCTTATTTTCTGAAAAACAAAGGAACAAGCCACTGTTGTACGCACATCAACAGAAGTTGAGTACCGTACTCTTGCTAATACTACTTGTAAACTCTTATGGATATTGAATTTGCTGGGTTTCCTTTATGTTTCTTGTGATAGACATCTTGTTTTGCGATAATCAAAGTGCTCTTCATATAGCTGTCAATCCAGTTTTTCATGAGCGTACCAAACATTTGAAAGTTGATTGTTATCTGATGCGCCAAAAGGCACATGCTAGGGTAATAAAGTTGTTTCTAGTCCCTTCCGCTGGTCAACTTGCAGATATTTTTACTAAGTCACTTCTAACTAAGTCTTTCTACATCAACTTATCCAAATTGAAAATTCTTGACGTATATCATCCATTAACCCAACATAACAATAATACAAAAGAAATTCAGGCCCAAATTTAATATTCATAATAAGCAATTCTTTACTTTTCTGTTATTTCTTTTTACTCATACTTTCTTTTTATTTTAAACCGTATGACTCACCTTTTCTGTTAGGATAAGATTCTTTTTCTAGATTTGATAGTTGCCATATGAATTTAATGAATTATGTATTTTTTTTCTATATATATATATATATATATATATATATATATATATATATCGTTTGTAATTATTGATCAATAAAAAGAATACAATACACATTTTTATTCATTCATACTATTCTATGCTTTTTTTTTTGTTCTTGTTATTTTGTTGGATTTTTAAAATAGGGAGCAATTTTTATTCTTATTAAAGTAAAAATTTTAAAAGCCTTTATGTAAAATAATATGTAATTTTAAAGTACATGTTGGTTAATTTTTTTTATTTAGATATTATTTTTGATAAAACTATAATTTTTTTCCAATAAGGAGACAGTAGCTTCCCAAAAAAAAAAAAACATAAACCCTGTAGTGTTGCCAAGTCTATAAAATAAAATGTTGAGCGCATTAAATAAGAAAGGATAATATCATCATACATCACTTATTGTTCTAGAGTTGTCACACGACTTGGTTGGTGGTTTGATCTCATCTCTTAAATTTATCCCTTACACGTGGCAGCATCTTAGAGCCACAAATACCCTTTGCCTTAGAAGACCACAGTCAGAAACCTCCACCTACAAACCCTTTCCACTCAGACCTCCCTTTCCTTCGATGCCCCTTCTTATAAGCTCATGAATAAATTATTTCATTAATTAATTTAGTTTAAACATGTACGACTAATTTATATCCCTTTATTTGACCTTTCTATATATTCCTTCAACACACATAATTCTCTCTCTCCTTTTCATCTATGTCTCCTCCTCCTCCCCTCTTCTTCTTCACTTTACCTTTTTCTCTTCATCAGATTTCTTGATTGATTAGTCTTCTTCTTCTTGTTGGTGCATAACGGTCTAGCATAGCTTCTTCTATGGCGGTTTTACCTGGAAGTTCCTCCAGCTTAGAATTGACCATATCTGTGCCAGGCTTTGCCTCTTCACCACCTCTACTTCCATCATCATCTGGTAAACAAGCATCACCATATTCATTTCTTGCTTCTTTAATCTTTATATATCTTCTTCCTTCCTTTCTAGTGATCTTCATTCTTGATCGATACCTATATCATGCTAACTTCCTTTATTTATATGTATATACTATCATTTACATAATTAGAATTTGTTTCCCGTTCAAAATAAAATTAACTATTGGCCCCTTTCATAAATAAATAGAGTATTTAAATTTCTTGGCTTTCTTTATGAGTTTTGTTTTCCAATTTAAAAGTTAAAATCATAGTATGTACACCCCATCCAGGTGGCCAAGTTCTACTTTAATTTTTTTTTTCACTTTTATGTATATAATAATATGGTTGGATCATATGATAACACCATATTTTACACTCTTTTTCGTGATTAATATCTTGGATCATGGTTATGATGATAAGATAATATAACAATTTTTACTTTTCATCAGTCGGTAAAATTAATTAAATTGGGAAGCACATATACATAACAATAAATAAAAAATCAGTCAAAACAGTTTAAAATTGTATTATTTAATATTTATTATTTATCGTTATAATAAGTATACAATTTTAATATAATAAATATGTAATTACGAATATTATGTATATAAAATTATAAATATTATATTATAAAGACAACTTCTGATATTATCTCTCTAGTATTATCATATAATCGTATAATGTTCTAGTGTGTACAATAATTAATTAACGCAGTGTGCATATATATACATATATGTTTGGTATTAATTAATGCAGTGAAAGAATTGGACATAAACCAATTACCATCAGAAGAAGAATGGATTATAGCATCAAACATGGAAGATGAAGAAGAAAGCAGCAATGGAGAACCTCCACGCAAGAAACTTCGTCTCACAAAAGAACAGTCTCGTCTCCTTGAAGAAAGCTTCAGACAAAACCACACTTTAAACCCTGTAATTATTAACCTTTCAATTCTACTATTTAATTCGTACCTACTTTTACTTATATGGTAACATAAATTTTGGAATAAATTTAAGAGTTTAATTTTTATGTATCACCGGTATAAAATATACATTTCATTGTCTATTAGTATATCATCAAAATAACTAATTTTTTAAGATATAATTTATTATATAGACTAAAAATTTATGATCAAATCACTCATCATATATTTTTATATTAATTCATATATAATTTAACTTATACTTAATGTGCATTTTATATTTTAGTATATATTTTATATAAATACTTGATTTAATAATTAATTTTTATGTATACTTAATATAATTATTGATTTATTAAATAACTGTATAAAATTCTTTATATATTAATAAAACTAAACTCTAAATTTAATAACATTTTTTGAAAAAAAATGCTTATTTTTGGATATGGTTTTTACTTTTTGTGTGTACAGAAGCAGAAAGAGTCATTGGCAATGCAACTGAACCTAAGAGCAAGGCAAGTGGAGGTTTGGTTTCAAAACCGTAGGGCCAGGTTTGTTTAATTTTTTTTCTTTATAACTATATATAGTGGCAAATACCTAAAAAAAAAAAACTATATATAATGGCTTTGCATGCCATTTTAATTTCTTTTGCATTTTGGGTGGCATGACTTCATTCTTCAAAATATAATAATTCCACTTAGCATTGCCCAAAATTTGCGGATACAGATAGATATATAAAAAACGTTGACGGAATAATATATATAATGATAGTTATTATCGTATAGGGCTTATGAATCTGAATCTAATTCTACATACCCTTTATTCTCCCTAGCTACTATCCCTTATAAAAGTAGTTGAGATCGTTCATTCACCCATTAACAATAATATAGTTCATATAATAAGGAAGCATGCTATGTGAGTTATTTAATTTGTTAAAAAAACAAAAATATGTACTATTAGCTTTTCACGCCTTCGTGTTTTAATTTTGATATTACGATACTGGAGCACATATATATGCTACCAATTGAGTTAACAAGGAATACATGTGTCAAAATGTGAAAATATTATTGTACACAAAATATATAATAAAAAGAAAGAGAAAAAACTCGTGAGAATAATGTGTGCGCACATATATAATGTCAATTAGTTATTTTTTTTATAGAAAAACATACAAAAATTAAGTTATTAATATATATCATGAAATCACATATCTCAAAAATTTAAATTAATAAAAAAAATACATAAATAATTATATCTACAAGGTGTCTATTAAGTAAGAGACTATTTTAAGTTTGTTTAAATATTTGTATAAAAATTTTTTCTGTTTAATTAACCTTATACTAATTTTTTTTGTCTAACAAAAATTGATCTATAGATTTTTTAGTCATTAAAGTTCTGATGTTATATTACGAAATTACTTTTTAAAAAAATTTAAACTAATAAAAAAATATATAAATAATTATATATCTAATAATATACATCTTATATATTTATTAAACTAAATAATTTTTAAAATATTAGTATATAGTAAAAAAATTAACATATACTACTTAAGTATGTGTCAGCTAAATTTTTTTAGTATAAATGAAATATATATATACATATGTAAATAGAACATGCGTGTACGGTTAAAATGGTTTATAATTTAATATATATATTTAGCTATATATAAATAAAAATTGGCATGTGAAATAATAATATCAGGTACGTAGGTTAATAATAATTCTATAACAGTAGTAATAATCTTAGGTAAGGGAGACATAAGAATGACATATTGACATGAGAATAGCTGGCTGTGCAAATATATATAATATATGAACAATTATATAATCATATGGATTTAAAGTGTTTAAAACCATAATTTCAGCTATGTGGAAAAGAAAAACACAATCATTGTTGTCGAAATTAAAGTAGACAAGTTGATAATGATGGCACCGCATTTGTGGAGTTCTATTTGTTAGCCTCGTGTGCTACTCTGATCATCACTCTAATAAGTGCGCCTTTGACCACTCCTATTCTTCCTTTGGACCAACCATGCATAATGCATTTGATTTTACAATGAATTATTAGCTTTATTAATTAATTAATTAATAATCATCATGCATTATTTACCGACACGTATCCACACAATCAAACAGGATTTTCCACTCTTCTCCCAATAATAAAATTTCGTCCATAATAATCATCTTTGTCCCCTTAGCGCTTTGCTAGAGCCTAGAAACTATATGCATAACAATATAAAATTACAGAAATATTTTATAATAAAAAAATTAGTCAAAAAGAGTCCAAATTTATTTTATTTAATATTTATTAATTATTATAATAATTAATAAATATTAAATAAAATAAATTCCGATCATTTTTTTTGTCTCTTTTAACATTATCGATAAAATTAAATCCTACTTTTTGTTAATTTAATTAAGTCAAGGAGAGAACTACACTTCTCTTTTCATTCCCTTGTTAAATTTAACAAACACATAAACATAAATGAGATTGATCTCTTCTAGCTCCTATATATTGTATTCTACTATATGCATTCTGTTTTTAGTTATCTTAGACTTTTATTTATCAAAATTTTAATATCATATTATAAAAATTTAACATGTCCCATAACACAAACTTTAACTTATGTTATTTTATACTAAATTTTTTAAATGTTTTTACGTCAACAAAAATTAAACTCAAATTTTTAATAATAAAATTTTAATATTATATTATAAAATTATTTATTTTAAATTTAAAAAATATCATAAAATTATTTTAAAAAAATAAACAAATAAAAAATATATAAATAATTATGTCTCTCAAACGAATAAAAGAAACATATTGAATAATTATATCTCACTACATCAACTACCGTCTTAAACAATATACGCTATAGAAAACTGCACTACCATATATGACATATATATTTTGATTCTGATGATATTATACTGGTAACTTTAAGGTGAACAAAATATCATACGAATCATTAAGAAAACACTTATTTTGCAACTAACTACTGCGAATTCTCACTTTAAAAATCATTAAATAACATCAGATAGCTAGAGACAACGGTTGTTATTAGTGACCCAAAACAAAAGGGACAACGGTACGGTGGTTCTTTACAGTTGGAAGTAAGCATAAAATCGAACCTACAAAGAAGAATAATGCTGATGATATAGTGTGTGTGTGTGTGTGTGACCAACATTATATGTTATTATTGCTAAGTCCTAACCAAATACCATAATACTACTCTTCAAGCAAAGGAGCCATACGTATAAGATTTTCCATAAAGAAGCATATTTTAAAAATGAGTTTGTCTTAATCTACTGCATTTAATAACACATGAAATGAATGCCAGTTCTAAGTAAAACACAAAAATAATATAAATGAGTAATGATAGAGACTAATAATATAATACTCAATTTCAACTAATACTATAGTAGATTATCAAACAAATCTAGTATAACATTTACTGAAAATGAATTTTTGTTAAGTTTAGATTTCAAATATTTTTTTAATTAAATTTCGAATGTTTTTATTTTTAAAAATTTCGAATGTTGCAATGTTAATCGTGTAATGTTATCTGCCAGAACATTTTTATTAACAATATATTTTTTTTATACAACTAAATTTCTTATCAATTTCTTTTTCTTTTTAAAGTATCCTCTTCATCCATTTTCCTATTATTGTGCTAGTTTGTTTCTAGAAATTTGATTAGCTAACATGAAATTAACAAACTTACTTTTATTATCATGAAATTACCCATTTTAAAAACTTAAATTTATAGGAGGAGACAACATGAATAATTATATCTATAATTTTTATTTTGCTTCCTTCATAAAAATAAATTGAGATATATAATAAGATGCAAAATTGTTGATTACTGAGCATAACTCTAAAACACATGTATATATAGATTGTTGTATTGGAATTGTTTTAACAGAAAAATTGTGGAGCGTACAGGAGCAAGCTGAAGCAGACGGAGATGGAGTGCGAGTACCTGAAGAGGTGGTTTGGATCGTTGACGGAGCAGAAGCGAAGGTTACAGAGGGAAGTGGAAGAGCTGAGAGCCATGAAGGTGGGCCCACCAACCGTGCTCTCTCCTCACACAAGCCAGCCACTCCCAGCTTCAAGCCTAACCATGTGTCCCCGTTGCCAGCGTGTCACCTCAACTGCCACATTATTATCTTCCCCTAAATCGCATCAACCTCCAGCGGCTTCTCCATGATTTGATTCCGTACACACAACAACACCAACAAATTATTAATTGATATGATGGAGTAGATATTAGATTAGGTTAGAAAACAATGTTTATAGCTGTTATTGTATCTGCTTCCTTTATTTAATTTCTAGGGTTAACGCTTTTGGAGAAATGGAGCTTCTAGTTAGAGGGACGCTTTTATTATTATATATATTTTTTATTTTTTATATAGCAGTACGTTACGTCGTATCTTCGGCGATTTTCACTTTGTAATCTTCAATGCATATTTTGTGCTTCCAATTTCCATTTTACCCTCTTTCTCTCTCTTTCTCTCTCAAGTATTAACTTCTATTTCGAATTTACTCTGAAAATAACACTTTCTATACTTCAAGCCATGAACAGATCTAGAATTTAAATAATGGAGAGGGATGGGGCGCAAATTATTTTTAATATGGAGAAGGCGACGGTGTTTTTGCTGAATATTAACTCTTGGCATATTATAGCGTAAATAATGTTACGCATCTAAATTTTTTTGTTAATCAAATTTAATTAAATTGGCCTAATACAATAAAAATTTATTATGACTAGCATCATTTTAAATCTTAATATTTAATTTGGTTAGACTTTTTAAACATGTAGCATTACTCTTATAGGTGTAGAGAATACTGATACAATATGTAAGGACGTGTTGCTGTAATTTTCACAGAGATTTGTTGCAATTTCTCATCGCGTAGAAGCATTCAAGTAGCATACAGAAGCGTGTTACGAAAACTTTCGTAGAGATTCTTGGCAACTTTTCCAATATGCGAGGGGTGTGTAGTAGAGATTTCTAACAGCTTTTTTAATATAGGGAGGAGCATTGCAAACTGTCTACACACAGGGGATACTTTTGAGCTCCGAGAATAGGCAAAGAAAATGTAAGAAGCTCTTTAAGTTGAGCTAAACAAGAGAGAACTGAACGAGAGTGTTTGAAGCATTATTGTGTGCCAAGAATTATTAGTGTTTTTCATGCATAGAGTGAATGAGAGTGGAGAGCGAACGAGAGAGAAAGAAAAAATAGAGGAAACATAGAGTTTGGTGTGATTAAAGAAAAAAAAAAAGAAAATTTTTAGTGTATTTAAGGTGATTTTTATATATAAAAAAATTATAAGTTTGTATTTATCAGTGTTTTGAAAATCGAATCGAACTGGCCGGTTCAATTAGAAACCAGTTTCTTATCCAGTTCAGTTGAGGTTAAAAATTGTCTGACAAAAAATGGTAAAAAATCGGTCAAATCGACCTTAATAAACTGCTTGAACCAGACGATTTTTTTCGGTTTTCAATTTAAAAAATAAAATAAAAAATATATAAAATTCCCTTTCTCTCTCGCACACACCCACGACCCAGTCACCACCCAACCTCTCTCTCTCTCTCTAATCTCCACACGAAACCCTAGCTGCTCTCTCTCTTTTCCAGACAGCCGGCAGCAGCAGCCAGTGACCAGCGCCGCCGTCACCGACGAACTCTTCTCCTCAGCCAGCGTCGAGCCCTGCCATCGCGATTCTCTTCACCTGCATCGCTTCACCTTGCGTCGCCAGGTATGCTCGCTGTTGGCGTCGCCGCCTCTGTCCTCGTCATCGTCGACCACCCTGAAATTGTATCCCCGTCCTCATCGTCGATCCCTCTCAGTCTATCTCGCGCGTGTCAAGCCTGTCTTCGATCCCCTCTGTGCCCGAGCTCACTTCCCCTCTTCCGTCGCCATCACTTGGATTCCTCCTTCGCCGCCGGTCTTCAATTTAATTTTACTTGTTTTGTACTTTTATTTGGTTTTCTGATTTCTGATTTTGAGTTTGCTAATTTCTGCTTATTTTGAGTTACTGAATTTCTGGGTTTGTAAGCCTCCATCCCTACCCTGCTTCAGTTTTATTTTTGGGAGTTAATTGCTGCTTTTTTTAATTTAATTATGTTGATTGTTGCTTGTTTTTCTGGGTTAACTGTTATTTTTTATTGTTGTCTTCTGCATTTAATTTCTGTTGATTATTGTCTTCTGCTTTTTATCCTTCTTTTTGTTAATTAAATGAATTAATCAGGTTTTCATAATTCTATTTTTTAAATTTTAAATTATATTTTTGTTCTGTTTTTAATTTGTTACTGCAGTTTGATTTTATATTCTATTTGTTTGATTTTATATGTTTTTATAGTTCTATTTGTTTGTTCTAAATTATGATTATGATTGTTCCAAATTTAAATTATGATTATGTCTGCAAATTCAATGGTTGGTGGTTATTACTGATTTGTTTGTTAGTTTTGATTATTAGGTTATACATTGAAATTTTAAATTTTGAATTTTATTAGGTTAAAATTTATTGAAATTTAAATATTTAAAATTATATATTAAATTTTTTAATAATTTTATTTGATATTTAATTAAAGCAGTCGAATTATTGAACCAGTGAACACTACAACATTTTGGGTCTATGACCACAGTTTTTTTGGTCACGGTATACCCTCTGTGGTCACGGTTTTTTAAGGTGACTAAAAGAAATCCATAGTCACGATTTTTTTTGGAAAGGGTGACCATAGAGTACCTGTGGTCACAGTTTTTTAAAACAGGGTGGCCTAAAAAGGTCTATAGTCACGGTTTTGAGGGGTGACCTATGGAGGATCTTTGGTCACGATTTTTTACAATGACTAAAAAGGGTCTATAGTCACGGTTTTAATCATTTGAGTTTTAATTAAATAAGATTTTATATATTTTTTATAATTTTAAATATTTTATCTTTTTAAAATTTAAAAATTTTAATAATTAAAAATTAATAATAATTTTATATGATTTATTTTAAATATTAAAAATTTAAATATAATTTTATAAATAAAAAATTAAGTTAAATACTATTAATTTTAAATAAAAAATAATTTAAAACTTAAATAATATAAAAAATGATTTAATAACTCAATAATGGATGAAAAACTAGCCCGGTGACCACTTATAATGCCAAATTCATTTTAATTATAGTTTAAGTTGTAGCCATGGTACGATATAAAATAATTGGAACAATATAAAAAATTAATTTTGTACACTAAAAATTTAACCATTAAATCGATTATTAAATTTTGTTCTTTAATTAAAAAAAATATGAAAACCTAAAAGGCTAAAACTAAAAAACAAACAAAGCTAAGGAAAGCAAGCCCCTTCTTTCTTCCCCTAATTTATACACTTCCTGAGAGTGAGAACTCTGAAGGAAATTGAAAGTGCAAGCTCCTCAGGGCCGCCGCCGTCCCAAGCTCCTCAGCGCTGTCGCTTCTTCCTCTTCTCTATTTTGCAAAACTCAGATAGTTCAGCATGTCGTCTTCATCTTCGTTGGCTTTTCTGTTCGTGGTTTGGAGTAGCTCGTCGTCGAGTTGCCGCTTGCCGTCATCTCGCCTATCGCCTTGTCTCGTCGGTTGCCGTCCGACGAAGGTTTTGGCCTCCGTTTCTTCTTTTGAAGTTCTGAAATTGTTGTTTAATCATGGTGGTTCTATTTTTCTTGTAATCTTCTGTAGTTGCCTGTTGCTGATGGATCTGTCTTGTATTTGCTGGTTGGTGATGGCTGTAATTTTTTTCAAATTTACGGATGGTTGGCTTTGTTAGTCTGATTTAGTGTTTTACTGTTTTGTAATTGCTGGATTTAGTTCGAAATTTTTGTTAAAAACTTTAATAAGAGCATTAACTTGTTTTACTGTTATTACATTCAAGAACTTTAATAAGAGCATTAAGTTCATCAGTTGGTGCTTTCCATCTTGCTACAAGAGCTGACTTTGAAGAAACAGCGGATTCAAGGATTTGTGATTACTAATTTACTGATTTGAGGTTAGTGAAAAGTTGAGTCTGTGTTACTCTGTTTCAGGGATTTGAGGTGTATTTGTAATTTGTGATTTCTTGTTCACAGGTCTATTTCATAAGTCTTTACCTCTACAAATTAACGATGTTTTTGGTTTCTGAAATCCAAGTTGTCCCTTTTCGAGCTCGTCAGTTTTGCAACATAAATTCGGTAATTTAAAGCTCAACCTTATTCCCCATTATTATACTGCATTATTAGTTAGTACTTAACATTGCTACTATATATTATGTATATATCAAGATCATGAAAAACTAATAGGAATTATTTTGCCTATTTTAGATGCGAACCCATGTTAATAAAAAAAGTTAACTTAATAAGTTCAAAAAAAAGTGCATTAAACTAATAAGAGTTAACTTAATATGAGGAATTTAGTATAATAGGAGTTAACTTAATAAGAGTCAACTTTATATTGAATCAGGTTCTGAGACTTTATATATATATATATATATATATATATATATATATATATATATATATATACTAATTTTTTACAGTACATTGCTATGATTCAAAATATAGAAGCTTAAAATCGGGCATTATTTGGTTTAATCTGATGAGAATATTAGATCATCATTATATGAGATCATCATTATAATTCTTGTTATACTTAGTATGTTCTTTTTATGTGGCTCAAAACCTTAGCAAATGTTCCTTGTTGTTTAGTGGTTGAAATTTTCATGTTGATTGATTTATTAAACTTGTGCTCTATATTCATTACTCAACTGTACTGCATACATCATCAAAAATATTTTTGTTCTGTTCTAACATGTTTATTTCTTTTGCTAGCAAGAGGACATGATGTGAAGAAAATATGTTCTATACAAATATAAGATGGGATGTGTCTTATAATTATTTTGGTTATCTAAATATATTATTTTGATGTGTTCTTTACCTTTTGATAAGAGACTTTATCCGATATTACATGTAATGGATAAATTACACCCTATTTTGATTAGTGTTGTAATGGATATCTAGTTTTTAATGAAACTTTTATGATTTACATTTATTGAATTTCTCATTCTTAGACTTATTTTGTGATTATCATCATTTTGGGATGTGATTATGCTTTAAAAAAAATTAAATCTCATAAAATAAAACAGGCTATGGCCATGGAAAAAAACTGTGACCATAGATAAAGCTATAGTCACGGTTTTAAGGAGGGGGTGACCATAGATAAGACATGGCCACGGTGAAAACGGTGACCATAGATAAGGCAATGGTCACGGCGAAAAACTGTGACCATAGATAAGGCTATAGTCACGGTTTAAGGAGGGTTGATGGTGCGCGTGTATGCAAACCCCACACTTTTCGTATAGTAGCAGTACCAGCATGTGCACTGGGTCATCTAAGTAATACCTGAGTGAGTCAGGGTTGATCCCACGAGGATTATGGCTTGAAGCAAGCAATGGTTGTCTTTCAGGTCTTAGTTAGGTGGAATCAGAAGGTTGTTGGATTGATGCAAGGGAAATTAATAATAATGTTGTATATGAAAGGAGTAAAGCAAAATGGGTAGAGAATAATGATAGGAATTATATGCTGGGAATAGAGTTGAGAGTCAGAGTTGTTTTGCCTTTCTGAATTGATTTTGGTATCACTATCTTCTTTGCTTGTGAATGATTTCCTTCTATGGCAAGCTGTATGTGATCAAAACCATTGCCCGTGGTCATTGATCTCTTCTGCTATAGAATGAACGCCAGGCCCGTGGTCATTCAATCTAATGGAGGGTGAACGCTGCTTCCTTGGATTCTAGCCTATACCACGGAGATCCTAATCTCCCAAAAATTGGCTGAACTGGTGTCTCGAAAAGTCCCCAACGAAATCATGGATTAACCGTCTGAGAGATGTATAAACATAGCTGTTGGCTCGTGCTTTCCTTCCAAGTATTCACATGAAACCAAGTAGACGCAGGTGTTTATCAGGCACGTTCGTCTTAATGTGATGAATAGAGCTAATTTGTCAGATCATCCTATTCACCACGATGAAGATCGGATATGCATCTTAGAAGTAAATCAAACACTGATCAAAGAAGAAATAGTGATACTTTTATTAATTCATAGGACTCAGCAGGGCTCCTCCCCTCAACCTAGGAGGTTTAGAAACTCATACTGAAGTAAAAACAATGATAAACGTGTATGATGAGAAAAAGTGATGTAAGTTATTCGAATGACATAAATAAAATCCCTTAAATACTAAGCTAATGACTAGTAAAGGTACAACAGTCTTTTAGTGCTAAAATCTACTTTTG
Organism: Arachis hypogaea; assembly: GCF_003086295.3. Lineage (NCBI taxonomy): Eukaryota > Viridiplantae > Streptophyta > Magnoliopsida > Fabales > Fabaceae > Arachis > Arachis hypogaea. The sequence goes on along the minus strand of NC_092039.1, from coordinate 53,370,283 downwards.
GGGCCCACTTGGTAAGTGTTTGGGCTGAGCTTTGATGAGATCTACGTGCTATAAGGTCTCTTGGGCGTGGAATGCCAGTTAGGGAGTCATCTCTGGGCATGGACATTGGGCTCTGCTTCCTTGGGCGCTGGACGCTAGAAAAGGGCAGGAAGCTGGCGTTTGACGCCAATTTTGGGCCTTCTAATCCGAAACAACATAAGAAATATTATACATTGATGGAAAGCTCTGGAAGTCAACTTTCCATATGCATTGAAAATGCTCCATTTGGACTTCTGTAGCTCCAGAAAATCTCTTCCAAGTGCAAGGAAGTCAGATCTGGACATCATCTGCAGTGCTTTCTCTGTCTCTGAATCAGACTTCTACTCCAGCTCCTCAAATTCAGGCAGAAAATACCTGAAATGGTACGAAAACATACAAACTCAAAGTGGAATCCAAAAATATGAATTTAATACTAAAACCTGTAAAAACTTAACAAAAACTAAGTAAAACCTATCAAAAACTACATGAAAACTTTGCCAAAAAGCGTATAAAATATCAGGTCATCACAATCCCAAACTTAAAATGTGCCTTGTCCCCAAGCAACTAAAAATAAAATAGGATGGAAATAAGATTAAGATGCAATAAATTTCTAAGTTTCCAATGAAGCTCAGTTTCAATTAGATGAGCGGGACTTAGTAGTTTTTTGTTTCTGAATAGTCTTGGCATCTCACTATCCATTGAAAATCAGAATGGCTGGCATCTTTAGGAACTTAGAGTCTAGATGATATTATTGATTTTCGTAGTTCATCTCTTTTTAATTCTTGAACACAGCTTTCAGAGTCTTGGCCGTGACCCTAAGCACGTTGTTTTCCAGTATTACCACCGGATACATTCATGCCACAACCGCTTTAACTGGGTGAACCTTTTCAGATTGTGACTCAGCTTTTCTAGAGTCCCCAGATAGAGGTATCCAGAGTTCTTAAGCACACTCTTTTTGCTTTGGACCACGACTTTAACTGCTCAGTCTCAAACTTTTTACTTGACACCTTTATGCCACAAGCACATGGTTAGGGAAAGTTTGGTTTAGCCGCTTAGGCCGGGATTTTATTCCTTCATGCCCTCATATCCACTGATGCTCAAAGCCTTGGATCCCTTTACTCTTTCCTTTTGAATAGAAGAACTGTAGGCTTTTGGCTCTTGCCTTTTGGTTTAAAGAGCTAATGGCTTTTTCAATCTACCCTCTTTTTTTCTGTAGTTTGGGCAGTAATAGATTTTTCTTCTTTATTTTATATATATATATATATATATATATATATATATATATATATATATATATTTTCATTGCTATTTTTTCTTGCTTCAAGAATCAAATTTTGGATTTTTCAGATCATCAATAATATTTTTCCTTTTCCTTATTCTTTCAAGAGCCTACATCATAAAATTCAACTTTAAATATGCACTGTTTATTCTTTCATTCAGAAAAACTAAAGCAATGTAACCCAATTAAATTAATGTAACTATTCTTTATTGGAAAGCTCAAAAATCTATACATCTTTATTTCTTCTAAAAAAATCTACTATTTTATTCATGTTCAATGATGATAAGCGGAATAATTTATAGCTAATTGGAAAATTAAAAATTAATTTATTACTACTAATGCTTATGTAATCCTAAAAATTAAAAGACATAAAATAAAAATAAAAATAAAGACCTAATTATGACTAGTGATCATGCAACCTAATTATGAATTAGAATAACAGAAATATGAAAAACATGAATTAGAATAACCACAGAGTTGAAACTCAACAACCTTCAGCTTGTGGGATGTTATTTTCTTCATGCTATGGGACACATGGCTCTTCAACTTGAGGGGCGTATGGTTCTTCAGGAGAAAGCTTCTGGCGCTTCAGCTCCTCAAGCTCACTCCCCTACTTCTCTTGCTCTTTGATCAGTTTGCAAATCATGTTAGTCTGATCTTTCTGCTCCTCTCAGAGCTGATCCAGCGTGCTCTGTAAGTCAATTACATATGCCTGATGAATGGAATTTCGTGTAGTCTAGAATTTCACAATAAATTCTCGTTGCAAGTATAGTTTCTAAACCAACTAAAATCCTTTCATACAAAAATATGTTTGTCACAAGTACAAACCCCTAAAATTAATAACCGAAGTATTCAAACCTCGGGTCGTTCTCCCTAGGAATTGCAATAAAGTGTTCTTGTTATTGGTTAGAGGTATGTTTTGGGAGTTTTGAAATAAGAGACAAGAATTGTAAATTGCAAAGGAAGTAAACTAACAAAAGGCTCTTGGCAAGGTGTGAGAACTAGACGCCCTATCCTGGCTATCCTTATCAATTGTGATATCAATCGTCTATTGCTCCCACTTAGTCAACCTCTAACTATGGAAGAAAGTCAAGTGGATGAACTAATTTGATTCCTCAAGTCCTAGTCAAATCCTAAGGAAAGACTATCTTTATTGGAATTCAAATCAATTAGCAATTTCTAATTATCGATCAACAAGAGAGTTTGATAACTCAAGTGTCACCAATTACTCAACCTAAGCCAAGAGGAGAAAATTCTACTCTAGCGTCCTTTCAAGCATTTAATTAAACACTTAGAAGACATCAAAGGGAAGTAAGATAAAATTGCAAGACAAGTAAATCTACAATTACTAATAGCAAGAAATTAACAATCAACAAATCAAATCAACAATAAAGGAACATGAATCATAAATTGCATTAAAAGAGAAATAGAAGAAACAAGAGTGCATCAACAAAAAAGTAAAGAATTACAAGGAGTAAAGTACAAAACTAGAGAGAGGAGAAGTAGAGGAACAAGAAATTGTAAAGGAAAAGTAAATCAAAGCATGAATTAAACCTAGATCTAAAGAAGAATAAAACCTAATCCTAATCCTAATTCTAGAGAAAAGAGATAGCTTCTCTCTCTAGAAACTAACTAAAGCCTAATAAAACTCAGCTAAAGCTAACTATCTAACTAATTGTCTCATCCCTCTTCAATCCTCGTGTTAAATAGCATAAAAAATGAGTTGGATTGCGCCCAAAATGCTTCAGAAATTTCTGGCCGCGAGTTGCCTTTAGTGAGTCACGTGCGAGCATCGACGTGTATGCATACATCACACATACGCATCTCTAACCGCTAGGGAACTATAGCAAATCTTATATCATTTTGAAGCCCCAGATGTTAGCTTTCCAAAGCAACTGAAACCTCTTCATTTGGATCTCTCTAACTCAAGTTATGACCGATTAAGTGCGAAGAGGTCAGGATTGATATCTTTGCGATTCCTTCATTTCTTCATGAGTTCTCCATTTATACATGCTTTTTCTTCATTGCCTCAATTCCAATCTTTGCCTCCTAAACCTGAAATCACTTAACAAACATATCAAGGCATCTAATGGAATCAAGGTGAATTAAATTTAGCTATTTTAAGACCCGAAAAGCATGTTTTCACCCTTAAGCACAATTAAAGGAGAATTTACAAAATCATGCTATTTTAGTGAATAAATGGGAGACAAGTTGACAAAACCCTCTAAATTTAACACAAGATAAACCCTAAAAATGGGATTTATCAACCTCCCCACACTTAAACAATAGTATGTCCTCATACTAAACCAAGAAGGACAAGAAAAGAGGTATGAACATTTATTCAATACAATCTATTTATATACATCCTTTATAAATGAATGCAACTAAATGAAAAATGATCCTACCTACTGAGTTAAAAGTAAATCAATCCCCAAGACATACATGCACAAGTAGGGCCAAGATCATATAACGATTCATGAATCCTACCAATTCAAATATCAAAATGAAGTTCAAGTAGACTTGCAAGAAGAAAGCTCATGAAAGCCGGGAACAAGGAATTGAGCATCAAACTCTCACCGGAAGTGTTTGTACTCTAGTCGCTCGGTGTGTAGGGTTGACCACTCAATTCTCCTCTACTCATGCTTTCCAAAATTTGTTTTTCATCTAACAATCAACAATTATTCAATGCATGCATACATTCATCATGAGGTCTTTTCATAGGTTGTAATGGGGTTAGGGTCAAGGTATGATTGTATATGGTTAAGTGGACTAGAATTTGAATGTTTGATGAGCTTAAACTTTCCCACCTAACCTATATAACAACCTATACATTTAAAAGCTAACCTAACTACCCATTCTTCACTTTTTCACATACTCATGCATTTTTTTTATTACCACACATATGCATTGACCTTTATTAATCTTTACTTTAGGGGCATTTTGTCCCCTTTTATTGCTTTTCTTTTCCTTTCTTTTTCTATTTTTTCTTTTTCTTTTCCATACTTTCTTTTTTTTTCTCATTTTTTTCTTTCAAACTATATACAAGAGCATCAATGTATAAGGTTTAACAATGGATTAATACATGAGTATGTACCCAATTCCCAATATTTACAACAAAAATAGAAACACTCCTTTTATCCCAACCAATGTCCCCAAATCTCCCCAAACTTGAATAATAAACACTCTCACTAGCCTAAGCTAATCAAAGATCCAAACAAGGAACATTTATTATTTTTCGCTTTAGGCTTGTAATGTGCTAAAATAAAGAACAATTGGGTTAATCATAGGCTCAAAATTAGTTAACAATAGAAGATAAAAGGTAGGCTACTTGGGTAAGTGAGCTAGTGAAACAATGGCCTCAATCATATAAGTACATGAATACAAGGAATAATGGACATAAAAAATCAAACAAATCAAAGATTACAATCATAGAAAGAGAACGATGCACACAAGAAGGAAAAATAAGTGGTTATAAGATGTAACCACACAATTAGGCTCAAAACTCACAAGCTTGTGTTCTTAGCTCAAAAACCATGTTCCAAAATAAATTCTTCAACAATTTTTTTTTCAAATTGGTAGGGTGCCCTAAAAACAGTTTCTTGGAAAAGAAATCGTCACCCTAACCAAGTAGTCCTAATAAGAAAGAAGTGGTAAAAATATGTACAAATTCTAACTAAGATGCAACCTATCATGGAATGCAACAACTAACTAACATTGGTGTTGAAAAAGGAAGTTGTTACCCATGAAGATTGGTCGGACGACCTCTCCACACTTGAAGATTGCACCGTCCTCGCTGCATGCAAAGAAGAGCAAGGTGGATTGGTTGAAACAACTGATGAGCTTCTTCAAAAGAATGTGCGGATGAACTTGTTTGTTGCCCCATTTAGAAACTTTTCCTTTTTCCCTTTTTGGTGGCTAACCTAAAAGGAGAGAAAAAAGAAAGAAAATTAAGCCTATAACAAAGATATCAAAGCAAATAGAACATAGGCGGGGGCTAATACCAAATAAAAGTAGGGTTCTCACTACATGTTAGCTACGCATGTAAGTGAGAAAGCAATATAGGCAAAGGGCATATCAATTAATACTTGATGCAAGAGTAAAATCAAAGCATGATGAGCATGTTGAGCATCAAGTTCAAACAAGAATTGACACGAACAAGATTAGTGATAAGTATGGAAGCATTTGGTCCCATCCTAACTCAATGATAATGAAGTACAAAAACAAAGAATAATGAATTAGGAAGGACTAAGCACTAATCTTGTGTGTGGAACAAATATGACCATTAATGCTAAACAAGTCATGAAGCACCAAAATAATGAAAGAAATTCTCAATAATTGAGTAAGAAAATTCAACACCGTTATTAAAATGAGAAACGTAGAAAATAAAATGAGAACAAGCTATAAAAATAAAATTAAAATGCAATGAATAAAAGCATGCAAATGCAATAAGCAAAAGAAAATGAAAGATGAGAAAAAAAAATCTTTTTTTAGACATGGAAAAAAATAAAGTAAGAAAGGAAGAGGAGAGAAGAAGAAAGGTAGAAAGAAAGAAGAAGGAAAGAAATGTAATGAAGAGAAGAGAAGAAGTGTGTAAAAGAAAGGCATCCACGCGTATGCGTAGTGCATCGACGCGTGTGCGTGGGGATGGAGAAATGGAAGCGACACGTACGCGTGGGTCACGCGTACGCGTGCATGGCAAACCAGAGAGGCAACGCATACGCGTGAGGCACGCGTACGCGTGGGTTGGTTTGTGCCTCAGTCACAATGTTCGCTCAATGCAAGCGCAACTCTCGGGTCTTTGGCTGGGAGGTGGAAATTTGCAATCCACGCGTACGCGTGGGTGACGTGTGTACGTGGATGGTTGAAAATGCTTTGGGCATGCATACACGTGGGGCACGCAGACGCATGGATTGGTGCTCTGTTTTTCAAAATTTTCCAAGTTCTTGCACCAAACCAAGTACTCCAAACCTCCAAACATCTACCAAAACACCATAAAACCTTATTTAACATACTAAACTACCAAATAAACTCAACAAACCAAACAAATCATGAAATTAAACTAATTTTACCAACATATACAAAAGAGGAAAAAGAAAGATTTTACCATGGTGGGATGTCTTCCACCTAGCACTTTTGTTTATTGTCCTTAAGTTGGACTTATGGGGAGCTCCTCTCAAGGTGGCTTGTGCTTGAATTCATCCTTGAACATCCACCAATGCTTGAGTCTCCAATAAGCTCTATTCTTCAAAGGTAATGCCTCCAAGCCTTGATGGAGTTCTTCACAAGCCAAGGGCTCCCAAAATTGATCCTCCTTGTGCGATCCGGAATCCCACACTTTATTTTCACATCCGTCTTGAAGTTGATCATTATTAATACATTCGGGTGGCAAGTAAGATGAATTCTCAATGAAGTGCCCAACAATCCTCCTAGACCCATCTAGTTGAGCTCTATTCCAACCTTTATATTTTATCTTTGATGTATCAACCATAATGAGCCTCGATTTGCAACGCCAACCACGAAACATCTTTCTCTTATGCTTCATCCTGCAAAGCATCCTAGGTTGACCATCCATTTCAAGCAAGCCATATTCAAGGGGGACAATAAAGCTAATAGAGATGAATTTTACCCACTCGAATGAAGGAGTAGATGACAACCTAGTTAAAGAAGCTTCCAAGAATCTTGATGAAGCGTATACAACTCCCGTCCTTCTTTTTCTAATGACTTTCACCTCTTCACAAAATTCTTCAAATGTAATCCTTTGTTCAACAATTTTATCTAAGCATTTTCCCTTACTCAAATCATAATTAGGAGGATGAGAAAGGTCTACTGGTGCACGAAATTGCAATCACAATTTTTGCAATCTGCACAACTAACCAGCAAGTGCACTGGATCGTCCAAGTAATATCTTACGTGAGTAAGGGTCGATCCCACGGAGATTGTTGGCTTGAAGCAAGCTATGGTTATTTTATTATTCTTAGTCAGGAGATCAATTATGATTATCAGTTGAATTACTAAAAAATAAAAAAATAAAAGAGCGTGAAATAATTACTTGTTGTGCAATAATGGAGAATATGTTGGAGTTTTGGAGATGCTTTGTCTTCTGAATTCCTGTAACATAATGTTTCCTCTCATGCAAAAGTGAAAAGTTCCTTCCATGGCAAGCTCTATGTAGGGTGTCACCATTGTCAATGGCGACTTTCCATCCTCTCAGTGAAAATGATCCAAATGCTCTATCACAGCACGTCTAATCAGCTGTTGGTTCTCGATCATGTCAGAATAGAATCCATTGATTCTTTTGCGTTTGTCATCACGCCCAACACTCACAAGTTTGAAGCTCGTCACAGTCATCCAATCCCAGAATCCTACTCGGAATACCACAGACAAGGTTTAGACTTTCCGGATTCTCATGAATGCCGCCATCAATTCTAGCTTATACCACGAAGATTCTGATTAAGGAATCTAAGAGATACTCATTCAATTTGATGTAGAACGGAGGTGGTTGTCAGACACACGTTCATGGATTGAGGAAGGTGATGAGTGTCACGGATCACCACCTTCTCCATAGTTAAGCGCGAATGAACATCTTAGATAGGAACACACATGTTTGAATGGAAAAACAGAAATAATTGCATTAATTCATCGAGACGCTGTAGAGCTCCTCACCCCCAACAATGGAGTTTAGAGACTCATGCCATCAAGAGTATAAAATTCATATCTAAAAATGTCATGAGATACAAAATAAGTCTCTAAAAGTTGTTTAAATACTAAACTAGTAACCTAGGTTTACAGAAAAGGAGTAAACTAAGATATTTGGTGTAGAAATCCATTTCTGGGGCCCACTTGGTGTGTGCTGGGGCTGAGACTTAAGCTTCTCACGTGCCTGGGCTGTTTTTAGAGTTGAACGCCAGGTTGTAACCTGTTTCTGGCATTGAAATCCAACTTGTAACCTATTTCTGGCGCTGAATGCCAGACTGCAACATGGAACTGGTGTTGAATGCTAGTTTACGTCATCTATCTTCACGCAAAGTATCGACTATTATAAATTTCTGGAAAGCCCTAGATGTCTACTTTCCAACCCAATTGAGATCGCGCCAATTGGACTCCTGTATCTCCAAAAAATCCGTTCCGAGTGCAGGGAGGTCAGAATCCAACAATATCAGCAGTCCTTTTTTAGCCTAAATCAGATTTATGCTCAGCTCCCTCAATTTCAGCCAGAAAATACCTGAAATCGCAGAAAAACACACAAGCTCATAGTAAAATCAAGAAATATGATTTTTGCTTAAAAACTAATAAAATTCTATTAAAAACTAATTAAAACATGCTAAAATCTACATGAAATTACCCCCCAAAAAGCGTATAAAATATCCGCTCATCACAACACCAAACTTAAACTGTTGCTTGTCCCCAAGCAACTAGATAAATAAAATAGGATAAAAAGAAATTAAGAAGCAATAATATCTCAGAATTTTAAGTGAAGCTCAGATTCTAATTTAGATGAGCGGGGCTAGTAGCTTTTTGTTTCTGAACAGTTTTGGCATCTCACTTTATCCTTTGAAATTCAGAATGATTGGCATCCATAGGAACTCAGAATTCAGATAGTATTATTGATTCTCTTAGTTTAGTATGTTGATTCTTGAAAACAGCTACTTTTTGAGTCTTGGCCGTGGCCCTAAGCACTTTGTTTTCCAGTATTACCACCGGATACATAAATGCCACAGACACATAACTGGGTGAACATTTTTAGATTGTGACTTAGCTTTGCTAGAGTCCCAAATTAGAGGTGTCCAGAGTTCTTAAGCACACTCTTTTACTTTGGATCATGACTTTAACCACTCAGTCTCAAACTTTTCACTTGGACCTGCATGCCACAAGCACATGGTTAGGGATAGCTTGATTTAGCCGCTTAGGCCTGGATTTATTTCCATGGGCCCTCCTATCCATTGATGCTCAAAGCCTTTGATCTTTTTCACCTTTGCCTTTTGGTTTAAAGGGCTATTGGCTTTTTCTACCTCTTTTGCTTTTTTTTTTTTGCAAATTACTTACTGACTTTTCATTTTTTTTCTTTTGCCAGCTTGTTTCTCACTGCTTTTTCTTACTTCAAGAATCAATTTCATGATTGTTCAGATCATCAATAACATTTCTCTTGTTTATCATTCTTTTAGGAGGCAACAATTTTAACATTCATAAAATTCAATATATAAAATATGCACTGCTCAGGCATTCATTCCGAAGACAAAAAGTATTGCCACCACATATAAATAATTAGAATTTTCCTTATTTAGAACTTGAAAAAAATATTGCCTCTTTATTCTAAAAATCTACTATTTTATTCATGTTTGATGATGATGAGAAAAATAAATTATAGCTTACTTGGAGATAAAATAAAAATAGAGATACTAATTACTACTACTAATATATAACTTTTAAGATAAATTCATAATAAGAACAGTTATCACAGAGTTAAGGCAAAGATTAGGACTCAACAACCTTTATTTTGGGAAGTGGGTGTTCCTCTAGTCTGTGGGGTGCTTGATCCTTCAAGAGATAATTTCTGACGCTTCAGTTCCTTCAAGTCACATCCTTGCTCTTCCTGTTCCCTTAGGTGCCATGATCTTGATGAGTTTTAGCTCAGTGATCATGGCAAATCACACCAAACTTAGAAGTTTGCTTGTCCCCAAGCAAAATAAAAGAAAATAGAGGAATAGAGGGAGAGGCAATTTCGAAATTCAAAAGATATGATGAGTTGAAAAAGATATGAGAAGAAATTAAAAAGGATTTGAAAAGAATTCAAAAAGATAGATGAGTTTTGAAAAAGATTTGAAAAAGAGTTGGATTGGATTGGAAAAAGATTTGTGTTTATGGATTAAGATACATTTGATATTTTTGAAAAACAGTTTTTAGAAATTAGGATTAAATTTTTTGGAATTAAAGGATGAGAATTTGTAACATGTTTATGCAAGAAATCATGAATTGAAATGTAGAAAATTAAAAAAATGTAAAGAAAAAAACGAATTTACCTCCTCCCCACCATCCTGGCGTTAAACGCCCAAACGCTGCATGTTTTGGGCGTTTAGCGCCCAAACGCTGCTTCTCCTGGGTGTTCAATGCCCAGCTGTTGCTTCTTTCTGGCGTTGAACGCCAGGAACTCCTTCGTCACTGGGCATTTTTCTGAACGCCCAGGACGTTGTAAATCTGGCGTTGAACGCCCAGAAGGTGCTTTTTTCTGGCGTTCAACGCTCATAAGGTGCTTCTTTTTGGCGTTCAATGCCCAAAAGGTGCTTCTTTTGGGCGTTTAACGCCCAAAACAGCTTTTACTGGTGTTTTCGCACCAGTGAGCTTCCATTTGCTATTTTTATCCTTTGAATCCTTCTATAACTCTGTGAACTCAAGCAATTGCTATTTTACCTTGAAGATACTTGACATATACCTGTAAAAATCAATTAATTAATAAATAAACTTTGTAAATGGCTGGGTTGCCTCCCAGCAAGCGCTTCTTTAGCTGGAGTATTACTGAGCTTTAATCAAGTCTAAGTTTTGAGCATTCTTGCTCAAAATTCCTTTCGTGATAATGTTTAACTCTCTGTCCATTAACAATGAACTTTTTGTTAGACTCATTATCCTGAAGCTCTACGTATCCATATGGTGACACACTTGTAATCACATATGGTCCTCTCCACCGGGATTTCAATTTCCCGGGGAATAATCTGAGCCTAGAATTAAATAGTAGAACTTTCTGCCCTGGCTCAAAGACTCTGGATGACAGTTTCTTATCATGCCATCTTTTTGCTTTCTCTTTGTAAATTGTTGCATTCTCAAAAGCATTGAGTCTAAATTCCTCTAGCTCATTTAACTGAAGCAATCGTTTTTCTCCAGCTAACTTGGCATCAAGTTTTAGGAATCTGGTAGCCCAGTAGGCCTTATGTTCCAGTTCCACTGGCAAGTGACATGCCTTTCCATACACAAGCTGGTATGGAGAGGTCCCTATAGGGGTCTTGAATGCTGTTCTGTATGCCCACAGAGCATCATCCAAGCTTCTTGCCCAATCCCTTCTACGGTTAATCACAGTCCGTTCTAGGATTCTTTTAAGTTCTCTGTTAGAAATTTCATCTTGCCCATTTGTCTGTGGATGATATGGAGTGGCTACACTATGGCTAACTCCATAACGAACCAAAGCAGAGTAAAGCTGTTTTTTGCTGAAATGAGTGCCCCCATCACTGATTAATACTCTAGGGGTACCAAATCTGCTGAAGATGTGTTTCTGGAGGAATTTTAGCACTGTCTTAGTGTCATTAGTGGGTATTGCAATAGCTTCCACCCATTTAGATACATAATCCACTGCCACCAGAATGTAAGTGTTTGAGTATGATGGTGGAAAAGGCCCCATGAAGTCAATACCCCATACATTAAACAACTCAATCTCCAAGATCCCTTGTTGAGGCATGGCATAACTGTGAGGTAGATTTCCAGATCTTTGGCAACTGTCACAGTTAAGTACAAACACTTGGAAGTCTTTATAGAGAATAGGCCAGTAGAAGCCACATTGGAGGACTCTTGTGGCTGTTCGCTCACTTCCAAAATGTCCTCCATACTGTGATCCATGGCAATGCCAGAGGATCTTCTGTGCTTCTTCTTTAGGCACACATCTACGGATTACTCCGTCTGCACATCTCTTGAAGAGATATGGTTCATCCCAAAGATAGTACTTTGCATCCGTGATCAACTTTTTTAATTGCTGCCTACTGTACTCTTTGGGCATGAATCTCACTGCCTTGTAGTTTGTATTGTCTGCAAACTATGGCACTTCCTGGATGGCAAAGAGTTGCTCATCCAAAAAGTTTTTAGAGATCTCAGTAAGAAGGATGGAGCCCCTTCTACTGGTTCTATTCGGGACAGGTGATCTGCTACTTGATTCTATGTCCCTTTTCTGTCTCTTATTTCTATATCAAACTCTTGCAGAAGCAACACCCATCTTATGAGTCTGGGTTTTGAATCCTGCTTTGTGAGTAGATATTTAAGAGCAGCATGGTCAGTGTACACAATCACTTTTGATCCCACTAAATAGGATCTGAACTTGTCAATGGTGTAAACCACTGCAAGTAGCTCTTTTTCTGTGGTTGTGTAGTTCTTCTGTGCGTCATTTAAAACATGACTGGCATAGTAAATGACGTGCAGAAGCTTGTCATGCCAATGGCATGGTCACTGGCATCACACATTAATTCAAATGGTAATGTCCAGTCTGGTGCAGAAATGACTGGTGCTGTGACCAGCTTAGCTTTCAGAGTTTCAAATGCCTGTAGACACTCTTTATCAAAGATAAATGGCATGTCAGCAGCTAGCAGGTTACTCAGAGGTTTGGCGATTTTTGAAAAATTCTTTATAAACCTCCTATAAAATCCCGCATGCCCCAGAAAGCTTCTGATTGTCTTAACATTGGCAGGTGGTGGTAATTTTTCAATTACCTCTACCTTAGCTTGATCCACTTCTATTCCCTTATTCGAAATTTTGTGCCCAAGGACAATTCCTTCAGTCACCATAAAGTGACATTTCTCCCAGTTTAAAACCAGGTTAGTCTCTTGGCAACTCTTTAGAAAAAGTGATAGATGGTCAAGACAGGAGCTGAATCAGTCTCCAAATACTGAAAAGTCATCCATGAAGACTTCCAGAAATTTTTCCACCATATCAGAGAAAATTGAGAGCATGCACCTTTTAAAGGTTGCAGGTGCATTGTACAGGCCAAATGGCATTCTTCTGTATGCAAATACTCCAGATGGACATGTGAATGCTATTTTCTCTTGATCCTGGGGATCTACTGCAATTTGATTATAACCTGAATATCCATCCAGGAAGCAGTAGTATTCGTGACCTGCTAGTCTTTCTAGCATCTAGTCTATGAATGGTAAAGGAAAATGATCCTTTTTGGTAGCCATATTGAGCCTTCTATAATCAATACACATACGCCACCCAGTAACTGTTCTTGTAGGAACCAGTTCATTTTTTTTCATTATGAACCACTGTCATGCCACCCTTCTTAGGGACGACTTGGACATGGCTTACCCAGGGGCTATCAGAAATAGAATAAATAATCCCAGCCTCTAGTAATTTAGTGACCTCCTTCTGCACCACCTCCTTCATGGCTGGATTCAGCCGCCTTTGTGGTTGAACCACCGACTTAGCGTCACCCTCCAATAAGATCTAGTGCATGCATCTGGCTGGGCTAATGCCCTTAAGATCACTGATGGACCACCCAAGAGCTGTCTTATGTGTCTTTAGCACTTGAATTAGTTCTTTCTCTTCCTGTGGCTCTAAGGTAGAGCTTATGATTACAGGAAAGGTATCACCTTCTCCCAGAAATGCATATTTCAGGGATGGTGGTAATAGTTTGAGCTCAGGTTTCAGAGGTTTCTCCTCTTCCTGAGGGATTTTCAGAGGTTCTATTATTCTCTCTGATTCCTCCAGATTAGGCTGAACATCTTTAAAGATATCATCCAGTTCTAATTCGAGACTTTCAGTCATATTGATCTCTTTTACCAGAGAGTCAATAATATCAATGCTCATGCAGTCATTTGGGGTGTCTGGATGCTGCATAGCTTTGACAACATTCAACTTGAACTCATCTTCATTGACTCTCAGGGTTACTTCCCCTTTTTGGACGTCAATGAGGGTTCGGCCAGTTGCTAGGAAAGGTCTTCCTAGAATGAGAGTTGCACTCTTGTGCTCCTCCATTTCCAGCACCACAAAGTCAGTAGGAAAGGCAAATGGCCCAACCTTGACAATCATATCTTCAATCACGCCTGATGGGTATTTAATGGAGCCATCAGCAAGTTGGAGACATATCTGGGTTGGTTTGACCTCTTCAGTCAAACCAAGCTTTTTGATAGTAGATGCAGGTATCAGGTTGATACTTGCTCCAAGATCACATAGAGCTTGCTTGGTACAAGTACCCTATAATGTGCATGGTATCATAAAGCTTCTCGGATCTTTAAGCTTCTCAGGTAAGCTTTTCAGAATGACTGCACTGCATTCTTCAGTGAGGTAAACTTTTTCAGTTTCCCTCCAATCCTTCTTATGACTTAAGATCTCTTTCATGAACTTAGCATAAGAGGGTATTTGCTCAAGTGCCTCTGCAAACAGAATCTTTATTTCAAGAGTCCTAAGATTGTCTGCAAAGCGGGCAAACTGCTTATCCTGTTCTGCTTGGCAGAGTTTCTGAGGATAAGGCATTTTGGCTTTGTATTCCTCAACCTTAGTTGCTGCAGGTTTATTGCCTACAGATGTGGGTTGAGAAGCCTTTTTAGATGGGTTATTATCATCATTTGTATGTGTTTGATCCCCCACTGGCATTTGAATGCAAGGGGTGGAAGCTGAAGTGGCGTTAGACGCCAACTCCTTGTTTCTGGCGTCTAAACGCCAGAAATGTGCTCCCTTTGGGCATTCAACGCCAAATCCTTGCTTGTTTCTGGCATTGAACGCCAGGACTGAGCATGGTTTGGGCGTTCAGCGCCAGCTTTCCACCCATTTTCTGGTGTTTGAGCGCCAGAATTATTCCTCTCTGGGCTCTTACTGTCCTCGGATAGATTTTGGGTAGTTTGCTTATTTCTTGGCTTCTTGCTACCTTGAAGTGAGGTATTTAATGTTTTCCCACTTCTTAATTGAACTGCTTGGCACTCTTCTGTTATTTGTTTTCATAACTGCTGTTCTGTTTGCTTCAACTGTACTTTCATATTCATATTAGCCATTCTTGTTTCTTGTAGTATTTCCTTGAATTCGGCTAGCTGTTTTGTTAGAAAATCCAGTTGCTGATTGAATTCAGTAACTTGTTCTGTAGGACTCAGTTCAACAGTTACTGTTTTAGCCTCTTCTTTTATGGAAGGTTCACTGCTTAGGTACAGATGTTGATTTCTGGCAACTGTATCAATGAGCTCTTGAGCTTCTTCTATTGTCTTTCTCATGTGTATAGATCCACCAGCTGAGTGGTCTAGAGAAATTTGAGCTCTTTCTGTAAGCCCATAGTAGAAGATGTCTAACTGCACCCACTCTGAAAACATTTCAGAGGGGCATTTTCTTAGCATCTCTCTATATCTCTCCCAAGCATCATAAAGGGATTCATTATCTCCTTGTTGGAAGCCTTGGATGCTCAGCCTTAGCTGTGTCATCCGTTTTGGAGAAAAATAGTGATTCAGAAATTTTTCTGACAGCTGTTTCCATGTCTTTATGCTGTCCTTAGGTTGGTTATTTAACCACCTCTTAGCTTGGTCTTTTACAGCAAATGGAAATAGTAATAATCTGTAGACATCCTGATCTACTTTTATATCATGTACTGTGTCAGCAATTTGTAAAAACTGTGCCAGAAACTCTTCAAGTTCTTCTTGTGGAAGACCGGGAGACTGGCAACTTTGCTGCACCATGATAATGAGCTGAGGGTTCAACTCAAAACCATATGAAGCAGTAGTGGGGTTAGCATATGACCCCAGAGTCCTTCTAGACTGTTCATTTCCACTTAAGTCCATAATGGAGAAAGGGAGATGATGTGAATTTATTTTATTTATTTTATTATATATAAAAGAAATTTTGAAATAATAATAATAGAATAAAATAAAATAAATACGGCAATAAAATTAAAAATAAAAATAAAAATAAAAATAAAATAAAAAGAATTTAAAAATATTTTATGAAGATTTTCGAAAAAGTGAGGAGAGAGAAAGTAGTTAGGATATTTTTGAAAAAGATATAATTAAATTTTTTTTATATCTTAAAAGGATAAAATTTTGAAAATTTTTGAAATTGAAATTTGAATTTTTATAGAAAAATTCGAAAATATGGCTTAAAAATAGTTAGAAAAGATATTTTTTTTGAATTTTGAATTTTTTTTATGATGAAAGAGAAAAACACACAAAAGACACAAGACTTAAAATTTTTAGATCTAATGCTCCTTATTTTCGAAAATTTTGGTGGGAAAACACCAAGGAACACCAAACTTAAAGATTTTAAGATCAAAACACAAGGAAGACTCAAGAACACCTTGAAGATTCACAAGAACACCAAGAACAAAAGAAAGAACACCAAACATAAATTTTTGGGAAAACTAAAATAAATTTTCGAAAATTAAAGAAAAATTAACAAGAAAACACCAAACTTAAAGTTTGGCATAAGATTTTATCAAAGAAAAAAATTATTTTTGAAAAAGTTTTAAAAAGATGATACCCAATTGCCAATAACATAAGCCAACGCTCTAGCCAACTGATTTATAAATGTAACGTGTTTTAAAGAGGTATAAAATATGTTAATAATTTTTTTTGAAAATTAAAATTTTGAAAAAAAAGCACAAAGAAAACACGAAAACACACAGAACAAGACAAACCAAAGATCAAACAAGAAAAATTAACAAGAACAACTTGAAGATCAAGGAAGAATAAAGAACACAAATTTGAAAATTTAAAGGAAAAAATATAAAATATGCAATTGACACCAAACTTAAAATATAAAACTAAACTCACAATAAAAAAAACGAAAATTCAAATAAAGAAAAATAATATTTTTGAAAAATTTTTTTAAAAGGAATAATAGAAGATGCAATCCTAGTGACTCTAAACTAAAAGACAAATTTTTCCTAATCTAAGTAACAAGAATCACCTTTAGTTGTCCAAACTCAAACAATCCCCGGTAACGGCGCCAAAAACTTGGTGCACGAAATTGCAATCACACTTTTGCAATCCGTACAGCTAACCAGCAAGTGCACTGGGTCGTCCAAGTAATACCTTATGTGAGTAAGGGTCGAATCCCACAGAGATTGTTGGTTTGGAGCAAGCTATGGTTATCTTATTAATCTTAGTCAGGATGCCAATAAATTTATTTGAATTTAATTGTAAAAAGTGAAAGTGTTTGGAATAAGTAATTGTTACTCAATAATGGAGAATATGTTGGAGTTTTGGAGATGTTTTGTCTTCTGAATTTCTGCAACATAATGCTTCCTCACTTTCATAAATGCAAGGCTCCTTCCATGGCAAGCTGTATGTAGGGTGTCACCATTGTCAATGGCTACTTCCCATCCTCTCAGTGAAAATGGTCCAAATGCTCTGTCACAGCACGGCTAATCATCTGTTGGTTCTCGATCATGTCAGAATAGGATCCATTGATCCTTTTGCGTCTCTCACTACGCCCAACAATCGTGAGTTTGAAGCTCGTCACTGCCATTCAATCCTTGAATCCTACTCGGAATACCACAGACAAGGTTTAGACTTTCCGGATTCTCATGAATGCCGCCATAAATTCTAGCTTATACCACGAAGATTCTGATTAAGGAATCTAAGAGATACTCATTCAATCTAATGTAGAACGGAGGTGGTTGTCAGGCACACGTTCATAGATTGAGGAAGGTGATGAGTGTCACAGATCATCACCTTCTTCATAGTGAAGCGCGAATGAACATCTTAGATAGGAACAAGCATGTTTGAATGGAAAGCAGAAATAATTGCATTAATTCATCGAGACGCTGCAGAGCTCCTCACCCCCAACAATGGAGTTTAGAGACTCATGCCGTCAAAGAGTATAAATTTCAGATCTAAAAATGTCATGAGATACAAAATAATTCTCTAAAAGTTGTTTAAATACTAAACTAGTAACCTAGGTTTATAGAAAATGAGTAAACTAAAATGGATAGTACAGAAATCCACTTCTGGGGCCCACTTGGTGTGTGCTGGGGCTGAGACTTAAGCTTCTCATGTGCATGGGCTGTTTCTGGAGTTGAACGCCATGTTGTAACCTGTTTCTGGCGTTGAACTCCAACTTGTAACCTATTTCTGGCACTGAACGCCAGACTGCAACATGGAACTGGCGTTGAACGCCAGTTTACGTCATGTATCTTCGTGCAAAGTATAGACTATTATATATTGCTGGAAAGCCCTAGATGTCTACTTTTCAACCCAATTGAGAGCACCCCAATTGGACTCTTGTAGCTCCAAACAATCCATTCCGAGTACAGGGAGGTCAAAATCCAACAGTATCAGCAGTCCTTTTTCAGCCTAAATCAGATTTTTGCAGAGCTTCCTCAATTTCAGCCAGAAAATACCTGATAATTTTCCTTTTGATAACCTACAAGCAGTATCTGAGGTAGTCTCTTGGTATGCTCCTGTTGCTAATTATTTAGTTAGCTGCACATTTCCTCCAAATTTTTCTAAGCATCAAAGAGACAAGCTGAAAAGCGAGTCTAAAGATTATATATGGGATGACCCATATTTATGGAGATGTGGCACTGACCAAGTAATTAGACGTTGTGTGCCTGAATCAGAATTCCAGTCCATTCTAGAGGCTTGTCACTCATCCGAGAGTGGAGGACATTTTGGCCCTCAAAGAACGGCTAGAAAAATCTTAGACTGTGGATTCTGGTGGCCTACTCTTTTTAGAGACGCTGCTGAGTTTTGTAAATCCTGTCTCCCATGCCAGAAATTTGGTAATATATCCAGGAGGGATGAGATGCCTCAACAAATTATGCTTTTCTGTGAAATTTTTGATGTTTGGGGCATTGACTTCATGGGTCCATTTCCAAATTCTAATGGATATTTTTATATATTGTTAGCTGTAGATTATGTTTCCAAATGGGTGGAAGCAATTCCTACCCGTACTGATGATGCTAACACTGTTGTTTCCTTTGTGAGAAACCATATTATATGTCGCTTTGGATCACCACGAGCAATCGTGAGCGATCAAGGCACCCTTTTTTGTAACAGGAGACTAACAGGATTAATGAAGAAGCATGAGATAATTCATAAAGTTGCAACAGCTTACCATCCCTAAACTAATGGGCAAGCCGAGGTGTCAAACAGAGAAATTAAGCGTATCTTTCAAAAGATAGTAAAGCCACATAGAAAAGACTGGAGCACCAGGCTACAAGATGCACTTTGGGCATATAGAACAGCTTACAAGACACCCATTGGGATGAGTCCTTTCTGCTTGGTTTATGGAAAAGCTTATCATCTCCCAGTTGAAGTAGAACATAGAGCCTTTTGGGCAGTTAAGGAGTGCAACATGGGAATTGAGAAAGCCGGAGCTGAAAGAAAGTTGCAACTGCAAGAACTGGAGAGCCTTCGCCTAGAAGCTTATGAGAACTCAAGAATATACAAGGAAAATATGAAGACTGTACATGATCAAAACATCAAGAAGAAAGAGTTCCAACCTGGGGATTTAATCCTCCTTTACGAATCTCGACTAAGGCTCATGCCAGGTAAGTTGAGATCAAGATGGGAAGGTCCATATAGAGTAGAGAAGGCCGAACCGTACGGAGTTTATCACCTAAGCCATCCTTCAAGCTCTGAACTTATTAAGGTTAATGGACAATGCCTGAAGGTATACCATGGCGAGAAGATGGAGAGAAACAAGGAGCTTGAGATCTTCCTCTTGGAGGATCCCCACATAGCAGAAGATTGAGCTAGTGGTGCGTCCAACTTACGAACGTTAAAGCAAAGTGCTAGGTGGGAGACAACCCACCATGGTATGATCGTTCTTTTCTTTATTTTTAGTTTTTCCTATTCAATAACTCTTCTCTTTATTAGAACTTTCATGCATTTGCATTTACATGTTTTTATTTTTCAAAAAAAAAAATTTCGCTACGCGACGCGATCGCATCAGCGACGCGTCCGCGTCGCTTGGAGAGTAAAGAAAAATAAAAGTGAGCAGAGAGTCACACTGGAGCGTGGCTAGAGGCGTGCCACTAGCACAAATCGACCCACGCGACCGCGTCCCTGACGCGTTCGCGTCGCATGGGAATCATGGCCTCCCACGCGACCGCGTGCCCCACGCGGCCGCGTGCCCTGAGTTTTTGACGTAAAAGGGTGCACAATGAAATATTGTGCGAGAGTGGTGCTGGATTGGTGCTGGAAGCACAATCCTTATCACGCGACCGCGTCACCGACGCGGCTGCGTCCTCCATTTTCTGAAGCACACTCACGCGATCGCGTGACCCACGCGATCGCGTCACCCTATTTTGGCACAAAAATTAATTTGAACAGAGAGTTGTGCTGGCGCGAGGCTGCACTCGCGCCAGAAGCATAACATGGGTCACACGACCACGTGACCGAAGCGATCGCGTGACCATACTTAAAGTGCATCCATGCGAACGCGTGCCCCACGCGGCCGCGTCGCATGCGCCGCACATCTCAACCTAAAATTGCCACATATCTTATCTTTCTCTCCTCCAACTCCTAATTTTTCTTTTCCCTCCTTATTTCTTCTTTCTCCCTTCTTCCTTCTATCTCACCTATCCCTTTCTCTCTCCCACCTCCATTACCAAGGTTCTATTTTCTTCCTCCTTCTTTTCTTTTCTATCATTATTGTTATTTTATATGTTATTTTCTTTTTCTTTTCTTCTTCTTTTCATTATTCTTATTTTCTTTTTTTTTCTTCTTTTTCCTTTTTACATGGTGTTAGAAATTTATTTGAGTCATTATTCCTTATTATATGCTTGTGGATTTTTACAAATTATTTGACAATTATTATTATTATTATTAAGGGATTGCTTGCATGTTCACCTTCATACTTTCTACATCTTATTTACCATGCATGCCATGTGTTTGTGAAAAAGCCCATATAGCATTATGCACTTTTCTACTTACTTTACTCTACCATTCAATGCTTGCTTTTCACAAATTCTCTTTACTATTGTTTTAATTGAATTTAATTGTCAATACAACCATTTTGGCTTGTTACAACTGATGCTTGGTCTATGCTACTCATGCCCTTTTCCGGCATACTAATAAACACCTTGCATCCACTTATGTTTCGATGCACTCACTATTTTTCATTGATGGCTTGTCATATGTACTCGAGAGCATGTGTTAATGTCAATTACATCTTAATGTGCATCCATCACCACTCTTCCATTCTCTTCCTTGCTATATATCTATTTGAACTTAATTTACTTTCCCCTCCCTTTTTCAGGATGGCCACCAAGAAAGGAAAGGAGAAAGCAACTCCTAAACCCCCAGCAAGAAGAGGAACTAAAAGAGCATTAGTGGTAGAGCCCCCTTCAACTGCAGTCAAGCCCTCAACAAAGAGAGTTAAGAGGATAATAAAGGTTGATGAAAAGGAGAAAGCCTTTCCAACAAAGGACACTGTGCAATTTCCCAATCGCTACTGTGAGCAGATGTTCCCTATCCTGGCAGAAAGGAACTATAACAATGAATACCTTCTTATCCTCCCGTCCAATATTGCTACCTTTGTTGAACCGCAAATTGAACGAAGACAATGGGATTTCCTACAGAGACAGCCGAAACAGGTCAATCTTTCTTGGGTAGTTGAGTTCTACTCTAACTTCTACATGCCAACCCTGCAGTCTGTTTATGTCCGGCAGAAGCAAGTCCCCATTACAGAAGAGGCCATTCAGCAAGCTTTGAGTCTTCCCCTTATTCCAGAAGGAATGGACGCCTTCCAAGAAGCCGCACTTAAGCGCCAGGGGTACCAATTTGACTGGGTCTCCGTTCTCGGAGTTATCGCATTACCTGGCAGCCGTTGGATCTACGGATACCACCGTACCTGCCCTAAAGGAATCTTGGCTTCAACACTTACTTTGGAGGCTCGCGTATGGGCACAGATCATGTCCCATTATGTCTTTCCAAGCACTCACGAGTCCTCCTTCACTGCGGACATGGCCGTTCTACTATGGTGCATCCTTACAGACCAACCTCTGAATTTCTCAAGCCATATCCAGAATGCTATGGGACACGTACAAATTGCGGGCAATTTACTTTTTCCCGCCTTGGTCTCAGATCTTGTCTCAGCAGTCGGAGTCTCCTACAGAGCTGGGGACACCAAAGCCGTGCTTCCACGGGATGATCAGTATGTCCTTAACAGGAAATACCTCAGACTTCCAGCAGCCACTACAAGTCTTCCTACTGCTCCAGTTGAAGATAATCATTCTTCAACCCCACAAGCACCTACAGCTGATGAATTGCTCCAGCAGATAATCAAAAGGTTGGATCGGCAAGAACACAAAGCTAAGTTGAGAGAGCACCGCAACAACCGAAGATTCAAACACCTCAGGGAGCTACTTAGAGGAGATTGCAAAGACTCGAACACCCCGGAATCCACTTCTTTTACCAGCACAGGGAGCCATGACGGTCCCGATTGTGGAGATACTGCTTCTAGCCCACCCCTGTTCCTGACAGATGGCACCGAAGACGGTGCAAAGCCTTAAGTGTGGGGAGGTCGGTCAGTACCTGACTTCCGGAGGTAATTTCTCTTCTCTAGCACCAATAATTAGGATATTTTAGTTAGATTTTCTTTTTTTTATAGAATAGAATAATTTTCATGGGTTAGGATAGTTGCATGCATGTTCTACTTGATTGAAAAGACAATAAGTTTCTTCTAAGACTCTATCTTTGGAACAAAATTTCACTAATTTTTCAAAATTTTTATTATAAAATTGCTTGAGTTTTATTTGGAACATGATGTTTGAGCTAAAGAACACACAACCTGTGAAAGATTTGAGCCTTTATGTATGGTTACGATATTTAACCATAATTATTTCATTCTTGTGTGTTTACTTCTCTATGATTGTAATCTATATTTTGTTTTATCTTATATGTCCAATATTTATTATATTTACATGCTTGCACATGATTGAGGCCATTATTTGTTTAAACTCACTTATCCAAATTAAGCCTACCCTTTTTAATTACCTTTGTTAACCACTTTGAGCCTTTAAATCCTATTTGTTCTATATTTTACCATATTACTAACCTTAAGCTGAAAAACAATTGTATATCCCAAATTGAATCTTTGGTTAGCTTAAGATAGAATTGTGTGTGCTAGTTAGGTATGGGAAATTGTGGGAACAAAAGTTGTTAAGGGAATGTGTCATGAAAATTTAATGGAAATTTGGATACCTACTCATGTGAAACTATAAGAATAAAAAAAATCTATGTGCATTGATAAGCTATATTTATTTTAATGTGTAAAATAAATAAATAAATAAATAAATAAATAAATAAATAAATAAATAAATAAATAAATAAGGGGACAAAATTACCCCAATGTTGAATTCAGAATTCAAAGATCAATGCACGTATGATAGAATTAAAATACAAAGTGATACATGAGTATGGATTGAAAAAAGGAAATTCTGGGTAGCTAGGTATGAACTTTAAGATTACATTAAAAATATATAGGTTGGGTTGAAGCTTGGGTTAATTAAAGATTCAATTTATCAGCTCACTTAACCATATGTATACCCCTACCTATACCTTGGCCCCATTACAACCTTGAAAAGACCTCATGATGTTTGCATTGGTATATTAACTGTTGTTGATTTAGGAGAAAAACAAAAGTTAGAAAGCATGATTAGAGAAGGATAGAGTGATTACCTATACACCAGAAATTAGAGCGTACATACATTATTAGTGAGGGTTCAATGCTTGAATTTTCATGTTCCCTGCTTTCATAGGCTATCCTCTTGCATTTTTATCTGTTTTACTGTATAAGGGTAGAATTAGTGGAATTTGATTTGTAATTGTTTCGAAGAGCTTATTTACTTTTGATCAAGTGGGCAAGAATCATATAGTTGCATTTATTTACATATATAGGATTGCATTGTATTTCATGAGTTTCTACATGTTCATACTTGTCTACTTTATCTCCTTCAATTAAGCATGAGGACATGCTAATGTTTAAGTGTGGGGGGATTGATAAACCACTATTTTATGGTTTATATTGTGTATAATTGTGTGGTTTTATCATGATCCTTACCCACTTATTCGTTAAATTAGCATGCATTTAGATTTCCTTCCTGAATTTATTACATGGTTGAAAACTGCTTCTTACAGACTTTAATTATGTATTTTTAATTCTCCTTTATTCCATTCGATGCCCTGATCTGTGTGTTGAGTGTTTCAGACTTTACAGGGAATGAATGAATGGGAGATCGGAAAAGAAGCTGGCAAAAATGGAAGGAACACAAGAATCTGAGGAGATAACCAGCGAGAAGTGGCGCGGTCGCATGGCTCACACGACCGCGCAAAGGGGAGCAAATCGCAGTGACGTGGCCGCGTGAGATTGGAAAAGCTCAAGCGACGCAGTAGCGTGGACGACGCGGACGCGTGGCATGGAAAAGAGCGAGTGACGCGTCCGCATGGGTGACGCGATCGCGTAACATGTGCGATCTGCAAAATCTGCAGAATTCGCTGGGGGCGATTTTGGACCTGATTTCAACCCAGTTTTCGGCCCGGAACAGCAGACTAGAGCCAGAGAACATGCAGAAATAGCACACAACATTCATTCTACACAGTTTTCAGTTTTAGATCTAGTTTTCACTCCTCCTCTAGGTTTTTCTCTTTAGGTTTTAGAATTTAATTTTCAATAGGTCTTAGCATTGGAACATTGAGAAGAGTTATTTCCTCATCAAGACTTCGTCATTCTAGTTCGTTCTCTTAACTTGGTTTATTTCTTCCATGTTCTTTGCATTGTTCAATTTTGTCATTTGAATACTTTTATGATTATTTAATACAAGAATTATTTCTTTCATTTTAATCCATTTTACCTTCCAATAATCATGTCTTCTTTTAATTCCCTTTCATATATTATGGATTTATTATTTACAATGAGCGAGTAGTTCCCCTCACTTGATGGGGAGTTGATTGAAAGGAACTCTTGAGTTGGAAGGATTGAAAGAGAATTTGTAATTGGGTTAACTGTTGGATTGCTATCTTGTCACTAACACCAATCCCTTTGAACTAAGTGGGTTGCAACTCGTGAACAGATCTATCATTCCAACTTGTTTGACTTTCCTTTACCTAGTAAAGGATAACTAAACAAAACAGCCATTAATTATAAATTAATCCTAAAATCACTCCATCAATAATAGAGATTCCAACTAATCAACTCCCAGTCAAGGCTTTTATTTATATTATTCAAATTTTCTCAATTTAATTTTCCATCTACTTAACTCAACTTTTTGGAAACATCTAATTAATAAAATAGCACACTTTCCTGCAACTCGTTGGGAGACGACCTGGGACTCAAACTCCCAGTAATTTTTAATTTAATTTTTCTGTGACATATTTCTAAATTGATAGGCAGATTTTCAGTGAGTTAAGAACTATACTGGCAATGTAATTAATTTAATAATTTTTAATTCACCACTTTCTGTGCCCCATCAATGTCCTCTAGGACTTGATCCAGCTTTCAGTTGGCTACAACCCTCCTGTTGTATGACACACGGTCATCTCTTTGCAGAGGTAGTTTGAAGACCTCTCTCACCCTGTCTAGGTGAAAGTATATGATCTTCCCTCTAACCATGGTACGATAAGTATGTGATGAGCGGATAATTTATACGCTTTTTGGCATTGTTTTTAGGTAGTTTTTAGTAAGTTCAAGCTACTTTTAGGGATGTTTTCATTAGTTTTTATGTTAAATTCACATTTCTGGACTTTACTATGAGTTTGTGTGTTTTTCTGTGATTTCAGATAATTTCTGGCTGAAATTGAGGGACTTGAGCAAAACTCTGATAGGAGGCTGACAAAGGACTGCTGATGCTGTTGGAATCTGACCTCCCTGCACTCGAAATTGATTTTCTGGAGCTACAGAACTCCAAATGGCGCGCTCTCAACAGCGTTGGAAATTAGACATCCAGAGCTTTCCAGCAATATATAATAGTCTATACTTTATTCGGGAATTGATGACGTAAACTGGCGCTCAACGCCAGTTCCATGTTGCTGTCTGGAGTAAAACGCCAGAAATACGTCACGACCCGAAGTTGAACGCCCAAAACACGTTACAACTTGGCGTTCAACTCCAAAAGAAGCCTCAGCTCGTGGATAGATCAAGCTCAGCCCAAACACACACCAAGTGGGCCCCGGAAGTGGATTTATGCATCAGTTACTTACTCATGTAAACCCTAGTAGCTAGTCTAGTATAAATAGGATAATTTACTATTGTATTAGACATCTTTGGTCTCAGTTTTATTTTATTCTTCATCTGAGGAGACTATTGATCACGTTTTGGGGGGCTGGCCATTTGACCATGCCTGAACCTTTCACTTATGTATTTTCAACGGTGGAATTTCTACACACCATAGATTAAGGGTGTGGAGCTCTGCTGTACCTCAAGTTTCAATGCAATTACTATTATTTTCTATCCAATTCGAATTATTCCTATTCTAAGATATTCGTTGCACTTCAACTTGATGAATGTGATGATCCGTGACACTCATCATCATTCTCACCTATGAACGCGCGTGATTGACAACCACTTCCATTCTACCCTAGACCGGGCGCATATCTCTTGGATTCCTTTCAGAATCTTTGTGGTATAAGCTAGAATTGATGGCGGCATTCATGGGAATCCGGAAGGTCTAACCTTATCTGTGGTATTCCGAGTAGGATTCCGGAATTGAATGACTATGACGAGCTTCAAACTCCTGAAGGCTGGGCGTTAGTGACAGACGCAAAAGAATCAAGGGATTCTATTCCAACCTGATTGAGAACCGACAGATGATTAGCCGTGCTGTGACATAGCAAAGAGCCATTATAATTATTCCATACAACAATAAAGAGTACAACATTGATGATCACAATTTCGTCCACCAAGTTTTTGGCGCCGTTGCCGGGGATTGTTCGAGTATGGACAATTGACGGTTCATCTTATTGCTCAGATTAGGTAATTTTCTTTTTGTTTTGTTTTCAAAAAATTTTCAAATTTTTTTCCTTTTTTTTCGAAAATAAATAAAGAAAATACCAAAAAATCATAAATCATAAAAACCAAAAATATTTTGTGTTTCTTGTTTGAGTCTTGAGTCAACTTTTAACTTTGGTGTCAATTGCATGTTTTAAAAAAAATTATTATGCATTTTTCGAAAATTCATGCATTCATGGTGTTCTTCATGATCTTCAAGTTGTTCTTGACAAGTCTTCTTGTTTGATCTTGATGTTTTCTTGTTTTGTGTTGTTTGTTGTTTTTTATATGCATTTTTTGTTTCTTAGAGTCCATGCATTAAAGATTTCTAAGTTTGGTGTCTTGCATGTTTTCTTTGCATCAAAAATCTTTCAAAATTATGTTCTTGATATTCATCATGATCTTCATAGTGTTCTTGGTGTTCATCTTGACATTCATAGTGTTCTTGCATGCATTCTTTGTTTTGATCCATAAAGAAAAGAGAAAAACACAAAAATGACTTTTTAATTTTTCTCTCTCATCATTAAAAATTCAAAAAAATATCTTTTCTTTTTTTCTCTCCAAAATTTCGAAAATTTGAGTTGACTTAGTCAAAAAAATTTTAAAATTAGTTATTTCTTGTAAGTCAAGTCAAATTTTCAATTTTAAAAATCTTATCTTTTCAAAAATCTTTTTTTCAAAAATCATATCTTTTTCATTTTTTTCTTTTTTTTTTGAAAATTTTAAAAATCTTTTTCAAAATATTTTCAAAATCTCTTCCTTATCTTTATTTAAAAAATTTCGAAATTACACTAACAATTAATGTGATTGATTCAAAAATTTGAAGTTTGTTACTTTCTTGTTAAGAAAGGTTCAATCTTTAAATTCTAGAATCTTATCTTGTAGTTTCTTGTTAGTAAAGTAATTAATTTTAATTTTAAAAATTAAATCTTTTTCAAACATATCTTATCATATCTTTTATATCTTATCTTTTTATCATATCTTTTTCAAAATTTTATCTTTTTCAAAAATTTGATTTCAAAATATCTTATCTAACTTCTTATCTTCTTATCTTTTCAAATTTGATTTTAATATCTTTTTCAACTAACTATTTGACTTTTTATTTGTTTCTTATCTTTTTCAAAACCACCTAACTACTTTTCCCCCTCTAATTTTCGAAAATACCTCCCTCTTTTCCAAAAAGAATTCTTTTTAATTGTTTAAATTTTAATTTTAATCATATCTTATCTTTAATTTTCGAAAATCACTAACCATTTTTTCAAAATTATTTTCGAAATTCTCTATCTCTCCTTCTATCTATTTATTTATTTATTCACTAACACTTCTCTTCATCTCTCTTCATCTCAGATCACCACCTCTATCCTTACCCATTCTTCTTCACTACTCTGCCCTTTTTTTTCTTCTACTAACATAAAGGAATCTCTATACTTTGACATAGAGGATCCCTCTTTCTTTTCTTGTTCTCTTCTTCCCTATATGAGCAGGAACAAGGAAAAAGACACTCTTGTTGAAGCTGATCCAAAACCTGAAAGGACTCTGAAGAGGAAACTAAGAGAAGTTAAACTACAACAATCCAGAGGCAACCTTTTTGAAATTTTCGAACAAGAGAAGGAGATGGCAGCCGAACCCAACAAAAACAATGCAAGGAGAATACTTGGTGACTTCACAAAACCAACGTCCAAATTTGATGGAAGAAGCATCTCCATTCCTGCCATTGGAGCCAACAATTTTGAGCTTAAGCCTCAACTAGTTCCTTTAATGCAACAGAACTGCAAGTTTTATGGACTTCCATCTGAAGATCCTTACCAGTTTTTAACTGAGTTCTTGCAGATTTGTGAGACTGTTAAGACAAATAGAGTAGATCCTGAAGTCTACAGGATCATGCTTTTCCCTTTTGCTGTAAGAGACAAAGCTAGAACATGGTTGGACTCACAACCTAAAGATAGCCTGGATTCCTGGGATAAGCTGGTCACGGCCTTCTTGGATAAATTCTTTCCTCCTCAAAAGCTGAGCAAGCTTAGAGTGGATGTTCAGACCTTCAAGCAAAAAGATGGTGAATCCCTCTATGAAGCTTGGGAAAGATACAAGCAGATGACAAAAAAGTGTCATTCTGACATGTTTTCAGAATGGACCATATTAGATATATTCAATTATGGTCTATTTGAATTTTCTAAGATGTCATTGGACCATTCTGCAGGTGGATCTATTCACCTAAAGAAAATGCCTGAAGAGGCTCAAGAACTTGTTGACATAGTTGCAAATAACCAATTCATGTACACTTCTGAGAGGAATTCCGTGAATAGTGGGACACCTCAGAGGAAGGGAGTTCTTGAAATTGATACTCTAAATGCCATATTGGCTCAGAACAAAGTGTTGACTCAGCAAGTCAACATGATCTCTCAAAGTCTGAATGGATGGCAAAATGCATCCAACAGTACTAAAGAGGCAGCTTCTGAAGAAGCTTATGATCCTGAGAACCCTACAATGGCAGAGGTTAATTACATGGGTGAACCTTATGGAAACACCTATAACTCATCATGGAGAAATCATCCAAATTTCTCATGGAAGGATCAACAAAAGCCTCAACAAGGCTTTAACAATGGTGGAAGAAATAGGCTCAGTAATAACAAGCCTTTTTCATCATCTTCTCAGCAACAGACAGAAAATTCTGAACAGAGCCCCTCTAATTTAGCAAACTTAGTCTCTGATCTGTCAAAAGCCACTTTAAGTTTCATGAGTGAAATAAGGTCATCCATTAGAAATCTGGAGGCACAAGTGGGCCAACTGAGTAAGAAAGTCATTGAAACTCCTCCGAGTATTCTCCCAAGCAATACAGAAGAGAATCCAAAAGGAGATTGCAAGGCCATTGGAGTAATCAATATGGCCGAATGCACAAGGGAGGAGAAGGACGAAAATCCTAGTGAGAAAGACCTCCTGGGACGTCTCTCAAACAAGAAGGAGTTCCCCATTGAGGACCTAAAGGAATCTGAGGCTCATATAGCGACCATAGAGATTCCACTAAATCTTCTTCTGCCATTCATGAGCTCTGAAAACTATTCCTCCTCAGAAGAGGATGAAGATGTAACTGGAGAGCAAGTTGCTCAATATCTAGGAGCTATCATGAAGCTGAATGCCAAGTTGTTTGGTAATGAGACTTGGGAAGGTGAATCCCCCTTGCTCATTAGTGAACTAGATACATGGATTCAGAAAACTCTACCTCAAAAGAGACAAGATCCTGGTAAATTCTTAATACCCTGTACCATAGGCACCATGACCTTTAACAAGGCTCTGTGTGACCTGGGGTCAGGCATAAATCTTATGCCACTCTCTGTAATGGAGAAACTGGGGATCATTGAGGTACAACCTGCCTTATTCTCACTTCAATTGGCAGACAAGTCAGTAAGACAGGATTATGGATCAGTAGAGGACGTGTTAGTAAAGGTTGAAGGCCTTTACATCCCTGCTAATTTCATAATCTTAGACACTAGGAAGGAAGAAGATGAATGCATCATTCTTGGAAGACCCTTCCTAGCCACAGCAGAAGCTGTGATTGATGTTAGCAAAGGAGAATTAGTCCTTCAATTGAATGGGAACTACCTTTTGTTTAAAGCTCAAGGACCTTCCTCTGCAACCATGGAGAGGAAGCATGAAAAGCTTCTCTCAGTACAGAGTCAAAAAGAGCCCCCACAGTCAAACTCTAAGTTTGGTGTTGGGAGGCCACAACCAAACTCTAAGTTTGGTGTTGAGAAGCCCCCTCATTCAAACTCTAAGTTTGGTGTTGGGAGGCCCTCATCATTCTCTGAATATCTGTGAGGCTCCATGAGAGCCCACTATCAAGCTAATGACACTAAAGAAGCGCTTGTTGGGAGGCAACCCAATTTTTATATATCTAATTTTAATTTTATTATTGTTATTTTGTGTTTTATTAGGTTCATGATCATGTGGAGTCACAACTAAAATTAAAAATAGAATCAAAAATAGCAGAAGAAAAATCACACCCTGGAGGAAGGACTTACTGGCGTTTAAACGCCAGTAAGGTGCATCTGGCTAGCGTTCAACGCCAGAACAGAGCATGTTTCTGGCGCTGAACGCCAGAAACAAGCAACATCCTGGCGTTTGAACGCCAGGAATATGCCTTGAGGAAAGTTGGCGCTGAACGCCAGTAACAAGCATGGAACTGGCGTTCAATGCCAGAAACATGCTACACATGGGCGTTGAACGCCCAGAGTGTGCATCACTTCGGCGTTTAAATGCCAGAATGGTGTGCAAAGGCATTTTACATGCCTAATTGGTGCAGGGATGTAAATCCTTGACACCTCAGGATCTGTAGACCCCACAGGATCATCTCAGGATCTGTGGACCCCACAGGATCCCCACCTAACATATTCTCCCCTCTTCTCAACATTCATTCTCTCTTTCCAATAAACACACTTCCCCAAAAACCCTTCACCAATCACCTCAAACCTCTCTTCCCAATTACCCCTTCACCACTCACATCCATCCACTCTTCCCCATAAACCCCACCTACCTTCAAAATTCAAAAATCTTTCCCACCCAAACCCACCCTAAATGACCGAAACTACACCCACTCCCCTCCCTATATATACCCTTCCATTCTACTTCATTTTCACACAACACAAACCCCCTCTTCTACACCTTGACCAAAACACCTTCCCTCACTCTCCTCCATATTTTCTTCTTCTTCTTCTTCTCTTCTTTCTTCTCTTGCTCGAGGACGAGCAATATTTTAAGTTTGGTGTGGTCAAAGCATAATCTTTTTGTTTTTCCATTACCATCAATGGCACCTAAGGCCGGAGAATCCTCTAGAAAAGGAAAAGGGAAGACAAAAGCTTCCACCTCCGAGTCATGGGAGATGGAAAGATTCATCTCCAAAAGCCATCAAGACCACTTCTATGATGTTGTGGCAAAGAAGAAGGTGATCCCTGAGGTCCCTTTCAAACTCAAGAAAAATGAGTATCCAGAGATCCGACATGAAATCCGAAGAAGAGGTTGGGAAGTCCTAACCAACCCCATGCAACAAGTCGGAATCTTAATGGTTCAAGAGTTCTATGCCAATGCATGGATCACTAGGAACCATGATCAAAGTGTGAATCCGAGTCCAAAGAATTATCTCACAATGGTTCAGGGGAAATACTTAGATTTTAGTCCAGAAAATGTGAGGTTGGCATTTCACTTGCCCATGATGCAAGGAGATGAACGCCCCTACACTAGAAGGGTCAACTTTAATCAAAGGTTGGACCAAGTCCTTATGGACATATGTGTGGAAGGAGCTCAATGGAAAAGAGACTCCAAAGGCAAGCTGGTTCAACTAAGAAGACTGGACCTCAAGCCTGTGGCTAGAGGGTGGTTAGTGTTCATTCAACGCTCCATCATCCCCAATAGCAACCGATCTGAAGTTACTGTGGATCGGGCCATCATGATTAATAGCATCATGATTGGAAAGGAAGTAGAAGTTCATGAAGTCATCTCTCATGAATTCTACAAAATAGCCGAAAAGTCCTCCACCATGGCAAGGCTAGCTTTTCGTCATCTTATTTGCCATCTATGTTACTCAGCTGGAGTTATCATAGAAGGAGACATCCTCATTGAAGAGGATAAGCCCATCACCAAGAAGAAGATGGAGCAAGCAAGAGAGACCCTCCACGGATCTCAAGAGATGCATGAGGAAGCTCATCATCAAGAAATCCCTAAGATGCCTCAAGGGATGCACTTTCCTCCCAACAACTATTGGGAACAACTCAACACTTCCCTAGAAGATTTGAGCTACAATGTGGAACAATTAAGGGTGGAACATCATGAGCACTCCATCATTCTCCATGAAATAAGAGAAGATCAAAGAGCAATGAGGGAGGAGCAACAAAGGCAAGGAAGGGACATAGAAGAGCTTAAGGACATTGTTGGGCCTTCAAGAAGAAGACGCCACTAAGGTGGATTCATTCCTTGTTCCTACATTTCTGCTGTTCGGTTTTTATATTATTTGTTTATCTATGTTTTGTGTCTCTACTTCATGATCATTAGTGTTTAGTAACTATGTCTTAAAGTTATGAATAATTTCATTAATCCTTCACCTCTCTTAAATGAAAAATGTTTTTAATTCAAAAGAACAAAGAAGTACATGAATTCTGAATTTATCCTTGAATATAGTTTAATTATATTGATGTGGTGACAATACTTTTTGTTTTCTGAATGAATGCTTAAACAGTGCATATTTTTGATCTTGTTGTTTATGAATGTTAAAACTGTTGGCTCTTGAAAGAATGGTGAACAAAGAGAAATGTTATTGATAATCTGAAAAATCATGAAATTGATTCTTGAAGCAAGAAAAAGCAGTGAAAAACAAAAGCTTGCGAAAAAAAAGAAAGAAAAAGAAAAAGCAAGCAGAAAAAGCCAATAGCCCTTAAAACCAAAAGGCAAGGGTAAAAAGGATCCAAGGCTTTGAGCATCAATGGATAGGAGGGCCCAAGGAAATAAAATCCAGGCCTAAGCGGCTAAACCAAGCTGTCCCTAACCATGTGCTTGTGTCATGAAGGCCCAAGTGAAAAACTTGAGACCGAGTGGTTAAAGTCGTGATCCAAAGCAAAAGAGTGTGCTTAAGAGCCCTGGACACCTCTAACTGGGGACTCTAGCAAAGCTGAGTCACAATCTGAAAAGGTTCACTCAGTCATGTGTCTGTAGTATTTATGTATCCGGTGGTAATATTGGAAAACAAAGTGCTTAGGGCCACGACCAAGACTCATAAGTAGCTGTGTTCAAGAATCAACATACTTAACTAGGAGAATCAATAACACCATCCGAAATTCTAAGTTCCTAGAGAAGCCAATCATTCTGAACTTCAAAGGAAAAAGTGAGATGCCAAAACTGTTCAGAAGCAAAAAGCTACAAGTCCCGCTCATCCAATTAGAATTAATATTCATTGATATTTTGGAATTTATAGTATATTCTCTTCTTTTTATCCTATTTGATTTTCAGTTGCTTGGAGACAAGCAACAATTTATGTTTGGTGTTGTGATGAGCGGATAATTTATACGCTTTTTGGCATTGTTTTTAGGTAGTTTTTAGTAAGTTCAAGCTACTTTTAGGGATATTTTCATTAGTTTTTATGTTAAATTCACATTTCTGGACTTTACTATGAGTTTGTGTGTTTTTCTATGATTTCAGGTATTTTCTGGCTGAAATTGAGGGACTTGAGCAAAACTCTGATATGAGTTTGTTTTGTTTATCTATCATCCACAGATTTGTATAGAATTCCTGGATCATGTTGTATCCAACATTTAATTTTGGATTACTTAGAATTTTCCAGCCTTTCCTTCGAATCTGCTCTTGTATCTCTGGGTATTCTTCTTCTCTAAGGTTGAATCCCACTTCAGGGATTACTAGTCTCTTGATCATTATCTTATGATAATGTTCCTCATGCTGCTTGGTGAAGAAGGTTTGAAAACAACTGTTGAGTTGTCTTCTTTCTTGTTCTTTGGGGCGATCTTGCCGCTTCTTGGAGCCATAGGATTGAATTCTTGATGAGAGAACAGGGCTCCTGCCACACCAAACATAAAAATTTGCTCGTCCTCGAGCAAAAAAGTAAGAAAGGAAGAAGTAGAAAAAAGAATAGAAGAGGGAGGGAGAAGAGAGAACTCGAATGAGAGGTGATGAGTGATTGAGGGGGGCATGATCATCATATATATAGGGGGATTTTCAAAAATAACCATGGATAAAAGATAAATTTTTTTGAAAAAGATAAAAATAAAATAAAACAAGATAAGTTGTTAAATATAAAAGATAAGAAAAGATTTTAAGAGGATAGAAAAGGCATTAAAGGCAAGATATGAAAAGGATTTGAAAAAGATATGAAAAGACGAGAAAAAGATTTTGAAAGATTTTAAAAACAA
The DNA here is from genome assembly GCF_003086295.3 of Arachis hypogaea. Classification (NCBI taxonomy): domain Eukaryota; kingdom Viridiplantae; phylum Streptophyta; class Magnoliopsida; order Fabales; family Fabaceae; genus Arachis; species Arachis hypogaea. Next base: position 53,335,426 of record NC_092039.1, on the reverse strand, counting down.
GTTGTAAAAGTTATGCAATTTTGAAAAGATTTGAAAAATAAAAAATGTTTTAATTTTGAAATTAAATTGAAATTGTGGTACTTGAATAAGATTTGATATTAAAATTAAAGAATTTTTGAAATTAAATTGAATGAAGATGAGTTGACTTAAGATAAGAATGAAAAATTGAAGCTACCTCCCTGCTACCATGCTGGCATTTAAACGCCCAGAATGCTAGCATTTTAGCGTTTAATGCCAGAGTAGTCCTCCATTTGAGGCGTTAAATGCCTAGCCAGGGCCTCCTGGCTGGCATTGAACACCAAGCTGATGCTCCCTCTTGGCGTTTAAACGTCCAGTCGGGACCTCCTGGTTGGCGTTTAAATGCCAGGCATGTGCTCCCTTCAGGGCGTTAAATGCCCAACACCCTACCCTTTATGGCGTTTAAACGCCAGAAAGCTCCTTACTCCAGGGTATTTTGTTTGCTGTTCTGCATCATTCTGTCTCTGTGTAAGCACTATACAAGATCACTAACACTAAAAATAATATAATTAAAAACTAATTAAAAAGAAAATGAATTAAAACGGAAACAACTAGAAAATAAATAAAGTATGAGTGATTATTGGGTTGCCTCCCAACAAACGCTTCTTTAATGTCTTAAGCTGGACTTCACTGTATTTAACTTAGTAGCAGTGTTGAGCCTACTGGCTCTATATCTCCTTCAAGGTAATGCTTAACCCTCTGTCCATTGATAGTGAACCTAGTCTCTTTACCTTGAAGTTCTATATGTCTGTAAGGTGATACCTTGGTAATCACAAATGGTCCCATCCACCAAGATTTAAGTTTCTCGGGGAATAGTTTGAGTCTTGAGTTGAAGAGTGGGGCTTTCTGTCCTGGTTCAAAGACTCTAGAAGCTAGCTTCCTGTCATGCCACATCTTTACCTTTTCCTTATAGATTTTTGCAATTTCAAATGCTTCTAAGCGGAATTCGTCCAACTCATTTAGTTGGAGCAGCCGTTTCTCCCATGCTGCTTTAGCATCAAGGTTGAGAAATCTAGTAGCCCAATAGGCCTTATGTTCTAGTTCCACTGGCAAATGATAGGACTTCCCATATACTAACTGATATGGTGAAGTTCCAATGAGGGCTTTGAAAGCTGTTCTGTATGCCCACAGAACATCATCAAGCTTTCTAGTCCAATCCTTTCCAGAGGCATTTACTGTCCTCTCTAGGATTCACTTTAGTTCTCTATTTGAGACTTCAACTTGCCCATTAGTTTGGGGATGATACGGTGTTGCTACTTTATGGCAAACTCTGTATCAGCTTAGGACAGAATCCAACTGTCTGTTGCAGAAATGAGTTCCTCATCACTGATTAGTGTCCTAGAGACACTAAACCTGCTGAAAATGTTCTTTTGGAGGAACTTTATTACTACTCTAGTATCATTAGTGGGTGTTGCTATTGCTTCAACCCATTTAGACACATAATCTACTGCCACAAAGATGTAGATTTTTGGGTATGAAGGTGGGAAGGGTTCCATGAAATCTATGCCCCATACGTCAAACAACTCAATCTCTAGGATTCCTTATTGAGGCATTCTATGACCATGAGGAAGATTGCCAGCCCTCTGGCAGCCATCACAATTACGGACGAACTCTCTAGAATCTTTAAAGAGAGTAGGACAGTAAAAGCTACTTTGGAGTACCTTAGTGGCTGTTCGCACACCTCCAAAGTGTCCTCCATAGTAAGAGCTATGGCAATGCCATAGAATTCTCTGTGCCTCTTCTTCAGACGCACAGCGTTGGATTATTCTATCCAAGCATCTCTTAAAGAGATATGGCTCATCCCATAGGTAATATTTTGCATCATGCATGAGTTTCTGGGCTTGCTGCCTGGAAAACTCCTTGGGAATGAACCGTATAACCTTGTAGTTTGCAATGTCTGCAAACCAAGGTACTGTTCGAATGGCATAGAGCTGCTCATCTGGAAAGGATTCGGATATGTCAGAAGAGGGAGAAGAAGTGCCTGCTACTGGCTCAATCCGGGACAAGTGGTCAGCTACCTGATTTTCTGTCCCTTTTCTGTCTCTAATTTCTATATCAAACTCTTGCAGGAGAAATACCCATCTTATAAGTCTGGGTTTAGATTCCTACTTAGTGAGTAGTTACTTTAGAGCAGCATGGTCAATGGTATAAACCACTGTAAGTAGCTCCTTTTCTGTAGTAGTGTAGTTTTTCTGCGCATCATTTAATACACGACTAGCATAATAAATTACATGCAAAAGCTTGTCATGTCTCTGACCAAGGACTGCACCAATTGCATGATCACTTGCATCACACATTAGCTCAAATGGCAAGTCCCAGTTGGGTGCAGAGTTGATAGGAGCACTAACAAGTTTGGCTTTCAGAGTTTCAAAAGCATGCAGGCATTCTTGGTCAAAGACGAATGGAACATAAGTGGCCAAGAGATTGCACAGGGGTTTGGCGATTTTAGAAAAATCTTTTATGAACCGCCTGTAGAATCTTGCATGTCCTAGGAAGCTTCTGATAGCCTTAACACTAGTAGGTGGAGGCAAGCATTCGATCAGTTCCACCTTAGCTTGATCCATTTCTATCCCCTTATTTGAGATCCAATGCCCAAGAATAATGCCTTCAGTTACCATGAAGTGGCATTTCTCCCAGTGTATAACTAGTTTTTTTCTTGGCATCTTTTCAGGACTAGGGTCAGATGATCAAGACAGGAGTCAAATGAATCTCCATAAATAGAGAAGTCATCCATGAATACTTCAAGGAACTTCTCTACCATGTTAGAGAAGATAGACAACAGGCATCTTTGAAAAGTGGCAGGTACATTGCACAGGCCGAATGGCATTCATTTATAGGCGAATACGCCTGAAGAACATGTGAATTCCGTCTTTTCTTCATCTTGTGGATCTACTGCTATTTGATTGTACCCGGAGTATCCATCTAGGAAATAATAAAAAGCATGACCTGCCAGTCTTTCTAGCATTTGGTCAATGAAGGGTAAAGGAAAGTGATCTTTCCTGGTGGCATCATTGAGTCTTCTATAGTCAATGCACATCCGCCACCTTGTAACTGTCCTTTTTGGGATCAACTCATTCTTTTTATTGTGAACCACTGTCATTCCTCCCTTCTTAGGAACAACCTGGACAGGGCTCACCCATGGACTGTCAGAAATGGGATAAATGATCCCAGCCTTATAGAGCTTAGTGACCTCCTTCTGCACTACTTCCTTCATAGCTGGATTCAATCGCCTTTGTGGTTGTACCACTAGTTTGGCATTATCCTCCAGCAGAATTTTATGTATGCATCGGGCAAGGCTAATCCCCCTTAAGGTCACTTGTAGTCCACCCAAGGGTGGTTATATGTGTTTTAAGCACTTGGATTAGTGCTTCTTCTTCCTGTGGCTCTAGTGTAGAGCTTATGATTACAGGATAAGTATCTCCTTCTTCCAAAAATTCATATTTCAGGAAGGGGGTAATGCCTTAAGCTCAAGCTTAAGAGGCTTCTCCTTTTCCTCAGAGGTTTCCAAAGGTTCCTCTCAATCAGGCTGAGTATCATCTAAGATATCATCTAGCCCTTCCTTGAAGCTTTCAACCATGTTGACTTTTTCCACCAGAGAATCAATGAAGTCAATGCTCATGCATTCCTCAGGAATGTCTGGATGCTGCATAGGCTTTACAGCATTCAGTACGAACTTCTCCTTATTGACTCTTAGGGTTACTTTCCCTTTTTCAACATCGATGAGGGTTCGTCCTGTGACTAGGAAAGGTCTTCCTAGGATGAGAGATGCACTCGTGTGCCCTTTCATGTCCAATAACACAATGGCAGTGATAAAGGCAAATGGTCCAACCCTGACAATCATGTCCTCTATTACTCTTGATGGTATCTTAATAGACCCATCAGCAAGTTGAAGGCACATGCGGGTTGGTTTGACTTTCTCAGTCAAACAGAGCTTCCTTATTAAGAAGCAGGTATTAGGTTGATGCTTGCTCCAAGGTCACAAAGAGCTGTCCTTGTACAAGAATTACCTAGAGTGCATGGTATCATAAAACTTCCAGGATCCTTAAGCTTCTCTGGTAAGTTGTTCTGAATGATTGCACTACTTCCTCAATGAGAAGGACTGTTTGTGTCTCTCTCCAATCCTTCTTATGACTTAGAATGTTCTTCATGAACTTTGCATAAGAAGGTATCTATTCAAGAGCTTTTTCAAAAAGGATCTTTATCTCTAATGTTCTGAGATACTCTACAAAGCGGGCAAACTACTTATCCCTTTCGTCTTGACAGAGTTTCTGAGGAAATGACATCTTAGCCTTATAATCATTGACCTTGGTTGATGGAGGCCAAATGCTACGTGCAAGAGAAAAACGAAAAAGAAGAGAAAAAAAATTTTTTGAAAATAAAATAAAAGTTAAAACAAGAAGAAAATTACCTAATCTGAGCAACAAGATGAACCGTCAGTTGTCCAAACTCGAACAATCCCCAGCAACGGCGCCAAAAACTTGGTGCATGAAATTGTGATCTCAATGGCGCCAACAACTTGGTACGCACAATTGTAATTTCAACTCTTTTTCACAACTTTGCACAACTAACCAGCAAGTGCACTGGGTCGTCCAAGTAATAAACCTTACGTGAGTAAGGGTCAATCCCATGGAGATTGTCGGCTTGAAGCAAGCTATGGTCATCTTGTAAATCTCAGTCAGGCGGATTCAAATGGTTATGGAATTTTAATAATTAAAATATAAATAAACATGAAATAAAGATAGAGATACTTATGTAATTCATTTGTGGGAATTTCAGATAAGCGTATGGAGATGCGTTGTTCCTTCTGGATCTCCACTTTCCTACTGTCTTCATTCAATCATTCATACTCCTTTCCATGGCATGCTGTATGTAGGGGGATCACCGTTGTCAATGGCTACCGTCCATCCTCTCAGTGAAAATGGTCCAGCTACGGGTTACGTAGGGCTAATCATCTATCGGTTCTCACTTGTGTCGGAATAAGATCCAATGATCCTTTTGCGTCTATCACTACGCCCAACAGTCATGAGTTTGAAGCTCGTCACAGTCATCCCATCCCAGATCCTACTCGGAATACCACAGACAAGGTTTAAACTTTCCAGATCTCAAGAATGCTGCCAATTGATTCTAGCTTATACCACAAAGACTCTGATCTCACGAAATGGAAGGCTCTGTTGTCAGGAGAGGCAACCATGCGTCATGGACTAAGAATCCAAGAGATATACATTCAAGCTTGTTTTCGTGTAGAACGGAGTGGTTATCAGGCACGCGATCATAGGTTGAGAATGGTGATGAGCGTCACATAATCATCACATTCATCATGTACTTGGGTACAAATGAATATCTTAGAATAAGAATAAGTGTAAATTGAATAGAAGAACAATAGTACTTTGCATTAATACTCGAGGAACAACAGAGCTCCACACCTTAATCTATGGTATGTAGAAACTCCACCGTTGAAAATACATAAGTTATAATGGTGTTCATTGGCTTCGGCCCCAGAGGGGGAACCAGAATAACCAAGACATAGGTCTAAGGACTAAACGTCCAAAGATGATCTAAGGATAATCCAAAGATGTCAGTACAATAGTAAAAAGTTCTATTTATACTAAACTAGTTACTAGGGTTACAGAAATAAGTAAATGATGCAGAAATCCACTTCCGGGCCCACTTGGTGTGTGCTTGGGCTGAGCATTGAAGCTTTCATGTGTAGAGACCTTTTTGGAGTTAAACAGCAGTTTGCAGCCTATTTTGGCGTTTAACTCTAGCTTGTAACCTGTTTCTGGCGTTTAATGCTAGAATAGGGCAGGAAGTTGGCGTTTGAATGCCAGTTTGCGTTGTCAAACTCGGGCAAAGTATGGACTATGATATATTGTTGGAAAGCCTAGATGTCTACTTTGCAATGCAATTGAGAGCGTGCCATTTGGGTTTCTGTAGTTCCAAAAACTCCATTTCGAGTGAAGGTGATGTGCGGAAAACGATCCAACACAAAACTCACCGGCAAGTGTACCGGGTCGCATCAAGTAATAATAACTCACATGAGTGAGGTCGATCCTACAGGGATTGAAGGATTGAGCAATTTTAGTTTAGTGATTGATTTAGTCAAGCGAATTAAGTTTTGGTTGAGTGGGTTGTATTTAACAGAAGCTAAATTGCTTGGAATGTAAAGGGAGAGGGGAGAATTGCAGTAAATTAAAGGACAGGAAAGTAAAATAGACTGAATCTTAAAGGACAAGAAATTAAATGACTGAAACTTAAAGTGCAAGAAATGTAAATTGCAGTAACTTAAATGGCGAGAAATGTAAATTGCTTGAATGTAAAAGGGATTTGAGGACTGGGATTGCGGAATCTAAACAAAGAGGAATTGATTTGCCACAATTAATAGAGCAGAAATTGAATTAGAAGCAATTAGGACTCAAACAGTTAAGAAATTAAGTGCAGCAAGGGTTCACAGAAGAACTAAAAGGAAATTGGGATCTCAGGACTCCAGAGACTAGGTAGCAGAGCCTAGATCTCAATTGCCTTCCTAAATCCAAGTTCTCAAAGCAATTGACAAGAAATTGAAGAAGAAGCAGTAAAGAGAATGTAAATGAATTCAATTATGCAGACAAGAAATTAAAGAGCTCTTGAGTGGAGATTGAGACAGAATTTCCTCAATTCTTAACACCCAAAACTCAAAACAAGAAAATTTAAAATGCCCAAGCAAGAATGAGGAAGAAGAGAGATCAATTCTCCTCCCCAATTCTCTGAAATCTCGGTTCAGTCTCTTAAGAAAAGTTGCAAAAAATCAAAGCTCAAAGAAAGTGCAAAATTCAAAAGTCAAGTAAAAGGTCCTAATTACATTAAACTAGCTCCTATTTATACACTTTCTATCCTTGGATCTTGGGATTTGGATAGGCTTTTGATTTGGTGAAGAAATGAATTAAATTGGATTTTTAATTCAATTTTTGGCCCAAAAATAATAGCTTCCAGGAGGCTGCCCTGCCCTTGTGGAGCGCAGGGCAGGATTTGGTGCTTGGTGCGTGCGTGGTGTGGGCGTGGTGCAGGCTTGGTGCGCAGGATGCTGCCCTGCCCTCGCGGAGGGCAGGGCAGAAAAATTTGGTGCGCCAGATTGGTGCCTTGGTGCGCCAGATTGGTGCCTTGGTGCTGCCAGATTTGTGCCTTGGTGCGCCAGATTTGTGCCACAACAAAATGTTGCCCTGCCCTCGCGGAGGGCAGGGCAGTGTTTCCACTTTGACGTCCCGAGTTCGAAACTTGGATGCTACACACGCTACCCATTTTTCTTGGCTTTCTTGGTACCAAAGTGAGGCTTAATTCCTTGCTTCCTCATGGTCCCGTGTTCAACTCTTGTGGCAAGCATTGTAGGCATTTTCCTTTGATTTTCTTCCCTTGGTGAGCCCGATACTGCCCTTGTGGAGGACAGGGCAAGGTTTTGTTCTTCTTGATTCCAAGGCACAGATTTGTGCTCTGCCCTTGTAGTGGGCAGGGCAGAGTTGCCTTTCATGCTTTGTTCCCTTATGTTGCCCTCCTAGAGGGCAGTGTGCCCTTGTGAAGGGCAATGCTTGCTCCCTTCTTTACATGCGGCACACTTCTCCTTCCTTTGACCACGTTTTCTTCTCCTTGGGTCACGCTTTCTTAGGCCACGCTTTTCTCTTTTATTCTTTTCTTCACCTACAATAAACCAAAACAACCACTCCAAGTATCACTAAATTCACAAGGCTTATAAATCAATTAAAATTCTATTAAAATTAGCTTAAACCTCATGAGTTAACATTAATTTCATGGTGGTTGTTTGATTTAAAGAAGTTATGCATTTTCACTCCAAATCACTTACTTAAGATGCAAGAAAGTGCATAAAGACTAATAAAACAAGTGAAATTAGCTTGAAAAATGGGTATATGATGACTTGTCATCACAACACCGAACTTAAATCTTGCTTGTCCCCAAACAAGCATCAAATTTAAGAGCAATTGAAATGAATAAGAAAAGAACACATATCCTTATTAGGCATATAGCAGAACTTGATTTATGGGATCTTTATGCAGACAATGATAACTCAATTATTGTTGTTGTTACATAATATACATCTTTCCTCAAAGGCTTGCTAAACTTGCTGTTATAAGACTTACTTTTTAATTACTCCCTTGCTAACTTTTCTTTCTTATAATGCTTAACAAGCTTATTATTCTTTTAGAGGTTTGGTGTCTAATGTTGCAGTAGTAGCCTTTGGCTTTATTTTTTTTTTACTCAACATCTTTCCACCACAGACACATGGCTCACTAATTCTTCCTAGGATCATTGATGCCCAGCATCTCTTTGGATAACTAAATGTTCTGTATCTAAGTTGCTCTTTATTGTGGACTTTCAATTGGCCATCCCAAATCAGTTGATCTAAGTGACCGGGTTTTAAAATACCCCTTAGAATTTACTCATCCAAGCATATCTTAGTACAAGAACATCACAGGCATATGTCCTAGGGTCCAAGCTATTGGTGTCCAACCTTTATTCTTTGTTTTTCTTGCCATTTTGGCTTTTTCTTCTTCCTTTTTTTTTCTGTTTTTGTTCTCAAGGGCTTTTTCTGTATTGATGAGAGTCTTTACAACAGCAAGCTAACTCACACTTGAATGAGAATGATATTGAACAATTATTTCATGAGTCATGCATTTAATCAAACACATATACCACCATTAACTTCCATTCTTACTTATGCAACATTGGATATTTCATTTTTCAATTCAAACAATTCTCTTTTATTCAAGCATGTGGGAAACAAAACAAAATTTAGCTAAGTGATGGATAACAAGCATTATGCAGATTTAGCATTTCTCTAGCTATTTATTAAATAACTAAAATGAAAACAAAGAACAAAAATTGCATGAAGTAAAAAGAAATAGATGATGGAGGCATATCATGTCTCAGACATGCATCTCCTTATTAGAGACATGAAAGAGGAAATATGAAAGAACTTTGCCACCTTCTAATGGTCGTGGCTGCTGCTTGATTCTCCCCTTTTCTTCTTTCTCTTCCCTGTCATGGAATAATCTCGGATCTCTTCACCAGGACATCTTCTACCCCAAACAGAATCTAAGAGTCCTGAGAGCCCAACTTCTTCCAATCTTTTAAAAGTTGCCTCAGTATATTGATGAGATCTTGCCTGTTGCTTGGCTACAAATTCAGGGCATTGCTCAAATGGCTTGATCTCAGGATTGAGTGTTGGCAAATTATGGGTCAAGTACTCCAACCTTGCTTGCATGTTTTCATCATTCTCCATTCTTTGTGCGTATCTAACTTCTCCCATGGTGTGATGAACATTCTTCCATTGATACAGGTTGTGACTATATTCCCCTGCTTTAGCTTGACTAAAATACAGCTTATCATATGATTCTTTGAATTCTTTATATTGCTCTTTTTGTCCTTCAAGAATCTGTGCTTGAAATTCTTGCTGCTGAGTCATCATTTGTTGTTGCCATCTCTCTTGTTTCTCCTCCATTTGATGCTGCCAAGCTTCTCGTTCCTCTTTATCTTTCAAATATTGCTCTCTAAATTCTGGATAGGGCTCTAGATATTTCTCTTGGCCCCCCTGATTTTGGCCTTGTTGAGCCTGCATGAGTTGCTGAGATAGTTCTTCAATTGATCTTTGTAATTGGCTCATGTCTATGGCATCATGAGCTTGATTTCGTCCTTCCTCTCTTTGTGATCTCCTTTTTCTAGGAGCTACCACCCCTTCTTGATCTTCTTCTTCATTCATTCCCTCCATACTCTTCTTGGTGATTCCTTTTCCTTTTTTCACTTTTTCTGTGTCCTCATCTTCAAAGATTACTCTAACTTTGTCACATAGCCTGAAGATGGTACTTGGATGTCCAAGACCACTTGATTTGCTTGTGCTATTGGCCATTTCTTGAATACTATCGGCTATGAGTTGTGCGAGGTTGATTTCACCTCCATGTAAGATGCAGTATGTCAAGAGTGCTCGTTTGATTGTAACCCAAGATGCGTTTCTAGTAGGGAGAATAGACCTCCTTACTATCTCGTACCAACCTTTGGCCACAGGAGTAAGATTTATCCTTCTCAAGTGACTTGGAACTCCCTTTGAATCTCTTTTCCAATCTGTATTCTCCACACATAACCCTTGCAAGATCTCATCAGGATTGTTTTCCATCTGCAATCTGGTTTCATAACTGGGCTCTGCATAAGTTATGGTTCTCAACTTAAGGGCCCTTGTGATGGCAGCTGGGCTAAAACTCACTTCAACTCCTCTGACATAACTTGTGTAAGGGGCGCTATCTTTGTTTTTTTACAGCATTTGCATAGAACTCCCTGATCATGACTGCACTGATGTCAACTAGAGGAGCACATAAGAGTTCCCACCTTCTTTCTTTAGTGATTTGCCTCATGATGGGGTATTCTCCTTCCCTCAAATCAAGACCTTTCTCATAGATGACATTCTTTGTCTTCATGAACCTATGATATCTCCCTTCATGGAATTGGGATCTAAATTTGTTTGAATCAAATGATGGAGGTTCGGCTACCATAGGTTCCTTTCCCGGCCTTCTTTTTGAACTTGAGGAGGCCATTGGATTTGAGGTGAAAAGAAAGGAAAAGTGAGAATAGAAGAAGTATGTGTTGTGTTTGGGATGAGTTTTGGTTCGGTTCTGCTGTGAGATAAGGGAATTATGTTGGTTTTAGGAGTAAAGGGGATTATGGTTTTCATATGAAGGTAGCTTGAATGAGTGTGTGAACCGTTTAGTGCTACGGCTATTAATAGGCAGATTCTTCAAGCTTTCCAACAAAACCACAATGAATGAAGAAGGAGCTCGTTAGTGCTCATGAAGGGTTGAGATTGAGTTGTTCATCTAAGGGGTTCATGGAATGGACGGTCTGCATGCATTGTTGAGGCTTTGACGAGGATCCTCCTCCCATTGGCTGCATGCATTTCGGTGTTCAATGATGCATGCATGCATGTTCTGCTTCCCAAGGGGCACATCTCCCTAGGCACATGTGACCATTCCTCTCTTAGCTTGTCCTAGCCGTGGCCCCTCCTTGCTTTTGTCGAGATCTACATAAACCAAAACAGCTGGTCTTAGATATTAATATAAACGTTAGCTATTGACTTGTAAATAAAGAAAAAAAATTGTTCTGTTTTGTTTAACTGTTATTTGATTTTTTTTTGTGATCAATTGTGTCCCTAAATAAAAAAATGCTAAAAGTTGGTGAACACCAAACTTATCTCTTGTTGAGGGGACGGCTTATCAATGCAAACCATTCTTCACAATTGATGTATTTTATGATAAAAACTTGATGCATGATCCCTTTCTGTATGGTTTTGATTCCATAAACAGGGAACTAATCTGTAGAACAATATTACCTATGTAGACACCAAACTTTGTGTTTGGTCGTATACTTTAGCAAGATGACATTTCAGATGTTCTAAGAATAGCCCCATTTCTTTTTGAAAAGCAAAAGTTGAGTGTGCCTTAAGGAACACCAAACTTAAAAGTCTGACTTATGCTCTAAGACAATGTATGCATTTATCAGACATGAAAGTTCATAATCATACTCAGAGGAATCATAGCTTATTAAATGAAAGAGAGGATAGAAATCTTAAATCATGGGTTGCCTCCTATGAAGCGCTCTTTTATTGTCACTAGCTTGACATTGAACTCCCTTTAGGGTGGTTGGTGTTGGTGATGTCTCAACTTGTCACCTCTCACTGTCAGCTTTCTCTGTGTGCCTTGATGCTCAATTTCCATATGCTCAAGAGAAAGTACTTGGTTGACAGTGTAATAATCTTCTGTTCCCAGCTGTTGATATACTAGTTGCACTTTATCACCTTTAGAAAATCCTTCAGTTGGGATTTTCTTGTTCTTCCACCCTTTGTGAGCCTTATTCTTGCTCTTCATCTTTTTCTTTCTTGTTGATCTTTCTTTCTTGACAGTGACTTGGGTTGTGATACCTTCCTTCTTGTTTATCCCCCCTGCTTCCGTTTGAATTCCTTTTTCTTCTTGCAATTGCTTGTTTTTCTGTTCTACTGCCTTGTCGGTTGCTTGCTTTGGAAGAAAGTCACCACTTGTTTTGCTTGTTTCTTCATTCCTTTGTAATTCTGGAAAGACTTTCAAGGTGATGCTCTCCTCATGCATCCTGAGGGTTAACTCTCCCTGCTCTATATCCACAATGGCTTTAGCAGTGGCAAAAAATGGTCGACCAAGTATTAGGAGTCATTTCCATTTTCTGAAGAATCCAGGATCACAAAATCCGCAGGATAGATGAACTTGTCAACCTTAACTAAAAGGTTCTCAATCAGCCCTTTAGGGTATACTACTGATTGGTCCACCAACTCCAAGGACATCTGTATTGGTTTCACCTCCTCTATGCCAAGCTTTTTCACTAAAGAAGATGGGATTAGATTTATGCTTGCTCCTAAATCACACATTCCCTTGTTGATGAATAGGTTTCTAATAGTGCAGGGTAGGAAGAAACCTCCAGGATCTTCAAGCTTGGGAGGGAGTCCCTTTTTAATGAGTGCACTGCATTCTTCACTAAGCATTACAGTCTCCTTTTCATTCCAACTTCTCTTCTTGTTGATGAGCTCCTTCAAGAACTTGGCATACAGAGGCATTTGCTCCAATGCCTCAGCTAAAGGTATGTTGATTTCTAGCTTCTTGAAAGTCTCAAGAAATTTGTGGAAATGCCGATCCTTTGTCTCTTTGTGGAATCTCTGTGGATATGGTAGTGGTGGTGTTGAGCTCTTCTCCACTTGATGTTATTTTGGATTTGGTTCTTCCATGATCTGCTTTCCTTTCTTTAGATTCTGTGGTTCGTTGTTTTCCTCTGTGAGTTTTTCTGGGACATTCTTGCGTATTATGTCCTTGTTGTTAGCTTCATCATTCTTTGTTGGCTCTTTGTCATTCTCCATAAGTTTCTTGGTTACTTCTTGGTTGCTATCCACCAACACTTTTCCACTTTTTAGTTGCACGACCTTGCATTCTTCCTTTGGGTTGGGAATGGTGTCACTTGGTAGTGAGCTTGATGGTTTTTCAATAGAAATCTGTTTGGAGATTTGCCCAATTTGCCTTTCTAAGTTCTTCATGGAAGCTTCTTGGTTCTTTGTTGTCAATTCTTGGTTCTTCATCATTTTCTCCATGAGCATCTCTAGATTAGTGATCCTCTGAGAGTCTTGTGAGATTGGTTGGTTTTGGGGTGTTGATGGATGATGATAGGTATTTTGATTTGTTGGGTGGTTATTAGGTGGATAATGGTTAGAGTTGGGGTAGTTATTTTGTGGTTTTCTGTATGTATTTTGGTTAGTGTTTGGCTGGGGGTTGTGGTTTGTGCTCTTCCAATTGTTCTGACTTGAGTTTCTTTGCCATGGTTGTTGGTTTTGATTATGGTTGTCTCCCCATCTGAGGTTGGGATGGTTCTTCCAAGATGGATTGTAAGTATCACCATAGACTTCATTTGTTCCAGGATTTTGGTTGTGCATGTACTGGACTTGCTCTTGCTGTTGCTCCTCTTGAGTTTCTTCACTTTGCCCCCAAGTAGTTGGTGGTTGGCTTGTGGCACTCACTGATGCAACTTGCAAGCCATCAATCCTTTTGGCCATTTGCTCAAACTATGGTTGAATCTGCTGCTGTATTATCTTGTTCTGAGCTAGAATTGAATCCACTCTTTCCAACTCCATTACTCCTCTTCTTTGTGATGGTTGGCGTTGTCTTTGATGAGCAAAGAAATATTGGTTATTGGCCACCATATCAATGAGGTTTTGAGCTTCCTCAGTAGTTTTCATGAGTTGTAAAGAGCCTCCAGCTGAATGATCAAGTGCTTCTTGAGCCTTAAGAGTGAGCCCCTCATAGAAATTCTGCAGCTTATCCCACTCAGTGAACATCTCTGGTGGACATTTCCTCAATAGTGCCTTATATCTTTCCCATGCTTCATATAAATTTTCAGCCTCCATTTGAATGAACGTCTGCACCTCAGTCTTCAATCTTAGGATCCTTTGAGGGGGATAAAATTTGGCAAGAAACTTGCTTACCAAGTCATCCCAAGTGTTGATGCTTTCTTTTGGAAAGGTCTCTAGCCATTGAGTGGCTTTATCTCTGAGAGAAAATGGAAAGAGCAACAACTTGTAGCTGTCAGGAGGCACACCATTGGTTTTTACAGTGTCACAGATTCTCAAGAAGGTAGATAAATGTTGATTTGGGCCTTCCAAAGGTCCTCCTCCAAAAGAACAGTTGTTTTGAACCAAAGTGATGAGTTGTGGCTTTAGTTCAAAATTGTTTGCATTGACATTAGGAGTGAGAATGCTACTTCCACAGTGTCTAGCATTTGCAAATGTATATGAAGCCAGGACTCTTCTTTGCTGTTGGTTATTGTTGGCCCCTCCTCCTGGTTGATTGAGATTTGATGGATCTCCTTCCATTTCTTGGAATTCCTCCTCAGATTCTTCCTCTCCAATAACGTTCTTCCCTCTTTCAGCTCTTCTTATTCTTCGAAGAGTTCTTTGGTCAATTTCAGAGAGGACAGGGGAAGATCTTCCTGTACCTGACATACAAACACACAACAATAAACACACAGATCTAGAAAACCTATGAAACTTCAATCTGTAGCTAGAATGAAGTTTTAGTTAGTTTAAGCAAAAATTCAAACAGTTAGTGTGTTAGTCAAAATTAAAATAACAGAAAAGAAAAAGTGCTTGATCTAGATCTCTACTTCACTTAATCATTGTCAATCTATTTCAATCCCCGGCAACGGCGCCAAAAACTTGATGTGCGGAAAACGATCCAACACAAAACTCACCGGCAAGTGTACCGGGTCGCATCAAGTAATAATAACTCACATGAGTGAGGTCGATCCCACAGGGATTGAAGGATTGAGCAATTTTAGTTTAGTGGTTGATTTAGTCAAGCGAATTAAGTTTTGGTTGAGTGGGTTGTATTTAACAGAAGCTAAATTGCTTGGAATGTAAAGGGAGAGGGGAGAATTGCAGTAAATTAAAGGACAGGAAAGTAAAATAGACTGAATCTTAAAGGACAAGAAATTAAATGACTGAAACTTAAAGTGCAAGAAATGTAAATTGCAGTAACTTAAATGGCGAGAAATGTAAATTGCTTGAATGTAAAAGGGATTTAAGGACTGGGATTGCGGAATCTAAACAAAGAGGAATTGATTTGCCACAGTTAATAGAGCAGAAATTGAATTAGAAGCAATTAGGACTCAAACAGTTAAGAAATTAAGTGCAGCAAAGGTTCACAGAAGAACTAAAAGGAAATTGGGATCTCAGGACTCCAGAGACTAGGTAGCAGAGCCTAGATCTCAATTGCCTTCCTAAATCCAAGTTCTCAAAGCAATTGACAAGAAATTGAAGAAGAAGCAGTAAAAAGAATGTAAATGAATTCAATTATGCAGACAAGAAATTAAAGAGCTCTTGAGTGGAGATTGAGACAGAATTTCCTCAATTCTTAACACCCAAAACTCAAAACAAGAAAATTTAAAATGCCCAAGCAAGAACGAGGAAGAAGAGAGATCAATTCTCCTCCCCAATTCTCTGAAATCTCGGTTCAGTCTCTCAAGAAAAGTTGCAAAAATTCAAAGCTCAAAGAAAGTGCAAAATTCAAAAGTCAAGTAAAAGGTCCTAATTACATTAAACTTTCTATCCTTGGATCTTGGGATTTGGATGGGCTTTTGATTTGGTGAAGAAATGAATTAAATTGGATTTTTAATTCAATTTTTGGCCCAAAAATAATAGCTTCCAGGAGGCTGCCCTGCCCTTGTGGAGGGCAGGGCAGGATTTGGTGCTTGGTGCGTGCGTGGTGCGGGCGTGGTGCAGGCTTGGTGCACAGGATGCTGCCCTGCCCTCGCGGAGGGCAGGGCAGAAAAATTTGGTGCGCCAGATTGGTGCCTTGGTGCGCCAGATTGGTGCCTTGGTGCTGCCAGATTTGTGCCTTGGTGTGCCAGATTTGTGCCACAACAAAATGCTGCCCTGCCCTCGCGGAGGGCAGGGCAGTGTTTCCACTTTGACGTCCCGAGTTCGAAACTTGGATGCTACACATGCTACCCATTTTCCTTGGCTTTCTTGGTACCAAAGTGAGGCTTAATTCCTTGCTTCCTCATAGTCCCGTGTTCAACTCTTGTGGCAAGCATTGTAGGCATTTTCCTTTGATTTTCTTCCCTTGGTGAGCCCAATACTGCCCTTGTGGAGGACAGGGCAAGGTTTTGTTCTTCTTGATTCCAAGGCACAGATTTGTGCTCTGCCCTTGTAGTGGGCAGGGCAGAGTTGCCTTTCATGCTTTGTTCCCTTATGTTGCCCTCCTAGAGGGCAGTGTGCCCTTGTGAAGGGCAATGCTTGCTCCCTTCTTTACATGCGGCACACTTCTCCTTCCTTTGACCACGTTTTCTTCTCTTTGGGTCACGCTTTCTTAGGCCACGCTTTTCTCTTTTATTCTTTTCTTCACCTACAATAAACCAAAACAACCACTCCAAGTATCACTAAATTCACAAGGCTTATAAATCAATTAAAATTCTATTAAAATTAGCTTAAACCTCATGAGTTAACATTAATTTCATGGTGGTTGTTTGATTTAAAGAAGTTATGCATTTTCACTCCAAATCACTTACTTAAGATGCAAGAAAGTGCATAAAGACTAATAAAACAAGTGAAATTAGCTTGAAAAATGGGTATATGATGACTTGTCATCAGCAGGGAGGTTAAAATCCAACAGCATCAGCAGTCCTTTTTCAGCCTCTGAATAAGATTTTTGCTCAGGTCCCTCAATTTTAGCCAGAAAATACCTGAAATCACAGAAAAAAACACAAACTCAAAGTCTAGAAATGTCAATTTTGCTTAAAAACTAATAAAAATATACTAAAAAGTAGCTAGATCCTACTAAAAACTATCTAAAAACAATGCCAAAAAGCGTATAAATTATCCGCTCATCACAACACCAAACTTAAATTGTTTCTTGTCCCCAAGCAAATGAAAATAAAATAGGATAAAAAGAAGAGAATATACAATGAATCTCACAATATCAATGAAACTTAGTCCCAATTAGATGAGCGGGGTAGTAGCTTTTTGCTTCTGAACAGTTTTGGCATCTCACTTTATCCTTTGAAATTCATAATGATTGGCATCTATAGGAACTCAGAATTTTAGTTAGTGTTATTGATTCTCCTAGTTCCGTATCTTGATTCTTGAACACAGCTACTTTATGAGTCTTGGCCGTGGCCCTAAGCACTTTGTTTTCCAGTATTACCACCGGATACATAAATGCCACAGACACATAACTGGGTGAACCTTTTTAGATTGTGACTTAGCTTTGCTAAAGTCCCCAATTAGAGGTGTCCAGAGTTCTTAAGCACACTCTTTTTGCTTTGGATCACGACTTTAACCACTCAGTCTCAAGCTTTTCACTTGGACCTTCATGACACAAGCACATGGTTAGGGCTAGCTTGATTTAGCCGCTTAGGCCAGGATTTTATTCCTTTGGGCCCTCCTATCCACTGATGCTCAAAGCCTTGGATCCTCTTTACCCTTGCCTTTTGGTTTAAAGGACTATTGGCTTTTTCTGCTTGCTTTTCCTTTTTTTTTCTTTCTCTTTTTTTTGCCACTTTTTTTCAAATTTTTTTACTGCTTTTTCTTGCTTCAATAATCAATTTCATGATTTTTTAGATTATCAATAATATTTCTCTTTGTTCATCATTCTTTCAAGAGCCAACAATTTTAACATTCATAAACTTTACTATAAAAAATATGCACTGTTCAAGCATTCATTCAGAAAACAAAAAGTATTGCCACCACATCAAAATAATTAAACTAATTTCAAGATAAAATTTGAAATCCAAGTACTTCTTGTTCTTTTGTAATTAGGCACATTTTTCATTTAAGAGAGGTGAAGGATTCATGGAATTATTCATAGCCTTAAGACATAGACACTAGACACTAATGATCATGTAATGAAGGCACAAACATAGACAAACATAAAGCATCAAATTCGAAAAACAGAAAAATAAGAACAAGGAAATCAAAGAACGGGTCCATCTTAGTGATGGCGGCTAGTTCTTCCTCTTGAAGATCCAATGGAACGCCTGAGCTCCTCTATGTTTCTTCCTTGCTTTTGTTGCTTCTCCCTCATAGCTCTTTGATCTTCTCTAATCTCATGGAGAATGATGGAGTGCTCTTGGTGCTCCACCCTTAGTTGGTCCATGTTGTAACTCAAGCCTTTCAAAGAGGTATTGAGTTGCTCCCAATAGTTGTGTAGAGGAAAATGCATCCCTTGAGGCATCTCAGGGATTTCATGAGGAATTTCCTCATGCTCTTGTTGAGGTCTATGAGTGGGCTCTCTTGTTTGCTCCATCCTTTTCTTAGTGATGGGCTTGTCCTCTTCAATAAGGATGTCTCCTTCTATGTCAATCCCAGCCGAATTGCATAGGTGACAAATGAGATGAGGAAAGGCTAACCTTGCCAAAGTGGAGGACTTGTCAGCCACCTTGTAGAGTTCTAAAGGTATGATCTCATGAACTTTCACTTCCTCCCCAATCATGATGCTTTGGATTATGATGGCCCGATCTACAGTCACTTCAGATCGGTTGCTAGTAGGAATGATGGAGCGTTGGATGAATTGCAACCATCCTCTAGCCATAGGCTTAAGGTCCGGTCTTCTCAATTGAACTGGCTTGCCTCTTGAGTCTCTTTTCCATTGATCTCCTTCCACACATATGTCCATGAGGACTTAGTCCAACCTTTGATCAAAGTTGACCCTTCTAGTGTAGGAGCGTGCGTTTTCTTGCATCATTGGCAAGTTGAATGCTAACCTTACATTTTTCGGACTGAAATCTAAGTATTTCCCCCAAACCATTGTAAGCCAATTCTTTGGATTCAGGTTCATACTTTGATCATGGTTCCTAGTGATCCATGCATTGGCATAGAACTCCTGAACCATTAAGATTCCGACTTGTTGAATGGGGTTGGTGAGAACTTCCCAACCTCTTCTTCGGATCTCATGTCGGATCTCTGGATACTCATTCTTCTTGAGAATGAAAGGGACCTCAGGGATCACCTTCTTCTTGGCCACAACTTCATAGAAGTGGTCTTGATGGACCTTTGAGATGAATCTCTCCATTTTCCATGACTCGGAGGTGGAATCTTTTGCCTTTCTTTTCCTCTTTCTAGAGGTTTCTCCGGCCTTAAGTGCCATAAATGGTTATGGAAAAACAAAAAGCAATGCTTTTACCACACCAAACTTAAAAGGTTTGCTCGTCCTCGAGCAAAAGAAGAAAGAAAGAGGGGAAGAAGAGGAAAATAGAGGAGATTGATAGAGAGATAGGTTCAGCCAAGGGGGTAGAAAAGTGTTTGTGATGTGTGAAAATGAAGGAGTGAACACGGGTATTTATAGGGAAAGAGAATGAGAGTGGCCGAATGGAATTGGATGGGTTTAGGAGGGAAGAGTGTTTGAATTTGAAAGTGAGGTAGGTGGGGTTTTTGGGGAAGAGGGATGGAGGTGATTGGTGAAGAGAATATAGGGAAGAGAATAGGATTTGATAGGTGAGTGGTGTTTTGGGTAGAGTGTTATAGAGATGTCTGAGGGGGAGAGAGAGAGGTGGGATAGGTGGGGATTCTGTGGGGTCCACAGATCCTGAGGGGTCAGGAACTTCTCATCCCTGCTCCATTTAACGCCAGATTGCTGCCTGTTTCTAGCGTTAAATGCCAACTTTTGTACCTTTCCTGGCATTTAACGCCAAGCTGTTGCTTGTTTCTGGCATTTAATGCCAGTTTGATGCTCTGTTCTGGCATTAAACGCCAGTCTGGTGCCCATTTCTGGTGTTAAATGCCTAGAATGGTGCCAGACTGGGCGTTTAACGCCCATTCTATCACTCTTATTGGCGTTTAAACACTAGTAAGCTTATCCTCTAGGGTGTGCTATTTTTAATGCTATTTTTGAATTTGCTTTGATTTTTTGCAGATGTTTTTGTGACTCCACATGATCATTAACCTAAAAAAAATGAAATAACATAGATAAATAAAAATTGGGTTGCCTCCCAATAAGTGCTTCTTTAATGTCAATAGCTTGACAGTGGGCTCTCATGGAGCCTCATAGATATTCAAAGCATGGTTGGGGCCTCTCAACACCAAACTTAGAGTTTGGTTGTGGCCTCTTAATACGAAACTTAGAGTTTGGTTCTGGCCTCCCAACACCAAACTTAGAGTTTGAATGTGAGGGCTTTGTTTGACTCTGTATTGAGAGAAGCTTTTCATGCTTCCTCTCCATGTGTATAGAAGGAGAACCTTGAGTCTTGAATACAAGGTAGTCCTCATTTAATTGAAGGACCAACTCTCCTCTGTCAACATCAATCACAACTTTTGCTGTGGCTAGGAAAGGTCTGCCAAGGATGATGGATTCATCCTCATCCTTTCCAGTGTCTAGGATTATGAAATCAGCATGGATGTAAAGGCCTTCAACCTTTACTAGCACGTCCTCTACTAGTCCATAAGCCTTTCTCATGGATTTGTCTGCCATCTCTAGTGAGATTCTTACAGCTTGAACCTCAAAGATTCCCAGTTTCTCCATGACAGAGAGTGGCATGAGGTTTATGCCTGACCTCAGGTCACACAGAGCCTTCTTAAAGGTCATGGTGCCTATGATACAAGGTATTAAGAACCTTTCGGGATCCTCTTTCTTTTGAGGTAATGTCTGCCTAATCAAGTTATTCAGTTCATTGGTGAGCAAGGGGGTTCATCCACCCAAGTCTCATTACCAAATAACTTGGCATTCAGCTTCATGATTGCTCTAAGGTACTTAGCAACTTGCTCTTCAGTAATATCTTTATCCTCTTCAGAGGAGGAATAGTCATCAGAGCTCATGAATGGCAGAAGTAGGTTCAATGGAATCTCTATGGTCTCTAGATGAGCCTCATATTCCTTAGGTTCTTCAAATGGGAACTCCTTTTTGTCCAGAGGACGTCCCACGAGGTCTTCCTCACTGGGATTCATGTCCTCCTCTTCTTCTCTAGGTTCGGCCACACCAAGTAAGGTTATGGCCTTGCACTCTCTTTTTGGATTCTCTTCTGTATTGCTTGGGAGAGTACTAAGAGGAGTTTCAGTGACCTTTTTGCTCAGCTGGCCCACTTGTGCCTCCAAATTTCTAATGGAGGACCTTATTTCATTCATGAAACTTAGAGTGGCCTTAGATAGATCAGAGACTATGTTTGCTAAGCTATAGGGGGTCTGCTCAGAATTCTCTGCCTGTTGCTGAGAGGATGATGGAAAAGATTGTCTATTGCTAAACCTGTTTCTTCCACCATTATTAAAGCCTTGTTGAGGCTTTTATTGATTCTTCCATGAGAAATTTGGATGATTTCTCCAAGAGGGATTATAGGTGTTTCCATAGGCTTCACCCATGTAATTCACCTCTGCCATTGCAGGGTTCTCAGGATTATAAGCTTCTTCTTCAGAAGATGTTTCTTTAGTACTGTTGGATGCATTTTGCAAACCATTCAGACTCTGAGAAATCATATTGACTTGCTGAGTCAACATTTTGTTCTAAGCCAATATGGCATTCAGAGCATCAATTTCAAGAACTCCCTTCCTCTGAGGCGTCCCATTACTCACAGGATTCCTTTCAGAGGTATACATGAACTGGTTATTTGCAACCATTTTAATGAGTTCCTGAACTTCTGCAGGTATTTTCTTTAGGTGAATAGATCCACCTGCAGAATGGTCCAATGACATCTTAGACAATTCAGACAGACAATCATAAAATATATCCAGGATAGTCCATTCTGAAAGCATGTCAGAAAGACACTTTTTGGTCAGTTGCTTGTATCTTTTCCAAGCTTCATAGAGGGATTCACCTTCTTTCTGCCTGAAGGTTTGAACATCCACTCTAAGCTTGCTCAGCTTTTGAGGAGGAAAGAATTTGGCTAAGAAAGCCATGACCAGCATATCCCAAGAGTTCAGGCTATCTCTAGGTTGAGAGTTCAACCATATTCTAGCTCTGTCTCTTACAGCAAAAGGGAAAAGCATAAGCTTATAGACCTCGGGATCAACTCCATTGATCTTAACAGTATCACAGATCTGCAAGAATTCAGTTAAGAACTGAAAAGGATCTTCTGATGAAAGTCTATGAAACTTGCAATTCTGTTGCATCAGAGAAACTAATTGAGGCTTAAGCTCAAAATTGTTTACTCTAATGGCAAGGATTGAGATGCTTCTTCCATGGAAGTTAGAATTTGGTGCAATAAAGTCACCAAGCACCTTCCTTGCATTGTTGTTGTTGGGTTTGGCTGCCATATCATTTTCCTGTTTGAAAATTTTAGTTAGGTCCTCTTCGGAGTATTGTGCTTTAGCTGCTCTTAGCTTCCTCTTCAAGGTCCTTTCAGGTTCAGGATCAGCTTCAACAAGAATGCCTCTTTCCTTGTTCCTGCTCATATGAGAGAGAAGAAAACAAAGAAAATATGGAATCCTCTATGTCACAGTATAGAAATTTCTTTATGTGAGTAGAAGAGAAGAATAATAAGAATGAGGAAAGAAAGAGAAAAATTTGAACTCAGAGAGAGGGAGAGGGTTCGAATTTTTTATGAGTGGAGGAGAAGTATTAGTAAATAAATAAAATAAATAGAAGGAGAGAGGGGGAAGTTTTCAAAAATAATTAAAAGGAAAAGGAGAATATTTTTGCTTTTATTTTAAAATTTAGTTAGAATTTGAAAATTAAGAGAAGAAATAGAATTTTGATAAAGAAGTTAATGATTTTCGACAATTAGAGAGAGAAAAGTAGTTAGGTGGTTTTGAAAAAGATAAGAGTTTTAAAATCAAACAAAAAGTTAAGTAGTTAATTGAAAAAGATTTGAAAATCATTTTGGAAAGATAAGAAGTTAGAAAAGATTTTTGAAATCAAAATTTAAAAAGATATGATTGAAAAAGATATGTTTGAAAAGATATGATTGAAAAAATATGATTAAAAATATATTATTAAAAATTATTTTGAAAAAGAAATTTAGAAAGATTTGATTTTGAAAATTGAAGTTAATGACTTGACTAACAAGAAACTACAAGATATGATTCTAGAATTTAAAGGTTGAACCTTTCTTAACAAGAAAGTAACAAACTTGAAATTTTTGAATCAATCACATTAATTGTTAGTAAATTTTTTGAAAATTATGAAATAAAGATAAGAAAAAGATTTTGAAAATCAATTTTTTAAAAATTTTTTGAAAAACATGAAATAAAAATGAAAAAGATTTTATTTTGAAAAAGATTTTGAAAAGATAATTTTTTTGAAATTGAAATCTTGACTTGACTAACAAGAAACAACTTATTTTAAAAATTTTTGACTAAGTCAACCAAAAGATTTCGAAATTTATGAGTGAAACAACGAAAAGATATTTTTTATTTTTGAATTTTTAATGAGAGAGAAAAACCACAAAATGACTCAACACATAAAAATTTTGGATTAAAACAAATGATGCATGCAAGAACACTATGAATGTCAAGATGAACACTAAGAACACTTTGAAGATCATGATGAACATCAAGAACTTAGTTTTGAAAAATTTTCAAGAAAGGAAAAATATGCAAGACACCAAACTTAGAGATTTTTCATGTTTAAACACTATGAATTCAAAAATACATATGAAAAACAACAAAAGACACAAAACAAGAAAATATGAAGATCAAACAAGGAGACTTATTAAGAACAAGTTGAAGATCATGAAGAATGCAATGCATGAGTTTTCGAAAATAAACATTTTTTTTAGAAAAATTAAAACATGCAATTGACACCAAACTTAAAAATTGACACTAGACTCAAACAAGAAACACAAAATATTTTTGGTTTTTGGGAGTTTAAAAAGTTTTTTTTGTAATTTTTTGAAAAAAAAATTTTGAAAAACGAAAAAGAAGAGAAAAATTTTTTTTAAAAGATTTTTGAAAACTTTTTGAAAATAAAATAAAAGTTGAAACAAGAAGAAAATTACCTAATCTGAGCAACAAGATAAACCGTCAGTTGTCCAAACTCAAACAATCCCCGGCAACGGCGCCAAAAACTTGGTGCACGAAATTATGATCTCAATGGCGCCAACAACTTGGTATGCACAATTGTAATCTCAACTCTTTTTTACAACTTCGCACAACAAACCAGCAAGTGCACTAGGTCGTCCAAGTAATAAACCTTACGTGAGTAAGGGTCGATCCCACGGAGATTGTCGGCTTGAAGCAAGCTATGGTCATCTTGTAAATCCCAGTCAGGCGGATTCAAATGGTTTTGGAGTTTTGATAATTAAGAGATAAATAAACATGGAATAAAGATAGAGATTCTTATGTAATTCATTGGTGGAAATTTCAGATAAGCGTATGGAGATGCGTTATTCCTTCTGGATCTCCACTTTCCTACTGTCTTCATTCAATCATTCATACTCCTTTCCATGGAAAGTTGTATGTAGGGGGATGCTGCACGAAATTGTGTATGCCAATATTAATGGACTATTTCTCACAGCTTCGCATAACTAACCAGCAAGTGCACTGGGTCGTCCAAGTAATACCTTACGTGAGTAAGGGTCGAATCTCACAGAGATTGTTGGCTTGAAACAAGCTATGGTTATTTTATAATTCTTAGTCAGGATATAATATCAATAATAATTTTTAGTTTCAATTGTAAAAAGTAAAAGAGCATGAAATAAATACTCATTATGCAGTAATGGAGAATATGTTGGAGTTTCGGAGATGCTTTGTCCTCTGAATTCCTGCAACATAATTTGCTTTCTCACTTTCATAAATGCAAGGCCCCTTCCATGGAAAGCTGTATGTAGGGCATCGCCGTTGTCAATGGCTACTTCCCATCCTCTCAGTGAAATTGGTCCAAATGCTCTATCACAGCACGGCTAATCATCTGTAGGTTCTCGATCATGTCGGAATAGAATCCATCGATTCTTTTGCGTTTGTCATCACGCCCAACAATCGCGAGTTTGAAGCTCGTCACAGTCATCCAATCCTTGAATCCTACTTAGCATACCACAGATAAGGTTTAGACCTTTCAGATTCTCAAGGATGCTGCCAATGAATTCTAGCTTATACCACGAAGATTCTGATTAAGGAATCTAAGAGATACTCATTCAATCTAATGTAGAAAGGAGGTGGTTGTTAGGCACACATTCATGGATTGAGGAAGGTGATGAGTGTCATGGATCATCACCTTCTTCATAGTGAAGCGCGAATGAACATTTTGGATAGGAACAAGCGTGTTTGAATGGAAAACAGAAATAATTGCATTAATTCATCGAGACGCTGCAGAGCTCCTCACCCCCAACAATGGAGTTTAGAGACTCATGCCGTCAAAGAGTACAAAATTCAGATCTAAAAATGTCATGAGAAACAAAATAAATCTCTAAAAGTTGTTTAAATACTAAACTAGTAACCTAGGTTTACAGAAAATGAGTAAACTAGGATGGATAGTGCATAAATCCACTTTTGGGGCCCACTTGGTGTGTGCTGGGGCTGAGACTTAAGCTTCTCACGTGCCTGGGCTGTTTCTGGAGTTGAACGCCAGGTTGTAACCTGTTTCTGGCGTTGAACTCCAACTTGCAACCTGTTTCTGGCGCTGAACGTCAAACTGCAACATGGAACTGGAGTTGAACGCCAGTTTACATCGTCTATCTTCGTGCAAAGTATGGACTATTATATATTGCTGGAAAGCCCTGGATGTCTACTTTCCAACCTAATTAAGAGCGCGCCAATTGGACTCCTGTAGCTCCAAAAAATTCATTCTGAGTGCAGGGAGGTCAGGATCCAACAGCATCCGCAGTCCTTTTTCAGCTTAAATCAGATTTTTGCTCAGCTCCCTCAATTTCAGCCAGAAAATACCTTAAATTATAGAAAAACACACAAACTCATATTAAAGTCCAGAAATATAAATTTTTCCTAAAAACAAAATTATACTAAAAACTAACTAAAACATACTAAAATCTACATGAAATTACCCCCAAAAAGCGTATAAAATATCCGCTCATCACAACACCAAACTTAAATTGTTGCTTGTCCTCAAGCAACTAGATAAATAAAATAGGATAAAAAAGAAATTAAGAAGCAATAATATCTCTGAGTTTCAAGTGAAGCTCAGATTCTAATCAGATGAGTGGGACTAGTAACTTTTTGCCTTTGAATAGTTTTGGCATCTCACTTTATCCTTTGAAATCCAGAATGATTGGCATCCATAGAAACTTAGAATTCAGATAGTATTATTGATTCTCCAAGTTTAGTATGTTGATTCTTGAACACAGTTACTTTATGAGTCTTGGCCGTGGTCCTAAGCACTTTGTTTTCCAGTATTACCACCGGATACATAAATGCCACAGACACATAACCGGGTGAACCTTTTCAGATTGTGACTTAGCTTTGCTAAAGTCCCCAATTAGAGGTATCCAGAGTTCTTAAGCACACTCCTTTGCCTTGGATTACGACTTTAACCACTCAGTCTCAAGCTTTTTACTTGGACCTGCATACCACAAGCACATGGTTAGGGACAACTTGATTTAGCCGCTTAGGCCTGGATTTATTTCCTTGGGCCCTCCTATACATTGATGCTCAAAGCTTTGGACCCCTTTCACCCTTGCCTTTTGGTTTTAAGGGTTATTGGCTTTTTCTTTTTCTTTATCCAATGATTCCTTTTTTTTCACTACTTTTTCTTACTTCAATAATCAAAAATTTCATGATTTTTCATATCAGCAATAATATTTCTCTTATTCATCATTCTTTCAGAAGCCAACAATTTTAACATTCATGAAATTCAGTATAAAAAATATGCACTGTTCAAGCATTCATTCAGAAGACAAAAAGTATTGCCACCACATATAAATAATTAGAATTTTCCTTATTAAGAACTCGAAATTAAATTGCCTCTTTATTCTAAAAATCTACTATTTTATTCATGTTTGATGATGATGAGAAAAATAAATTATAGCTTAATTGGAAATAAAATCAAAATAGATATACTGATTACTACTACTCCTATTTAACTTCTAAGGTAAATTCCTATAAGACAACTATCACAGAGTAAAGCTAAGATTAGGACTCAACAACCTTTATTTTGGGAAGTGGATGTTCCTCTAGTTTGTGGGGTGCTTGGTCCTTCAAGAGATAATTTCTGATGCTTCAGTTCCTTCAAGTCACGCCTTTGCTCTACTTGTTCCCCAAGCAGTTTGCAAAGCATGCTATTTTGATTATTCTGTTCTTCCTTTATTTGGTCCATAGCTTCTTGCAACTTGGTAACCGATTCTTCAAGATGCTCCCAGTATTCAAATTGAGGGATTTCTGGGAGAAATTCCTGTGCTCTCCTCTTGATGGAGTCATCCTGCACTTGTTGTTTTTCCATTCATATTTTGGTGATTGGTTGCTCAACTGAGATATACTCAG
The DNA here is from genome assembly GCF_003086295.3 of Arachis hypogaea. Classification (NCBI taxonomy): domain Eukaryota; kingdom Viridiplantae; phylum Streptophyta; class Magnoliopsida; order Fabales; family Fabaceae; genus Arachis; species Arachis hypogaea. The sequence goes on along the minus strand of NC_092039.1, from coordinate 53,308,020 downwards.
TTATTCCCATCTTCACTCCAGCATCTTTACATAGCATAGATATTAAACGTGGATAAGCCAATTTAGCATCTTTGGAGTTCTTGTTTGCAATTATGTAAAGTCCACACGAAATCAGCTAATGAACTTCCACTTCTCTTCCCAACGTAATACAGTGGATCATCACTGCTCTTTTAACGGTGACCTCAGAACGGTTGCTAGTGGGTAGTATAAAATGCCCAATAAAGTCCAACCAGCCTCTGGCGACTGGTTTAAGATTTTCTCTCTTGAGTTGATTTGGGATGCCCTTGGTGCTGGTGGTCCACTGATGAGCGGATAATTTATACGCTTTTTGGCATTGTTTTTAGTATGTTTTTAGTATGTTTTAGTTAGTTTTTATTATATTTTTATTAGTTTTTAGTTAAAATTCACTTTTCTGGACTTTACTATGAGTTTGTGTGTTTTTTTGTGATTTCAGATATTTTCTGGCTGAAATTGAGGGACCTGCGCAAAAATCTAATTTAGAGGCTGAAAAGGACTGCAGATGTTGTTGGATTCTGACCTCTTTGAACTCGAAGTGAATTTTCTGGAGCTACAAATACCCAATTGGTGCGCTCTCAACTGCGTTGGAAAGTAGACATCCTGCGCTTTCCAGCAATGTTTAATAGTTCATACTTTGCCCGAGATTTGATGGCCCAAACAGGCGTTCCAAGTCAGCTCAAGAATTCTGGCGTAAAACGTCGGAACTGGCACAAGAATGGGAGTTAAACGCCCAAACTGGCATAAAAGCTGGCGTTTAACTCCAAGAAGAGTCTCTACATGAAAATGCTTCAATGCTCAGCCTAAGCACACACCAAGTGGGCCCGGAAGTGGATTTTTATGTCATTTACTCATTTCTGTAAATCCTAGGCTACTAGTTCTCTATAAGTAGGACCTTTTACTATTGTATTTTCATCTTTCAATCAGAGATCTTTTGATCATGTTTTTATGATTGAACCCTCTTTGGGAGGCTGGCCATTCGACCATGCCTAGACCTTGTTCTTATGTATTTTCAACGGTGGAGTTTCTACACATCATAGATTAAGGTGTGGAGCTCTGCTGTACCTCGAGTATTAATGCAATTACTATTGTTCTTCTATTCAATTCGGCTTATTCTTGTTCTAAGATATCACTTGTTCCTCAACTTGATGAATGTGATAATCCGTGACACTCATCATCATTCTCACCTATGAACGTGTGCCTGACAACTACCTCCGTTCTACCTTAGATTGAGTGGATATCTCTTGGATCCCTTAATCGGAATCTTCGTGGTATAAGCTAGAATTGATGGTGGCATTCAAGAGAATCCGGAAGGTCTAAACCTTGTCTGTGGTATTCTGAGTAGGATTCAAGGATTGAATGACTGTGACGAGCTTCAAACTCGCGATTGTGGGGCGTTAGTGACAGACGCAAAAGAATCACTGGATTCTATTCCGACATGATCGAGAACCGACAGCTGAATAGCCGTGCTGTGACAGAGCGTGTTGAATATTTTCACTGAGAGGACGGGACTGTAGCCATTGACAACGGTGATGCCCAACATACAGCTTGCCATGGAAAGGAGTAAGAAGGATTGGATGAAGACAGTAGAAAAGCAGAGAGACGGAAGGGACAAAGCATCTCCATACGCTTATCTGAAATTTCTACCAATGAATTGCATAAGTATCTCTATCTTTATTTTATGTTTTATTCATCTTTTAATTATCAATCCTCCATAACCATTTGAATCTGCCTGACTGAAATTTACAAGATGACCATAGCTTGCTTCATACTAGCAATCTCCGTGGGATCGACCCTTACTCGCGTAAGGTTTATTACTTGGACGACCCAGTGCACTTGCTGGTTAGTTGTGCGAAGTTGTGATAAAGAGTTGAGATTGCAATTGAGCGTACCATGTTGATGGCACCAAGAAAGTTACTGAATTCCCTCCTAGTACTCTTCCAAGCAATACAGAAGAGAATCCAAAAGGAGAGTGCAAGGCCATCAACATGGCCGAATTTGGAGAGGAGGAAGAGGCAGTGAACGCCACTGAGGAAGACCTCAATGGACGTCCACTAGCCTCCAATGAGTTCCCTAATGATGAACCATGGGAATCTGAAGCTCACACTGAGACCATAGAGATTCCATTGGATTTACTCCTGCCATTCATGAGCTCTAATGAGTATTCTTCCTCTGAAGAGGATGAAGATGTCACTGAAGAGCAAGTTGCTAAGTACCTTGGAGCAATCATGAAGCTAAATGACAAGTTATTTGGTAATGAGACTTGGGAGGATGAACCCCCTTTGCTCACCAAAGAACTGGATGACTTGTCTAGGCAGAAATTACCTCAAAAGAGACAGGACCCTGGAAAGTTCTCAATACCTTATACAATAGGCACCATGACCTTCAAGAAGGCTCTATGTGACCTAGGGTCAAGCATAAACCTCATGCCTCTTTCTGTAATGGAGAAGCTAGGGATCTTTGAGGTACAAGCTGCAAGAATCTCACTAGAGATGGCAGACAATTCAAGAAAACAAGCTTATGGACTTGTAGAGGATGTTCTGGTAAAAGTTGAAGGCCATTACATCCCTGCTGATTTCATAGTCCTAGAGACTGGGAAGTGCATGGATGAATCATCATCCTTGGCAGACCCTTCCTAGCCACAGCAAAAGCTGTGATTGATGTTGACAGAGGAGAATTGATCATTCAAGTGAATGAAGAATCCTTGGTGTTTAAGGCTCAAGGATATCCCTCTGTAACCATAGAGAGGAAGCATGAAGAGCTTCTCTCAAAACAGAGCCAAACAGAGCCCCCACAGTCAAACTCTAAGTTTGGTGTTGGGAGGCCACAACCAACTTCTAAGTTTGGTGTTGAACCCCCACATTCAAACTCTAAGTTTGGTGTTGGAGGTTCCAACATTGCTCTGAGTATCTGTGAGGCTCCATGAGAGCCCACTGTCAAGCTACTGACATTAAAAAAGCGCTTGTTGGGAGGCAACCCAATGTTATATTTATCTATTTTCCTTTGTTATTTTATGTTTTCTGTAGGTTGATGATCATGGAAAGTCACAAAATCAATTGAAAAAGCAAAAACAGAATGAAAAATAGAAAGAAAAATAGCACACCCTGGAGGAAAACCTTGCTGGCGTTTAAACGCCAGTAAGGGCAGCAAATGGGCGTTTAACGCCCAGTCTGGCACCATTCTGGGCGTTTAACGCCTGGAAGGGGCACCAGACTGGCGTTAAACGCCAGGAAGGGGCAAGAAGTTGGCGTTAAACGTCAGAAATGGGCACCAGCCTGGCGTTTAACGCCAGAATTGGCATAAAGAGCATTTTTGCTTGCCACTTGGTGCATGGATGAATTTTTCTTGACACCTCAGGATCTGTGGTCCCCACAGGATCCCCGCCTACCCCACCACTCTCTCTCTTCTTTAGCCATTCACCAATCACCTCAACACCTCTTCCCCAAAAACTCCTCACCTATCAAATCCCACTATTCTCTTCACCACTCACATCCATCCTTCATAAAACCCCACCTACCTCACCATTCAAATTCAAACTACTTTCCCACCCAAACCCACCCTCACATGACCGAACCATACACCCCCTCTCCACTCCTATATAAACCCATCTTCACTCCTTCATTTTCACACAACCTAAACACCACTTCTCCCCTTTGGCCGAACCACAAAGCCTCCTCCATCTCCTCTATTTCTTCTTCTTCTACTCTCTTCTTTCTTCTTTTGCTCGAGGACGAGCAAACCTTCTAAGTTTGGTGTGGTAAAAGCATTGCTTTTTGTTTTTCCATAACCATTTATGGCATCTAAGGCCGGAGAAACCTCTAGAAAGAAGAAAGGGAAGGCAAAAGTTTCTACCTCCGAGTCATGGGAGATGGAGAGATTCATCTCAAGGGTGCATCAAGACCACTTCTATGAAGTTGTGGCCTTGAAGAAGGTGATCCCCGAGGTCCCTTTCAAACTCAAAAAGAGTGAATATCCGGAGATCCGACATGAGATCCGAAGAAGAGGTTGGGAAGTTCTTACCAACCCCATTCAACAAGTCAGAATCTTAATGGTTCAAGAGTTCTATGCCAATGCATGGATCAACAAGAACCATGATCAAAGTGTGAACTCGGACCCAAATAATTGGCTCACAATGGTTCGGGGGAAATGCTTAGATTTTAGTCCAGAAAATGTAAGGTTGGCATTCAACTTGCCCATGATGCAAGGAGATGAACACCCTTACACTAGAAGGGTCAACTTTGATGAAAGGTTGGACCAAGTCCTCATAGACATTTGTGAAGAGGGCACTCAATGGAAGAGAGATTCAAGAGGGAAGCCGGTTTAACTGAGAAGGCATGCCCTCAAGCCCATGGCTAGAGGATGGTTGGAGTTTATCCAACGCTCAATCATTCCCACTAGCAACCGGTCCGAAGTTACTATAGACCGGGCTATCATGATTCATAGCATCATGATTGGAGAGGAAGTAGAAGTTCATGAGGTTATATCCCAAGAACTTTATAAGGTGGCAGACAAGTCCTCTACCTTGGCAAGGTTAGCTTTCCCTCATCTCATTTGTCACCTCTGTTATTCAGTTGGAATTGACATAGAGGGAGACATCCTCATTGATGAAGACAAGCCCATCACTAAGAAGAGGATGGAGCAAACAAGAGATCCCCCACTCACCATGAAATACCTGAGATGCCTCAAGGAATGCACTTTCCTCCACAAAACTACTGGGATCAAATCAACACCTCCCTAGGAGAATTGAGTTCCAACATGGGACAACTAAGGGTGGATCACCAAGAACATTCCATTCTCCTCCATGAAATTAGAGAAGATCAAAGAGTCATGAGAGAGGAGCAATAAAGGCAAGGAAGAGACATTGAGGAGCTCAAGCACTCCATAAGATCTTCAAGAGGAAGAACAAGCCGCCATCACTAAGGTGGACCCTTTCTTTAATCTCCTTGTTCTTTAATTTCCTGTTTTTCGAATTTTTCATGCTTATGTTTATCTATGTTTGTGTCTTATGATCATTAGTGTCTTAGTATCTATGCCTTAAAGTTATGAATGTCCTATGAATCCATCACCTTTCTTAAATGAAAAATGTTCTTAATTGAAAAAGAGAAGAATTGCATGAATTTTAGATTTTATAACAGATTAATTATTTTGATGTGGTGGCAATACTTTTGACTTCTGAATGTATGCTTGAACAGTGCATATGTCTTTTGAATTTGTTGTTCATGAATGTTGGCTCTTGAAAAAATGATGAAAAAGGAGACATGTTACTGAGGATCTGAAAAATCATAAAAAAAAGATTCTTGAAGCAAGAAAAAGCAGTGAATACAAAAAAAATTTCGAAAAAAAAAGAAAGAGAGGAAAAAGAAAAAAGAAAAAGAAATAATAAAGTGTGATCCAAGGCAAAAAGAGTGTGCTTAAGAACCCTGGACATCTCTAATTGGGGACTCTAGCAAAGCTGAGTCACAATCTGAAAAGGTTCACCCAGTTATGTGTCTGTGGCATGTATGTATCCGGTGGTAATACTGGAAGACAGAGTGCTTTGGGCTACGGCCAAGACTCATAAAGTAGCTATGTTCAAGAATCATCATACTTAACTAGGAGAATCAATAACACTATCAGGATTCTGAATTCCTATAGAAACCCATCATTCTGAATTTCAAAGGATAAAGTGAGATGCCAAAACTGTTCAGAGGCAAAAAGCTAAAAGCCCCGCTCATCTAATTAATACTGATCTACATAGATGTTTTTGGTATTCATTGCATATTCTCTTCTTTTTATCTTATTTGATTCTCAGTTGCTTGAGGACAAGCAACAATTTAAGCTTGGTATTGTGATGAGCGGATAATTTATACGCTTTTTGCCATTGTTTTTAGTATGTTTTAGTTAGTTTTTATTATATTTTTATTAATTTTTAGTTAAAATTCACTTTTCTGGACTTTACTATGAGTTTGTGTGTTTTTCTGTGATTTCAGGTATTTTCTGGCTGAAATTGAGGGACCTGAGCAAAAATCTAATTCAGAGGCTGAAAAGGACTGCAGATGCTGTTGGATTCTGACCTCCTTGCACTCGAAGTGGCTTTTCTGGAGCAACAAATACCCAATTGGCGCGCTCTCCACTGCTTTGGAAAGTAGACATCCTGGGCTTTCCAGCAATGTATAATAGTCTATACTTTGACCGAGTTTTGATGGCCCAAACAGGCGTTCTAAGTCAGCTCAAGAATTCTGGCGTAAAACGCCGGAATTGGCACAAGAGTGGGAGTTAAACGCCCAAACTGGCATAAAAGCTGGCGTTTACCTCCAAGAAGAGTCTCTACACGAAAATGCTTCAATGCTCAGCCCAAGCACACACCAAGTGGGCCCGGAAGTGGATTTTTATGTCATTTACTCATTTCTGTAAATCCTAGGCTACTAGTTCTCTATAAGTAGGACCTTTTACTATTGTATTTTCATCTTTTAATCAGAGATCTTTTGATCATGTTTTTATGATTGAACCCTCTTTGGGAGGCTGGCCATTTGACCATGCCTAGACCTTGTTCTTATTTATTTTCAACGGTGGAGTTTCTACACACCATAGATTAAGGTGTGGAGCTCTGCTGTACCTCGAGTATTAATGCAATTACTATTGTTCTTCTATTCAATTCGGCTTATTCTTGTTCTAAGATATCACTTGTTCCTCAACTTGATGAATGTGATGATCCGTGACACTCATCATCATTCTCACCTATGAACGTGTGCCTGACAACCACCTCCATTCTACCTTAGATTGAGTGGATATCTCTTAGATCCCTTAATCGGAATCTTCGTGGTATAAGCTAGAATTGATGGCGGCATTCAAGAGAATCCGGAAGGTCTAAACCTTGTCTGTGGTATTCTGAGTAGGATTCGAGGATTGAATGACTGTGACGAGCTTCAAACTCGCGATTGTGGGGCGTTAGTGACAGACGCAAAAGAATCACTGGATTCTATTCCGACATGATCGAGAACCGACAGCTGAATAGCCGTGCTGTGACAGAGCGCGTTGAACATTTTCACTGAGAGGACGGGACTGTATCCATTGACAATGGTGATGCCCAACATACAGCTTGCCATGGAAAGGAGTAAGAAGGATTGGATGAAGACAGTAGGAAAGCAGAGAGACGGAAGGGACAAAGCATCTCCATACGCTTATCTGAAATTCCCACCAATGAATTGCATAAGTATCTCTATCTTTATTTTATGTTTTATTCATCTTTTAATTATCAATCCTCCATAACCATTTGAATCCGCCTGACTGAGATTTACAAGATGACCATAGCTTGCTTCATACCAACAATCTCCGTGGGATCGACCCTTACTCGCGTAAGGTTTATTACTTGGACGACCCAGTGCACTTGCTGGTTAGTTGTGCGAAGTTGTGATTAAGAGTTGAGATTGCAATTGAGCGTACCATGTTGATGGTGCCATTGATGATCACAATTTCGTGCACCATCCACCTGGCTCCAGGGAGGCATATGTTCTCTAGAATCTTGTCCAGGCCTTTATTTGTTCTCATCATTCTCCTATTAAAGGAGTCTGGGTCATCTTTCAGCTGAGGTAGCTTAAAGATCTCCCTGATTTTGTCAGGGTGGATGTGAACAATCTTTCCTCTGACCAAGGTCCGATAGTCATAGAGGGCAGTTCCAGATATTCTCTGCCTGTCTGTTTGCCACAGATTAGCGTAGAATTCCTGAACCATGTTTCTTCCCACCTTTGTTTCAGGATTAGCTAGGATTTCCCAGCTCCTGTTTCGAATTTGCTCTTGGATCTCCGGATATTCGTCTTCTTTCAGATCGAATTTAGCTTCTGGGATCACTGACCTTAGACCCATTATTTTGTAGTAATGGTCTAAATGTTCTTTGGTTAAGAACTTCCCTTGATTCCAAAGTGGTTTTGGAATACTCTCTTTCTTGCCTCTTAGAGTGGGTTATTTTCCTTTAGGGGCCATGATCTTAGTGAATATGGTTTAGTGATCACAGATAAACACACCAAACTTAGAGGTTTGCTTGTCCTCAAGCAAAAGAAAAGAAAGGAGAGGGATAGAAGGAGAGCTAGTGTCGAATGGTGGATGAGAGGAGGGAGGCCGAATGTGGATTTAAAGGGAGGGGGTGGGGTTTTCGAAAATTTTCAGGAAAGATAAGATAGAGGATATGATTTGTAAAAGATAAATATGATAAAAAAAAAGATATAATTTAAAATTAAAAGGTTGTGAATGATATTTGAAAAAGATAAATCTGAATTTTTATTTTGAAAAAGATTTAAAAAAATTTTGAAAAGAAGTTGGATGGGATTTGAAAAGGTTTTGTGTTTATGAATTAAGATACATTTGATATTTTTGAAAAAGGGATTTTAGAAATTAGGATTAAAATTTTTGGAATTGAAGGATGAGAGTTTGTAACATGTTTATGCAAGAAATCATGAATTGGAATATAAAAATTTGAAAAAATGTGAATTGAAAATGAATTTACCTCCTCCCCACAATCCTGGCGTTAAACGCCCAAAAGCTGCATGTTTTGGGCGTTTAACGCCCATTTGCAGCTTCCCCTGGGCGTTCAATGCCCAGCTGTTGCTTTTAGCTGGCGTTGAACGCCAGGAACTCCTTTGTCACTGGGCATTTTTCTGAACGCCCAGGACGCTATAAATCTGGCGTTAAACGCCTAGAAGGTGCTTCTTTCTGGCGTTCAACGCCCAGAAGATGCTTCTTTCTGGTGTTCAACGCCCAGCTGTTTATCCTTACTGGCATTGAATGCGCAGTAGATGCTTCTTTTGGGCGTTCAGCGCCCAAAACAGCTCATACTAGCTTTTTCACACCAGTGAGCTTCCTTTTTGCTGTTTTATCATGTGGATCCTTCTGTAACTTTGTGAACTCAAGCAATTGCTATTTTACCTTGAAGATAATTGACATAAACCTATAAAAATTAATTAATTAACGAATAAACTTTGTAAATGGCTGGGTTGCCTCTCAGCAAGCGCTTCTTTATTGTCTTTAGCTGGACTATTATTGAGCTTTAATCAAGTCTCAGTTTTGAGCATTCTTGCTCAAAATTGCTTTCAATATAATGTTTGACTCTCTGTCCATTAACAATGAATTTTTTGTTAGAATCATTATCCTGAAGCTCCACGTATCCATACGGTGACACACTTGTAATCACATATGGACCTCTCCACCGGGATTTCATTTTCCCGGGGAATAATCTAAGCCTAGAATTAATCATGCCATCTTTTTGCTTTCTCTTTGTAAATTTTTGCATTTTCGAAAGTATTAAGTCTAAATTCCTCTAGCTCATTTAACTGGAGCAATCATTTTTCTCCAGCTAACTTGGCATCAAGGTTTAGGAATCTGGTTGCCCAATAGGCCTTATGTTTTAGTTTCACTGGCAAGTGACAGGCTTTTCCAAACACCAGCTGGTATGGAGAAGTTCCTATAGGTGTCTTGAATGCTGTTCTGTATGCCCACAGAGCATCATCCAAGCTTCTTGCCCAATCCCTTCTACGGTTAATCACAGTCTATTCCAGGATTCTTTTAAGTTCTCTATTAGAGACTTCAGCTTGCCCATTTGTCTATGGATGATATCGAGTAGCTACCTTGTGGCTAACTCCATATCAAACCAAAGCAGAGTAAAGCTGTTTATTGCAGAAATGAGTGCCCCCATCACTGATTAGTACTCTAGGGATACCAAATCTGCTGAAGATGTGTTTCTAGAGGAATTTTAGCACTGTCTTAGTATCATTAGTGGGTGTTGCAATAGCTTCCACCCATTTGGATACATAATCCAATGCCACCAGAATATAAGTGTTTGAGTATGATGGTGGGAAAGGTCCCATGAAGTCAATACCCCATACATCAAACAACTCAATCTCCAAGATCCCTTGTTGAGGCATGGCATAACTGTGAGGCAGATTGCCAGATCTTTGGCAACTGTCATAATTAAGTACAAACACTCGGTAGTCTTTATAGAGAGTAGGCCAGTAGAAGCCACATTGGAAGACTCTTGTAGCTGTTCGTTTACTTCCAAAATGTCCTCTATACTGTGATCCATGACAGTGCCAGAGGATCTTCTGTGCTTCTTCTTTACGCACACATCTACGAATTACTCCATCTGCACATCTCTTGAAGAGATATGTTCATCCCAAAGATAGTACTTTGCATCCGTGATCAATTTCTTTGTTTGCTGCCTACTGTACTCTTTGGGTATGAATCTCACTGCCTTGTAGTTTGCAATGTCTGTAAACCATGGCACTTCCTGGATGGCAAAGAGGCGCTCATCTGGAAAGTTTTCAGAGATTTCAGTAAGAGGGAGGGACACCCCTTCTACTGGTTCTATTCGGGACAGATAATCTGCTACTTGGTTTTCTGTTCTTTTTCTGTCTCTTATTTCTATATCAAACTCCTGCAGAAGCAACACCCATCTGATGAGTCTGGGTTTTGAATCCTGCTTTGTGAGTAGATATTTAAGAGCAACATGGTCAGTGTACACAATCACTTTTGATCCTACTAAATAAGATATGAACTTGTCAATGGCGTAAACCACTGCAAGTAACTCTTTTTCTGTGGTTGTGTAGTTCTTCTGTGCGTCATTTAAAACACGACTGGCATAGTAAATAATGTGTAGAAGCTTGTCATGCCTTTGTCCCAACACTGCACCAATGGCATGGTCACTGGCATCACACATCATTTCAAATGGTAATGTCCAGTCTGGTGCAGAGATGACTGGTACTGTGACCAGCTTAGATTTCAGAGTCTCAAACGCCTGCAGACACTCCTTATCAAAGATAAATGGCGTGTCAGCAGCTACCAGATTACTCAGAGGTTTGGCAATTTTTGAAAAATCTTTTATAAACCTCCTATAGAATCCTGCATGCCCCAGAAAGCTTCTGATTGCCTTAACATTGGCAGGTGGTGGTAATTTTTCAATTACCTCCACCTTAGCTTGATCCACCTCTATTCCCTTGTTCGAAATTTTGTGCCCAAGGATAGTTCCTTCAGTCACCATAAAGTGACATTTCTCCCAGTTTAAAACCAGATTAATCTCCTGGCATCTCTTTAGAACAACTGCTAGATGGTCAAGACAGGAGCTGAATGAGTCTCCAAACTCTGAAAAGTTATCCATGAAGACTTCCAGTAATTTTTTCGCCATATCAGAGAAAATAGAGAGCATGCATCTTTGAAAGGTTGCAGGTGCATTGCACAGACCAAATGCCATCCTTCTATATGCAAATATTCCAGATGGGCATGTGAATGCTGTTTTCTCTTGATCCTGGAGATCTACTGCAATTTGATTATAACCTGAATATCCATCCAGGAAGCAGTAGTATTCATGACCTGCTATTCTTTCTAGCATCTGGTCTATGAATGGTAAAGGAAAATGATCCTTTCTGGTAGCTGTATTGAGCCTTCTGTAATCAATACACATACGCCACCCTGTAACTGTTCTTGTAGGAACCAGTTTATTTTTTTCATTATGAACCACTGTCATGCCACCCTTCTTAGGGACAACTTGAACAGGGCTTACCCAGGGACTATCAGAAATGGGATAAATAATCCCAGCCTCTAGTAAGTTAGTGACCTCTTTCTGCACCACCTCCTTCATGGCTGGATTCAGCCACCTCTGTGGTTGAACCACTGGCTTAGTGTCACCCTCCAATAGGATCTTGTGCATGCATCTGGCTGGGCTAATGCCTTTAAGATCACTAATGGACCATCTAAGAGCTGTCTTGTGTGTCCTTAGCACTTGAATTAGTGCTTCCTCTTCCGGTGGCTCTAAGGTAGAGCTTATGATTACAGGAAAGGTATCACTTTCTCCCAGAAATGCATATTTCAGGGATGGTGATAATAGTTTGAGCTCAGATTTGGGAGGTTTTTCCTCTCCCTGAGGGATTTTCAGAGGTTCTATTATTCTCTCTGGTTCCTCCAGATCAGGCTAAACATCTTTAAAGATATCTTCTAGCTCTGATTCGAGACTCTTAGTCATATTGACCTCTTTTACCAGAGAATCAATAATATCAATGCTCATGCAGTCATTTGGGGTGTCTGGATGCTGTATAGCTTTGACAACATTCAACTTAAACTCATCCTCATTGACTCTCAGGGTTACTTCCCCTTTTTGGACGTCAATAAGGGTTCGGCCAGTTGTTAGGAACGGTCTTCCTAGAATGAGAGTTGCACTCTTGTGCTCCTCCATTTCCAGCACCACAAAGCCAGTGGGAAAGGCAAATGGCCCAACCTTGACAATCATGTCTTCAATCACGCCTGATGGGTTTTTAATGGAACCATCAGCAAGTTGGAGACATATCCGGGTTGGTTTGACTTCATTAGTCAACCCAAGCTTTTTGATAGTAGATGCAGGTATTAGGTTGATACTTGCCCCAAGATCACATAGAGCTTGCTTGGTACAAGTACCTTCTAATGTGCATGGTATCATAAAGCTTCCGAGATCTTTAAGCTTCTCAGTTAAGCTTTTTAGAATGACTGCACTGCATTCTTCAGTGAGGTAAACTTTTTCAGTTTTCCTCCAATCCTTCTTATGACTTAAGATTTCTTTCATGAACTTAGCATAAGAGGGTATTTGCTCAAGTGCTTCTGCAAACGGAATCTTTATTTCAAGAGTCCTTAGATAGTCTGCAAAGCGAGCGAATTGCTTATCCTGTTCTGCTTGACAGAGTTTTTGAGGATAAGGCATTTTGGCTTTGTATTCATCAACTTTTGTTCCTGCAGGTTTATTGCCTACAGCCGTGGGTTGAGAAGCCTTTTTAGAGGAGTTGCTATCAGCACTTGTATGTGTCTGATCCCCTACTGGTGTTTGAATACCAGGGGTGGAAGCTGGACTGGCGTTAGATGCCAAATCCTTATCTGTTTCTGGCGTCTGAACGCCAGAACTGGGCTTCCGTTGGGCGTTCAATGCCAGTTCCTTGCTTGTCTCTGGCGTTAGACGCCAGAACTGAGCATGGGTTGGGCGTTCAACGCCAGCTTTCCACCCATTATCTGGCGTTTGAGCGCCAGAATTATTCCTCTCTTGGCTCTGACTGTCCTCAGAGGGATTTTGGGTAGTAGTCTGTTCATTTCTTGGCTTTCTGCTGCCTTAAAGTAAGGTATTTAATGTTTTTCCACTTCTTAATTGAACTGCTTGGCATTCTTCTGTTATTTGTTTTGATAACTGCTGTTCTGTTTGCTTCAACTGCACTTCCATATTCATATTAGCCATTCTTGTTTCTTGCAATATTTCCTTGAATTCAGCTAACTATTTTGTTAGAAAATCTAATTGCTGATTGAATTCAGTAGCTTGATCTGCAGGACTGAGTTCAGCAGTTACTGTTTTAGCCTCTTCGTTGATGGAAGGTTCACTGCTTAGGTACAGATGCTGATTTCTGGCAACTATATCAATAAGCTCTTGAGCTTCTTCTATTGTCTTTCTCATGTGTATAGATCCACCAGCTGAGTGGTCTAGAGAAGTCTGAGCTCTCTCTGTAAGCCCATAATAGAAGATGTCTAACTGCACCCACTCTGAAAATATTTCAGAGGGGCATTTTCTCAGCATCTCTTTGTATCTTTCCCAGGCATCATAAAGGGGTTCATTATCTCCTTGTTTGAAGCCTTGGATGCTCAGCCTTAGCTATGTCATCCATTTTGAGGAAAATAGTGATTCATGAATTTTTCTGACAGTTGTTTCCATGTCTTTATGATGTCCTTAGGTTGGTTATTTAACCACCTTTTAGCTTGGTCTTTTACAGCAAATGAAAACAGTAACAATCTGTAGACATCCTGATCTACTTCCTTATCATGTACTGTGTCAGCAATTTGTAAAAACTGTGCCAAAAACTCTGTAGGTTCTTCTTGTGGAAGACCGAAATACTGGCAACTTTGCTACACCATGATAATGAGCTGAGGGTTCAACTCAAAACTACTAACTCCAATAGAGAGTATACAGATGCTACTCCCATATGAAGCAGTAGTGGGGTTAGCATATGACCCCAGAGTCCTTTTGGACTGTTCATTTCCACTTAAGTCCATAATGGAGAAAGGGAGATGATGTGAATTTATTTTATTTATTTTATTATTATAGAGGAGGTTTCAAAATAACAAAATAAAATAAAATAAAAACTAAAATAAAAAGAAAAACAAAAAGAATTTGAAAATATTTTATGAAGAAATTCGAAAAAAAAGTAAGGAGAGAGAAAGTGGTTAGAATATTTTTGAAAAAGCTATAATTTTAAAATTTAAAAAAGAAATCCGAAAATTTTAAAAAAAATTGAACTAATTGCTTTAAAAATAGTTAGAAAAAATATATATTTTTTTGAATTTTGAATTTTATGATGAAAGAGAAAAACATACAAAAGGCCCAAGACTTAAAATTTTTAGATCTAATGCTCCTTGTTTTCGAAAATTTTGGAGGGAAAATACCAAGGAACACCAAACTTAAAGATTTTAAGATCAAAACACAAAGAAGACTCAAGAACACTTTGAAGACTCACAAGAACAACAAGAACAAAAGAAAGAACATCAAACTTAAAATTTTTAGAAAACCACAATAAAATTTTTGAAAATTAAAGAAAGATTAACAAGAAAACACCAAACTTAAAGTTTGGCACAAGATTTAATCAAAGAAAAATTATTTTTGAAAAAATTTTAAAAAGAAGATACCCAATTGCCAAGAACATAAGCCAACGCTCTAGCCAACTGAGCTATAAATGTAACGTGTTTTAATATTGTATATAAAAGAATATATTTTTGAAAACTAATATTTTGAAAAAGCACAAGAAAAACACGAAAACACACAGAACAAGAAAAACCAAAGATCAAAAAAGAAAAATTGACAAGAACAATTTAAAGATCAAGGAAAAACAAAGAACATGCAATTCGAAAATTGAAAGACAAAGAAAAGCATGCAATTGACACCAAACTTACAACATGACACTAAACTTCACAGAAAAACTAAAAATTAATAAAGAAAAATAATATTTTTGAAAAATTTTTTAAAAGGGATAATAAAAGATGCAATTCTAGTGACTCTAAACCAAAAGGACTAATTTTTCCTAATCTAAGCAACAAGATTCACCATCAGTTGTTCAAACTCAAACAATCCCCAGCAACAGTGCCAAAAACATGGTGCACGAAATTGTGTATGCCAATATTAATGGACTATTTCTCACAGTTTCGCACAACTAACCAGCAAGTGCACTGGGTCATCCAAGTAATACCTTACGTGAGTAAGGGTCGAATCCCACGGAGATTGTTGGCTTGAAGCAAGCTATGGTTATCTTATTATTCTTAGTCAGGATATAATATCAATAATAATTTTTAGTTTCAATTGTAAAAAGTAAAAGAGCATGAAATAAATACTTATTATGCATAATAGAGAATATCTTGGAGTTTTGGAGATGCTTTGTCCTCTGAATTCCTGCAACATAATGCTTTCTCACTTTCATAAATGCTAGGCTCCTTCCATAGCAAGCTGTATGTTGAGCATCGCCGTTGTCAATGGCTACTTCTCATCCTCCCAGTGAAATTGGTCCAAATGCTCTGTCACAGCACGGCTAATCATCTGTCGGTTCTCGATCATGTCGGAATAGAATCCATCGATTCTTTTACGTTTGTCATCACGCCCAACAATCGCGAGTTTGAAGCTCGTCACAGTCATCCAATCCTTGAATCCTACTCAAAATATCACAGATAGGGTTTAGACCTTCCGAATTCTCAAGGATGCTGCCAATGAATTCTAGCTTATACCACGAAGATTCTGATTAAGGAATCTAAGAGATACTCATTCAATCTAATGTAGAACGGAGGTGATTGTCAGGCACACGTTCGTAGATTGAGGAAGGTGATGAGTGTCACGGATCATCACCTTCTTCATAGTGAAGCGCGAATGAACATCCTGGATAGGAACAAGCGTGTTTGAATAGAAAACAGAAATAATTGCATTAATTCATCGAGACACTGCAGAGCTCCTCACCCCCAACAATGGAGTTTAGAGACTCATGCCGTAAAGAGTACAAAATTCAGATCTAAAAATGTCATGAGATACAAAATAAATCTCTAAAAGTTGTTTAAATACTAAACTAGTAACCTAGGTTTACAGAAAATGAGTAAACTAGGATGGATAGTGCAGAAATCCACTTTTGGGGCCCACTTGGTGTGTGCGGGGGCTGAGACTTAAGCTTCTCACGTGCCTGGGCTGTTTCTGGAGTTGAACGCCAGGTTGTAACCTATTTCTGGCGTTGAACTCCAACTTGTAACCTGTTTCTAGGGCTGAACGCCAAACTGCAACATGGAACTGGCGTTGAACGCCAGTTTACATCATCTAACTTTGCGCAAAGTATGGATTATTATATATTTCTGGAAAGCCCTGGATGTCTACTTTCCGCCCCAATTGAGAGCGCGCCAATTGGACTCCTATAGCTCCAAAAAATCCATACCGAGTGCAGAGAGGTCAGGATCCAACAACATCAGCAGTCCTTTTTCAGCCTAAATCAGATTTTTGCTCAGCTCCCTCAATTTCAGCCAGAAAATACCTGAAATTACAGAAAACCACACAAACTCATAGTAAAGTCCAGAAATATGAATTTTGCCTAAAAACTAATAAAATTATACTAAAAACTAACTAAAACATACTAAAATCTACATGAAATTACCCCCAAAAAGCGTATAAAATATCCGTTCATCAGGGGATCACCGTTGTCAATGGCTACAATCCATCCTCTTAGTGAAAATGGTCCAGTTACGGGTTACGTAGAGCTAATGATCTATCGGTTCTCACTTGTGTCGGAATAAGATCCAATGATCCTTTTGCGTCTGTCACTACACCCAACAGTCATAAGTTTGAAGCTCGTCACAGTCATCCCATCCCAGATCCTACTCAAAATACCACAAACAAGGTTTAGACTTTTCAGATCTCAAGAATGCTGCCAATTGATTCTAGCTTATACCATAAAGACTCTGATCTCACGGAATGGAAGGCTCTATTGTCAGAAGAGGCAACCATGTGTCATGGACCAAAAATTCAAGAGATATACATTCAAGCTTGTTTTCATGTAGAACGGAGTGGTTGTTAGGCACGCGTTCATAGGTTGAGAATGGTGATGAACGTCACATAATCATCACACTCATCATGTTCTTGGGTACAAATGAATATCTTAGAATAAGAATAAGCATAAATTGAATAGAAGAACAATAGTACTTTGCATTAATACTCAAGGAACAGCAGAACTCCATACCTTAATCTATAGTGTGTAGAAATTCCACCGTTGAAAATACATAAGTGATAATGGTGTTCATTGGCTTCGGCCCTAGAGGGGGAACCAGAATAACCAAGACCTAGGTCTAAGGACTAAACGTCCAAAGATGATCTAAGGATAATCCAAAGATGTCAGTACAATAGTAAAAGTTCTATTTACACTAAACTAGTTACTAGGGTTACAGAAATAAGTAAATGATGCAGAAATCCACTTCCGGACCCACTTGCTGTGTGCTTGGGCTAAGCATTGAAGCTTTTGTGTGTAGAGACCTTTCTTGGAGTTAAACGCCAGTTTGCAGCCTGTTTTTGGCATTTAACTCTAGCTTGTAACATGTTTCTGGCATTTAACGCTAGAATAGGGCAAGAAGTTGGCGTTTAAACGCCAGTTTACATCGTCAAAACTCAGGAAAAGTATGGACTATTATATATTGCTGGAAAGCCCTAAATGTCTACTTTCGAATGCAATTGAGAGCATGCCATTTGAATTTTTGTAGCTCCAAAAATTCCATTTTCGAGTGCAGGGAGGTCAGAATCTAATAGCATCAGCAGTCCTTTTTCAGCCTCTGAATTAGATTTTTGCTCAGGTTCCTCAATTTCAGCCAGAAAATACTTGAAGTCATAGAAAAACACACAAACTCATAATAAAATCCAGAAATGTGAATTTTGCTTAAAAACTAATAAAAATATACTAAAAAGTAGCTAGATCCTACTAAAAACTATCTAAAAATAATGCCAAAAAGCGTATAAATTATCCGCTCATCAGGGGGTTACTATCTTGTTTAGCAGGGTTGTTGTCATTAGGTGACTGACTTCCCTTACTTGGGTGTTCAATGCCCAAGCTGCTGCCCCCTTGGGCGTTTGGACGCCCTATCTTTACCCTATCTTGACGTTCAACGCCAATAAGGTCACCTTCCTAGGCGTTTGAACACCCATTCTCTACCCGTTTCTGGCGTTCAACACCAAGAGCAATACTTTTCTGGGCATTTGAATGCCCAGTCTCTGCCCTTTCCTGGTGTTCAACGCCAAGAGGGATACCTCTCCGGGTGTTTAATCGGCCGAAGTCATTTTGTGCAGAGACCTAGTTATCCTCTATGGGATTTTCATTTTTATTATACTGAGGTTGGGTGCTTAAAGTTTTTCCACTCCTCAGTTGGATAGCTTGGCATTCATCTGTTATCTTCTTATATAACTGCTGCCTTGTTTGACTCAACTGGGCTTCTATATTTCTGTTAGAAGCATGAGTTTCTCACAGAGCCTCTTACAGTTCCAGCATTTGCTGGGCATGGGCATGCAGTTGCTAAGTCAATGGGCCATCCTGCTCTGGAGGATTAGGATCAGCAGCTACTGCCTTAGCCTCTCCTTTTATAGAGGTCTCAGGAGATGAATACAGATGCTGATTAGTGACAACTGTCTCAATAAGCTCTTGAGCCTCTCCTATGGTCTTTCTCATGTGTATGGAACCACCAGCAGAGTGGTCTAAAGACATTCTATCCATGTCTGAAAGCCCATAGTAGAAGATGTCTAACTGTACCTATTCTGAAAATATTTCAGTGGGACATTTCTTTAGCATCCTCTTATACCTTCCCCATGCATCATAAAGAGATTCACTATCTCCTTGTTTGAATCCTTGGATGTCCAGTCTCAACTGAGTCATCTTTCTAGGGGGAAAGTGATAATTTAAAAACTTGTCCACTAACTATTTCCAAGTTTTTAAACTATCTTTAGGCTGGTTATCCAACCACCTTTTTGCTTGATCTTTTAAAGCAAAAGGAAAGAGCAATAACCTGTAGACCTCATGGTCTACTCCCTCACTGTGTACTATGTCAGCAATCCTTAAGAAATCAACAAGGAATTCTGTAGGTTCTTCCTGAGGGAGCCCAGAATACTAGCAATTCTGCTGCACCAGAGTAATAAGTTGAGGGTTTAATTCAAAGCTACTAGCTCTAATTTGAGGTATGCTGATACTTCTTCCATAGAAGTCAGCAGTAGGATTTGTATAAGATCCCAGAGTTCTCTTGAACTCTTCATTCCCACTTGGGTTCATGATTAAGAAAGGTAGAAGATGAAGAAGGAAGAAGATAGAAGGAGTACAAGAAGAGATAGAAGTAGAGAAGATAAAATATTATTTTAATTTAATTAAACCAAAATTACATTTAATTAATTAAAAAGAATTTAAAATTTTATAATTAAAATTCCAAAATAGAAAAGAGAGAGGAAGAGAGATGATTTTTGAAAATTAAGGAAGAGAAGAGTTAGTTAGAAAGTTTTGAAAAAGAGAAGAGATAAGATAAGTAATTAATTAAAAAGAGATTTGAAATTAAGATTTGAAATTTGAAAATTAAAATTAAAATTTTGAAACTTGAAATTAAAATTTTGAATTTTTGAATTTTGAAGTTTGAATTTTGAATTTTTAAATTTTGAAAAATATTTGAAATTTGAAAAGATCTGGTTTTCAAAACTGAACTTTGAAAATTTGAATTTTTAATTTTGAATTTGAAATTTGAAATTTAAAATTTGAGTTTTGAAATTTTGAAAGTTGGAATTTGAATTTTGAAATGAGATAAGATAAGATTTTGAAAAAGGTATGATTTTTTGAAAAAGATAAGATTTTTTTTAAAATTTAAAAAAGTTTTATTTTTGGAAACTTGACAACTAAGATATGATAAGATAAAATTTTGAAATTGAAATTTGAATTTTTATTTGTTATTTTCGAAAATATAGTTAAAACTAAGTTAGAAAAGATATTTTTTGTTTTCGAATTTTATGATAGAAGAGAAAAACACAAAAAGTATACAAGACTTAAAATTTTTAGATCTAGTGCACCCAAATTTTCAAAAATTTGGAGGGAAACACAAGGGAACACCAAACTTAAAAATTTTAAGATAAAAAACAAGGAAGACTCAAGAACATTTTGAATACTAATAAAGAACACTTAGAACAAAATTTAAAGACTCAAAGAACACAAGAACATAAAAAAGAACACCAAACTTAAAATTTTTTTTGAAAACTAAAACAAAATTTTCAAAAATTATAGAGAAAAATAAAATAAAACACCAAAATTAAATATTTGAAACAAGATTTAACCAAGGAAAAATTATTTTCAAAAATTTCTAGAAAAAAGACTCAAAGAAATACCGATTAGCAAGAACATAAGCCAACGCTGTAACCAATTGAACAAAGAAAGTAAAAATATTTTTGAAAAATCTTTTTAGAATTTTCGAAAAGAAAATAGAAGAGGGAAAATAAAAATAAATGACTCAACACGAACACTAACAAAGACTTTAACTAATAACACAGATTCACCAAAGAGAAGAAAAATATTTCTGAAAATGATTATTGATTTTTTTTCAAAAATTAGTGAAGAAGAAAATAAAAATCAAAGACTTTAATCAAAGTTATACTCTTACAAAAATTAAAGACTCAACAAGAACATAAATTGAACAAAGAAAATTAAAAAATATTTTTTGAAAAGGTTTTTAAAAATTGCCTGATCTAGGGAGCAAGATAATCCTTCAGTTTGTCCAAACTTAACAATCCTCGGCAACGGCGCCAAAAACTTGGTTCGCGTGTATGCAAACCCCACACTTTTTGTACAACAGCAATACCAGCAAATGCACTCGGTCGTCCAAGTAATACCTGAGCGAGTCAAAGTCGATCCCACGAGGATTGTGGCTTGAAGCAAGCAATGGTTGTCTTGCAATGATTGAGGCACGTTCGTCTTAATGTGATGAATAGAGCTAATTTGTTAGATCATCCTATTTACCATGATGAAGATCAGATATACATCTTAGAAGTAAATCAAACACTAATCGAAGAAGAAATAGTGATACTTTTATTAATTCATAGGACTCAGCAGGGCTCCTCCCCTCAACCTAGGAGGTTTAAAAACTCATACTAAAGTAAAAAGAATGATAAACATGTATGATGATAAAAAAAAGTGATGTAATTTGTTCGAATGACATGAATAAAATCCCTTAAATACTAAGCTAATGACTAGTAAGGGTACAATAGTCTTTTTAGTGTTAAAATCTACTTCTGGGGCCCACTTGGTAAGTGTTTGGGCTGAGCTTTGATGAGATACATGTGCTATAAGGTCTCTTGGACGTGGAACGCCATCTAGTGAGTCATCTCTGGACGTTTGAACATTGGGCTCTGCTTCCTTAGGCACTGGACGCCAGAAAAGGGCAGGAAGCCGGCGTTGGACACTGGTTTTGGGCCATCTAATCTGAAACAACGTAAGAACTATTATACATTGCTGGAAAGCTCTGAAAGTCAGCTTTTCATAGCCATTAAGAACTCTCCATTTGGACTTCTGTAACTCCAGAAAATCTCTTTCAAGTGCAGGAAGGTCAGATTTGGGCAGCATCTACAGTGCTTTCTCTGTCTTTGAATCAGACTTCTGCTCCAGCTCCTCAAATTCAGCCAGTAAATACTTGAAATGGTACAGAAACACACAAACTCAAAGTGGAATCCAAAGATGTGAATTTAACACTAAAATGCTTAAAAACTAAATTTTTTTAAACTTCAGTATTAAAATGCTTAAAAACTAATTTCTTTTTACGTCGTTAAAATTTTTTGTAATGGAGTACACTTAATAATTTGGTTATTAAAATTTTATGATATTAAGTTAGTATATTTTATATTTTTTATAGGAAGAATACAAAAATATTAATAAAAAATATATTTTATTTTTTTATTAATTCTATTAATTATTCATAATTACATTATTTATTATTAAAGTTTTATAATTTGTTTTATTTTTATTTAGTTTATTATCAAACAAAATAAAAAATATTAATTTTATATTGTTATCTTTTCTTTCATATATATTTTTAAGGGCAATTTACGTAAATAAATTATTTGAAAGTCAATTTTATTCAAATACAACTTTTGAAATAGGAAGACACAAATGTAATTTTTTATATCTTTATAGAAATCGCTACTGGCAGCTGCGGTTTACGTGAGTCAGGGTATTACACAGAAACCGCTATAGGTAGCAGCGGTTTCTGTTGATCGTGCATGTGTATAAACCGCTAGAGGCAGTAGCGGTTCATGTTGAGTGTGTGTGCGCGGGGTTGGCTATAAATACCCCTCAAAGGAATTGAGGTGGACGAAGAGTGTCATTTCTCACAAATAGATGGTGAGGACAGTATTGTGGCTCTAGTGCATTGCTCTGGAAAAATTCAAAAAAGCAAAAGGCAGGATGTGAAATTTATGGATCGGAAACCGCTGAGTATTTTTATCCGGTCATCGAGTGATGATTGAATTTTTGACGGTATAGAATTTCACTATTGAAGTCTCGTTGCAAGTATAGTTTCTAAACCAATCAAAAATCCTTTCATACAAAAGATTGTTTGTCACAAGTAACAAACCCCTAATTTTATAAACCGAAGTATTCAAACCTCGGGTCGTTCTCCCTAGGAATTACAATAAAGTGTCTTGCTATTGGTTATGAGTTATTTTTTTGGGGTTTTGATAAGAAACATGAAAGATAAATGGCAAGAAAGTAAACTAATGGCTAAAAAGGTCTTGACAAGGGTTGGTGGTCAAGGATCTCTATCCTAATCACTAACCACAATATGAGAATTGGCAAGGATTAATCTCATTAAATCATCCTCTAACTAGTAGTAAAGGAAAGTCAAATGAGCTATATCAATCCTAGTCCATAAGTCCTAACTCTCCACTAATTCAATTAGTGAGAACCAGAGTCAATGGCTCCCAATCATCAATCACTTGGACATTAGTAACTCAAGAGGTCCTAAGTTACCTTTCCAAGCCAAGAGTATAAAATCCTACTCTAAAATCCAACCAAGCATTTCATCAAACACTTGGAAGGCATAAAAGGAAAACATAGTAAATCAATGACAAGAACAGAATCTAACAACAATTATTGAAAGGAATTAACAACACAAATCAAAAGGAACACAATTATTATGATTTACCTTGAATTGAATTGAAAGAGAAAGGAAGGAACAAAAGTGGATCTACAATCAAAGTATAAGAACAACATAAAGGAAGTTACAACAAAAGAATAGAGAAAGATGAATGTAACAACAAAGAATTGAAAGGTAGAAGTAGAAGAAAGCAAAGATTAAAACCTAGATCTAAGAACTAATCCTAATCCTAATCCTAATTCTAGAGAGAGGTGAGAGCTTCTCTCTCTAGAAATTAACTCTAACTACTACTAAACTATGACTAATGGTAACTAACATCTAAAGTATGAGAGTATATTGATTCCCCCTTCAATCCTTGGCTTAAATAGCATCAGAAATGAGTTGGATTGGGCCCACAAGGCTTCTAAAATCGCTGGCCACGTTTGCTTTAAGTGAACCAGGTGGCAGCAACGGCGCGTGCGTGTACTATGCGCGTGCGCGCCACCATACGTGTAGCAACTATGGCAAATCTTATATCGTTTCGAAGCCCCCAGATGTTAGCTTTCTAACCCAACTGGAACCGCATCATTTGGACCTCTGTAGCTCAAGTTATAGTCATTTAAGTGCAAAGAGGTCGGCTTGACAGCTTTCCGGTTCTTTCATTTCTTCATGAGTTCTCCAACTTTTCATGCTTCTTTCTTCATTCCCTTGATTCAATCTTTGCCTCCTAAACCTTAAATCACTTAACAAACATATCAAGGCATCTAATGGAATCAAGGCGAATTAAATTTATTTATTTTAAGACCTAAAAGCATGTTTTCACTCTTAAGCACAATTAAAGGAGAATATACAAAACCATGCTATTTCAATGGATAAATGTTGGTAAAATGTCATAAAATCTCTTAAAATCAATACGAGATAAACCGTCAAAACAGAGTTTATCAACCTCCCCACAATTAAACCAAGCATGTCCTCATGCTTAAACCAAGAATGAAGTAAGGGTATGGCATTTATTCAATGGAAACTAACTAAATGCAACCTAAACTATATGCAACTAAATGCAAAATGGTTTTACCTACTTGGTTAAAAATAAATCAATCCTCAAAGTCATACATGCACAAGTAGGGCCAATATCATATAACGATTCATGAATCCTACCAATTCGAATATCAAAATGAAGTTCAAGTAGACTTGCGAGAAGAAAGCTCATGAAAGCCGGGAATCAAGGAATTGAGCATCGAACCCTCACCGGAAGTGTTTGCACTCTAGTCGCTCAAGTGTTTGGGGTTGTGATGACAAGTCATCTTAGCCTAGTTTCACTAGTCTTTTTCTTTTGTTTTCACTTGAATTATGCAGTTTCTTGAGGACTAAGCAAGCCAATTTGGGCAGATTTTCATGCTTCCTTTGATTGAATCAACCATAGATGAATTAATGCAATTTCATGAGGTTTTATGCTATATTTGTTACATATTGTGAAAGAATGAATATCTCATGATTTTGAGCATAGCTTTGATGTGTTTGGTTGATTAATGATAGGTGAAGAAGGCTTGGAGAAAGGTTGAAGCAAGAAGGAATGGCTAGGAGGAAGAGAGGACAAAAAGTTTGAGCAAAAGTTTGCCTCAAACTTTAGCTCAAACTTTTAGAATAAGTGAAAATGAACCAGGAAGCAAAAAGCTGGACCAAAAGTTAGCCTCAAACTTTTGCACAAACTTTTGGGTGAAAAGTTTGCCCCAACGTTAGCCCCTAACTTTTGGGTTAACGTTAGCACATGCAAAACTCTCCCTGGGCACCAAAAGTTTGCGACGTTAGCCCCTAACTTTTTGGCTAACGTTGGCGCATGAAAATCACAAAGGGGGAGCAAAAGTTTGCGCCAACGTTAGCCTCTAACTTTTGGGCTAACGTTGGCGCCATAAGTGCACTAAGGAAGGCCAACGTTGGAGCAAAAGTTAGACCCCTAACTTTTGCACCAACGTTGGTATCAGCAAAAACATGGGGGCTAATATGAAAAGTTGGAGTAAAAGTTTGCCTCAAACTTTTACTCAAACTTTTACTCAAACTTTTGCAACATTCAAACCCGGTTCACTTGGTTCACTTCGGTTCCTCTCCAAACTCCAAGAGCAATCAACCAAGGCCTCTCTCTCAACCCAATTCCACCAAGAGCAAAGGCCCAACTCAAGGCTTGAAGATCATTTGAAGAAAGTGTATAAATAGGATAGAATTCAAGTTATTAGAGAGCTTTCTTTTTAGTTTTCATAGGGAGCTTTCCCTTTTAGTTTTTAGAATAGTTTTCGGAGAGCTTTTGGTATTGAGTGATCTTTAATTTCTTAGTCTCGAGGAAGGAGAATTCACTTCTCTTCCTCTTAGTTTTATTGCTTTCAATTTCAATTACAATTGTCTTGGATCTTGAGTTGGAGAATTGAAGAAATTCTGTTTCAATCTCATCCTTGGATCTCTCTGTTTATTTACTGCTTAATTGAATTTCAGTTTCGGTTAATTACTCTTCATCTACTTTCTTTGCAAATTTACATTTCCCTTGCAATTGTTCTTGTTGGATCTAGGAAGGCATTGAGATCTAGACTTGGTTTTCTAGTCTCTGGGTCCTGAGATCTGATTCCAAAGTTTACATTCTGTTTTTGCTTTTCATGTTCATTTACTTGTTTTGCTTCAGATCCGATTCAACCCAAACCCTCTTTTACGCTTCTGTTTGATGCAATTTACTTTTCCTTGTTTAAATTCTGCAAATCCAATCCCCAATCCCCTTTACAATTCCAGCCGTTTACATTCCTTGCACTTTAAGATTCCGCAATCTACATTTCTTGCATTCTAAGTTTTTGCCATTTAATTTCTTGTTCTTTAAGATTCAGCACTTTAATTCCTTGCCCTCTTAAATTTCATGCAATTTACACATTCCCTTTACTTTCAATGCAATTTCATTTCTGCAAATCACAAATCACTCAACCAAATCTTGATTCGCTTGACTAAATCAACCACTAAACCAAAATTGCTCAATCCTTCAATCCCTGTGGGATCGACCTCACTCCCGTGAGTTTTTATTACTTGATGCGACCCGGTGCACTTGCCGGTGAGTTTTGTGTCGGATCGTTTTCCGCACATCAAGTTTTTGGCGCCGTTGCCGGGGATTGATTAGATTGACAATGATTAAGTAAAGTGGAGATCTAGATCAAGAACTTTTTCTCTATTTTTGACTAACACACTAACTGTTTGAAGATTTGCCTCTATTAACACGCTGACTGTTTGAGTTTTTGTCTCAATTAACTACACTCAATTTTCAAAAATACCACTGTGTATTCCTTGTGATTGAGTTGTATGTCACAGGAAAGAAGAGAAACCAGAGGAAAGGCTATTATTGTAGAAGGGATCTTTGAGGAGGAAGAACATCACGGCATGAAGCCGCAACTTATTGTACTAATCAAGAACAATTGCTCCTATGGTGGGAATCCATTAGAGGATCCTAAACAGCACATATCTGTTTTTCTGAGGATGTGTGATGCTGTCAACTCCGATTGTGCAAATCATGATGCCTATAAGCTCTTGTTATTCCCCTTCTCACTAAGGGATGAAGCGGCACAATGGCTTGAAACTTTTCCCCAAGGAAGTATCACTAGTTGGGATGATTTGGTTGCCAAATTTCTAGCCAAATTCTCCTCTTCCCAATAAAACATCAAGATGAAAGAAGGAATACATCCATTCATACAAGGAGAGGAAGAACCATTGTTCAAAGCATGGGAAAGATACAAGAAAACAAATGACAAAGTGGGTTTCCAAGCGTTCTATGAAGAATTAACCCCAGAAACAAGAAGAGTGGTGGATTACCTCTCAGATGACCTACTCAAAGCAACAGCAGCTGGCCAAGAAACTGCAGAGTTCAATGACAAGAAAGCCAATAACCAACACTCATTTGAGACCCCACAGAATGCAACTTCAGAAAAGGAGATAATGAATCTTGAAGGAATGAAGGCAGCCATGAATCAAAGCAAACAGCTACATCAGCAAACTCAGCAACAATTGGAGTCAATAGCTAGACAAATTGATTTTCTCCATTCTACTACAGTGAATGCACAATTTCCACCATGGAAGCCACATTCTTATCTAAGAATGAGGGAATCTCAACATCAGGAACAAAGGGACTTCAACTACAACAACCCCAATTTCCCGAACCTGTAAAAACATCACCATACCAACAACAATCACTACATACCACCACACTACCCACCCTTCCAACCCCCAACACCCCACAACCAACCAATCTCACAAGACTCTCAGAGGATCACCAATCTGGAGATCCTAGTAGAGAGAATAATGAAACATCAAGAGATGGTAAGTAAACACCAGGAGGCCTCACTCGGGAGAATTGAGGGGCAAATGGAACAATTAACCAAGAACCTCACAGAAATGAGTGAGAAGAGGGCTAAAAGAAAAGAATCACTCATCCAAGGTGAGCATCACAAAACAAAACCTCACTCAGGAGGACAATGGGCCAAGGAGAAGGAAGCTCAGAATCTGAGCTGAGCAAGCACAGAGGATGTCAAGCTAGTGACAATAAAAGAGCGCTTGTTGGGAGGCAACCCAACCAAAGGTAACCACCTTTTCATATCTATTTCAATAAAAAGGGCTAATTAGTTTTATCTATATTGCAAGAAGCTAAGTTTGGTGTTACACACCAAAACAATCTAAGGGAGGATGAAGGATTCTAAGTTTGGTGTTCCACCAAAATTCCATCATACAACATATTCTCACCTTCTGCTTTATGCTAGCTTCAAGCATTTAGATAAACTAATCAACTATTCTGTTGTTATCAGTTTTATTGCTTTTGAAAAAAAAAATTTCACACATGGTTAATCTGATGCATGGGAACCATTGGCAAGGTACTAAGTTTGGTGTTCTCACACCAAAGTAAGTTCAAAAGCCCATAAATAATTCATGCATGATAACCATTTTTCAAGTGCTTGGGGAACAAGCAACTTTCAAAGTTTGTTGTGGGCATTCACGTGAATCTAAGAAAGGATTAAGCACCATCAATCAAAGAGACAAAGAAGGATGCAAAGATCAACAATGGTGCTGAGAAAGAAGAAAGCAAGCGAACTCTAAAAGGTTGTATTGTTCAGTGATTATTTTGTATCAGATGCTGCTAAATTGAAAGTTACATAATACCCCTGTCTGACTGCATAGTATAGTTTTTTTTTTGCAATTCAATAATCGAGATGTTTGATTATTTACAACACTATACTCTCTAAAACTTGTTTGCACTCAATATGTCAAAAAAAAATGCATCACATTAAAGTTCTTTGAAACGAAGGATTGAGGAATTAAACAATTTTGAGGTAAGCAAAAGATTAGGAGAAGTGGTGGTTCTAGTTGTATGATTATGTATTGAGGTTGCATGCTTGTAAAAACTTGCATGGGAGCTCATAGGCAGGATATGAAGTTCAAAGAAGTATTGTGGAGATTCTCAAAAATCAATCGATTCGAGAAGCAGCAAACAAAACAAAAAGAAAAGTAAAGAAAATACAAAAACAAAAAGAACATGGCCCAAGGCTCTGAGCATCAATTACTAGGCAGAAAAAGAAAGAAAGAAACAAAAACTCAAAGAGTTGTTATCCTAGTAAATGCTTGTGGTTGAAGTGTGTCAAGGAAAGAGGCTTGAGCAAGTAAATCCTTAGGGGTGCTTTAACACCTAATACCTTAAAACCAACTGGTTTAGGAGTATTGATTGAAAACTTATTTAAAGAGCCGCTTTGAGACATGACACTTAGAGTCGAGGCCAAAGCACAGAAACTATAAGCTGCTTCAAGGTGATTACATATAAAGAGATCTCTATGATACCATTCGGATGAAAATCCTAAGACCTACGACTCCCAATATGTAAGGACTAGTGAGCACTGAAGCCTTTGCATGAGCATATAATTTAGAGTTCACCCCACTGTTACTTAATCACTTCACTCACTGTACTTTACAAGTGTTCTTCAATCCATCTTAATTGAAAGAACCTCTGAGCATAATTCATCTCTTGCTTGGGGACAAGCAAGCTTTAAGTTTGGTGTTGTGATGACAAGTCATCTTAGCCTAGTTTCACTAGTCTTTTTCTTTTGTTTTCACTTGAATTATGCACTTTCTTGAGGACTAAGCAAGCCAATTTGGGCAGATTTTCATGCTTCCTTTGATTGAATCAACCATAGATGAATTAATGCAATTTCATGAGGTTTTATGCTATATTTGTTACATATTGTGAAAGAATGAATATCTCATGATTTTGAGCATAGCTTTGATGTGTTTGGTTGATTAATGATAGGTGAAGAAGGCTTGGAGAAAGCTTGAAGCAAGAAGGAATGGCTAGGAGGAAGAGAGGACAAAAAGTTTGAGCAAAAGTTTGCCTCAAACTTTAGCTCAAACTTTTGGAATAAGTGAAAATGAACCAGGAAGCAAAAAGCTGGACCAAAAGTTAGCCTCAAACTTTTGCACAAACTTTTGGGTGAAAAGTTTGCCCCAACGTTAGCCCCTAACTTTTGGGCTAACGTTAGCACATGCAAAACTCTCCCTGGGCACCAAAAGTTTGCGCCAACGTTAGCCCCTAACTTTTTGGCTAACGTTGGCACATGAAAATCACAAAGAGGGAGCAAAAGTTTGCGCCAACGTTAGCCTCTAACTTTTGGGCTAACGTTGGCGCCATAAGTGCACTAAGGAAGGCCAATGTTGGAGCAAAAGTTAGACCCCTAACTTTTGCACCAACGTTGGTATCCGCAAAAACATGGGGGCTGATATGAAAAGTTGGAGTAAAAATTTGCCTCAAACTTTTACTCAAACTTTTACTCAAACTTTTGCAACATTCAAACCCGGTTCACTTGGTTCACTTCGGTTCCTCTCCAAACTCCAAGAGCAATCAACCAAGGCCTCTCTCTCAACCCAATTCCACCAAGAGCAAAGGCCCAACTCAAGGCTTGAAGATCATTTGAAGAAAGTGTATAAATAGGATAGAATTCAAGTTATTAGAGAGCTTTCTTTTTAGTTTTCATAGGGAGCTTTCCCTTTTAGTTTTTAGAATAGTTTTCGGAGAGCTTTTGGTATTGAGTGATCTTTAATTTCTTAGTCTCGGGGAAGGAGAATTCACTTCTCTTCCTCTTAGTTTTATTGCTTTCAATTTCAATTACAATTGTCTTGGATCTTGGGTTGGAGAATTGAAGAAATTATGTTTCAATATCATCCTTGGATCTCTCTGTTTATTTACTGCTTAATTGAATTTCAGTTTCGGTTAATTACTCTTCATCTACTTTCTTTGCAAATTTACATTTCCCTTGCAATTGTTCTTGTTGGATCTAGGAAGGCATTGAGATCTAGACTTGGTTTTCTAGTCTCTGGGTCCTGAGATCTGATTCCAAAGTTTACATTCTGTTTTTGCTTTTCATGTTCATTTACTTGTTTTGCTTCAGATCCGATTCAACCCAAACCCTCTTTTACGCTTCTGTTTGATGCAATTTACTTTTCCTTGTTTAAATTCTGCAAATCCAATCCCCAATCCCCTTTACAATTCCAGCCGTTTACATTCCTTGCACTTTAAGATTCCGCAATCTACATTTCTTGCATTCTAAGTTTTTGCCATTTAATTTCTTGTTCTTTAAGATTCAGCACTTTAATTCCTTGCCCTCTTAAATTTCATGCAATTTACACATTCCCTTTACTTTCAATGCAATTTCATTTCTGCAAATCACAAATCACTCAACCAAATCTTGATTCGCTTGACTAAATCAACCACTAAACCAAAATTGCTCAATCCTTCAATCCATGTGGGATCGACCTCACTCCCGTGAGTTTTTATTACTTGATGCGACCCGGTGCACTTGCCGGTGAGTTTTGTGTCGGATCGTTTTCCGCACATCAGGTTGATTCTCTCAATTCTCCCCTAATCATGCTTTCCAAGATTTGTTTTTCTTCTAACAATCAACAATTATTCAATGCATGCATACATGTGTCATGAGGTCTTTTCTTTAGGTTGTAATGGGGCTAGGATCAAGGTAGGATCGTATATGGCTAGTGGACTTAGGATTCGAATCTTTGATTAACTTAAACTTTTCCACCTAACCTATATAATGACCTATACAATTAAGTACTAATCTAACTACCCATTCCTCACTTTTTCACATACTCATGCATTTTCTTTTCATTTCACAACACTTATGCATTGATTCTTATTGAGCTTCACTTTGGGACATTTTGTCCCCTTTATTGCTTTTCTTTTTTTCTTTCTTTTTCTATATACATTTTTTTTCTTTTCCTTTTTTTTCTTTCTCACTTTTATTTCTTTTTTTTTCTTTTCATTTTTCTTTTTCTTTCAAACTATATACAAGAACATCAATGCATAAGGTCTATACATTTAATCAATACATGAGTATGTACCCAATTCCCCAATATAAAAATACAAAACACAAATACCCTCTTATCCTAACCAATGTCCCAAAGTTTTCCCACTCTTGAATGACACTCACACTCACTATCCTAAGCCAATCAAAGATCCAAATAAAGGGCATTCATTGTTTTCCGCTTTAAGGCTTGTAATGTGCTAAATTAAAGAACAAGTGGGTTAAGCGTAGGCTCAAAGTTGGCTAATAAAGGTTGATAAAAGGTAAGGCTATCTGGATAAGTGAGCTAATGAAATGATGGCCTCAATCATATAAATGCATGAATACACAAAATAATGGACATAAAGAATCAAACAAATCAAAGATTACAATCATAGAAAGAGAATAATGCACACAAGAATGGAAAAATAAGTGGTTATAAGATGTAACCACACCAATAGGCTCAAAACTCGCAAGCTTGTGTTCTTAGCTCAAAAACCATGTTCCAAAATACATTCTTTCAAGCAAGTTCAACAATAAAGTTTCAAATTGGTAGGTTTCCCTAAAACGGTTTCTTGGGAAAGAAATAATCACCCTAACCAAGTAGTCCTAATAAGAAGAGGGTAGTAAAATATGTACAAATTCTAACTAACATGCAACCTAGCATGCAAATGCAATAACTAACTAACATTGGTGTTGAAAAAGAAAATTTTTACCCATAGAGATCGGTCGACGACCTCCCCACACTTGAAGATTGCACCGTCCTCGGTGCAGGCAAAGAAGAGCAAGGTGGATGGGTGTTACAATTGATGGGCTCCTCAAATGGTTGTGCGGATGACTTGTTTGTTGCCCCATTTAACAGCTTTTCCTTTCTCCCTTCTTGGTGGCCAACCTAAAAGGAAAGAAAAAAGAAAGAAAGTTAAGCCTATAACAAAGATATCAAAGCAAATAGAATGTAGGCGGGGGCTAATGCCAAATAAAGGTATGATTCCCTACTACATGGTAGCAAAGCATGTAAAAAAGAAAACAATATAAGCCACGGCATATCAACTAACACCTGATGCAAGAGTAAAGTTAAAGCGTGAAAAACATATTGAGCATCAAGATCAAATAAGAATTGACACAAACAAGATTAGTGATAAGCATGAGGGCATTTGGTCCCAACCTAACTCAATGATGATGAAGCACAAAAACAAAGGATAATGAGTTAGGAAGGACTAAAGCACTACCTTGTGTGTGAAACAAACATTTCAATTAATGTTAAACAGGTAACAAAGCACCAAGATAAAGCAAGAGAGTCTCAATAATTGAGTATAAGAATTCAACACCATTATTGAAATGACACTTAGAAAAAAAACTGAAAACATGCTATAGAAACAAAATGAAAATGGAAAGAGTAGAAGTATGCGAATGTAATGAACAAAAGAAAATGGAAGATGAGAAAAAAAACTCTTTTTTTTTACTGACGCGTGCGCGTCATGCACGTTTACGCGTCAATGGGCATATTGGTTGAAGGACGCGTACGCGCCAGGTGCGCGCACGCGTGCGTCGAGTTAGGCTGGAGGCATAATGTTGGCCCAAAAGTGGCACAACTCTCGGGTAAAAGCATCGGGAGTGCAGATTGTGCAATCGACGCGCGCGCGCACAGCGTGCGTGGGCGTGCATTGCGAACTTAAGATCGTGTGCACGTATGCGCCAAGTGCGCGCACGCGTGCATAGACTTGTGCCTTAGGCCCAATGTTCACACAGTGCAGGCCTAACTCTCGGGTTTTTGGCTGGGGTAGAATTTTTGCATCCACGCGTACGCGTACAGTGCGCGTCCGCGTGGATGGTCGAAAAATGCTCAGGTGCGCGTACGCGTTATGTGCGCACACGCGTGGATGGTGTTCTGTTTTTCAAAAAAATTTTCTAAGTTCTTACACCAATCCAAGCCTTTCAATCCTCCAAACAGCTACCAAAACACTCTAGAACCTTATTCAACATACTATACTACTAACTAAACTCAAGAAAACAATAAAAACAAGAAATTAAACTAATTCTACCAATATTTACAAAAGATAAAAATGAAAATGAGAATCTACCTACAATGGCAACTCAATTCACTTATTAACAAACTAAAAGAGTATGGAAAGAGTTTACCATGGTGGGGTGTCTCCCACCTAGCACTTTTATTTATTGTCCTTAAGTTGGACTTATGGGGAGCTTCTTATTAAGGTGGCTTGTGCTTGTATTCATCTTGGAACTCCCACCAATGCTTGGTTCTCCATTGTGCCCCAAGATTCTTCATGGATTGAGCCATGTCTTGATGGAGTTTTTCACAAGCTTGGGGCTCCCAAAGTTGGTCCTCTTCTTGTAATCCAGGGTCCCACACTTTATTTTCACACCCGTCTTGAGGTTAATCATCATTATTAGTCCAACCGGGTGGTGAGTAGGGTGAATTCTCTATATAGTGGCCAACAATCCTCCTATACCCATCTATTTGAGCACTATTCCCACCTTTGTATTCAACTCTTGAAGTATCAACCAAAATGAGCCTTGATTTGCAATGCCAACCACGAAACATCTTTCACTTATGCTTCATCCCACAAAGCATCCTAAGTTGACCATCCGTTTCAAGCAAGCCAAACTCAAGTGGGACAATAAAGCTAATAGAAATGAATTTTACCCACTCAAGTAAAGGAGTAGATGACAACCTAGGTAAAGATGCTTCCAAAGATCTTGACAAAGCGTATTCCACTCCCATCCTTCTATTTCTAAGGACTTCCACCTCTTCACAAGATTTCTCTAATTCAATCCTTTGTTCATTAATACTATCTAAGCCTTTTCCCTTAACCAAACTATAATTGGGAGGGTGAAAGAAGTTTACCTCCACAATATTTTCAAATGCACCGGGAGAAGGTTCTTCAAGTTCAAAGGATTCTCCACCACTAGGACTTGATGCTTGCTCTTCATTGCCATGGGCACTCAATTCTTTCTCTATCCCATCCAAGTCTTCATATGGAATATGCCTTGGAAGATGTGCACTTTCCTCCCTAGCATCAATTTCAATCATCTTGGAGGGGTTTTCTTCAACTCTATGTTCCCATGGGGGCTCCGCATCTCCTAAGTCTTCTACCACTTCTTCCTTGTCCTCAACAATTAAAGCTTCCTCCAATTGTTCCATTACAAAGCAACTTCCCTCATTTCCCACCGGAGTTTCCAATCTCTCCTTCATGCTATGTTCTTCATTCGATTCTCCACATGTAGCCATGGGAGTTCCTTGAGTGTTCAAGCATTGGGAGGTTAATTGATTTGTTACCGCATCCAAGGCGGCCATGAAATTTTGCACATCCCTTTTCATCTCTTCTTGCCCTTGAACAAGAACACCAAGGGTTTCATCCATTAGAGATTGGGGTGGGTGGAAGGGTTCATCATTTTGGGGAAAGGGTTCATAATAGGAAGGTGGTTCTTCTTGGTATAGTTGTGGTGGTTCAATATTCTCCACTCTTTCCACTTGTTGCACAACACACTCCATGGTTGCTTGAAATTGATCCAATGCTTCCTTGAGATGATCCCTTGACTCTTGTTCCTCTTGGATAATATGATTAGGATCATGTGGCTCTTGGATCAATGGATATGAGTATTCTTCCATGAGAGGTTGTGGTGAAAAGTAGTATTCATCTTGTGGTTGAAAATTTTCATTTATTGGAGGTGGTTCATCTTGGTAATAATGTGGAGGAGGTGGCTCTTGAAAATGTTGATGTTGGAATGGTGGTGGCTCTATGTGTGGTTCATATGGCTCATATGGTTGTTGGTAGGATGGATATGGATTAGGGTCATATGAAGGTGGTTGGTAAGAAGGGGCTTGTGAGTATGGTTGATGATCATGTTGAGGAGATGATTCATAGGCATATGGTGGTGGTTCTTGAAATTCATAAGGAGATTCACCATAGCCATTGGATTGGTATGCATCATAGAATGGCTCTTCTTCATAGTGCATTGGTGGAGGTTGTTGCCATGAAGATTGATCATATGCATATGGCTCCTCCCACCTTTGGTTGTCCCATCCTTGATACACATTCTCATTATAGTCCTCATCACCTACAACATAGTTGTAATCACACTCATAGCCAAAATGAGAATTCATAATGGAAAGAGAAAACAAAATCAAAAGATAATGGAAAATAAGAGAAATAAAATTCTACAACTAGAATAAAGCAAAAAGCAAGATATTCACACTATTCACATATATACAATAACCAATAACATAACACCATTGCAAATCCCTGGCAACGGCGCCATTTTGATGATTGAATTTTTGACGGTATAGAATTTCACTATTGAAGTCTCGTTGCAAGTATAGTTTCTAAACCAATCAAAAATCCTTTCATACAAAAGATTGTTTGTCACAAGTAACAAACCCCTAATTTTATAAACCGAAGTATTCAAACCTCGGGTTGTTCTCCCTAGGAATTACAATAAAGTGTCTTGCTATTGGTTATGAGTTATTTTTTTGGGGTTTTGATAAGAAACATGAAAGATAAATGGCAAGAAAGTAAACTAATGGCTAAAAAGGTCTTGGCAAGGGTTGGTGGTCAAGGATCTCTATCCTAATCACTAACCACAATATGAGAATTGGCAAGGATTAATCTCATTAAATCATCCTCTAACTAGTAGTAAAGGAAAGTCAAATGAGCTATATCAATCCTAGTCCATAAGTCCTAACTCTCCACTAATTCAATTAGTGAGAACTAGAGTCAATGGCTCCCAATCATCAATCACTTGGACATTAGTAACTCAAGAGGTCCTAAGTTACCTTTCCAAGATCCTACTCTAAAATCCAACCAAGCATTTCATCAAACACTTGGAAGGCATAAAAGGAAAACATAGTAAATCAACAACAAGAACAGAATCTAACAATAATTATTGAAAGGAATTAACAACACAAATCAAAAGGAACACAATTATTATGATTTACCTTGAATTGAATTGAAAGAGAAAGGAAGGAACAAAAGTGGATCTACAATCAAAGTATAAGAACAACATAAAGGAAGTTACAACAAAAGAATAGAGAAAGATGAATGTAACAACAAAGAATTGAAAGGTAGAAGTAGAAGAAAGCAAAGATTAAAACCTAGATCTAAGAACTAATCCTAATCCTAATCCTAATTCTAGAGAGAGGTGAGAGCTTCTCTCTCTAGAAACTAACTCTAACTACTACTAAACTATGACTAATGGTAACTAACATCTAAAGTATGAGAGTATATTGATTCCCCCTTCAATCCTTGGCTTAAATAGCATCAGAAATGAGTTGGATTGGGCCCACAAGGCTTCT
Source organism: Arachis hypogaea (assembly GCF_003086295.3). NCBI lineage: Eukaryota > Viridiplantae > Streptophyta > Magnoliopsida > Fabales > Fabaceae > Arachis > Arachis hypogaea. Next base: position 53,271,225 of record NC_092039.1, on the reverse strand, counting down.
AAAATCACTAGCCACGTTTGCTTTAAGTGAACTAGGTGGCAGCAACGGCGCGTGCGCGTACTATGCGCGTGCGCGCCACCATACGTGTAGCAACTATGGCAAATCTTATATCGTTTCGACCCCGGATGTTAGCTTTCTAACCCAACTAGAACCGCATCATTTGGACCTCTGTAGCTCAAGTTATAGTCGTTTAAGTGCGAAGAGGTCGGCTTGACAGCTTTCCAGTTCTTTCATTTCTTCATGAGTTCTCCAACTTTTCATGCTTCTTTCTTCATTCCCTTGATTCAATCTTTGCCTCCTAAACCTTAAATCACTTAACAAACATATCAAGGCATCTAATGGAATCAAGGAAAATTAAATTTATTTATTTTAAGACCTAAAAGCATGTTTTCACTCTTAAGCACAATTAAAGGAGAATATACAAAACCATGCTATTTCAATGGATAAATGTGGGTAAAAGGTCATAAAATCTCTTAAAATCAATACGAGATAAACCATCAAAACGGGGTTTATCATCGAGTATGTTGGAGAGATAAAACACAGCATATTACAGAAGTTCGGTGTGTGTTGGACAAAGTGGATAAAAAAATTATTCTAAGAGATTCCCATTGCCGTTGTGTCAGCTGATGTGAGGTATGAGACCTTTGTGATAGGGTCCGATGAAGACATGCAGGTCTTGTTTCACTGCCGGCAGAGTATTCCAGAGGTTAGAATACTTGAGCTGCATGCGAAGTTGGAAGATGATGTCGACAGCTCCGGGACATCGGCACCGAATCCTCAGTCGACGATGATAGGTGGTGCCTCGACCTCGATGCCTGTGGTAGTAGCATTACGTCTGATTACTGATCCTCCACGTTTTGCGGCTGGTACTAATGGTGTGCCTCCTGGTGTTCCTGATTTTGAAGTTGAGGCCAGACTGGATCGAGTTGAGAATGCGATGTGTGACAATATTTCTGATGATGAGCCGGTCGACATTGGTGGGGACAGCGATGATATTTTGAGCAATACACATACACCCCAAGAAGCTTCGGGTTCTGGCACACAACAGTATCCTCCACACTTGTCAACCTTAAACTTGGAAGCCGTCGGCCAACAACAGAATATAGAGGCAATTTTTGCGAGCCAGGGTCTGCATGATGCGAATGCTTTGATGGAATTTCAGATTGGCCAATCTTTCCAGAGTAAGGAGGAAGTTGTGCTGAGTGTAAAAGATTACAGCATCCAGCGTGGAGTTGAGTACAGAGTAATGGAGTCAGACCAACTCAAATACCACGGGAGATGAAAGGAGTTTGGAAAAGGGTGCACGTGGATGATTCGTATCACGTTGTGGCAAAGGAAGAGTACCTGGGAAGTTAGGAGGTATAACGAACAACACACGTGTTTGGCCACATCGATATCGAGCGACCACAGACAGCTTGATTATCATGTCATATGTGCGAGGATCTTTCCATTGGTCAGAGCTGATGCCTCGGTTATGATTAAGGAGTTGCAGGACGCAACGGAGGCAACCTATGGTTTCAAGCCTAGCTATAGGAAGGTATGGTTGGCAAAGCAAAAGGCAGTAGCACAAATCTATGGCGACTGAGAGGAGTCTTATGGTGAGCTACCCAGTTGTATCCTTGGGGTCATATCCACCATGGAGGGTACGATTGCTCTGCTGAAGACCTCCCCGGTTAGAGTGGGTGATCAGGTTGATGAATCAACAGTCTACTTTCATCGTATGGTCTGGACATTTTCTCCATGTATTGAGACTTTCCGACACTGTAAGCCGCTAGTCGCATCGACGGTATGCACTTATATGGCAAGTGTGGAGGAACTTTGTTGTTGGCTATTGCTCAAGACGGAAACTCGAACATATTGCTTGTTGCGTTTGCACTTGTAGAAGGAGAAAATGCAGAGTCTTGGGCATACTTTCTATCCAACCTGAGAAGACATGTTACTCCACAACCGGGTATTCTGGTGATATCTAATAGGCACAATGGCATTAAGGCTGCACTAGAGGCACCAGATAGTGGTTGGCGACCTCTCCAGGCTTATCGGGCATTTTGTATTCGGCATGTTGCTGCAAATTTTGCTCTGAGCTTCAAGGGGCAGGATACAAGGAAGTTGCTGGTAAATTCTGCTTATGCAAAGATAGAGGCCGAGTTTGACTATTGGTTTGATATAATGAGGACAGAGAATTTGGCTATGTGTGATTGGACAAACATGATGGAGTATGAGAGATGGACACAGCACAAGGATGGTGGCAGACGATATGGTCACATGACAACCTAAGCTGAAAGGCCACATCTTGCAACGTCACTATGCGCTCTCCAAAAGGCATATGAAAGGTGTGTGTCTCAAAGTACCACCTGTCAATCAATGCACTAGCCAAAGACTCGTCCAACCAGAACCAGCGGCTGTTTAGCCTGGCCAAGTGGTACAATCTAGCCCTCTCTAAATAAGGGATGATCTTGTCATGCATAGGCATATTTTGTTGTCGCCTCACACTGTAGATACACCTACTTGGTTGCACCCAACATGAAAGATATACACAAAACAGTTAAATTCTACTATCTACAAGGAATTCCCCTATCTAATTACACCAAATAAATAACTTATACCATCACCAAAGAATGAAACAATTAAATAATTAAACAATTAAACAATTATCAATTATCATATCAAATTGCTAAATACTTATTTTTTTATTATTTAAGAAACCAGTTATACAATTAAATTAATGGTTTTTAATCGATTATGAAAATTAAACAAGAATTTTGACAAAAACCAATTTTCTGGTCCAAAGAACCGGTTTCTTAAAAGAAACCTTTCACAAAAATCGATTATTTAAAAATAGACTTTCAAAATAAAATCTTTTAAAATTAAATCGTTCGAAATCAAATCTTTTAAAATTTGGTTGTGAATTGGTTTAAACATACAAAAATCGATTTTCAAACTATTTTCATTTTCCTTAACCAATTTGTATGTACACCCCCACTACATTCTACATTCTAACATGCAAATTCTAATACTCAACTATAAGGGTTAAACTATAAATTCTAGTTCCTCTACCTTACATACTTTATTCTAATTAACAAATGCTAATGCTAAGAAAAATAAAATAAAACTGACCTCATCAACAATGGCACTGGCAATATGGGCAATACTGTTCAGTCGGTAAAAGTTTTGTTCATTTGTCATGATATCCAGCAGAAGGTTGGCGCTAAGATACTCCAAATCCGCTCTCAAGGTGCTCTTCCCTCTCTTTAGAATTTTCTCTCTCTAGCCAAACTCAAAATCCACTCCAAATGAGGAATCCGCAGCTGTCTTCTGCGGTCTATATAATGCCACTCAACGTAAACCACTACTGCTTTTAGTGGTTTACACACATGCCCCCAAATAGCGGTTTATGCACATGCATGATCAACCGAAGCTGTTGCTGCCTATAGCGAATTTTGTGTAACATCCTAATCCACGTAAATCGCGGCTGCCAATAACAATTTACGTTTTTTTATAAACCGCTACTGGCAGTAGCAGTTTCTATAAAGATATAAAAAATTGCATTTGCGTTTTCTTATTTCAAAAATTGTATTTAAATAAAATTGGCTTCCAAATAATTTATTTACATAAATCGTCCTATTTTTAATATCTTATTTTATTATGTTCAAAACCAAATGCAATCTTGTCATTTATTTGTTGGGAGATGATGTGTGTGAGATTGTGAGTTGCGATGTTAATCTATTTTCAAGTTTCAACAGCTGCGTGTATGATTTTTTCCGTCCTTGTGTTTAATTTTTTGGTTGACTTTGTAAAGATGTGTGCTCCTGGACAATTAAAAACAACCCCTCCCCCAAAAAGATTATAGAATAACCCAGGTAATTGTTTTGGTCTGGTGGTCCGAGCCTAAAGTTCAATTTTGGTAGAAAGCCCAAAACGTTTTTCAGAAAATTCCAAAGTATAGCTTGAGCCCAACTATCATAGCCCATGCATTGAGCCAGCCCGGTAGTTTCTTTTTATACTTTGGTAGCTGTAGAAACTAGAAAGAACCATATATACAACTTGAAGCAATTATGCTCATATATTTTAGATTTTATAGCGCACATGAATTTTTTTTAGAATTTAACTAACATGTGTTCTAAAGAGACAAGTTAAAATTGTTAATAATAAAATTTTTTAAATAATTTACTAAATAAGTACACAATAAATACATCAAAAATTTAAATTTAACAATTTTTTATAAAAAATTTTTTAATTGATAATTTTATCATGTGCCCTAAAAGTATATGTTAATTAATTTTTTTTATTTTATATATCATGAAATTATTTTCAAAATTTTAAGCTATTAAAAAAATAACATAAATTATATTTGATTTTGTGACGATTTTGTTAACAATAAAAAAAATTGTCACAATATTCCGTACTCTTTTGTAGTGAAATTACTAATTAAGAAGAAGAAGAAAAAAAGAAAATATTGATGCAAAGTTTGTTAGTTATAACTTATAAATAGATCGAATTGAAATTTGAGAAGCCATAACTAATGCTTCTCGAGTCCCTGGTTTGTTTGAGCAGGAATATTGTCATGCTTAAGAATTTAAGTTCATGAGAACTAATGAATATTTTTGTGGATTACTCCAAAAATAATAAGGCATTGATGTTGTTTGATAGACAAAAGTGGAGTAAATGTAAGATTTCAATTTTTTTTTATAAAAATTAAATTATGAGTTAATTGAGATTTGTGATATTTATTTATGATTGTTTTATTTTTAAAAACTTATCTTACAAAAAGATAATTAAAGTAAAGTTATGATGTTTTGATTTAAAATTAATTAAAAGTCATAATTTTTCATTTTTCATAGCAATTAGATATTTTCTTATTTATAATTTAAAATTTTAGTAATTGAAAAATAGTGAAAATTGTATATGTTTTAATTTAAATATTGAGAATTTTGCGACGTTAATGTCTCAAGGTTGAGTTACTGTGAGTACATGTTACGTTTGTTGTTGTCCAAGCGTTATGGCAAAACTTCTGTGGACGATATGGTTGCCGCTGCTGTGAACTAAAAGGAGTTTATCGCGTAGCTAAGTTGCGATTGAGGAAGGAACTTTTCTAAAAATCCATTTTTATTTCGAGAAATTGTATAAATCAATATCAATATGAAAAATGTATTTTTCTGTGATTGTGTGAATCTTATGGATTTGATGATTTTGTGTTGTTTATTAATTATGTGTGAATTGTGGATTATGGTTGATTTAATGATTGTTGTGATGGTTTGGCTGGAATTCTGATCCTCTAGGATTTTGTTGATTTGGTTAATGTAAGATTGATTACCGAGACATTGTAACAGCGGTTAAATTGATTTGTGATTGGTGGGACTGGTATTAAGACTTGTTGGAAACATTGAAATTAGAATGCCAAACTGTTTCCTTGAAAACCTAACTTTTGAAGTAAAGTAGTAATGTTGAAAGCGAATCAGTAACTCGATATTGAACGAAACTGTATGGGGTTAAATGTTGAGAAAACTAGAATAAGTGTAATTGTTACAGCTTAATTTTGAATGGTTTGTTTTAATTGAAAATTAGTTATGAATTTTCAAAGTTGAACTATCTGTAGTTATTAACTACGAATGATTTTCTGATTGTTGGAAAATAATTTGGTTGTTGAAATTCTTGATTATGTTGAATAATATGTGGAAAAAAGGGGTTGAGAGATAGTTTGGATGGAATCCTTGAAGGGTGGCAAAAACCTGAGTTCTAGAGGAGATGCTACCGAAATTTTTTAAAGTATTTGAGTGAAATTGAATAATAAGAATAATAAGAATAATGAAAATCGATGCTACTTTCATAAGAACTAGAGACATTGTTTTGAAGTTTTATTTGGTTAATTTAATTGAAGAATTCTGTTTTCAGAAGTTTTAGGGAAGTTAAATTATTTGAATTTGATTTTGGCGAAATGAAATGATTTCCAAATTTTTGGGAATGTTTTAAACTTAAAAATGAAATTAAAATCAGCTTTGAGAACCTTAGGGGTACTTTAAAGTTGAACTTGAGAAATTTAAAAGTTGGGTTTAGTTAACTCTTAAAGTGATTAATTAAAGAATGATTTTAAATCTTTTGGGAGGAAGAATTTTTAAACTCAAGAATGAAGTTGAAAGTGTTTTGGGAACTTGGTTAAACAAAAATTATATTTATTTGATTTTGAATAGCCATGGAAGGGATGATATTTTTAGGGCGTTCTAACGATTTTAAAGTAATTAAACAAAATGATTATGTTTCAATTAAGATTTTGATTGGAGAAAAATAAGTGATTTTTGAGTCTTTTGGTGAAAAGAATTTTAAGGGTGAATGTAACAGATTGAATTTAGTAATTTTCTGATAAGAATTTTATAAAATAAACTATTTTGATTTTGTGGATATGGTGGTTTGTCCCATCCATAATGAGAACGGTGGTTTTACTTTACTCATAGTTTGAGAATAAGCATTCTTATGATAAATGTGAACATAATGAAATGTGATTATGAATTGGCAAGGACGAAGGTCTCATCCCGCTTGCATGTTTACGATTAATAATGATTGTAATTGAAAAGTGTGCCTGACACTATATCTCAAGAGTGTGGTGGGTACTATATCCCAAGAGTGTGGCAGACACTATATTCCATAGTGAATAAACAAGTTGAGAATGCAGGATTCTCTCTCTTGTTGCGAACAAACAAGTTTAGGATGAAGGATTCTCTCTCTTGCTACGATGAGAATAATTAATCTTTTAGTTGGTGTGATTATATAGAATTATGGATTTGATTATTATCCGCTTGCGTGTTGATGTGGCACTACCTCTAGGAGAAGGTGGTAGGACACTCTCCTTCGAAATTATTTCTCCTTGGGATGCGTTTGTGGTGCTGATGTGGGAAAGATGGTAGCGCACTCTCCCTGGGAATTATTCCTCCTGGGATGTGTTTGTGGTGCAGATGTGAGGTGGTAGGGTACTCTCCCTTAGAATATTTTCTCCACATTCTTTTTTTATTTAGAGTAAACTACCATTTGTACCCACGAAAGTTGAAAATACTGACATATATACCCATAAAAAAAGAAATTACCATTTGTACCCATAAAAAATGGTTTTTACAAGCAAAATTATCCAAACTCTAAAAAATTAAATAAAATTCCTAAACTACCCTTATCTTCACCACCACACCACCTCCTTCACCCAATTACCTTTCTAACCCTAACCCTCTTCACTCAGCCACCACCCCCCTTTTCCTTTCTAATCTCAAATCCCACCACCATCTCATTTTCTTTATCACTACCATCACCACCACCACCACTATACCTCCATCATCATCTTCTTCACATAAAGAAGCAGCAGCAACAACAACAACAACAATAATAGAAAAAGCAGAGAAAAAATAGTTCTTGCGTACCGTCACCCTCTCCTCCTTCTCCGATCTCTTGCGCGGTCTCTTCCTTCCAAACCAGCGACAACAACAGCGACGGACTCAATCAATGGTGGCGACAGATGTGATGGAGCCGGCAGCAGCAGGGCGCGACTACGGCGACAGCTCCCCCTTCCTTGGTTCTGGCTCGCATCTCTTCTTTGAGCTCCCTCAATAATAGCGACGATGATGCGATAGCGGCAGTAAGTCCCCACGTTGCCAGTGCGGTCTCGGTCCCCCTCATCTTCTCTTCTTCTTCCTCGGGTGGGGGGTGTGTGTGTAATGTCTTTATGTGTGAGTTTTGGAGGGAAAGGGAGTGGTGGCTAGGTGAAGTGGGTGGTGGTGAGATTTGAGATTAGAAAGGGAAAGAGAGGTGGTGGCTGGGTGAAAAGGGTTAGGGTTAGAAAGGTGATTGGGTGAAGGAGGTGGTGTGGTGGTGAAGATAAGGGATTTCGCAAGTAAGAGAGAGTGTGGGGGCAAAGAATCTGAAGATGGTTCTGTTGTTGTTGATAATGGTGAAACCCTTTTTTTGGGTTAAGAATTCGAAGAAGCAGAAGAGAGAGAGAAAAGCAAAACACAGAAGGAAAGCGAGAGAAAGAGAAAGAGGAAGGAGTTGGCAGAGTTGATGGATTATGGCGGCGGTGACGAGCTCAAAAAATAGAAGAAGAGAGAGGATGGGTTAGTGGTGGTGGTGGCAATGGTGGCGAAAAGATTAGAACATTGAGAGAGAGAGAGAGAGAGAGAGAGAGAGAGAGAGAGAGAGGAGAGGGGGAGGGGAAGAGATGACAGTGGTAGTGGTGAAGATAAGGGTAGTTTAGAAATTTTATTTAATTTTTTAGAGTTTGGATAATTTTGCTTGTAAAAATCATTTTTCATGGGTACAAATAGTAATTTTTTTATGGGTAGATATGTCAGCATTTTCAACTTTCGTGGATACAAATGGTAGTTTACTCTATTGTATTTGTTGGAAGCGAGGAAGGTGGTAGGGTACTCTCCCACGGAATTTTTCTCCCACATCTCTCTCGGGTTGTAAGGTGAGATGACACTCTCCGTTGTTTTTGGAACGGTTTAGAAAAGGTGGTCGAGTACTCTCCCTCAAAATTTATTTCTCATGAAATGCGCAATAGAGAGACTAGTCTAGAAGTTGGCAATAAGATTTGTGTCGAGTCTGGCACTATAACCGACTCATGAGCTCATGGTCAGTAAGACAGGCATGCATCATATTGTATTTGTTTGAAATTTTTTGGGTCTGCATAATTACTTGGTTTGCCTAATTGATATTGTGTTAATTTCTAATTGTACTACTTGTCATAATTGTTGTCTTTGTGTGATTGTTTGACTGTATATTTGATTACTTGTGATTGTGACTTGTTGGTTTGAATTATGGTTGATTGTGGTATGTGGTGTTTTGTAAAAGATCTCCTTATGATGATTTGAATGTGATTGATTATATTTTGGGTCTAAGGCTGTGATTGATTATATTTTGGAAGAGTGACCGTGATTGATTATATTTTGGGTCGGAAGTCGTGATTGGATGAATTATTGGTAAGTTTGGTTATATTGTTTTTTTTGTATGTAGAAAATTGTTATGGGATATTATCGAGATTGAAATTCTCATAAGTGAGATATGAATTTGAATTTTTGGATGATTAATTATTGTTGTTCGAAAATATTCATAAGACAAGTAATGATCACTGCGATTGAAACCAATTCTCTTTTTATATATTCTCTTATGACAATTCTAAAACTCTTTTGGTGAAACTGTGTGGTTAGATTCTCACTTTTCTACAATCTTATCTTTTTTAGGAAACGAACGAGAAGTCTATGAAGATTTCACTGAGCATTTGGATGTACCTTAGTTTTATTTTCTTAGATGCGTTTCCTCGCCATTATTATTATATCTTATGAAGAGGGATAGGAGATGTAATTATATATGTATGTGATACATATTTGCATGTTACTTGTATAAGGAATTCTTGTATGTGTATATGTGTGTGTGTGTGTGAAGATGTGTGTGAAGTGCTGTGATTAATTTGTATGTATGCATGTTTGTAAAAAATATATATATTTTTGATTTTCTAAAGAAAGCCAATATGGTTTTCACGTAAAGGCTCCTACTCTTTATGTATATATATATATAAGTGTCGTTACGTCGTCGTTATCAAAATGGCGCAAACAGAAGTGTGACATTCTAATAGTAAGTGTAATTGTTTTGACCCAATTCAGCCTTTGTTTATTTTCACAAAGAACAAGGTGTCCCTTGTTAAAAAAAAAGAACACTTTAATCCTCAACCTTTTTATTTTAAGATAATATGATTCTTGTGTTAAAAAATTTGTTAAATAATAATAAATTTTAATTTTGTGAAAGATTTTATTTTAGAATTGGGTCGGATCTTTACTCTAAAAATAAAAAAATAAAACAATTAAACAATGTTACCTATATATTGTGATTTCAACAATAAATAAAAAATAACCAAATGTGGTAGCATTCATATTTCATATATGAATCTGAATTAATTTTACTCCCAACTTAGGATGTTGTATCACTTTAACTAATCAAGTAAAGTATAAGGTAGATCAAATTTTGATTAAATTTTTAACTTTTTTTTATATTATAATTTTAAATAAGTTAATAGCTTTTTAGAATTTTTATAAGATCTAATAGTTTTACCATTAATAAGAATTTCCATCTAAATCAAATTTTGAACTCGAGGATATCACTTTAAGAAGTACTAAGATTTATTATTAAACTAAAATGTTAGTTTGTTCTTTTTTTGTAAAATAAATTGAATAACTCTCAATTTTAGGTATTATAAACTTATCCATATTAGACTTACAAACACAATACTTAAAAATTCTATCCACTACTTGACTTAGCCAAATTTTAAACTCAAAATCAGTCATTATAAGACATACATAATAACTATTAGATTAATGTTATAAGATACATACAATAATCATTATACTAAGGCCTTATTAATTAGTCTTGCCTTTCCATCGAAGCAAAATATGACAGAAAGACATAGAAGTAGGGATGTCAATGGGGCGAGGCGGGGTAGGGGCGGGGGATGCCTCCTTACTCCCCGTCCCTGCCCCCAGAATTAATCCCCATTCCTGCCCCAATTCCTATCGTGGGGGGATAATTGTCCCCATCCCCATTTTTCGCATTTTCCGTATTCTCCGCAGGCCCCATTCCTCATCCCCTTATGTGTAATATTCATATGAAAATTATAGTAAAAAATATCAAAAAAATAAAAAACAAACTAGAAAATACTATTACAAACACACAAACATATCTTATCCAAGAATATAAGTCCACAAATACAACATAGTAAATTATAATCTATAAAATAAAATCTTAAAATACAATTTTCATTCTAAAAAAAATAATAAGATATAGTCTTTAACATCAAGTGAAAACTGGAGAGAGTTGGGACTGTGAGAGAAAACAACGTATGGTACTGTGGGAGTTTTGGAGTTTGAACAAAGTGGAGATGGAAGAGAGTTGGGACTGGGAATAGAGAGTAGATGGCACAGCAAACAACACAGTGAGTAGGGAAGACGGAATAATAGGGTTAGGTTTTTTAATTGGTGAAATTACTAAAAAATTCCTATGTTAAAAATAAAGTAAGGTTATTTAAGAAATTTCAAACATTTGGAGAATTATCGGAGATGGGGCGGGGATCCCCACTCAGATCCTCGCGCCTGTCTCGGAGAAATTTTGCTCTCTATTTTCATCTTTATGAAAAAAAATTTTTTACCATCGGAGCTCCATTCGAGGCGATACCCACAGAAATCTCGGCCTCCTGAAAATCTTTGACACCCTGCACAGAAGAAAACAAGTCACACATTAAAAAATAACAGTAGAAGACATGTTAAGTTGCAATAGGCCCAAGCCCAAAACAAATTCAGGCTGTGTGGGTGGCAAGATTGGTCAATATCCTACCCATTAGTAGAACCAAGTATCATGGCATATTTACATATATACCCCACAAGAACTTATTTAGTTGGCTACCCTTCACCAAAATTTATTCGGTGCCACAAATGCAAGAGATTCTCAAATAACCCAAACTCTCAAAGGCCCATGGGGGACACACCATGATCCTCTCCCAGACAAAGATCCTACTCAACACATGTGAGAACCTGGTTGGGCCATGTCTTTTACTATTGGATAATACATATATCATTAGTTTTTTTTTATTTTATTAATATTGACAAGATATTGTTATCCTTTTCTTAATTATATGGTCAAATCTATGATGAAAATTTTGAGATGTGTCAGTTTTAATATCATAGTTTTGTCATAATAATAGGATGCTACTTAACTCCTTGACTTATATAATCATCCTTATTCTATGATATTGACAAATTATTATGACTATAATTCTTGATATGTTTACTCAATTATTTGTGATTTGTGTAGGTACTAGACAGTGCCTTTTTAAGAAAATAAATAAATAATGAAAAAGAAAAATTATTAGTCCGAATTTACCAAAAAAGGTAAACAGAATCAAACAATTATAAAATTGCCATTTGCATAAAAGACTATGCCTTTTACAAATATATACATGCAATATAATACCAAAACAAAGTATTATTCCGTTGAAAATGCTCGTGTTATTGAAAGTATAGCACATGGCTAAGGTGTGTGGTTCTACAATAATATATAAGTGACAAACGAATTATGCTAGAACTTTCATGTTGTGTAGCCAAACTCTCTGTCTCTGCTATATATTATCGTCCATGGTGGAGCCTTTCTTGTTTGTTTTTCCTTTTTGTTTTTTTTGGTATAACTTAACCTCTAATTTATTTTTTTTTATTGGATTGAATAATTGTAGTAATAATAGAATTCAAATCTTTCAAAACCACCAGAAAATTTCAAAGCTGCACAAAATCTAGCAAATTATATCATACGTGTGTGTCCCTATTGTAATCGAAGTCAAATTGGTCATCATGCTAACGGCGATTATAACTTTTGATCTAATTAGTAGCTCTCGCAATAAGAAAATTTAAAGAAAATTCTTAAGATATTCTACGTTGGCTCTTAAAAAAATTGAATTTAGATACTTAGAATAAATTAAATTCTCATTAGGAGACGACCCTTATCACCTTTTTATAGGGCATCAATGTATCTATTCAAATTAGTTAAATTTTCGATAAAAAGACTCAAATACTAATGGTTCGATAGGAGAAAAAAAAAATCAAGTTTCTTAAAAACAAAACTGTTATTGAATCGATAGAGTTAGAGTTTAAAAATTCAATTAAGATCAACTAGGGTTAACCGAATATAATAAAAGAATATATTTATGAACATAATATATATTTTTGAGAAAAAAGTGATTTTTTATTTAAACTGGTTAATTGTTAAAAAATTATAATAATTCAACCAGTTAATCGATTCTTTAATGGATTTGTCACTAACCAATTTTTATCTAAATCAGATGGATGTAGTGATTAATTTTTGGTTAACCTGGTTGAACCGATTAATTTAATCTAATGCTCAAAGACTATGAAAAAACACTTGAAAGCTATTGAATTAGATTTTTTTTGCCCTCCATAATGATTTGGTTGGAAGACGAATGATTATGAAGAAAAGAAAAGAAGGGGGAACAAAACAAGCAAGAAATTCTAATGGGGCAGTTAATGTAAACTCCCTCCCTACCGAACAAGTAGAATAAAGTGACTTAAAGGCAATTAAGCAATGCCACATGGCCTCACAAATCTTCATTGGAGCTTTATTCCAAAACGAATGGCCATTGATCAATCACTAAATGAAGCATTGTCATAATTTTGTGTCCAAAGGGTCTTTCTTTTTTTCTTTTCAAACCTAAATTCGTGTCCCAAACATATACCAAACATGTCTAGGGAGACCCATTGAATATGTCTCCAATTTTGATCCTAACTTGATAGAGCTAGCAAGATCCAAATAGGTCATGAGATTGGTGGAACAAGAACTTAGCTGTATTTTGGAAATTGTTCCTTCTTTTGGAGGAATATTTAGAGAGAATGGAAAATGCTTCATATTAAAATGCTTAGAGGCTAGAGCAAAATGAAAATGGCCAATTTTTTTTAAGGGACGAGGAATGAGAGATAGAATAGAACTCATAATAATAATAATAATAATAATAATAATAATAATAATAATAATAATAATAATAATAATAATAATAATAAGGGACGCCCTCTTCTTAAGTTCGATGAAGGTTCCTATAGTTCCTACCCAGTACCCATGGTAGGGCTTTAGTTTGTACGTTCCATTAACGTTCACATTGTTAGACCTTTAACATGTCCTTTTTTTGAGACCTTAAACATGTTCTAAATAAGTAAACATCCGAAGGAAAAGGGAAAAGAAACATGATGAAATCTTAAGAGAATCCATTGAAACAAGTGTATTTATGTTAGCTATATTGTTAATAAGTATTAGTTTTTAGTGCATTGGGATGTAGATTGTGGATTTAAAATAGTGGAATGGAGTCCAAAGAAACAAGACTTTAAATTCTATTCCTTTCAATATTTTGAATCCAAACATAATTAACTAAGCGAGTGAAAGCTTGTCATTGCGAAATTATATTCGAATTAGTTAATTGGGGTTATCTTTTAGACCTTCGACAAACAAGAAATATTGGATCTAGTTAAATAAGGATACTTCTATGCTGGCAACATTGCAGCAAGATCCTAAATGATTATAGTGCATTTTTTTTATTATATATGAAATTTTAATAACTTGAACGGCAATACAATAATAGGTAACAAAATCTTTTTATCAACATAACCAAATGAGTAATTCCTTAATCCGAACCAAAGCAATACGATTTTGATCGAATTGGATTGCTTCGCGTGTTTGCAAATAAAAAAAAGTGAAAATTTAGACTAATTATATTTTATTTGTTGGGATATAATTTTTTTTCTAAAAACACAAATTAAATTATCAAATTTTTTTTATGATATCTTTCAGTTTGTTAAGTTAAGAATTAACTAGTATTTTTACCCGTAATTATATTACGAGAATATAAATCTTTTAAAATTATGTCGGTTTTGTCCTAACATTATAAATGATAGCACAAAAGATTTATAGAATCAAACTATTTTTACAAAAAGATCGTAGGGATAAAGTTTCCGTCGACTAAAAAAACCAGGATCTCCGTAGATAAAAAATCAAATAATAAGACTTTTAGTTATTATTTTTATGTGAAAGAGTTTGATTTATTACTAATAATTAATTCTAATATTCGTTATCTAAAATTTAAAACGATTTAACTCGTATACTTTTGATTAGGTGCGGTGTTAAATCTATTGCACAAATAGAAATAATTATTTTTATGCTTGCTATTTAAAAATAATATTTTTTTCTCTATGTATATAAAAATATAATTAGATATTAGCATGAAAAAAATTTTATTTTGATAGTTATAAAATTAACTTAAAATTAATTTTTTTAAACAATTGAATCTTGATTTTAACTTTTAATCATTACATTAGTATTCTCTCTAAATTATATTTAATAAATATTTAAAAGAAAAAAATAAAAATATAGATTAGAAAGATAAATGGTAAAAATTTAAAACTAAATAAAAAAATTAAAAAAATATGTATATAATAATAATATTTTTTATTTAAATTATATTATTTTGTTAATTTTACTTTTTGTAGAACAAAAAGATAAAAAAAATAGAAAATGAGAGAAAAGAGAGAGAGAAAGATAAAGATGAAGATTGGGAGAGGGAGTTTGGGAGAGAGAGTTTGTTAATTCTAAAAGAAAAAATTTTATTTTAATTATAATAAAAAATATCTGATGACACATTTTGATTTGTCAAATTATTAATATAAAATATAAATTACAAATTATATATAGAGTGAGAAGAGTAGAGAGAAATAAAAAAAAGGAGAGAAATAGATGAGAGAATTTAAGAAGATAATTTATTAATTTTGGAAGAAAATATTTTTTCTCAATTTGAATAAGAGAATGTCATGTAACACATTTGGTTATTAAATTAGATAATAGTATATAAATATATCAGAATTATATATAGAGTGAGAAGAGTAGATAGAAATAGAAAAAAGTGAGAGAGGTAGATGAGAGAATTTAGGAAGAAATTTTATTAATTTTAGAAAAAAAATATTTTCTCTCAAATTTAATAAGAGTGTCATGTGACACATTTTGTTATTAAATTAGATAATATATAATATATAATATATAATATAATATAGTTATATTTTAATTTTAAGTTTAATATAATTAAAGAATGTCATGTTGCACATTTTGATTATCAAATTTATAATTATTCATTGATAATGATATATAAAAGAGATAGAGTGGTTAAAGGAATGAGAGGGATAGATAAAGAGAGAAGGAGGAGGAGAGAACTCTTTAATTTTAGAGAAAAAATTTGATTTCAATTTCAATAAGGGAATGACATGTGGCACATTTTGGTTGTAAAATTAATAAGGATCGGATGAGAGAAGAACTCTTTAATTTTGGAGGAAAAGATTTGATTTTAATTATAATGAAGGAGTAATATGTGGCATATTTTGCTAGTTGTAAAATTAGTATGGATGATAGATGATGGATGATGGAAGAACTCTTTAATTTTAAAGAAAAAAATTTAATTTTAATTGTAATTATATGTGACATATTTTAATTATAAAATTAATAAAAAAATAAAATTCTTTAATTAAAAAAATTAATTACAATAAAAAATAACATGTAACACCTTTTAATAATAAAATTAAATATATATAATAAGTTTATCTTAGACTTGAATTTCATTTATAAATTTATTATTAATCAATAAATTACTATATATACACAAAATAAAATTCAAAACACTTGCTTGAAGGCCAACTTAACTTGGTTATCAACCATCAATTTAAACCCGCTGATATTAAATAGAGAAGCCTACAAAGAATAAGTCCAGCACGTGTGGCGAACTATAATTCAAAACTTAATTACTTGATACGGACCCCATATTTAATGCCCAGTTGGCCTTAGCTTGAAGAGGTTGTCTACTTGTCTCCAAATTAAAAAATATATATACATATCTTTAAATTAAAGAAGAAAAGAGAAAACCACAATCACTTCATAAGAACTCAAAGTCTCAAACGTTGAACTCAGCCATGAAAAATGGATAACAAACATTCATGCAATAAACTTTTTTTAATATCAAGAAAAATTGAGAAATCTATAATAAAGTTGCACTTGACTTCTTCACCACATAACTCTACGAGAAAAGTTATTGCACAACAACACAGTCACTTAATAAGTGAATCATACTCCTCTTAATATTAGTTGTGATAGAATGTATAATTTCATTAAATATAAATGTGATGAGTACAATTTTACTACTTTATGGGTATTGGTTAAAGTTCTCTAAATATTTAAAAAAAAACTGTTTTTTATATGATTAAAAAGTAGATTTAACTAACATATATTCTAAAACATTTTATTAACACATATTAAGATTATCTAATTAAAATTTTTTTATAAAAGATATACAGAGTTCAAATTTTTATTCTACTTATTATATATTTATTAAGATAAAAAATTTAAAATTTCTACTCATTGTATTTGTAATCTTATACCCTTTCTTAATCTTTACAAATTTTCGGTGGTTAGTGTTTTCTTTTTTATTAGTTCATATCTGTTCATATTTTTATTAATATTTTTTTTTGTCATACATAGGAGAATGATTTGTATTCTTTTGTGGCAGTAACCTCAAGTAAAACTGGACCAACCAATATTGTTGTTCTTGATCCAAAATATTTTTGCATAAGCCCAATAAACGATGGAGGCATTCCTTAATGGGCACGTCGGTCCACACAGCACATTCCACAAAGAACATGGGATTTCTAATTTCTGGTCCCAAAGCACGAAAATTTCAATTAATTAGCAATACTAAGCCGAAATTTTCTGAAAAAAAAAATTATTCAAAATACTAATAGTACTTTTATTCGAAGTCAAATCTACTAATTAAAGTTTCATGAAAGAAAAATTACCACTTGATTAGTAATATTGATAATATCATCTAAATGCCTAAGGAACTTGAAGATTTGAATTATTAACACAACAACATTAATTATGAGCAAACTCAACAATAATCCAAAAACACTTTTTCATACCGAACTTATACATTACCTTAATGTTGCATATGCATTCTTTCCAATTATTGAGTGTATATTTTGTTACCAGAATGTTGTGAGTTGGATTATCTTTAGAGAAAGGTTTATTGGAAATTGTTGTAATAAGATGCATATATATACAATGATCCAAAGTCACAAAAAAACTAGTAACATTGCCTTACCCTACCACATTCATCGTTGGATAAGACTGACTTTCCCAACATTAATGTCCCACCCTTTCATACCACAATCACTTCCCATGAGATATGGTCCTAGTTTCTTAAATAATTATTAGTCTTTTTGCAAAGTAGCCCTCTTATTATTACTAGTACTTAATCATAAAGTGGGTCTCTGAAATTTTGCACCCTGCCCTATCCTTCTCAAAAAGATATATCAACCAAGAAGAAGGTATTAGAGTTTATTGGGAAAAAGGAGAGAATGATGCGACTACTCCTTATAATTAAAATGAATCTAATATATTTTAAGATATATTCACTTATTTATGAGTCCTCACATCTTATTATATATATAAGTATGTTCAAATATTGCATAGACTTGTTATCTAAAAAGATTTTTTTATGGTTATTATAATCTGTCATCTAAGATACAACAGTAAAACTTATGAAGTTGTTTTGTATATTCAAAAAAATTCATTTTTTGACACGTTTTTTTAAAATGTGTCGAAAAATTGAAATAAATGTGATTATAAAAAAGGTTCACGTAAGAATTTTTTTTTGAGTTTGTGTGAATTTTTTGTATAAGTTCTATTTTTTCTTTATATTTGTTTTACTTTATTATTTTTTTTAAGAAATAATAAAGTTTAAATTCTAGATCTTTTAATCATAAAAGTTTTAATATTATATCATGATAATATCATTTCCTCTAAAATTGATAAAAAGATGATACATAAATTATTAAATTTTTAACAGAAATCTAAAATAGACTAATAATATCCAAAAATCTAGACCAATATATATATTAACATTATATAATTTCAATCATGAAAAAAAGAATTAGGATTTGCATTGTAAAAGGGTGGAAGGTAAGGGGCAATGTTGGAATGAAGTAGCTGCGAGGTGATTATTGGTGGGGTTAACATAGTTCTCGCATGCTGATTTACACACATGCCCTAACTCTACTTACTATGCAGTACTTGCTTACTTCAAAAAAGAAAAAAAAAAAAGGAGTGCCACTTTGAACCACTCAACCTAATAGTAGGGGACCATGCATTGTATATTGTATTGTGAATGAAAGACCTTTAACCCTTTTCTTTTTGCACTCACATTCACATGTCTCTCAACGCTTTCTTTGACCCTCGAATATTAATTGAAAATATTTGAGAATATATTAAATAATGGATTAAAAAATCACAATATTAATGTATTATTTATTCTTACTATAGTTTTGGATACGGCTCCAAACATAATGTAATTTCGTAAAATTTGAATAGTAATTAGAATCTCATTCAAAGCAGCTAAAAATTTGCTAAGAGAAATTATAGATTGTATTTTTTTTATATATTTTTAATAGTATTCTCAATTTAACTGGCCAAAATTAATTTATTGAAGATTTAAATTTTATTTAAAAATTTATTATTGACTAACAAATTATTGTATACACAAAATAAGATTTAAATTTTCGATATTTATTTTAACGGACGAGTAAATTAATCACTCGACCAATTTAAGTAGGTTTATAAGTGTACTCTGTACTCTAAATAGTATAACTTACTATAATTTTTAACTCTTATAATACATTAAAAAGTTATTATATATAGATACATTTAAGTTTAGGTACACGTTAAATATATTATAAAAGTGTACAAGAATTTCTTTTAATCAGGTGACTAAATCCGTGATAGCCACGTTTCATCTCCGACCCCTTTTCCATTTTTTACATTTATTTCAGATTTATATCTGGAGCCAAACACATATTAGTAACCCTTTTTTTTATTTTTTTTTTCATTTTAAAAAAAAAATAAAGTTACATGTATTATTGATTGATGAGGTTTCTCTAACTTGGTATCTAACTAGACTTATCCTTTTGTTTTGTATACCCCGTTCTTGAATTTTCTGTTCAAACCTTTCCGTTTCCTATATAAGCCTATTTATGGACTATGACTAATGATTGCTCCATTTTCGTGCTATGCATTCTAATTACTGTTCAAATGTTTAAATCAAATCTACTGTTGTGAGTTTGTTACATTCAATGGACCAGAGATTTGAAAATAACTGGCCACCTTTAAAATTTTCAAGACAAGGCATAATAATGTGTATTTCTAAGTTATATGTGTAAGTTTTACTTCTATAAACTAAGGTTTAATAAGAAAATGATAGTTATATAATCATTTATTTAAATAATAGTTTAAATAATTCTTAAAATAAGTATTTTTTAGATAAATAACTTCTATGATATGTTGGACGCATTAAATGTCAATCTAAGAATATAACCAGCTCCTTTTTTAACTTATATAATTTAATAAAGTCAAATCAAATCCCACATCATATCATCTCAACTTTAATGGGGGCCTGGATGGGGTGATAGCTTCATCACAATTTTAATTAAACATTTTTCTTTTAGAAAAATTATAGACATGCATAATGCTTTGTAGAAGGGTACAGAAGATTGGATTGTGTTGAGTAGGAAATGCCAATGATTTTTGTTTTTCAGTAGCGATAGAATGCAACTGTTAAGACAGTAGGTAAATTAAGGGTGAAATTTGGTCAAACAGTTTGTTAAGCAATCTTAGAAATAAGACCAGGCACAAAGGTATTTGAAAATATATATTTACTTTAATAAGTTAGACCTAGTAGCCTCGATTCAAGGTTTGTGATTTGTGAAGCCTGTCGGGTTGGTTTGTGTCTATTTATAATTTTATACGAGGTTTATTGAATTTAGATTTCATTTATCGCACATTTATAAATATTTTTTTACCCAAATTCTACGATATTAGACTTCAATAAAGATGCGATTAAATACTAGTAATTTTATTTTGCACATATTAAGAAAGTATTTATGATTTATGATGCGGATTTAAATATACATAAAAACTGTATGTATTAAACATTTTTAAATTTCAAAAAATATATGAATAATACTACATATTTAAATTTTTTTATGAACCAAATCTAATCAAATTTTAAATAATAAGATTTAAAATAATATTAATTATAACTAATTTTTATTATATTAAACTAATTTAATTAAATTTAATTAATAAAAATATTTAAATATATAACATTATTCAAAATATATATCTGTGTGTGTGATTAGGATAAAAGAATTATACAAAGAAATAATTATGAATAGGGTGAAAATAAGCAAAACAAGTTTTACTCAAGTCAAAGAACTTGGCACCCTTATCAGAATTCCTGGCCCCTAAAAGAACCACTTGGTATCTATCGCCACCCAACCTACTCAAGTTTTACTAGAATATTTTGGCTCTATGTCACGGTTTTTTTAGTTCCGATGAAAAATCGTGATTATAAATTTTCTATGTTCACGATTTTTAAAATAATAAAAAAAAGTTATACCTATAATCACGATTTTTTAAAAAAAAAAGTAGCCTAAAAGATTTTATGATCACAGTTATAAAAAAGATTGCTCTCTCATACTTGTTTAAAAATATGACAAATATTAAGTTTAGTCTATTATTAAGTCTGGTTTAATTTGAATTCGATTAAAAAGTATAACATTTTTTTAAGTTAAAATTTTAAATATTACTTATGTAATATTAATATCTAAATTTTTTAAAGTATTTAAATATAAAAGATACTTATAATAAAGTATAATAATAAATCTAATAAATTTTTAATCATAAAAAATATTTATATATTTATATTTTAACAAATTTAAATAGAGACTAACAAATAAATTATATTAATTTATAAATTTAAATATGATCTATTTACTAATTTAAGTTTTTAAAATAATATAGAGCTGAATCTATTTTATAACATATCAAACCAAACTAGACCAAATGTAAGATAAGACCTTTGGCAAGCCGCATATTGTTCAATCCATCATTTAATTTCTAATAAAAGTTTTGTAAATAGTAGTGTAATATATATATATATATATATATATATATATATATATATATATATATATATATATATATATATATATAAGTAGCTGTCAAGGCATATGCCGTGTATTTAGAGGTACATATTAATTTTAATTAAATAATAAATATATTCCTCAAGTCATGCAAGTAAATATATATAAGTTGGTGAAATGGATACTAGCACGTGTGCAGTGACCTAAAAAATGCTTTGATTACATGTCTCAGCGGCGTTTGCCGATTGAGCATATATACTAATATATTATTATGTTCTAATTTTGATATATTCTTATTGTAATTTTTTTCTTAATTTTTGCACTTATGTAATTTTTCTTTTTTAGTGTTCTTTTGTAAGTTGAAGAAAAAATTATAAAACATGTTTTCCTGTTTTCATATTTTTCCTTTAAAAAATTTTTGAAAAACAGAAAAAACCTTAAATGTTTTCACAAATTAAATAGAGACCCTAAACCCTAATTAAATGTTCTCTAAAACCATGCATGTAAAATACTTTCTTTAAAGTGATAAATTGAATTGTGTATATATATGTTAGTATGATGAAAAATGAAATTCCATGCATATATATAGAGTGGGTAAGTTTCAATGTCAAAAAGGTTCTTTCTTTTGTGCGATAAGATAATGCCCTTTGAAATCATGTGTATGGGACCAATCACACTGATAATTTAGGTGCATGAATATGACCAATGTGTTGCATTCAAGAATTTAACTCCGCTATCTGCCCTTATTGCTTTTCTTTCGTTGATTATTATGCAAATAATCATTTGCATTCTTTGCGCCAACATGGATGTTTAGTCAGCACTAATCTTCGTTGAACATCATTAATCATCAAAAAATATATAATTACAAACACAATCTCCATGCACTTTAGCCTTTTGAACTTCATATATTATTATTATTATTATTATTATTATTATTATTATTAGCAAAATTTAAATCTTATCTTAGATAGTAAGGGCATTAGTTGAGATCATATCAAATGGTGAATTTTTAATAGAACAAGTCTAGGGAATTAATTTTTAATTAGTCATTCTATTTTTTAAAAATTTAGAATTTAGAATTTAGAATTTAAATTTTAAATAAAAATAATTTTTAAAAATTAACAGATATTAACTAAAAAAATTGAATAATAGTTGGCAGATTAGGGTTCAGCAACTATAGAATACATATTTGAAATGGTGGTCAGTCAAATATGTTTTTGTCGATGATTTTTTAAATGAACAAGAAACTAATATACTTGAACTAAAAAAAGTCTGATTCACAATTAGTTCAACCGTACCGAATGATAAACTAGATGATTTATTTATTATTTAATTAAAGTCATCATACTTTTATCCTATTGATTGGATATAATAATTGAGACCAAAATAGAATTTATGAACAGGGTTGATGTAAACAGTGACTACATAATCCTGTTTTGTTTCAACTTTAATTTCGACCAATCTATGAGCATCATCCTAATTATACTCATCATATAAAGAAAGCACCTATGCTCACGCTTGTGGTTAATTTATAATCAATACTACAAATAGTAAAATCAACAAGAATGGTTTCATCATAAGCAGGTCAAAGTATTCAATTTAGACCAGAAAAAAAAAATGATTAGATATGGTGAAGACTCAAATATAAGCTTTTCTTTCACGAAACTATAACTATGACTTTATGTACCAAAAATCCCTTCAGTCCATAATTAAGTAGTGAAGACTCAAATAGTTGAACATGACTTAACTGAAGTTGTGCTTTATATATAAGTAGTGAAAATAATTAATGTAACTAAAATGTGTTTGTGTTTGAATAAACTTTTTTAATTAGTAGTAGTCCTTTTTTTTCCTAAGACAGAAAATGAAGTCTCTAACTTGGTTAAATTTAAAATTGTCTTTTAAATATTGTTATGCATATTTTTAATAAATTTGAGTTGGTTTGATATCTAGTGATTTAGGAGTGAAATCTACTCTTTTTTATAAGTATCAGTTTCGAATTGTGCACTTAAAATTCTAATTTAAACATAAAAAGAAAAAACTTGAAATGGAAATGAAAAAAAATTGAAAAGACTGAAATGAAAAGAAATTTAAAAGAAACCAAAGATTACGAAATAAAACTGACTTAAATTAATAAAATGCCTCTGACATGCTCAGAGAATTTTTAATTCAAATACAATGCATAAATATAGAAAGTAAAGAAATAAAAAACTTTGCAAAGAAAGTAAATGTGCAAAAAGAAAAAAAAATGTAAATAGTGGAAGGAATCCTATAGAAAAATGTAAACTCTGAATAAGATCAAAATATCTCTGGGATAAAAAATTGCAAGAGTATTTTTTCTGAAAATAAATTTTAACCCTTAATCCTTTCCGACTTTGTTTATTTATAAGCCTTTTTTCACCCAGTCCAATTCCATCACGTGCTTCTCATGCAGAAAAAATATAAGCGTAATTGTTTTAACTATATTATAATAAAGTAACTGCCTTTAACTACTTTAAATACTGACCTTTTTCATTACTTCAATCACAACACTATATATTTAGTGTGTATCTTCGATCAACTTGCTAATTAAAATAAGAATTTTGACACTCATTTTAAAGAATTTAGCTCAAAATTGGGTCAAATCGGACAAACGGACCCGTATTGAGCCCAAGGTCCAACCCACACTCTACTAACACAATGAGCTTCAGCTCATTCCTCCCCAAATCAAGAGAAACACGTTGATGGGAAGAACAAGGGAAAGAAACTCAAACCCTTGGATTTCATTCAAGCTTCCATAGCTTCTCGCTCCGAGCTCCGATTGCCGCACTGTTTGTGGTCACGCGTCTGCGGCATCGAGCTCTACTAAGTCTGGTATATAATTAGGTAAGAAAGTCATGTTTTCATTTTTAATTCCTCTTTTCCCAGTTTCAAAATTTTAATGTGGTGAGGTGTTGAGATCTTTTGATTTTTGATGTTATAGGGTCCGAATAGCTTGAGGAATTAGCGGCTTTTTGTTTGATTGAGACACATACAAGGTAAGGATCCTCAAAACTCTAGTGAATCTCTTAATTAATAGTGCTTGAGTATTAAGTTAGTATATTTAAATGTGGCAATGTGAATTAGGTAGTGTATATATGTGAATTGGAGCATAATTGTGAATATTGGAAGCTTGAGTGGGAGCTTGGGTGTTGAATTTTGGTGGTCGAGACTTGGATCTTGCCTAATTGAGTTGTTTTTGGGTTATATGAGGAAATCGGCCGAGGTATGGTTTTGGTTTCTCATATATAATATATAATATTTTGAAAAAACTTAGGCTAGACGACCTAGGATAAGTTGAAGTATGAATTTTGGAGCTTGATTGGTAGTTTTAGTTGACAATGTAACACCCCAATTACCCTAAGTCTTACCTCTAGCCGTAAGGTAAAGGTTAATCAGAGGTTACGACAGTTCTAAGGCTTATACATATTTATACAAAAGGAAATAATATATATTCTAGAAGCCCGATGAAGGATGAAGCTCAAAACAGAATTACAAAGGCGTGAAATGTTCACACGAAGCTAATGCACAAGACTTAGGGTTTAGATGTAAAAGAATAAAACATATATAAAGATACATTATAATCGTGGAGAACTAGCCGCAGCTTGCGGAGTTTAAGCCGACTAGTAACAAATAAAAGAAATACAGAGTTTTGGAATTTAAAACAGCTTATACACTTATCTCTTAAGTAAGCCTCTAAGGCCATAAAGATAAATACACAAAAAGATGTGAGAGTAACTACTACAAGTAAAACAGAAATAAACCAAGGAGGAACCATACTCCACTCTGTCACCATATCCACAATTTCACCAAGGTGAATTACGTTCTGCATCTGAAAAACAACAACAAAGTATGGAATGAGAACCGGAGGTTCTCAGTATGGTAATAGTGCCCAATATGTAAGATGTAAGGCCCCGGGACGCCGAAGGCAATCCTATAACTTCACACCAAACCGATATTCAAGCTTAAAGTAAAATAAATAAATAACGTAAACCTTAAACCATAAACAGGGTCATCTAAACTTAGGGAATTTCTAACTAATACTAATCCCGCTATCCCACAGCCTTCACAAACCTACCCTCCGTGCGATCCCCGCGCCAACACCTACCTAACCTCCTCAGCACCAGACAACCACAGATAATGTAAACAAGTAATACACAAGTAATATTCATATATAGCAAGTAATTCAAGAAGCAAGTAGGCATATTACACAATTAGGCAAACTCAAGTAATCAAAGCAAGCAAGCACATAGAAGATGCATATGATGAATGTCTATTCTATTGGCTTGTGATATCACTTGTTGGTCCGTAAATGCTAACCCGACACATCCTCCCGGATGTAGCCTTTTCTGCCACGCCAGAGATATAGTGTACTGCATACTCATGCAGTAGCGAATCTGCTACGTCAGAGATATAGTGCTCTGCACACTCATGTAGTAGGTAGTCTACTACACCAAGGATATAGGCCCCGCACACTTCCTGCAGTAGAGAAAGAAATAACCACAACAAATCATGCAGCAGAACAATCTGCCATGCCTAGGATATAGGCCCCGCACACTCTCAACAACAACTAGTCATGCAGCAGAGAAATTTGCTATGCCGGGGATATAGGCCCCGAACACTCTTAACAATCCAATACCTTCTTCATCCTCAAATCATCACCAAACATTACCATTTCTCATCTCAATCGCTTTCAATAACATCTACTCATGCAGCAGAGAAATTTGCTACCCCAGGGTTATAGGCCATGCACACTTTCCTTCCATATCCATTAAGCTCATAATAACCATCGTCAGTTCTTAATTTCATTCGGAACTCATTAGTTCATCAATTTCTCAATTTCACTGTCAGTAATCATCAAGTTCACTACTCTTCCTTCTCTCCCAACCAAACTCATCCTTAGTACATCAGAAGCCTAAACTTCTGTTTGCTAACTTTTCAAAGAATTACCAAATAGAATCCTCTTAGGACCTTTCACATACCTGATACTCGAAAACAAGCCCAAGAGTCTTAAAATGGTGTCACAGAAGCTTACAAGCTTATTAGAAAGGTGAAACAATTGAAAAAAAAGTTTAAGTTTGAGAAATAGGGCGTGTGTGTGCACAAGCCCAAGAGAAGTTTTTTAAAACGTGTGTGTACGCATAGGGGTGTGCGTAAGCACAGGTACCAAATTTTGCAATTCTGTTTGCTCGCACAAGGCGTGCGAGCGCCCCCAATAGAATGACCTTCTCAATGTGTGCGTGCGCACAGGGCTATGCGTACGCACAGATTGTAAATCCTCATTGGATATGCGCGCGCACCAGCTGTGCTAGCGCTCAAACCAGGAAGCCTTCTCTTGCGTGTGTGTACGCACAGGTCTGTGCGTGCGCACATGTTTAAAATTCTGCAGGGTTGTGCGTGCGCACATACCAAAAATCACAAAATTTTGCAACTTTGCAGAATTTCAGATTTTCAACACCAACTTTGAATGATCATAACTCCCTCTACAAAAACCCAAATTTTACAAACTTTATATCAAATTGAAGGGTTTTCAATAAGCTTTAATTTCAAACTAGTTCCAATCAATTTTGAAAAATGAGGCAAAAGTTATGATCGAACAAAGTTCACCAAAAACTAACTTTTACCAAAACCCACAAAACTTCCAATCCAACCAACCTTCAAATCAAAACCCAGTCCAAACCTGTTCAATCATCATAAACCACTACCACATGCAATATCTTACCATTTCCTATCATTCTCCTCAACTTCACCTAAATTACTCAACCATTATACCATACCTCACTACCAATCCATAATTTCCCATTTAATCATAAATCCACACTCATAATCATAATCAATTAACAACAACCTCAACTACCAAAACAAATCCTCATAAATTCTTATAATCATTATCAAACCATATCCATCATTAACCAAATCCATCACAAAACTCATCAACACCAATAATACTCAACAATCCTCAACAACCACAATAACCAACAATAAAAAATCATCATCAATATATGTCATCAAACATCATAATCATCAATATCCTTTATTCCAAACCACCATAAACATTTTACATTAACTCATCACCTTAAATTCTCAAAATTCTCATTATTCATCAATATAAATAATCATCACCAATACTCATCAACACCAATAATCTCCAACAATCATCATCAACTACAATAATCCCATACACCAACAATTAACATCAATTCACATATAATTATTCATACACACATATCATTCAATCCTATCTTAGGGTCAACTAGCCTAAGTTTTTTAGAAACATTACATATTACATAAAAGAAACTGAAACTATACCTTGGTCGATTCTCAAATGCACCAAACACCAAAACGAAGCCACCAAACTTGATCCAAAGGCTCAACCAACTCCAACAAACACCAAAGCTCAAACTAACAACACATATATCACCAAAATCAAAACCTAAGATACACAAAACAACTAAAAATAAGGATTTAGTGAAACCTTATCTTACCCAACAAGATTAGGGGTAAAATCCAACAATTACTCGCTACTAGAGATCACATAAACAAGCAAAACCACAAAACTTACTCAAAATCCCAACCCACAAACGCACAGAAACTTCGGAAAGAAAACTCGGGCGTGAAATGATAGATCTTACCAACAAAGCCTAGATAGAAAGGAAGAGCTCGTCAAGAGCTTCGCATGGCCGTAAACGGCTCGTCAATCGAAGCTCCGTAACTCAAGATATAGCTTCCAGAAGTGGAGGATGAATAGTGCCATTCCCTTCTTCTCCTCTCATCTCAAATCTGCGCCTCTCTCTCTCAAGTTAGGTCATTAATGAGCTGAATGCTCATTAATTGGCCTTATATATGTTGGGCCTTGGGTCCGGTTTGGGCCCAGTCCAACTCGTTAGTATTTTTAGCCCGTTTGGCCCACTTTGGGCCAAAACCTTTAAGATTAGTGCCTGGTTTTCAATTCTAAATTATTTTGTCCTTTTAAAACAATAAATCAATTTTTTTCAAAATCTTATTTTTCAAAATACGTGGTACTGGATAGACTAGAACCGATACTGCCAACTTAAGTGCCAGTACGCATTTTTACAAAAACTTTTCAAAACAGATATATTTTCTAGCTCAGAAAAATCCATTGAAATCAAATTTTACCTTTTTATATTCAATTTAAAACTTCTAAATTTTGAATCTATTTCGGGCACAAAAATTTTTATTTTTTATTAAAACAATTTTTCGAGAAAACTCCGTCTCTTACAGACAATGTATGTTGAATTGATGAGGCATGATAAATTGAATGATTTATGATATTAATGTAGTTGGTGTGATGAAAATATTGATGAATGATGAATCTGATGGTGATAGATGAGAATATTAGATGTGGATATATGAATGTTGATGATTGTGTTGGTATGATTGAAAACTTTGGAATGAAATGTATTCAAAATTGAGGTATGATTGGTTGTGGTAGAATGTGGGGATGTGTTGCTATAAATGGTATGTTTTGGTGCTGTTTATAAGTATAGAATGTTGGTATTGAGTTTTGATTTGGTGAAAATAAATGTTCGAGAATTTTTGTGAAAACTTGATTTTTTGCCAAACTTCGACGAGCTATAACTTGGTTTCTGGACCCCCAAATGTTTTCAAAATTATCTCATATGAAAATTGGATCCGTGAGGTTTACACCATTTGAAGAATAGAAGAAAAATATTTTAAAACAAAGAGTTATGCACGTCAGATGTTTGGTGTACAAAACTGAAATTTTGCAGCACTTAGCCAATTCGCAACCCTACAGAATTTGTGTACGCGACCACCTGCACGCGACGTGGCCATTCCTTTTGGGTTTGGTGTCTCACGTATGCAAGCAGGTGCATGCATACGCGAGCAATGGGTTTCTGAGGGGTTGCGTACGCGAACACTTGCACGCAACGCGGCCATTCCCTTCGGGTTTGGTGTTTTGCGTACGCGAGCAAAATGCATGCGTACGTGAGCAAAGCAAAACACAGTCCCTGCGTACGTGAACCATGTGACGCGTATGTGAAGTCCCTATTTTTATCAAATTGAATTTTATGTTTTAAAACCCAATTTTGAACCTGTAAACTTCTAGTTTTACTCTTTTAGCCCCTAAACCTTAGTTGTATGCTTAGTGGTGAGGTGAAGTTAGGAAGGGGTGGTAACTTGGAGGTGAAGTAAGCTTGTAATATGATGAATTATGTATGAAGAGTGTAGAGATATGATGTATATGTGATGTTATGGCTATAATGAATGATTACGAAATGATTATAAATGAATATGAATGAAAATGAGGCTTACGCACTTTTGTTATCTAAGGTACGAGTTTTTCTGAGTAAAGAGCAGTGGCTTGCTGATGAGAGAATTATTGTTGATCTAGAATCAATCAAAATAAGAATCACTTCATTGGTAGCGTAGTCCAAACCAATAATGAATTCTCTTAATCAAATGTTAAAATTCAATACAAAATAACCAGGTGTTTTAAATCCCAGGTCGTCTTCCCTAGGAGTTGCAATGAAATGTACATTTATTGGCTATGAGAGAGAGCATGGGGATTGGGAATGCAAGAGAAGCAAGAAATGTAAATAGTAAGGAAGTAAATAAGCATGAAAGGAATTAAGGGAAAGCAAGTAAAGGCAATGGAAATGCAAATTAAGTGCTAACAAGTCTCTTGGCAAGAAGTGGGTAATCTAGGTTTCCTATCCTAGTTGTGGACCACAAACATGGCAATTGTGTGGAATCAATCCAAACTAGTCAATCCTCCTTGAGAATTAGTCAAAGGGTGTAATTGATCTCAATCCATAAGTCCTAGTCAACTCACTAATTACTTAGTGAAAGACTAGCGTTAATGGAAACCAAACCAGTTAACTATCCTCACACAACGCGGAATGGACATCCACAACTCAATTCCATCCAAACAACCAATTTCTCAACCAAGACTGTGAAAATTAAACATGCACGAAATAAAAGTCAAACAAGCAATAAAAGTCAAAGCATGGAAAATTGAAATGCAAGAAACCTCTTGGCAAGTAATTGAGAGCTAAGGTTACCTATCCTAGATATTAACCATAAACACATGATGATTATGAAGAGTTAATCCTACTTAGTCAACCTTACATCGAAGATAAGTCAAATAGGCATAGTTGATTTTAATCCATAAGTCCTATGTCAATACTAAGGGGTCACATAGAGTCAATGGAGACCAAATCAACTAGCTACTCTAATATATCAAACAAGAATGGACATCAATGACTCAAGGATCACCAAAGTCATCAATTTCAAGCCAAGAGTGTAGAAAAACTAAGTGAAAACTAAGCCAAGCATTTTATCAAACACTTGGTGTGCATGAAAATAAAATAATATTAAATTGCATTAAAAATAAAATCTAAAATACCAAAAGCAAGAAAATGACAATGACAACTAAAGAAAGCAATAAATGACATGGAAACATAAATTTGCATTAATTAGAATTAAAATAACAAAAGTGTTCATAACATGAAAATTGCCATAAAAGAGAAAAGAACAAAAGAGATGAAGAAGATAAAGACAATAAAGCATAGAAACATAAATGAAACTACACTAAAGCAAGAATTAAAGTGCTGAAATTAAAAGGAAACTAAGCTAAAATCCTTAATTCTAGAGAGAGGGGGGGAGATTCTCTCTCTAGAAAATAACCTACATAATGCTAAAGTAACCCTAATTGCTCCCCCCTTCATTCCTCTTCACTTTGGCCTTAACTAGCTTCAGAAAAGGTGTTGGACTGGGTTTTGGAGGCCCAGAATTCGCCCCAGTGATTTCCAATTAATGAGCTCACGTGCAAGGACTGTGCGGACGCACAGATGTGTGCGTCCGCACACTTGCTGAATTCTGACCTGTGCTTTCGCACAAATTGTGTGTGTACACACACTTCAACTTAGTCCACTATAGCAAATTATATATCTTTTCAAAGCTCCAGATATTAGCTTTCCAATGTTGCTAAAACCACCTCATTTGGACCTCTGTAACTCAAGTTATGATCAATTTAGTACTGAGAGGTCAGGACTGGCAGCTTTGCAAATCCCATTTCTTCATGGTTTCTTCCCTTTTGCATGCTCTTCTCCTCACTTATCCAACCCATGCTTGCCTTAGAAATCTGAAATCACTTAATAAATACATCAAGGCACCAAATGGGATTAAAATGAATAAAATAACTAAAATTAAGCACAAAAGAGCATGTTTTCACATTTAAACACAATTTAGGAAGAAATCTCAAAATCATGCTATTTTAGTGAATAAGTATGAGTTCATGTGATAAAATCCACTCAAATCAAACCAAAATATATCGTCAAATATGAACTCATCAACTCCCCTACACTTAAACAATAGCATGTCCTCATGCTAAACACAACCAAAAGGGATGAATGAAGGGGAAATAATTTATTTAATGCAACTACTTATATGCATGCAACTATACTAAATGCTATCTACCTATATTTACAATATGATTCCTATTGAGTTTGTCAAAAACAAACAAAAGAATCTCAATCAATCCAAAGTAGAAACTTAGGGCTAAGACAAAGAAAATATAGCAATATAATCAATGTTCAAAGATTTGATTTGAAGTTTTCAAATTTCATTTCAACAACTTGCAAGAAGACATAAGGTTAGCAACGGAAACATAGAATTGAGCAATTGAACCCCTCACCAAATGTCTTTACACTCTAATCGCTCAGTGTTTAGGGCTTAATCACTCAATCCTCCTTTAATCATGTTTCTCAAGAATTTGCAAGTCGTCTAACAATCAACTAACAATTGATGCATGAATGCAAATATCATGAGGACTTTTGTGGGTTGTAATGGGGCTTAGGTAAGGGTAGGATTAATATGGTTAAGTGGGCTAATAGATTGGATCTTTGATTAGCTCAAGTATCCTACCTAATCCTATATCATCCTATATACATAACAAAACAACCTAACTACCCATTTATCCCTTTCTCACATTCACTCATGCATGCTTCTTTTCAATTCAACCACATATGCATCTCTTATTTACATTCTTATTGTCATTTCTTTTCTTTTCTTTTCTCTATCTTTTTTTTAAACACAATATGTACACTATAATTTTTTTCTTTTATTATATAAGAGAGATGCATATGTTTCAAGTAATGATGCATGAGTGATCACCCATTTTTCTAAATATTCTCAATGAACACCCAAAGTAAACAAACTACCAATGTCTTTCCACAAATTCCCCCCACACTTGATTCACACACACACTCAAACCCAAACTAATCAAAGATACAATTCATGGTCATAAATGGTTTTTCACCTAGGGTGAATGATGTGCTTATAATGAGAACAAAGGGGAATTAGAAGGCTCAAAAGTGGTTTGCAAAGGTAGATGTAAGGGTTGGCCATATGGGTTAGTGAGTTCAAATTCAAAAAAATGCCT
The DNA here is from genome assembly GCF_003086295.3 of Arachis hypogaea. Classification (NCBI taxonomy): domain Eukaryota; kingdom Viridiplantae; phylum Streptophyta; class Magnoliopsida; order Fabales; family Fabaceae; genus Arachis; species Arachis hypogaea. The sequence goes on along the minus strand of NC_092039.1, from coordinate 53,238,201 downwards.
CAATCATACTAAATGCATTCAAAACATCAAATATAGGACATAAAGATTCAAGCAAATCTAAGATTACAATCATAAAAGGAGTATAACACACAAGAACAAAATTTGTGGTTGAAAATATGCAACCACACAATTAAAGCTCAAATCTCACTTGGTATTTATTCAAGCTCTTTTCTATGTTCCATATAAAAGATACTTCAAGCAAGTTCAAAAAAATTTTTCAAATCCAATCAATGGAATGCCCAAAAAGGAGATTTCTTGAAAATTCTTTGTTGTTTTACCAAACTTATTTACTCTACCAAGCAACATGCAAATGCAAATATTTACTAAAATAAAACTATAAACAAACTAAGATATATACAAGCAAACTAAGCAAAGTATAATGCAATAAAATACTAACAAATATTCACAAAAATATAACTATCAAAAATAAAAAATAATACAAAGTGTTAAGAAAGAGAAAGTTACGCCCCAAATTCGCGGATCCTCCCCCACACTTAAACGTTGCACGGTCCTCTGTGCATGCACTCAATCTGGGGTTGAAGAGATGCTCCAAAAGGCAAAAAGGAGAGGGTGCAGACGCACAAGGCATGCAAACGCTCCCAACAGAGGGTGCAAAAGATGGTGTGCGCGTGCACAGGCGGGTGCGCGCACACAGAATGCGAAAAATGGGGTTGTGTGCGTACGCACAGGTGTGTGCGCACGCACATGCTCTGTTTTTCTCAAAATTTTTAGTGCTTTAAGGCACCAAACTTGATGTCCAAAATAGCTTTTCAACCCCAAAACATATTATTCATCAAAAACACATGATCTAAACTAAAATCTAATCATATTAAGCTTGAAATTAAACTAAACCTAAGCTATCTACAAGTAACAAGATGCAATAAATTAAAACTATGTACAAAGAAAGGGTTGGAAAGGTGTTACCATGGTGGGGTGTCTGCCACCTAGCACATCTATTTAGAGTCCTTAAGTTGGACTTTATTGAGAAGCTCTAACAATGCTTGGGTCTCCATATTTTTTATTGATTGCACCAAGCTTTAGTGGAGTGTCCAACAATCCATGAGCTCCTAACAAGAAAAACAAAAAGCAAACAAGAGAAATATATTCACAATATCAACATATTCACAAAAGCCAAAAACAAGTAAGCAACATATGAACAATCAACCAAAAAATAAGCTATTTACATATTAACATATTAACAATAGCCAAAAACATACACCATTGCAATTCCCTGGCAACGGCGCCAAATTTGATGAGAGAATTATTGTTGATCTAGAATCAATCAAACTAAGAATCACTTCATTGGTAGCATAGTCCAAACCAACACTGAATTTTCTTAATCAAATGTTAAAATTCAATACAAAATAACCGGGAGTTTTAAATCCCGGGTCGTCTTCCCTAGGAGTTGCAATGAAATATACATTTATTGGCTATGAGAGAGAGCATGGGGATTGGGAATGTAAGAGAATCAAGAAATGTAAATAGCAAGGAAGTAAATAAGCATGCAAGGAATTAAGGGAAAGCAAGTAAAGGCAATGGAAATGGAAATTAAGTGCTAACAAGACTCTTGGCAAGAAGTGGGTAATCTAGGTTTCCTATCCTAGTTGTGGATCACAAATATGGCAATTGTGTGGAATCAATCCAAACTAGCCAATCCTCCTTGAGAATTAGTCAAAGGGTGTAATTGATCTCAATGCATAAGTCCTAGTCAACTCACTAATTACTTAGTGAAAGACTAGTGTAATTGATCTTCACACAACGCGGAATGGACTCCACAACTCAATTCCACCCAAACAACCAATTTCTCAACCAAGAGTGTGAAAATTAAACATGCAAGAAATAAAAGTCAAACAAGCAATAAAAGTCCAAGCATGGAAAATTGAAATGCAAGAAACCTCTTGGCAAATAATTGAGATCTAAGATTACCAATCCTAGACATTAACCACAAACACATGATGATTATGAAGAGTTAATCCTACTTAGTCAACCTTACATCGAAGATAAGTCAAATAGGCATAGTTGATTTTAATCCATAAGTCCTATGTCAACACTAAGGGGTCACATAGAGTCAATGGAGACCAAATCAACTAATAACTCTAATATATCAAACAAGAATGGACATCAATGACTCGAGGATCACCAAAGTCATCAATTTCAAGCCAAGCGTATAGAAAAACTAAGTGAAAACTAAGCCAATCATTTTATCAAACACTTGGTGTGCATGAAAATAAAATAATATTAACTAAAAAATTGCATTAAAAATAAAATCTAAAATACCAAAATCAAGAAAATGACAATGACAACTAAAGAAAGCAATAAATGACATGGAAATATAAATTTTCATTAATTAGAATTAAAATAACAAAAGTGTTCATAACATGAAAATTGCCATAAAAGAGAAAAGAACAAAAGAGATGAAGAAGATAAAGACAATAAAGCATAGAAACATAAATGAAACTACACTAAAGCAAGAATTAAAGTACTGAAATTAAAAGGAAACTAAGCTAAAAACCCTAATTCTAGAGAGAGGGGGAGCTTCTCTCTCTAGAAAACAACCTATATAATGCTAAACTAGCCTTAATTGCTCCCCCCTTCATTCCTCTTCACTTTGGCCTTAAATAACTTCAGAAAATGAGTTGGAATGGGTTTTGGAGGCTCAGAATTCACCCCAGCGATTTCCAATTAATGAGCTCAAGTGCAGGGACCTGTGCAGATGCACAGATGTGTGCGTCTGTACACTTGCTGAATCCAGACCTGTGCGTGCGCACAACTTATGTGCGTATGCACACTTCAACTTAGTTCACTATAGGAAATTATATATCATTATGAAGTCCCAGACGTTATCTTTCCAATGCCGCTAAAATCGCCTCATTTAGACCTCTGTAGCTCAAGTTATGATCAATTTAGTACCGAGAGGTCAGGACTGGCAGCTTTCCAAATCCCATTTCTTCATGGTTTCTTCCCTTTTGCATGCTCTTCTCCTCACTTATCCAACCCATGCTTGCCTTAGAAACCTGAAATCACTTAACAAATACATCAGGGCACCAAATGGGAATAAAGTGAATAAAATTAACTACAATTAAGCACAAAAGAGCATGTTTTCACATTTAAGCACAATTTAGGAAGAAATCTCAAAAGCATGCTATTTTAGTGAATAAGTGTGAGTTCATGTGATAAAATCCACTCAAATCAAACCAAAATATATTGTCAAATATGGACTCGTCACTTGCCATCACGTGCTCCAGATTGAGACTCGATACTCTGTTAATTCTACGTCACAAGGGTGACCGGGCACTTATAAATTTCCGGGAAGGATTCCCCCAATGAGAAATACATGTAAATGAGAAAAAGCTATGCATAGACTCTTGGGAATGCGTGTTGAGGGACAGTCCAGGATTTAACAGTCGGACTTGTCGGGTTGGCTTGATAACCGACAGATGAGACTCATCAGCCATAGGACAGGCATACATCATATGCATATGTTTGTATTTCTTGCTTGTACGTTAATTGGGAATGCCTATGTGAATTTAATATGCCTAATTGTTACACTTGCTATGGTTTATAGAGAACTAAGGTTTATTTTGTGTATTTTGGGTTATGGGTTATATATATATGTATGTGAATATCCTCCAGCCAGCCTTAGCTTCGTAGGCTGAGCTCGGCAGGCTTGAATATTTTGTACCTTAACTCTCTACTCTCCTTGTTTATATATTTTGTTTGTGTTCCTATTCTTTCTTCATACGCAAGCAACGTTATTTGTTAGTGTTGCGCTTTTAATTTTTACGAATTCGCTTTAACTATTCCTTCAAGGCTCCTCAAATATCATTTTCTTTAAATTATACCTAAATACATTTTGTTTTAAAAGTCGTAATACCACACCACCTATGTTTTATGACTTAATCGTAAAGCTCTATGTGGTAGGGTGTTACATCTTTCACATCATAATCTTCACAAATCTCCTTCATATTCTTCCAAATACTCTGTTGGTGTGATAGAAATAGTGCCCACCATATCTTCATCTCCTTTGTCGAAATATTCCACATCAAGGCCATCATCTTTTTCCTTAACTTCATCCCAGATGATCACAACAGACTCGCCCTTCTCTATTTTAGTTAGAGAAGGAATTCTTTTAGGATAATTTTTCCCATCAGACGGAAAACTATACTGGTAGGAATAGAGGGAGTTGCCCATTTGTCTGTTGAAGTCGATGGTCTTCCTGACACGATTTGACGTGCAAATCTTCCACTTTGATTTCCTCTAGCATTTCCTGGATAATAAGGGTAACAACCTCGATTAAAGCCTTGATGGTTTCATTGAGGTTGACGCCTATATTGCACATCTCGACTGCAAAATTCTAGACAATTTTTAATTTATTGAACTCCCAAGGCTTGTGAGTGACTCAGCGAAGGAGGAAAGTTTCCTTGAGAATTTTGAGAACTTTGACCTTCTTGTCTCTGAGAAGGATGCCTTTGACAAATTTGTTCTTACCTATGAGCTAATTCTTTTTTTATTCTTTCCTTCTCAAAAATCGCTGTAGCTTTAGCCATCGAAAATAACATTACATCGAGGACAAAAAGAAACATCTCGATCTTTTAATTTCTGCTGCATCAAGAATTCTAGCAATCCTTCACCGACACCAGGATATACTGCACGCACATTGGTTTCAAAATCTCCTAAAGCATAATCGAACTCATAGGAGGTAAAGCCACCCATATTGACCCCATGAAGTGAGTCTCAACAAAGTTTGCTCCAGCGCCGATGGGATCAGTGTCAACCTTCATATCTTTTTTACCATCATCAAACTTCAATATTCCTTCTATAATTGCTTCTTGAGTCAAGTCCTTGCAACAGACACAATTATTAGTTGAATGACTTGTTGCTTAATGAAATTTACAATAAGGCTTTCTTTTCAAATCTTTTATCGAAAGCAATGTCTTGCCTTCTGAAAAAACCAATTGTTTATCTTTAAGTAACACGTCAAATATTTATTCCGATTTTGAAATATCGAAACTATACTTTTTTCCACTCGTATATTTCAAATCTGTAAATTTTTCAACATTTACAATTTTCTTAAGCAAAGAACAAACACAAGGTGGATTTTTATTTAATTCAACCAAATCAACTTCAGAAAATTCAACAACAGACTCTTCACTCGAAGAACCCATTTCCACATATGACACATTTCCTTTCTGAGCAAGAAATTTACTATTATAATTTTTCTCATTTCTACGTTTTTCTTTTTCTTTCTAAAGAATTTCTACTTGACGAACCCTTTTAGCCAAATGAGCTAACTTGGGTACATGTACATTGAGCAATTTTTGACACATATAAAATCCTAATTCCATGTTGGCTATCTTCACCACTTCACTTTCAGGAAATGAGACATAGCAACGATTTTGGGCATTCTTAAATTGAATCATAAAATCATCAATTGACTCTCTATCAACACGTTTTAAATGAACTAAATTTGTGATTGTCACATTCAACTCACCTCTATAAAATTGAGAATGAAAAGCACTTTCTAACTGTGTCCAAGTTACAATCGAATTAGGTCTTGTTCATACCCTGACCGAGCTCCCCCAACTCGGAAGTCCATAGAAAGGTCCGACTTCGTCCCAAGGCCCACGCCTGAGGTCGGACCTCGGACAAATAAGCTAAGAAGGCCCATCAGAAGGAACGAAGCCCAAAACCTAAAGGCCGAAAAGGCCTAAGGAAAGGCGGTTCCACAAAGATAGGGATAAAGCTCCCAAAAGATAAGATAAGATAAGAATATCTTATCCAGGGAGGATCACGACCAACTACTATAAATACACTGGAGCACCCAGGTATAACTCATACTCTAATTCTACTCGATATCTGCTTGGACCCATGCTAACTTAAGCATCGGAGTGTCATTGCAGGTACAACCACCAGCCGCTCGGCACATCAAGCTCGGGTCACAGCACCCTCACCTCGGGTCTTGCCAGACAACCGAGCTACACGTTTCAGGTAACCCTCGGAACATTGGCGCCGTTGCCGGGGACCTGGAAGTCATCCCTTCGCCATGGCGGACGACCCTCCCAACAATAACCACGCTATATCAGAACAAGAAGAGGAAGTTGACACCGGCGAACGACCGGACAGCCCTCTATCACCACGCACTCCAGGAGGAAACAAACAGAATCGCCCAAAGACATCACTCCCAAACAAAGATCCACCAAATCCCGAGAAGGAAAAGAACTCGGAAATTCTAGAAACAGTTCGGGCACAGCAAAACCGGCTGAAACAACTCAAAGAGGACATAAAGAAGCAGAAAGAAACTGAACAAGATCTGAGAAGGGAAGCTCGCAAGCGCAGAGAATTAGAAGAAAAATTGCGGAGAATAGAGGCCAACCTGAAAGACCGGACGAAACGCAGCACCACCCCCGAAAACGATCATGATCCCTTCACACAAGAGATCATGAAGGAGAAAGTACCGCGAAACTTCAAACCGCCCGATATGGATCTCTACGACGGCACCACCGATCCAAGCCACCACCTCAGCAACTTCAGAAGCAGAATGTACCTGGTCGACGCCTCCGACGCGATTAGGTGCAAAGCCTTCCCCACCACTCTCACCAAGTCGGCCATGAAGTGGTTTGACAACCTGCCACCAGGATCAATCTCCAGCTTCGAAGACTTAACCAAAAAATTCCTAACAAGGTTCTCTATTCAAAAGGACAAAGCCAAACATGCCCCCAGTCTACTCGGGATCAAACAGGGTAACCAAGAAACTCTCCGAGAATACATGGAGCGATTCAACAGAGCCTGCCTGGACATACAACACCTGCCCACTGAAGCAGCCATCATGGGACTAGCAAACGGCCTAAAGGAGGGACCGTTTAGCCAATCCCTAGCCAAGCGATACCCGACCTCCATATACGAGGTGCAGGAGCGAGCAGAAAAATATATCAACATGGAGGAAACCTCCCAGTTAAGAGACTCTTCTAGGAAGGAATCAACCTACCCCCTCCGAGATCGAGATCGGGAGCAGAGGAAGAAAGAAGAAACCAACTCGGACAAGCCACGTAAATATCACAGTTACACCCCCCTCCGAGTCTCCTTGGTAGACATCTACAGAGAAGTATGCCACACCGAAAAGATCCCACCACCTCGACCGCTAAAACATAAAAGAGCGGGGAGAGATCAGTCCGAATACTGCGAATATCACAAGCTCTACGGTCATTCTACTAATGACTGCCACGATCTAAAGAACGTTATAGAAAAGCTGGCCAGAGAAGGAAAACTCGACAGATACATAGCAGAAAAAGGAGAAGAAACCAGAAAAAGAAGGCGGGGAGATAACGAGGATCGGGCCGAACAAACCCCACGAACCCCTGAAAGACACGTGCACATGATAAATGGAGGTTTTGCAAGCGGAGGAACGTCCAGATCCTCGCGAAAAAGACACCTCAAAGAAGTCTATCATGTCCGAGAAGACAGTCCCCTGCCCGAGTTGCCTACCATCTCATTTACCCGAGAAGATGCTCAAGGGATAATACCCGGGCACGACGATCCAATGGTGGTCACCATTATCCTAGCAAACGCCAACCTACATCGAACCCTGATTGACCAGGGAAGCTCAGCAGATATCCTGTTCAAAGCGGCCTTCGACAAGCTCGGACTTGAAGAAAAAGAGCTAAAGGCCTATCCCACCGACCTATTTGGACTAGGGGACACCCCGATCCATCCCTTAGGATACATATCGCTACACACTACCTTTGGAAGAGGCGAGCAATCTAAAACATTAAGCATCGACTACATTATAGTCGACGTTACCTCAGCATACAACGCCCTCATTGTGCGACCAACCCTAAACAGACTAGCAGCTGTAGTCTCGACCCCACACCTCTGTATGAAGTTCCCTACCGCAAAAGGAATCGCTACCCTAAAAGGCGACCAAAAACTGGCGCGGCGATGCTATAACGAAAGCTTGAGCTTAAAGGGAAAGGAGATCAACACAATAGAACTCGGGCGAGTTCAAGTCCGAGAAGACCTTCGGCCACAACCAGAGGGAGAAACCGAAAGAATCCAGATCGGGAACACACCTGAAAAGATAACAAACATAGGAGCAAACCTCGAAACAGGCCTAAAGGAGGAACTCATAACCCTCTTAAGGGAGAATTCTGACCTCTTCGCCTGGAAAGCCTCCGACATGCCAGGCATAAGCCCCGACCTAATGTGCCACAAGCTATCAGTGTACCCGGGATCCCGACCTGTCCAACAGCGACGCAGGAAGCTCGGGCCCGAACGCATGCAAGCAATAGAAGAACAAGTACAAGCACTACTAGATGCAGGGTTCATTAGGGAAGTAAAATACCCCCTATGGCTCGCAAACGTGGTCCTGGTAAAAAAGCCCAATGGAAAATGGAGGATCTGCGTCGACTACACGGATCTCAACAAAGCCTGCCCCAAAGACCCATATCCACTACCAAACATCGACGCCTTAGTCGACGCAGCCTCAGGCTACAGATATCTCTCCTTCATGGATGCATACTCGGGATACAACCAAATCCCGATGTACGGACCCGACCAAGAAAAAACCTCGTTCATAACCCCAAGGGCAAACTACTGCTACGTAGTAATGCCCTTCGGGCTGAAGAACGCAGGGGCAACCTACCAGAGGCTAATGAATAAAGTGTTCTCAGAGCACATCGGACTACAGCTAGAGGTGTATGTCGACGACATGCTGGTAAAAACACGAGAAGACAGAAACTTGGTGGCCGACCTCACCAGTGTCTTCGACACTCTCAGGAAACACAACATGAGACTTAACCCGACAAAGTGCACCTTCGCCGCAGAAGCCGGAAAGTTCTTAGGCTTCATGCTGACTCAAAGAGGCATCGAAGCAAACCCGGATAAATGCCAAGCAATACTCAATATGAAGAGCCCGACGTGTGTCAAAGAAGTACAACAACTGAATGGAAGGCTAGCCGCCCTATCAAGATTCTTGGCAGGATCAGCGATAAAATCACTACCTCTCTACTCACTCCTAAAGAAAGGGAAACCCTTCGCGTGGACCCCGGAGTGCGAAAACGCCTTCCAAAAATTCAAGGAATTCCTCGGGCAGCCACCAATCCTAACCCGACCTTTAAAAGGGGAAGAGCTCGTACTATACCTCTCGGTCGGACATCGAGCAGTCGCTTCAGCATTAATACGAGAAAATGACCAAGGACAACACCCCATATACTTTGTAAGCAAAGCACTACAAGGGGCCGAGTTAAACTATCAGAAAATAGAAAAATTCGCCTACGCCCTAGTGTTCACAGCTCGGAGGCTCCGTCCCTACTTTCAGGCCCACACCATCAAAGTCCGGACAAACCAACCCATGAGACACATCCTGCAAAAAACAGACATGGCAGGACGAATCCTACAATGGGCGGTGGAGCTGTCTGAGTTCGACCTTCACTATGAAGCTCGGACTGCCATAAAATCCCAGTATCTAGCCGACTTCATCGCAGAATACACTGAGACCCCTGGAACCCCACTCTCATGGAACCTGTATGTCGACGGGTCCTCAAACAAAACAGGAAGCGGAGCCGGGGTTATACTTGAAAGCGACCAAGGAACGCGGATAGAACTATCCCTAAAGTTCGAGTTCCAGGCTTCGAACAACCAGGCCGAATACGAGGCCCTACTAGCAGGACTAAAGCTAGCCGAAGAGGTCGGAGCCCAGAGAATCACAATCTTCAGCAACTCCCAGGTCATCACATCACAAGTAAATGGAAGTTACCAGGCCAAAGACCCAACTATGAAAAAATACCTGGACCAAACACAGGCACAGTTACGCCACTTCCCAGAAATACAAATCCAGCACATACCTCGGGAGCAAAATGCCCGGGCAGACGCCCTCTCAAAGCTTGCTAGCACCAAGCCTGGAGGCAACAACAGAAGTCTCCTACAAGAAACCTTACAATCTCCCTCCGTATTAAGAGAGGAAGAAATACTAAATATATCCAACCAACAACAAGGATGGATGACCCCCATACTCAACTACTTGAAGTCGGGAACTCTCCCCGCCGAAAGAAAAGAAGCTAAAAGGCTTACAAAGGACGCCCAGAATTATACATTAATTCACAACGTATTATACAGAAGAGGATTCTCAAATCCCCTCCTTAGATGCGTTCCGACCTCAGAAACAAAAAGCGTCCTCGAAGAAGTCCACGAAGGCATGTGTGGGAACCATCTCGGAGCTCGGGCACTATCCAAAAAAGTAGTCAAAGCCGGGTTCTACTGGCCGACCTTGCAAAGAGACGCAACGGAGTTTGTGAAAATATGCCCCCTCTGCCAAAAACACGCCAATTTTCACAAGGCACCGCCCGAAGACCTCATCAGCATCACTGCGCCATGGCCCTTCGCAAAATGGGGACTCGACCTACTCGGCCCGTTTCCACAAGGACCGGGGCAAGTCAAATACCTCATAGTAGGGGTCGACTACTTCACAAAGTGGATCGAAGCTGAACCCTTAGCCACTATTACGGCTCAGAAAAGCCGTAGATTCCTATACAAAAACATTGTCACGAGGTTCGGAGTCCCCTACTCCATCACAACAGACAATGGAACACAGTTCACGGACACAAGTTTTCAGAACTTGGTGGCCGAACTAAAAATCAAACAGCAATTCACATCGGTCGAGCACCCACAAGCCAATGGACAAGCAGAGGCTGCAAATAAAATCATCTTGGCCGGGTTAAAACGAAGACTCCAAGAGGCCAAAGGGGCATGGGCCGAAGAACTCCCTCAGGTACTATGGGCATATCGGACAACCCCGCACTCTACAACGGGAGAATCCCCATTCCGACTAGCCTACGGGATGGAAGCAATGATTCCTATCGAAATAGATGAAGGGTCGCCCAGAGTCATCTTCTACAACGAAGGAGGCAACCCACAGGCACAAAGGGAAGAACTCGACCTCCTCCCCGAGGTCCGAGAAAGAGCCCGAATCAGAGAAGAAGCCTTAAAACGGCGAACGGCCCTCAGATACAATCAAAAAGTAATAAAGCGAAGTTTCTCCATTCACGACCTGATTCTAATCCGAAATGACATCGGAACACAAAAGTCGGGAGAAGGAAAGCTAGCCGCAAATTGGAAAGGACCCTACAAGGTAACAGAAGTCTTAGGGACAGGCTACTACAAAATATCCGATCTAGAAGGCAATGAGCTGCCCAGGGCCTGGCACGCCTGTAATCTAAGACGGTACTACAGCTAGAAAAACCTAACCCGAGGTGTACTCTTTTTCCCTACAAGGGTTTTTTAATGAGACACCCGGCTAAGTAAGATACCCGACCTAGTCAAAGGGTAAACAGTTTGTAAATATTCGTTCTTTTTTAATACTAATCAAATTTCTCTATTTTCTCTTCCTCATGATGAAGCGAATCCTAGAAAGTACCCCACCAAGGCGCATTAATTTATGCTCGGCAAAACGCAAAAAATCATTTGCCAAGAGACCATACAAGGTCGGCAAAGATGAAGCGACGAGGTTCAAATTAATGTGAGAAGTTATAAAGTAACTCTGAAATGGCTCGAAAAGCCAAATGAAAAAGAGGTTACAAAAATAACTTAAAAAGGCCGCCCAAACGACGAAGTCGGACCCAACAAAGGAAAAGTTATAAAGTAACTCTGAAATGGCTCGAAAAAGCCAAATAAAAGAGATTGCAGAAATAACTCAAAAGGGCCGACCAACGACAAAATCGGACCTAACAAAAAGGAGGTACTCGAGCACCCGATGTCCGAGAAAAAGCTCGGACCCAAGAAAGAAGCCTCAAAACGGCAAGAACCAAGATTTCGAAAAACGCTTACTAAAAAGTTGCTTTACAAAAGCAACTAAAAAGTACAAGCGAAAAGAACGAAATCAGAAGAAGTTTCAAAACGCTAGCTAAAAAGTTGTTATCCGAAAACAACTAAAAAGCACAAAAGCGGAAACAAAAAGTCAAAACGCTAGCTAAAAAGTTGTTACCCGAAAACAACTAAAAAGCACAAATGCGAAAGAACGAAAACGAAGGAAAACGCTGGCTAAAAAGTTGTTACCCGAAAACAACTAAAAAGCACAAAAGCGGAAACAAAAGGTCAAAACGCTGGCTAAAAAGTTGTTACCCGAAAACAACTAAAAAGCACAAAAGCGGAAACAAAAGGTCAAAACGCTGGCTAAAAGTTGCTTTACAAAAGCAAACTAAAAAGTACAAGTGCAAGAACGAAACCAAAAGAAGTCTCAAAACGCTAGCTAAAAAAGTTGTTATTCAAAAAACAACTAAAAAGCATAAAAGCGGGACAAAAAGTCAAAACGCGAACACCACATAAATAAAGCTAAAAAGTTACTACAAGTAGCTAAAAAGCAAAAAGGTGTCCAAAAGCGTTCACAGTAACCATCCAAAAACAAAAGAGCCCAAAGGTCGGGCAAAACACCAAAAATTACAGAGGGTCAAGGTCCTTTCCGGACTCCACATCAACAGAAGGCTGCGGGGCAAACATAGAAATCGGGACTGCATCGACAGCAACGTCACCCGGGTTTGAAACCCCCACGCCAGATCCATCCCCGGCCAAAGAGGAAGTCGGGTTCTCAACAGGAACTTCGAGGTCGGACGCCGGAACCTCATCCTCGTTTGGAGCAGGAACAATCTTTCCCTCCACAACGACGTTATCCGTACTGAACAAGCTCAGATCTAGGTCGGGAGCAAGAACCCGGACCTGAGCCTTCAGATTTTCAAACATGGCATCCATACCCTTGGCCACGTGACCTTCCAGCTCATAAAATTTGTCCTGCGCAGATTGCAGCTCCTCCTTTGTCTCCACAAGCTCGGCATATAGCCGAGTATAATTCTCTGTAGCCGCCTTCGCCATCTCCTCAGATGTCTTCGCTGACGCCACAGCCGCAGTAGCCCTAGCTTTCTCTTTCTCCAAAGAGGCCTCCAGCTCAGTAATCCTGGCAGCCTTCAGTTGACTAATCTTATCAAGCTCGGACTGAGCCTTCTCAAGTCGGGAGCTGGTCGCACCAATGGGGGACTTCTTGAACTCCCGGGCAATAGCGGCATGAAGACTGGCCATCCGGACACAGCTCCGCGCCATATACTGAAAATGATGCTCCATAGACGCATCATCAGTAGAAATAAAGGTCTGAGGAAGGATATGCTGCTCAATCCAACCTAGAGCATCAAAGTCCTTATCATTGAAACTGGCAAGCTCCTGAGAGGTCTTCTGCTTCTTAAGAGGAGGACCCGAGAACGGAGGAGGAGAAGAAGTAGTAGAGGTCGGAGGATCCTGGCTTACAGCTCGGAACTGAGGAGTCGGAATAGTCTTCGACCGAGTCTGAACACCCACGGTAGTCTTCTGCGGAGAGGATCGGACAGAAGCATCCCCGGCCTCGAGATTTCGAGCAGCCACCGACTTCTTCGTCCGACGAAGAAATTTCATGGAATCCGCCTGAGAAGACATCTCTGCAAGAAATAAAAGGGATTACCACAACAGAAATTCCACCAAAAATAAAGCAAAACACAAAGGAAAGGTCGAAATCTCAAAGAGGTCGGGAACTACCTAACTCGGAACGGAGAAGGCTTGGATCTCCCAACATTTTCTTCGTGTCCAAGTGAGGTGCCCGACCCCATAAACTGCTTACCACATCCACAAAAGCCTGCTCCACCTCATCTAGACTCTCAAACGTATACTTAACAGACACTACATTCTCCTGCCAACAAAGAGGAAAAGAAGGCTCCCCACTCTCATCTAGAAAGAAAGGTCGGACGTCCCCAGTAGCCCGGACCTTGAAGTAATAGTTCTTAAAATCGTGAAAAGACTCATCATATAGGGTACAGAACTTCCTCCCCTGGTTTGCCCTAAAAGAGACCCAAGACACCTTCCCCCCACCCGAACCCGGCTTCGTCAACACAAACAAATAAGAAAAAAGAGAAATAGAGGGAGGGACACCCAAAAACTGGCACAAAAGTTGGAACAGCTTTAAAAATGCCCAGGAATTTGGATGGAGCTGCGTAGGGGCAAGGTTACAGGACCACAACACCTCGGACTCCAGGTCGGTAAAAGGAAGTCGGACACCCAGCTTAGAGAAAAAACAATCATAGGCGTAAAAGAAGAGCTTCTCGGAACTGTCTAAAGGCGGGAAGCAAACTCTCTCCTCGGAATCCGGGGCTACTAACTCATAATCCCTCTCACTCCCTATCCTCACATATGCTACATTGCCTACGAAACCTAGCTAAATACTCAGAATCTACCACGGAAGGGACTCTTAAAGGAACAGGATCTACCCAACCAAGACCACTCGGAATCTTGGTCGACATTGCTTGAAGAACCTTTCGAGACATAAAAATCTTGCCTACAAAGAAGAATACAACAGCAAGGCAAAAATCACGTAAAGGCAGACAGCAAAAACCCATTCAGCAAAACGAGAAAACAAAGTTCTTTTAGAAAGAAAAATGCAGCAACCCGAAAACAAAGTACCAAAAGAAAAGAGCCCCCCCCACATACAAGCAACCAAAGCGATGGCGGCGCCTCTTTTCGGGGCAACCCAGGCATAGAAGAAAAAGAAAAACAGAAGCATATATGCGCAAAGAAAAATGAAGACAAGAACAAACCTGGAAGAAAGGAAGAAGACGACGAGCTCCGATGCAAGGAAAACGGAAACGGCGGCGAGGAGGAAACCCCGGAAAAACGCACAGAAAGAATCGGAGAAGAAGGAGCGGCGCTCGAAAGAGAGATGGCGAAAACTCAGAAAAATGGAAAGGGAACAGAATAAACGAAGAAAATGAGGAAAGGGGCAAATAAATAATGCCTTCAACAGAGCCCGAACGGAAATCGAGGAGAAACGGTAAAAAGCAATAAATGCTGAAAACGGCCATTTTTTGAAAATTTTGAACTATGCCCGAGCTCGACCTCTCAAAGGACGAACTCGGGCAGGGGCACTGTTCATACCCTGACCGAGCTCCTCCAACTCGGAAGTCCATAGAAAGGTCCGACCTCGTCCCAAGGCCCACGCCTGAGGTCGGACCTCGGACAAATAAGCTAAGAAGGCCCATCAGAAGGAACGAAGCCCAAAACCTAAAGGCCGAAAAGGCCTAAGGAAAGGCGGTTCCACAAAGATAGGGATAAAGCTCCCAAAAGATAAGATAAGATAAGAATATCTTATCCAGGGAGGATCACGACCAACTACTATAAATACACTGGAGCACCCAGGTATAACTCATACTCTAATTCTACTCGATATCTGCTTGGACCCATGCTAACTTAAGCATCGGAGTGTCATTGCAGGTACAACCACCAGCCGCTCGGCACATCAAGCTCGGGTCACAGCACCCTCACCTCGGGTCTTGCCAGACAACCGAGCTACACGTTTCAGGTAACCCTCGGAACAGGTCTCATATTTGAAAACTAAGTAAAAGCATTCTTTGGTAATGAAGAAAGAAAGAATTTCATTTTTAAAATATCATCATTTGCCAAGTTGCCTAATTCGATCATATATTGAGCAACATGCTCAGTAGTCGATTTACCCACTTCTCTTGCAAACTTTGTCATTATCTTAGGATTCTTACCACTCCTAGGTACTTCTTCCATCTGCACTACAACAGGAAAAGCAGAAACAAAATATGGTTGATTCATAAATCCCACATTGATTCTGACCTTATTAAGAATATCTTCAACTATTCCTGTCACTTGATAATGTTCATCTCGTTGATTAATATGCATCCTAGCTAACACTTCATCTGCATTTTGACCAAGTCAAATTACATGATTCACATCTCGACCAAGATCCATATTATCATATCTATTCCTAAGATTATTCCCCAAATATTCTGGATCCACTTCTCCATTTTGATGATCACCTTCACCATAATCAACTATTCAAGCAATTCGTTCTACTTGTCTAGGCAAACGCTCGAATTTTGTTTCATGATCAGCTATCATTGGGTTTAAAATAATAGTTATCTGTTGAGTCAACAAGTTGACCAAAACATGATGACTCTCATCGACATATTGTCAAATTACTGTCATCGAACCAAGACTATTCGATGTCGACCCTACCTGATAATCATGGGAGAATTCATGATAGTGTATTGATGGCTGATTATTAACCACTCCCTGTGCATTTCCAAATCTAATTAGAGGCACATAAACACTCATGGGTGGAGTGTAACCAGGAGGAAGACCAAAAGGAGGCCATCCAACAATTATAGGCGGTTGTGTTTGTGTTTGAAAAGTTCGTGGGTGTTTATTGCGCCTATTATTTCCCAAAGGTGGATTAATAACTGCCACATTTTCTCCAGACCCAACTCCTAGGTTTTGAATGCTACTTTTTGTATGTGTGACGCGAGATAAATATCGGTTAAGAAATTACCATAGGATTTTCCAATTCAATGTCGCAAAGTATAGCAACCGACAAGGTATCCCAGGTCAAAGTTTAGAATAATGTCACAACTATCAAATCAAATACCAGGAGTAGAATCTTGGGTCGTCTTCCTTATGAATTGCAACATGATGCACATCATTGGTTAGAAATTTTTTTGGGGGTTTTTGAGTTGAATATGGGAAAAGTAAATTGACTAGAATTTAAAGCAATGAGCAACTAACAAGTAAATTGAAGCAATTAAGACTAGAAATCAATAGTTTATTAACTATCAAGCATGCAATAGAAAGATAGCAATAAAAATAACATATAACTAAATGCAAGTAACTAAGCTAAGAGAACTAAGGAATCAAAGTCAACAAGAGAAAAGTCAATCAATCAATATAAGAAACCTTGGCTAGGGGTGGAATTTAGAATTTCTATCCTCATGGCATTCCTCAAATATGATGGTAAATGCTTGTTGCTCTCACTTAGTTATCCTCTAATAATTGAAGAAAAATAAACTGAGCAACATTAACTCTAGTCCACAAGTTCTAGTCAAATCCTAGTGAAAGACTAGATTTAGTGGAGTTGAAGCTAACAAGCAATCTGCAAGTACCAATTAACACTAAATTCTTGCAATTCAAGAGTGTCTAATTATTCCACCCCAAGGCCAAGAAAGAAAATCTACTCTGTATTCATAAGTAACATTTCTTTAAAGAATTAGTGAGTAATGGTAAAAAACATCATAAAATTGAGAAAACAATCCAAATTAAAGGTACCCACTAGCAATAATCAACAATAACAACTCAAATAACACAATTGGAACATGAAAAAACTTCAATGCATTAATAAAATTAAAATCCAACAAGATCCAAAATCATAACCCAAAATAACTAAAATTGCAAGAGTGCTAAGTAAAATTAGAGAAGAGAAACTCTAATTAAAGTAATAAAAACTGAAATAGACAGGAGTCTAGTTCATGGATTGAAGGGAAAATGAACAAGAAACACTAAAACCTAGAGAGAAGGAGGAGTTTCTCTCTCTAAAACTCAAAACTATCTCAAAACTAAGCTAATGGAATGTATGTCCTCAAGCTTGCTTAACCCCCTAGCCTCTAATCTTTGAATTGGGCTTCAAACTGACCAAAAATAGCTCAAAAATCACCCCAGTGTGTTTCCACTAATGAGGCACGTGATAGCATTCTTGCGTATGTGGCAGTGTGGTCTGCGTACGCGGGCGAGGAGAAAATGAAGTGTGCGTACACACGCTACAATGATGCGTACGCACAGATACAGAAATCCAAGATCTTTATTTTCTCATGATTTCCTACTTTTGCTCCTTTTACCATCTCTTCCAATCTAACCTTGATTCCTAAGACCTAAAATCACTTAACAGATATATCAAGATATCGAATGGAATTTAGGAGAATTAAAATTAGCATTTTTGGAGTCTAAAAAATATTTTTTTACAATTAAGTGCAAATTGGAAGGAAATCACAAATGCATACTTTTTCAATGAATACATGTGAGTTTATGTGATGAAATCCATTCATTTCAAGCCAAAATTCATCATCAAATATGGATTCATCAATGTGACGCCAATTCTGCAGAAGCTTGAGTGACTACAACAGGAATATGGTCATTCGTAGATGATCCAACATTAGCATTAGAAATTTTATCTGCCGTACATACAACTTTTTCCCTCCCAAGTTGCATAAAGTAAATCATTACCAATTCTTTTGACATATTTAACTTTCAAAACTATTCCACTAGGCATGCCATTTTGTTATACAGATTTTTGGCAAATCTGGGTTGGTTCGATATCTAGATTCTAGGAGCAAAACATACTCCTCTTTATGAGTACCAGTTTCAAGTTGTGCACCAAAAATTTTAATTTGAACTGATAAAAAGAAAGAACTTGAAACGGAAAAGAAAAAAATTAAAATTTGAACTGATAAAAAAAAGAACTTGAAATGGAAAAGAAAAAAATTGAAGAGATTGAAATAAAAAGGAACTCAAAAGAAACCAAAGAGAACAAAATAAGACTGACTTAAATCAATAAAATGCCTCTGACATGATCAAAGGGCTTTGAACAAATACAATGCGTAAATGTAAAAGAAAGTAAAGAAAGGAAAAGCTTTGCAAAGAAAGTAAATTTTCAAGGAAAAAAATAAAAAGAATGTAAAGTAGTGGAAGGAATTCTATAGAAAACTGTAAACCCTGAGCAAGATCAGAAAGTATCTGGGATGTGAAATTGCGAGAGTAATTTTTCTGAAGACAAATTTCAACCCCTAATCCTTTCAGACTTTGTTTATTTATAAGCTGATGAGCGGATAATTTATACGCTTTTTGGCATTGTTTTTAGGTAGTTTTTAGTAAGTTCAAGCTACTTTTAGGGATGTTTTCATTAGTTTTTATGTTAAATTCACATTTCTGGACTTTACTATGAGTTTGTGTGTTTTTCTGTGATTTCAGGTAATTTCTGGTTGAAATTGAGGGAATTGAGCAAAACTCTGATAGGAGGCTGACAAAGGACTGCTGATGCTGTCGGAATCTGACCTTCCTGCACTCGAAATAGATTTTCTGGAGCTACAGAATATAAAATGGCGCGCTCTCAACGGTGTTGGAAAGTAGACATCTAGAGCTTTCCATCAATATATAATAGTCTATACTTTATTCGGGAATTGATGACGTAAACTGGCGCTCAACGCCAGTTCCATGTTGCTGTAAGAAGATGAATAATGAGCGGATAATTTATACGCTTTTTGGCATTGTTTTTAGGTAGTTTTTAGTAAGTTCAAGCTACTTTTAGGGATGTTTTCATTAGTTTTTATGTTAAATTCACATTTCTGGACTTTACTATGAGTTTGTGTATTTTTCTGTGATTTCAGGTAATTTCTGGCTGAAATTGAGGGACTTGAGCAAAACTCTGAAAAAGGCTGACAAAAGGACTGCTGATGCTGTTGGAATCTGACCTCCCTGCACTCGAAATAGATTTTCTGGAGCTACAGAACTCCAAATGGCGCGCTCTCAACGGCGTTGGAAAGTAGACATCCAGAGCTTTCCAGCAATATATAATAGTCCATACTTTATTCGGAAATTGATGATGTAACTTGGCGTTGAACGCCAAGTACATGCTGCTGTCTGGAGTTAAACGCCAGAAACACGTCATGATCCGGAGTTGAACGCCCAAAACACGTTATAACTTGGAGTTCAACTCCAATAAACACCTCAGCTCGTGGATAGATCAAGCTCAGCCCAAACATACACCAAGTGGGTCCCGGAAGTGGATTTATGCATCAATTACTTACTTATGTAAACCCTAGTAGCTAGTTTATTATAAATAGGACTTTTTACTAGTGTATTTGATCATCTCTGGACGCCTAGTCCTTAGACCTTCATGGGGGCTGGCCATTCGGCCATGCCTGAACCTTTCACTTATGTATTTTCAACAGTGGAGTTTCTACACACCATAGATTAAGGGTGTGGAGCTCTGCTGTACCTCAAGTTTCAATACAATTACTATTACTTTCTATTCAATTCTCTTTTATTCTTATTCCAAGATATACGTTATACTTAACTTTGATGAATGTGATGATCCGTGACACTCATCATCATTCTCACCTATGAACGCGCGTGATTGACAACCACTTCCGTTCTACCTTAGGCCGGGCGCATATCTCTTAGATTCCCCAACAGAATCTTCGTGGTATAAGTTAGATAGATGACGGCATTCATGAGGATCCGGAAAGTCTAAACCTTGTCTATGGTATTCCGAGTAGGATTCTGGGATTGAATGACTGTGACGAGCTTCAAACTCCTGAAGGCTGGGCGTGATGACAAACGCAAAAGAATCAAGGGATTCTATTCCAACCTGATTGAGAACCGACAGATGATTAGCCGTGCTGTGACAGAGCATAGGAACGTTTTCACTGAGAGGATGGGATGTAGCCATTGACAACGGTGATGCCCTACATACAACTTGCCATGGAAAGGAGTAAGAAGGATTGGATGAAAGCAATAAGAAAGTAGAGATTCGAAAAGATTCTAGCATCTCCACACACCTATCTGAAATTCTCACTATTGATTTACATAAGTATCTCTATCCTATTTTATTTTCTGTTTATTTTTATTAATCATATTTGATTTTCTAAATTCCATAATTTTATCCTCCTGACTGGGATTTACAAGATGACCATAGCTTGCTTCATACCAACAATCTCTGTGGGATCGACCCTTACTCACGTAAGGTATTACTTGGACGACTCAGTGCACTTGCTGGTTAGTTGAGCGAGACTGTGAAGTTAATTTTGGACCATGGTTCTGTGCACCAAGTCTTTGGAGCCATTACCTTGGATTGTTGAAGTGAAAAGAATGAATCACGATTTCGCCCACCAAGTTTTTGGCGCCGTTGCCGGGGATTGTTCGAGTATGGACAACTGACGGTTCATCTTGTTGCTCAGATTAGGTAATTTTCTTTTCAAAAATATTTTTTCAAAATTTTTCTTTTATTTTTCGTTTTTTTCCAAACTTTATTTTCGAAAAAATTAATAAAAATACAAAAAAAATCATAAAATCATAAAAATAAAAAATATCTTGTGTTTCTTGTTTGAGTCTTGAGTCAACTTTTAAATTTGGTGTCAATTGTATGTTTTTAAAATTTACGCATTAAATTTTCGAAAATTCCATGCATTCATAGTGTTCTTCATGATCTTCAAGTTGTTCTTGACAAGTCTTCTTGTTTGATCTTGATGATTTCTTGTTTTGTGTTGTTTGTTGTTTTTCATATGCATTTTTCGTTTGTTAGAGTCCATGCATTAAAGATTTCTAAGTTTGGTGTCTTGCATGTTTTCTTTGCATCAAAAATTTTTCAAAATTATGTTCTTGATGTTCATCATGATCTTCAAAGTGTTCTTGGTGTTCATCTTGACATTCATAGTGTTCTTGCATGTATCTTGTGTTTTGATCCAAAATTTTCATGTTTTGGGTCATTTTTGTGTTTTTCTCTCTTATCATAAAAAAAATTTCAAAAATAAAAAAATATATCTTTTCCTTTTTTATCTCCTAAATTTCGAAAATTTGAGTTGATTTAGTCAAAAATTTTAAAAATTAGTTGTTTCTTACAAGTCAAGTCAAAATTTCAATTTTAAAAGTCTTATCTTTTCAAACTTTTTCAAAAATTAAATCTTTTCCTTTTTTCTTATTAATTTTCGAAATTTTTTTAAAATATTTTTCAAAATCTTTTTCTTATCTTTTACATCATATTTTCGAAAATTAGCTAACAAGTAAATGTGATTGATTCAAAAATTTGAAGTTTGTTACTTTCTTGTTAAGAAAGGTTCAATCTTTAAATTCTAGAATCTTATCTTTTAGTTTCTTGTTAGTTAAGTAATTAATTTTAATTTTAAAAATTAAATCTTTTTCAAAACTAATTTCAATCATATCTTTTTAAAACCATATCTTTTAAAATCATATCTTTTCAAAAAAATATCTTTTTAATCTTATCTTTTCAAAAATTATATCTTTTTATCTTATCTAATTATCTTATCCTATCTTTTTCAAAATTTTATCTTTTTCAAAAAATTTGATTTTAAAATATCTTATCTAACTTCTTATCTTCTTATCTTTTCAAATTTGATTTTAATATCTTTTTCAACTAACTATTTAACTTTTTGTTTGTTTCTTATCTTTTTCAAAACCAACTAACTACCTATCCCTCTCTAATTTTTGAAAATATCTCATCTCTTTTTCAAAATTCTTTTTAATTGTTTTAAATTTTAATTTTAATTATATATTATCTTTAATTTTCGAAAATCACTAACAACTTTTTCAAAATTATTTTCGAAAATTTTCTATCTCTCCTCTTCTTCTATTTATTTATTTATTTACTAACACTTCTCTTCACTTCTCTTCATCTCAAATCACCACCTCTATCCTTACCCAGTCTTCTTCACTCTTCTTCCCTTTCTTCTTCTACTACATAGAGGATTCCTCTTTCTTTTCTTGTTCTCTTCTTCCCTATATGAGCAGGAACAAGGAAAAAGACAAAAGCTTCCACCTCTGAGTCATGGGAGATGGAAAGATTCATGTAAAGGGTCTATAGCTCAGTGGTAGAATATTTGACTGCAAATCAAGAGATCCCTGAGATACCTCAGGGGATACATTTTCCTCCACACAATTATTGGGAGCAACTAAGGATAGAAGCACCAAAATCACTGAGGATCAAGCAACAGAGGCAAGGAAGAGACATATAGGAGCTCAAAAAGCACCATTGGTCCTTCAAGAAGGCGCCACCCTCAATAAGGTGGACTCATTCCTTGTCATTTTTTTCTGCTTTTCATTTTTTTTATATGTTTATTTATGTTTTGTGTCTCTACTTTATGATCATTAGTAGTTAGTAACTATGTCTTAAAGCTGTGAATAATTCCATAAATCCTTCACCTCTCTTAAATGAAAAATGTTTTAATTCAAAAGAACAAGAAGTACATGAATTTCGAATTTATCATTGAATTTAATTTAATTATATTGAAGTGGTGACAATACTTTTTGTTTTCTGAATGAATGATTGAACAGTGCATATGTCTTTTGATATTGTTGTTTATGAGTGTTAAAATTGTTGGCTCTTGAAAGAATGATGAACAAAGAGAAATGTTATTGATAATCTGAAAAATCATGAAATTGATTCTTGAAGCAAGAAAAAGCAAAAGCTTAGAAAAAAAAATGGCGAAAAAAAAAAAGAAAAAGCAAGCAGAAAAAGCCAATAGCCCTTAAAACCAAAAGGCAAGGGTAAAAAGGATCCAAGGCTTTGAGCATCAATGGATAGGAGGGCCCAAGGAAATAAAATCCAGGCCTAAGCGGCTAAATCAAGCTGTCCCTAACCATGTGCTTGTGTCATGAAGGTCCAAGCGAAAAGCTTGAGACTGAGTGGTTAAAGTCGTGATCCAAAGCAAAAAGAGTGTGCTTAAGAGCTCTGGACACCTCTAACTGGGGACTCTAGCAAAGCTGAGTCACAATCTGAAAAGGTTCACCCAGTCATGTGTCTGTGGCATTTGTGTATCCGGTGGTAATACTGGAAAACAAAGTGCTTAGGGCCAAGGCCAAGACTCATAAGTAGCTGTGTTCAAGAATCAACATGCTTAACTAGGAAAGTCAATAACACTATCTAAATTTCTAAGTTCCCAGAGACGCCAATCACTCTGAACTTCAAAGGAAAAAGTGAGATGCCAAAACTGTTCAGAAGCAAAAAGCTACAAGTCCCGCTCATCTAATTATAATTAATATTCATTGATATTTTGGAATTTATAGTATATTCTCTTCTTTTTATCCTATTTGATTTTCAGTTGCTTAGGGACAAGCAACAATTTAAGTTTGGTGTTGTGATGAGCGGATAATTTATACGCTTTTTGGCATTGTTTTTAGGTGGTTTTTAGTAAGGTCAAGCTAATTTTAGGGATGTTTTCATTAGTTTTTATGTTAAATTCACATTTCTGGACTTTACTATGAGTTTGTGTGTTTTTCTGTGATTTCAGGTAATTTCTGGCTGAAATTGAGGGACTTGAGCAAAACTCTGAAAAAGGCTGACAAAAGGACTGCTGATGTTGTTGGAATCTGACCTCCCTGCACTCGAAATAGATTTTCTGGAGCTACAGAACTCCAAATGGCGCGCTCTCAACGGCGTTGGAAAGTAGACATCCAGAGCTTTCCAGCAATATATAATAGTCCATACTTTATTCGGAAATTGATGATGTAACTTGGCGTTGAACGCCAAGTACATGCTGCTGTCTGGAGTTAAACGCCAGAAACACGTCATGATCCGGAGTTGAACGCCCAAAACACGTTATAACTTGGAGTTCAACTCCAATAAACACCTCAGCTCGTGGATAGATCAAGCTCAGCCCAAACATACACCAAGTGGGTCCCGGAAGTGGATTTATGCATCAATTACTTACTTATGTAAACCCTAGTAGCTAGTTTATTATAAATAGGACTTTTTACTAGTGTATTTGATCATCTCTGGACGCCTAGTCCTTAGACCTTCATGGGGGCTGGCCATTCGGCCATGCCTGAACCTTTCACTTATGTATTTTCAACAGTGGAGTTTCTACACACCATAGATTAAGGGTGTGGAGCTCTGCTGTACCTCAAGTTTCAATACAATTACTATTACTTTCTATTCAATTCTCTTTTATTCTTATTCCAAGATATACGTTATACTTAACTTTGATGAATGTGATGATCCATGACACTCATCATCATTCTCACCTATGAACGCGCGTGATTGACAACCACTTCCGTTCTACCTTAAGCCGGGCGCATATCTCTTAGATTCCCCAACAGAATCTTCGTGGTATAAGTTAGATAGATGACGGCATTCATGAGGATCCGGAAAGTCTAAACCTTGTCTATGGTATTCCGAGTAGGATTCTGGGATTGAATGACTGTGACGAGCTTCAAACTCCTGAAGGCTGGGCGTGATGACAAACGCAAAAGAATCAAGGGATTCTATTCCAACCTGATTGAGAACCGACAGATGATTAGCCGTGCTGTGACAGAGCATAGGAACGTTTTCACTGAGAGGATGGGATGTAGCCATTGACAACGGTGATGCCCTACATACAGCTTGCCATGGAAAGGAGTAAGAAGGATTGGATGAAAGCAATAAGAAAGTAGAGATTCGAAAAGATTCTAGCATCTCCACACGCCTATCTGAAATTCTCACTATTGATTTACATAAGTATCTCTATCCTATTTTATTTTCTGTTTATTTTTATTAATCATATTTGATTTTCTAAATTCCATAATTTTATCCTCCTGACTGGGATTTACAAGATGACCATAGCTTGCTTCATACCAACAATCTCTGTGGGATCGACCCTTACTCACGTAAGGTATTACTTGGACGACTCAGTGCACTTGCTGGTTAGTTGAGCGAGACTGTGAAGTTAATTTTGGACCATGGTTCTGTGCACCAAGTCTTTGGAGCCATTACCTTGGATTGTTGAAGTGAAAAGAATGAATCACGATTTCACCCACCAATGAACGCCCCTACACTAGAAGAGTCAACTTTAATCAAAGGTTGGACCAAGTCCTTATGGACATATGTGTGGAAGGAGCTCAATGGAAAAGAGACTCCAAAGGCAAGCCGGTTCAACTAAGAAGACTGGACCTCAAGCCTGTAGCTAAAGGGTGGTTAGAGTTCATTCAACGCTCCATCATTCCCACTAGCAACCGATCTGAAGTTACTGTGGATCGGGCCATCATGGTTCATAGCATCATGATTGGAGAGGAAGTAGAAGTTCATGAAGTCATCTCCCATGAATTCTACAAAATAGCCGAAAAGTCCTCCACCATGGCAAGGCTAGATTTTCCTCATCTTATTTGCCATCTATGTTACTTAGCTGGAGTTATCATAGAAGGAAACATCCTCATTGAAGAGGATAAGCCCATCACCAAGAAGAGGATGGAGCAAGCAAGAAAGACCCTTCACGGATCTCAAGAGATGCATGAGGAAGCTCATCATCAAGAAATCCCTGAGATGCCTCAAGGGATGCACTTTCCTCCCAACAACTATTGGGAACAGCTCAACACTTCCCTAGAAGATTTGAGCTACAATATGGAACAATTAAGGGTGGAACATCATGAGCACTCCATCATTCTCCATGAAATAAGAGAAGATCAAAGAGCAATGAGGGAGGAGCAACAAAGGCAAGGAAGGGACATAGAAGAGCTTAAGGACATTGTTGGTCCTTCAAGAAGAAGACGCCACTAAGGTGGATTCATTCCTTGTTCTTATTTTTTCTACTTTTCGGTTTTTATATGTTTACCTATGTTTTGTGTCTCTACTTCATGATCATTAGTAGTTAGTAACTATGTCTTAAAGTTATGAATAATTCCATGAATCCTTCACCTCTCTTAAATGAAAAATATTTTAATTCAAAAGAACAAGAAGTACATGAATTTCGAATTTATCTTTGAATTTAGTTTAATTATATTGATGTGGTGACAATACTTTTTATTTTCTGAATGAATGCTTGAACAGTGCCTATTTTTGATCTTGTTGTTTATGAATGTTAAAATTGTTGGCTCTTAAAAGAATGATGAACAAAGAAAAATGTTATTGATGATCTGAAAAATCATAAAATTGATTCTTGAAGCAAGAAAAAGCAGTGAAAAAAGCAAAAGCTTGCAAAAAAAAAAGAGAGAAAAAGCAAGCAGAAAAAGCCAATAGCCCTTAAAACCAAAAGGCAAGGGTAAAAAGAATCCAAGGCTTTGAGCATCAATGGATAGGAGGGCCCAAGGAAATAAAATCCAGGCCTATGCGGCTAAATCAAGCTGTCTCTAACCATGTGCTTGTGTCATGAAGGTCCAAGTGAAAAGCTTGAGACTGAGTGGTAAAAGTCGTGATCCAAAGCAAAAAGAGTGAGCTTAAGAGCTCTGGACACCTCTAACTGGGGACTCTAGCAAAGCTGAGTCACAATCTGAAAAGGTTCACCCAGTCATGTGTCTGTGGCATTTATGTATCCGGTGGTAATACTGGAAAACAAAGTGCTTAGGGCCACGGCCAAGACTCATAAGTAGCTGTGTTCAAGAATCAACATACTTAACTAGGAAAGTCAATAACACTATCCGAAATTCTAAGTTCCTAGAGAAAGCCAATCATTCTAAACTTCAAAGGAAAAAGTGAGATGCCAAAACTGTTCAGAAGCAAAAAGCTACAAGTCCCGCTCATCTAATTATAATTAATAATCTTTGATATTCTGAGATTTATAGTATATTCTCTTCTTTTTATCCTATTTGATTTTCAGTTTTCTTGGGGACAAGCAACAATTTAAGTTTGGTGTTGTGATGAGCGGATAATTTATACGCTTTTTGGCATTGTTTTCAGGTAGTTTTTAGTAAATTCAAGCTACTTTTAGGGATGTTTTCATTAGTTTTTATGTTAAATTCACATTTCTGGACTTTACTATGAGTTTGTGTGTTTTTCTATGATTTCAGGTAATTTCTGGCTGAAATTGAGGGAATTGAGCAAAACTCTGATAGGAGGCTGACAAAGGACTGCTGATGCTATTGGAATCTAACCTCCCTGCACTCGAAATGAATTTTCTGGAGCTACAGAACTCTAAATGGCAAGCTCTCAATGGCGTTGGAAAGTAGACATCTAGAGCTTTTCAGCAATATATAGTAGTCCATACTTTATTTGGGAATTGACGATGTAAACTGGCGCTCAACGCCAGTTCCATGTTGCTGTCTGGAGTCAAACGCCAGAAACACGTCACGACCCGGAGTTGAACACCCAAAACACGTTACAACTTGGCGTTCAACTCCAAGAGAAGCCTCAGCTCGTGGATAGATCAAGCTCAGTCTAAACATACACCAAGTGGGCCCCGGAAGTGGATTTATGCATCAATTACTTACTCATGTAAACCCTAGTAGCCAGTCTAGTATAAATAGGATAGTTTACTATTGTATTAGACATCTTTGGTCTCAGTTTTGTTTTATTCTTCATCTTAGGAGACTATTGATCACGTTTTGGGGGCTGGCCATTCGGCCATGCCTGGACCTTTCACTTATGTATTTTCAACGGTGGAGTTTCTACACACCATAGATTAAGGGTGTGGAGCTCTGCTGTACCTCAAGTTTTAATGCAATTACTACTGTTTCTATTCAATTCTCTTTATTCCTATTCTAAGATATTCGTTGCACTTCAACTTGATGAATGTGATGATCCGTGACAATCATCATCATTCTCACCTATGAATGCACGTGATTGACAACCACTTCCGTTCTACCTTAGGCCGGGCGCATATCTCTTGGATTCCTTAAACAGAATCTTCGTGGTATAAGCTAGAATTGATGGCTGCATTCATGGGAATCCAGAAGGTCTAACCTTGTCTGTGGTATTCCGAGTAGGATTCCGGAATTGGATGACTGTGACGAGCTTCAAACTCCTGAAAGCTGGGCGTTGGTGACAGACGCAAAAGAATCAAGGGATTCTACTCCAACCTGATTGAGAACCGACAGATGATTAGCCGTGCTGTGATAGAGCATTTGGACCTTTTTCACTGAGAGGATGGGATGTAGCCATTGACAACGGTGATACCCTACATACAGCTTGCCATAGAAAGGAGTAAGAAGGATTGAAGGAAGAAGTAGGAAAGTAGAAAAAGAAATGGCACAGTATCTCCATACGCTTATCTGAAATTCCCACCATTAATTTACATAAGTATCCTATGTTATTTATCTTTATTTCCTGTCTATTATTTATTATTATTCGAAAATCCATAATTAATTATAATCCGTCTGACTGAGATTTACAAGATGACCATAGCTTGCTTCATACCAACAATCTCTGTGGGATCGACCCTTACTTACGTAAGGTTTATTACTTGGACGACCCAGTACACTTGCTGGTTAGTTGAACGGAGTTGTGTCCACACATAGCAAAGAGCCATTATAATTATTCCATACAACAACAAAGAATACAACATTGATGATCACAATTTCGTCCACCATAAGCCTTCTTCACCCAGTCCAATTCCATCACGTGCTTCTCATGCAGGAAAACATAAGCGTAACTATTTCAACTATATAATAAAAAAGTGATCGCCGTCAACTACTTTAAATACTTGCCTTTTTCTTACTTCGATCAGAACACCATATATTTAGTGTGCATCTTCGATCAACTTGCTTTGCTCATCGATGACCTTCTCTCAATGACCTCAAGATCTTTTCGACAGAGACCTAACAAAAACACTTCGATATGCTCTTCATCAACTTTGAATTATTTTGGACCAATAAATTGCCCCCTTAAATTGACATCTTCTAGTTTTCAAGACAAAAGACTGTCGATTCAATAAATTCTCTTTCTTCCTGCTTTTTTTTAAAGAAGAACTTATTATAAAGAAAACAAATCTTAAAATCAAACGTTTAAAATCCATAACTGACATCAAACCTGAAAAACTACTCCACTCGTCACACCCATTAAATGCGCGTCCCATTATGCACATTTTCCCATTAACTTTGGACGTTTAACTTCTTCTTTGTTAAATCCTTTTATTTTATTTTATAAATACTTCAATTCACTAAACTTTTGAATCTTTCAGAAACTTTTTCATTACACACCTTTCTTTTCCTAGTGTAGTATCATTTTAATTACCTTGTTTTTCGTCTGTAAGCAATAACCTTTTCCTTTTCAAAATTCTCATTGTTTGTGCAATTCAGCTTCATCAAGTCTCCCTTTCTCCAAGGTTCTCAAATTTTCACTATTCGTGGAACTTAGCTTCATCAAACTCCCTTCTTCAAGGTATCTTTTGTATGCTCACCACAAACTTTTGAACCATCAATTAAATGTATCTGTTTCTTACAAAGTGATCTTATTTTATCCATCCCATCATTCTGTATTTTTCAAAATTACTATGGCCACAAACAGTAACCCTTCTACTTCCACAAAAGGAAAAGAAGCTGTAAAGGAAACCCCATGTATAAACCTCCAGATTATAACTCAAGACCATGATATTATTATTGAGGACTTTGTTAATGCTGAAAACGCACAAAAAATCATTTTTTCTTTTGCTGTTGATGATTAAATACACTGTTTTCTAGGCCCCTAACTTTCTCCCTTTGAAATTGACCAAGTCCTTCCTCTTTTCCTTTCTCTTCCCAGTCAAGAACTATTAATAAAAAAGACATATACATGGCACCCTTCAATGACCATACAAAACTATTTCGAAACAACCCTAAGACTTCTTCAAAGAGTGTGAAATATATAGCTTGGTTCAAAAGGATTAAATCAGAGAAGAAAGACTTTTGGGCCTGGCGTGGCATATATGACCTGCTTCGATTATCCCAATACCAACTTACTACTCACCATTAGGTGATTGGTAGCTACTTCTAGAGTCGGTCGACTAATAACTTCCATTTGCCATGTGGGATGGTTGGCCCTACTCTTTTCGATGTAGCAACTATTACTAGGTTAAATCCTTCTGGGATCAATATTTCCCCAAACATGGAACCAGAAAAAATATAATTTCAATTGGGAGAGTTCTTCCTATAGGGACTTCATAAAAAAAACATGGATCAATGAAAAGATCATGTTTCTGATGATGAGCATGTAGCCTTTTTATGTTTTTGGTTAAATGCTGTAGTTTTTTGTTCTCGAAGTGTCACCATGCAAACGCTTTATCAACCTCTTGTTTTCTTGATCCATGAAAGCACATCACCTTTATGTCTCTCCAAACTTCTTCGTAACTTGTATGATGAGCTTGGTCAACTGGTAACAAGTCTTGAGAATTGATCTCCTCTCAGTGCAGGCAGACCGCTCTGGCTTCTTCAATTATGGCTGAATGCAGTTTTTGAAAAGGTCATAGAGGTTGATAGTGTTTTGATTTCAGCTAAACAAACCATCGAAGGCATCCGTCTTGCATCTTTGAAACTAACTTTTCGTGGTCCCAAAATAAAAAATCTTTTTTAGGTAGTCTTCACCTAATTCTATCATGCAAAAACCTTTCAAAGGATAGAGCTTAACTTTGCACCTTTTGTCGATCGAAATAGTGGTCCTACTTGGTTTCGATCTCCAAGAATTTCAAAGGAAAATAATGAGAAGGTGCAACGCTTAAATGAAAGAAACTGGGGCAATTATACTACCATATAAGTTTTCACTATTGGCATCCCTATGTACAAGAAAGACCAATATCGAGTCACTTTACACACTCCCTATTTTGTGGCTCGACAAATGAGATTTTCTCAAGCTTTTCCAGCACCATTTGGTTCAAAATTATCATGTCAATCGGTGATGCGTGAAAACTTGTCTCTCAACAAATTTCCCTTCGTCAAGTATACCGAATTTGTCGTCAAGTAAAAACTCACAATAGAGTGAGGTCGAATCCCACAGGGATTGATTGGTCAAGCAAATTTAGTTGGAAGAGTATGCTAGTTGAGCTAAATAGAGTGTAGTTTGAGAATTGCAAAAAATTAAATGGCGGAAAAGTAAATAGAAGAAAATAAAGTGCAGAATCTTAAATGGGGATTTGGGTAATGAGCATGAAAATAAATGACAGAAAATAAAGAGAATGGGTAAGATCAGAAATGGGAAATTCATTGGGCTCAGGAGATGTTGTATTCTCCGGATCAAGTTCATTTTCATCTTTTCCTCAATCAATGCATCTATTGATCTCCTTGGCAATCTTACGTGATTAGATTCAAATTCCTTGGTAATCCAATCTCTCTAAGCTTGAACAATTGCCCAATTCCTTGATTTAATTGCTCATGGGAAGAGATGAAGTATGGTCACTGATTATACCACATGCATTTCCAAATCAAAGTGTTGGGAGGATTACATGTCACTATATCCGCCCAGACCCCAATTTGGTCCAACATAAGAAAGCATTTCTAGCATGATCTCCTTATCCCTTTTCTAAGGCTCAGAGGAGATCCAATTATGGAGAGTTTCTTTTCCAAGACAACTAACTAATTGAATTAATATGGAAAGCTTTCTAGTAAATCAAAAGAGAAGAAAGAAGAAGAGAATGAAAACTATAATTGATCCATCAAATTACAATAGAGCTCCCTAACCCAAAGAAAGGGGTTTAGTTGTTCATAGCTCTAGAAATGGAAAATGGCAGAAAATAATACATCCCAGCTAAAGTGTAGAAAAGTAAATATATAGAGAGTAGTTCTCCAAAGTGCCAAGCTTCTCTATAGTTCAAAACTACTCCTATATATACTACTTCTCTTGCTCTTCTAGTGAGTTTTTCAAGTCTTGGATGTGGGCTTTGGATCATGAGTTGAAGCAGTTCCAATCTTTAATGGGCCCAGCTTGCAGAGAAGTATGAATTAGGCATGGGCGTTAGTGAAGTTAACGTTAAGTGACATTGTGGGTTCGAGAACGTTAGTGGAAATCACAATTTTCACTAACGTTCCAACCCCATATGGCCTACGTTAACTCCAACGTTAGTGGCACTAACGTGACCACTAACGTTGCCTTGTAATTCTTCACTAGCGTTATTGGGACTCACCTTTCCCATTAACGTTGCCTTATGCCCTTTGTCCCTACGTTAGAGTTCACGTTAGTGTAACTAACGTGGCTCTTAACGTGGTTATGCCTCACCTTCAAGAGCGTTAGTGACACTTACCTTTGTCACTAACGCTCAAAGTGCCCCTACTCTCCACGTTAGAGCTCACGTTAACTAAGTTAACGTGGCCACTAACGTGGTAGTAATGCCATATTTCAACGTTAGTGACAATGGCGAGTGTCACTAACGTTGGCTCATCAATCTCAGCTCTACGTTAACTTTCACGTTAGTGATCTTAACGTGACCACTAACGTGGGCAATGCTAGTTGATCCAACGTTGGTGACAAAGGTGAGTGTCACTAATGTTGGCATTGTTCCTCTCCTCCATGTTAACTACCACATTAACTTAGTTAATGTAGCAATTAATGTGGGCTTATGATGGCTTCGCGGGTGTTATTGGTGATCACTTTTCTCCTTAACGTTGCAAGCTATTTAACATTCCACGTTAGTGGTCACATTAACTAGATTAACGTGAGTACTAAAGTGGTTCTTCCTTGCTTCCTTTGTCCTGAAATCAAGCAAATAAAATGCATCAAAGCTCTAGCCAAAGTCAAGAGATTATGCATCATCAATTTATCATTCAATTCTAGCAAAATCCTCATGAAATCATGTGAAATTCACAATAGTTGCTTAAATCAAAGTGTAAGTGTATTTTCATCCAAAACTTGCCTTATTCACTAAGAAAATGCATGAAACTACCTTAAAACAGTAAAGAAAAGGTCAGTGAAACTGGCCTAGATGCCCTGGAATCACAACACCAAACTTAAAGCTTGCTTGTCCCTAAGCAAGTACTGAAACATAGGAAGAATGAATGAAAGAGCAAGAAGATAATATATAAGTAGAATTCCTGATTTATGAGGTTTCATGCATAACAACTTAGGTTCTTTCCTTTACTAGGTTTCAAGCCTTCATCAAGTCCTTGGTCACTCTCTTGATTACATCCTTTGAGGCTTCTTAATTGTTGATCCTTCCTTCTTTTCCAAGGTTTATTACATTCTTCTTTTGGCTAAGTGCTCTGTAAGAGGGCGACTCTTTATGATAAACTTTCAGTCAACACTCCCGAACCAGTTGGCTCATGGTGCTAGATGTTAAGACACCCCTACGGACTTACTCCCCCAAGTCTCTTTCCCTCATACATACACACCACAGGCACATGGTTTGTTATTTTTCTTTCTTGAGACCTTGGTGTCCAGCACCTCTTTGGGTTAGTAAGTGTTCTGTAGCAAAGGTCACTCTGGATAGTGGACTTTAAGTTGATAATCCCGGATTAGTTAATCCAAGTTACCATGTGATGAGTTACCCCTAAGAGCTTATTCATCCAAGTATATCCCTTGCACATGAACACCACAGACACATGCCTCAATCTTAAAACCCTTGGTGCCTAGCATTGTTTCTTATTGTGTTTCTTTCCTTTTCACTTTTATTGCTCTTTCTCTTTTCTTATTGGGATCTTATTATTTAGTTAGTCTCATAGGATGTGTTTCAAGCATAGGATTCAGGGTAGATAGTTGCCTTCTTTCCTTGTTTGGAGAACCAACTTAGCTTACTAATCATCCTACCACAAACATTCAGAACCTACTTCACAAAATAACTCCACTCTTGTTCTTTTCATATCATTTTATTTTTGATTAGCTTAAAAGACAAGCATACAAGTAAGAAAGGTGGAAGTGAACACTAGAGACATTAAGCTCAATAAACATAAACCTAAGCAATGAAAAACTTAAATGCAGAATTAAAAATCCTAAGCTACCATGGAAGCATGTTCTATTTCATACATGATTTTCCTTATTTAAAGCTTTGAAAAAGATCAAACTAAGAAGGAACTTCACCATCTTTCACTTATTGGAATGCTCATGTTCTTCTGCTTCCTTGTCTTCTTTATGTTCACTTTGTCCGCTTGTGCTTCCTCTCATCCGATTCATTCTAGCAATTTTCCAATCTTCCAGTGCCTTCCTTACTGACTCATGACTTTGTTCGGCCCTTTCGCGCTCCACTCGTGCTAATTCATCCTTTACATCCTCATATTTTGTGATCCCAGGATGCAATACAGGTAGTTGTCCGACTAGGTACCCAAGCCTGGCTTGGGTATTCACATGATATCCAGTCTCACTCATGCAGACTCCTTCCGAGAATGCTCTATATTCATCGAAAAGATCTGCTTGTTCTCTTTGTTTCCTATGCATCTCATGAATGTGTGCACCTTGATGTGCTTGGATGTTGATTAGCCTTTGGATGGCTTCTTGTTGTTGATCTTGCTTCTGGTTCAGGTTATGGAAGGATTCACTCCATTGTCTCCCTTGTTCCAATTGCTGGTCCATCAATTGTTTTTGCCATTCCCCTTGCTGATTCATCCATCTAGAGAGTGATTCTTCTTGGCGGTCCATTAATTGCATTTGAAACTCCTTCTGTGCCCCATGATTTTCCATGCATTGCCTAGATAAGGTATCAATAGCCTCTTGTAATTGGTGCATGCTTAAGGTGGCTGGGGCTTGCGCCTAAGGATGTTGTCCTTCTTCAGCTTGATGGGCTGGCCTCTTTCTTACCCTTCGCTGAGGTAGTGGAGTTATAGCAGCATGCATCCGACGATAAGTGATTGGAAGGCCAACCTTTATCCACTCGGGGTTTTCATCCTCAAATATCACCCTAGCATGGTTGCAAAGACAGAGAATAGTGCTGGGATAACCCAACTTTCCTCCAGAATCGCTCTTCTCAGCAAGCTTCTGAATGCCTTGGGCTATGAGTTCATGAACCTTGATTTCTCCTCCCTTCATTAGGCATTGCACCATTGTTGCTCTCTTAACGTTTACCTCTGAGTTGTTTCCTGCTGGGAGGATGGATCTCCTTACGATTTCAAACCACCCTTTGGCTTCAGGGAGGAGGTCTCCTCCTTTTATAAATCTGGGTTTCTGATGAGCGGATATTTTATACGCTTTTTGGGGATAATTTCATGTAGATTTTAGCATGTTTTTATTAGTTTTTAATAGAATTTTATTAGTTTTTAAGCAAAAATCATATTTCTGGACTTTACTATGAGTTTGTGTGTTTTTCTGTGATTTCAGGTATTTTCTGGCTGAAATTGAGGGAGCTGAGCAAAAATCTGATTTAGGCTGTAAAAGGACTGCTGATGCTATTGGATTCTGACCTCCCTGCACTCGAAATGGAATTTTTGGAGCTACAGAAGTCCAATTGGTGCGCTCTCAATTGGGTTGGAAAGTAGACATCCAGGACTTTCCAAAAATATATAATAGTTTATATTTTGCGTGAAGATGGACGACGTAAACTAGCGTTTAACGCCAGTTCCATGTTACAGTCTGGCGTCCAGCGCCAGAAACACGTCACGAACCAGAGTCCATCGCCAGAAACATGTTACAACTTGGCGTTCAACTCCAGAAATAGCCCAGACATGTGAGAAGCTTAAGTCTCAGCCCCAGCACACACCAAGTGGGCCCCAGAAGTGGATTTTTGCACTATCCATCTTAGTTTACTCATTCTCTGTAAACCTAGGTTACTAGTTTAGTATTTAAAGAACTTTTAGAGACTTATTTTGTATCTCATGACATTTTTAGATCTGAATTTTATACTCTTTGACGGCATGAGTCTCTAAACTCCATTGTTGGGGGTGAGGAGCTCTGCAGCGTCTCGATGAATTAATGCAATTATTTATATTTTTCCATTCAAACATGCGTGTTCCTATCTAAGATGTTCATTCGCGCTTAACTATGGAGAAGGTGGTGATCCGTGACACTCATCACCTTCCTCAATCCATGAATGTGTGTCTGACAACCACCTCCGTTCTATATCAGATTGAATGAGTATCTCTTAGATTCCTTAATCAGAATCTTCGTGGTATAAGCTAGAATTAATGGCGGCATTCATGAGAATCCCGAAAGTCTAAACCTTGTCTGTGGTATTCCGAGTAGGATTCTGGGATTGGATGACTGTGACGAGCTTCAAACTCACGAGTGTTGGGCGTGATGACAAACGCAAATGAATCAATGGATTCTATTCCGACATGATCGAGAACCAACAGCTGATTAGCCGTGCTGTGACAGAGCATTTGGACCATTTTCACTGAGAGGATGGGAAGTAGCCATTGACAACGGTGACAACCTACATAGAGCTTGCCATGGAAGGAACTTTGCACTTTTGCATGAGTTGAATATTACATTATAGGAATTCAGAAGACAAAGCATCTCCAAAACTCCAACATATTCTCCATTATTGCACAACAAGTAATTATTTCAGGGTCTTCTATTTTTTTAGTAATTCAAACTGATAATTATAATTGATCTCCTTACTAAGAATAATAAAATAAACATAGCTTACTTCAAACCAACAATCTCCGTGGGATCGACCCTTACTCACGTAAGGTATTACTTGGACGACCCAGTGCACTTGCTGGTTAGTTGTGCGGATTGCAAAAGTGTGATTGCAATTTTGTGCACCAAGTTTTTGGCGCCGTTGCCGGGGATTGTTTGAGTTTGAACAACTAAAGGTTTATTTTGTTGCTTAGATTAGGAATAATTTATTTTTGTTGCTATAGAGTCATTAAATTCTGAGTCATT
Organism: Arachis hypogaea; assembly: GCF_003086295.3. NCBI lineage: Eukaryota > Viridiplantae > Streptophyta > Magnoliopsida > Fabales > Fabaceae > Arachis > Arachis hypogaea. The sequence continues at coordinate 53,201,222 of NC_092039.1, read as the reverse complement.
TATTCCCTTTTCAAAAATTTTTCAAAAATATTATTTTTCTTTATCGATTTTTAATTTTTTTCGTGAGTTTAGTGTCTTGTTCTAAGTTTGGTATCAATTGCATATTTTATATTTTCCTTTTAAATTTTCGAATTTGTGTTCTTTGATCTTTAAGCTATTCTTGTTTATTTTTCTTGTTTGATTTTTAGTTTTTCTTGTTTTGTGCCTTTTCTTGTTTTTCTTGTCCTTTTCCAAAGCATTAGTCTTCCAAAAGGAATAATATAAATATACCTCTTCAAAACAAGTGTTACCTTTACTGCCCAATTGGCTAGAGCGTTGGTCTATGTTCTTGGTAATTGGGTATCTTCTTTTTAAAATCTTTTTCAAAAATAATTTTTCTTTGATTGAATCTTGTGCCAAACTTTAAGTTTGGTGTTTTGTTGTTAATCTTTTTATAATTTTCGAAAATTTTATTGAAGTTTTCTAAAAATTTTAAGTTTGGTGTTGTTTCTTTTGTTCTTGTTGTTCTTGTGAATCTTCAAAGTGTTCTTGAGTCTTCTTTATGTTTTGATCTTAAAATTTTTAAGTTTGGTGTTCCTTGGTGTTTTCCCTCCAAAATTTTCGAAAACAAGGAGCATTAGATCTAAAAATTTTAAGTCTTGTGTCTTTTGTGTATTTTTCTCTTTCATCATAAAATTCAAAATTCAAAAAAATATATTTTCTAACTATTTTTAAGCTACTTTTTCGAAATTTTTTTTTAAAAAAATTCAGATTTCAATTTCAAAAATTTTCAAATCTTATCCTTTTAAGATTTAAAAAATATAATAATAATAATAATATTTTATTATCTTTTTCAAAAATATCCTAACCACTCTCTCTCTCCCCTAAATTTTTTTCGAAAATCTTCACAAAACATTTTCAAATTTTTTTATTTTTTTTATTTTATCTTATTTTATTTTACTTTATTATTTCAAAAATAAATTTTTATATATAATAAAATAAATAATATCTACATCCATATCATCTCCCTTGCTCCATCATGGAACTAAGTGGAAATGAACAGTCCAGAAGGACTCTGGGGTCATATGCTAACCCCACTACTGCTTCATATGGGAGTAGTATCTGTATACCCTCCATCGGAGTCAGTAGTTTTGAGCTGAATCCTCAGCTCATCATCATGGTGCAGCAATGTTGCCAGTATTCCGGTCTTCCACAGGAAGAACCTACAGAGTTTCTGGCACAATTTTTACAAATTGCTGACACAGTACATGATAAGGAAGTAGATCAGGATGTCTACAGATTATTACTGTTTCCATTCGCTGTAAAAGGTCAAGCTAAGAGGTGGTTAAATAACCAACCTAAGGACAGCATAAAGACATGGAAACAGCTGTCAGAAAAATTTCTGAATCACTATTTTCCTCCAAAACGGATGACACAGCTAAGGCTGAGCATCCAAGGCTTCAAACAAGGAGATAATGAATCTTTTTATGATGCTTGGGAGAGATACAGAGAGATGCTAAGAAAATGTCCCTCTGAAATGGTTTTAGAGTGGGTGCAGTTAGACATCTTCTATTATGGGCTTACAGAGAGAGCTCAGATTTTTCTAGACCACTCAGCTGGTGGATCTATACATATGAGAAAAACAATTAAAGAAGCTCAAGAGCTTATTGATACAGTTGCCAGAAATCAGCATCTGTACCTAAGTAGTGAATCTTCCATGAAAGAAGAAGCTAAAACAGTGACTGCTGAATTCAGTCCTGCAGAACAAGCTATGGAATTCAATCAACAATTAGACTTTCTAACAAAACAGTTAGCCAAATTCAAGGAGATATTACAAGAAACAAGAATGGCTAATATGAATATGGAAGTACAGTTGAAGCAAACAGAACAGCAGCTATCAAAACAAATAACAGAAGAGTGCCAAGCAGTTCAATTAAGAAGTAGGAAAACATTAAAAACATCACTTCAAGATAGCAGGAAGCCAAGAAATGAGCAAACTACCCAAAATCCCTCTGAGGACATTAAGAGCCCAGAAAGGAATAATTTTGGCGTTCAAACGCCAGAAAATGGGTGGGAAGCTGGCACTGAACGCCCAAACCATGTTCAGTCTTGGCGTTCAATGCCAGAAACAAGCAAGGAATTGGCGTTGAACACCCAAAGGAAGCATAGTTCTGGCGTTCAGACGCCAGAAACAAGTGAGGAGTTGGCGTCTAACACCACTCCAGCTTCCACCCCTGGCATTAAAATGCCAGTAGGGGATCAGACACATACAAGTGCTGATAATAACCCTTCTAAAAAGGCTTCTCAACCTACATCTGTAGGCAATAAACCTGCAGCAACTAAGGTTGAGGAATACAAAGCCAAAATGCCTTATCCTCAGAAACTCTGCCAAGCGGAACAGGATAAGCAATTTGCCCGCTTTGCAGACTATCTCAGGACTCTTGAAATAAAGATTCCATTTGCAGAAGTGGTGCACGAAATTGCAATCACACTTTTGCAACCCCGCACAACTAACCAGCAAGTGCACTGGGTCGTCCAAGTAATACCTTACGTGAGTAAGGGTCGATCCCACGGAGATTGTCGGCTTGAAGCAAGCTATGGTTATCTTGTAAATCTTAGTCAGGATATCAGAAATTATCAGGATTGATTGTGAAAAGTAAAAGAACATGAAATAAGTACTTGTTTTGCAGTGATAGAGAATAGGTTGGGGTTTTGGAGATGCTACATCTTCTGAATCTCTGCTTTCCTACTGTCTTCTTCTTCAAACACGCAAGGCTCCTTCCATGGCAAGCTGTATGTAGGGTTTCACCGTTGTCAATGGCTACCTCCCATCCTCTCAGTGGAAATGTTCAACGCACCCTGTCACGGCACGACTATCCATCTGTCGGTTCTCAATCAGGCCGGAATAGAATCCAATGATTCTTTTGCGTCTGTCACTAACGCCCCGCCTTCAGGAGTTTGAAGCTCGTCACAGTCATTCAATCATTGAATCCTACTCAGAATACCACAGACAAGGTTTAGACCTTCCGGATTCTCTTGAATGCCGCCATCAGTTCTAGCTTATACCACGAAGATTCTGATTAAAGAATCCAAGAGATATCTACTTAATCTAAGGTAGAACGGAGGTGGTTGTCAGGCACACGTTCATAGTTGAGAATGATGATGATTGTCACGGATCATCACATTCATCCGGTTTAAGAACAAGTAATATCTTAGAATGGAAGCAAGCATGATTGAATGAAAAACAGTAGTAATTGCATTAATCCATCAAGACACAGCAGAGCTCCTCACCCCCAACCATGGGGTTTAGAGACTCATGCTGTAGAAGATACAATGAGAAACGTGTAAAGTGTCATGAGGTCCAGATACAATGTCAAAAGATCCTATTAATAGTAAGCTAGTAACCTAGGGTATACAGAAATGAGTAAATGACGTAAAAGTCCACTTCTGGGTCCACTTAGTGTGTGTTTGGGCTGAGCATTGAAGCTTTTATGTGTAGAGACGTTTTCTGGAGTTAAACGCCAGTTCTCATGCCAGTTTGGGCGTTTAACTCCAAGTTTTATGCCAGTTCCAGCGTTAAACGCTGGAAATTCTGAGGCTGATTTGCCACGCCGGTTTGGGCCATCAAATCTCGGGCAAAGTATGGACTATTAAACATTGCTGGAAAGCCCAGGATGTCTACTTTCCAATGCCGTTGAGAGCGCGCCAATTGGGCTTCAGTAGCTCCAGAAAATCCACTTCGAGTGCAGGGAGGTCAGAATCAAACAGCATCTGCAGTCCTTCTCAATCTCTAAATTAGATTTTTGCTCAGGACCCTCAATTTCAGTCAGAAAATACCTGAAATCACAGAAAAACACACAAACTCATAGTAAAGTCCAGAAAAGTGAATTTTAACTAAAAACTACTAAAAATATACTAAAAACTAACTAGATTATACTAAAAACATACTAAAAACAATGCCAAAAAGCGTATAAATTATCCGCTCATCACAACACCAAACTTAAATTGTTGCTTGTCCCCAAGCAACTGAAAATCAAAATAGGATAAAAAGAAGAGAATATACTATAGACTCCAAAATATCAAGGAAACTTAGCTCCAATTAGATGAGCGGGACTAGTAGCTTTTTGCCTCCGAACAGTTTTGGCATCTCACTCTATCCCTTGAAGTTCAGAATGATTAGCATCTATAGGAACTCAGAACTCAGATAGTGTTATTGATTCTCCTAGTTAAGTATAATGATTCTTGAACATAGCTAGTGTATGAGTCTTGGCTGTGGCCCAAAGCACTCTGTTTTTCAGTATTACCACCGGATGCATACATGCCACAGACACATAATTGGGTGAACCTTTTCAGATTGTGACCCAGCTTTGCTAGAGTCCCCAATTAGAGGTGTCCAGGGTTCTTAAGCACACTCTTTTTGCCTTGGATCACAACTTTATTTCTTTCTTTTTCTTTCTCTTTCTTTCTTTTTCGAAAAAATTATTTTTTTTGTATCCACTGCTTTTTCTTGCTTCAAGAATCAATTAGATGATTTTTTAGATCCTCAATAACAATTCTCTTTTTCCTCATTCTTTCAAGAGCTAACAATTTTTAACATTCTCAAAACAACAAATTCAAGAGACATATGCACTGTTCAAGCATTCATTCGGAAAACAAAAATTATTGTCACCACATCAAACTAATTCAACTAGTTTCAAGGATAAATTTCGAAATCCTGTACTTCTTGTTCTTTTGTGATTAAATCATTTTTCATTTAAGAGAGGTGATGGATTCATAGGACATTCATAGCTTTAAGACATGAATTTTAAATTCTATTAATTATGAATTAAAAACAAGACTCAAAAATAGATATAAGATTAGACTAGAAAATAAAAATAGAAAACAAAAATTTAAATAGGCTCCTAATGATAGAGGTTTTCACAGAGTTAGAACTTAACAACCTTGATTTTGAGAAGTGGATGCTCCCTCAACTTGAGATGAAAGCTTTTGGCGTTTCAACTCTTGGAGATCACGCCCCTGCTTCTCTTGTTCCTTCAGCAATTTGCAGAGCATGCAGTTCTGATTCTGTTGTTCTTCCTTCAGTTGCTCCATAGTTTCTTGCAACTTGGTGTTAGATGCTTCTAGGCTGGTCCAATAGTCAATTTTAGGGAATTCAGGGAGGAACTCCTGCGCCCTCCTTTTGATAGAGTTGTCTTGCATTTGTCCTTCCATTGACTTCTTGGTGATTGGATGTTCAATGGGTATGAATTCATCTACTCCCATCTTTACCCCAGCCTCTTTACAGAGCAAGGAGATCAAGCTTGGGTAAGCCAATTTGGCTTCAGTGGAATTTTTATTTGCAATTGTGTAGATCTCACAAGCAATCACATGATGAACCTCCACTTCTTTTCCAAGCATAATGCAATGAATCATCACTGCTCTCTTGATAGTGACCTCAGAACGGTTGCTAGTGGGCAATATGGAACGCCCAATAAAGTCTAGCCAACCTCTTGCAATTGGTTTGAGGTCTCCCCTCTTGAGTTGGTTTGGGACACCCTTAGAATTGGTTATCCACTTAGTTCCAGGGAGGCATATGTCCTCTAGAACTTGATCTAACCCTTTATCTGCTCTCACCATTCTCCTATTAAAGGATTCAAGATCATCTTGCAGTTGAGGCAATTTGAAGATTTCTCTTATTTTGTCCAGATGGAAGTACATAACTTTCCCTCTGACCATGGTTCTGTAGGTATGGTAAGCAGTTCCAGTCATTCTCTGCTTATCTGTTAGCCACAGATTTGAGTAGAATTCTTGAACCATATTCCTTCCAACCTTTATCTCAGGATTGGTTAGAACTTCCCATCCTCTGTTTCGAATTTGCTCTTGGATCCCCGGATATTCATCTTCTTTCAGATCAAATTTAACTTCCGGGATCACTGACCTAAGACCCATTATTTTGTGATAATGGTCTTCATGTTCTTTGGTTAAGAACTTCTCTTGATTCCAAAGATTCTTTGGATTGTTCTCTTTCTTTCCTCTTAAATTGGTTTGTTTTCCCTTAGGAGCCATGATCTTGATGAATCTTGGCTTAGTGATCACGGAAAAGCACACCAAACTTAGAGGTTTGCTTGTCCTCAAGCAAAAGAAAGGAAAGAAGAGAGAGAAGAGAAGAGAAAATTCGAACGGTGTGGGGGAATTAGGGGGCCAAACGTGTATTTATAAGGGGGGAAGGAGATTTCGAAAAAATTGAAGGGAGATTTGAGAAGATATGGAGAGAATTTGAGAGAAGAGTGAGATTTTGAGTAAGATATGGGATTGATTTGAGAGGGATTTGAAGAATGATTTTGATTTTTGAAGATTTGAAGGTGAATGATGAAAGGTTAAGATGTATTTATGTGGAAAAGTATGGGCAAGTAAAGGAAAATTTAAAAAAAAATTTGATTGAAAATCAAAATCGTGGTCCCCCCACCTTTCTGGCGTTAAACGCCCAGAATGGCACCCATTCTGGCGTTTAACGCCCATTTGTTGCCCCTTTTGGGCGTTAAATGCCCAGCCAGGTACCCTGGCTGGCGTTAAACGCCAGAATTCCTTTATCACTGGGCGTTTTTCTAAAACGCCCAGGATGCTACACCCCTGGCGTTAAACGCCCAGAATGGTGCCCATTCTGGCGTTTAACGCCCAAAATGGTACCTTTACTGGCGTTAAACGCCCAGAATGGTGCCCATTCTGGCGTTTAACGCCCAAAATGCCCCTTACTGGCGTTTTTTCGCCAGTAAGCTCTTTTTCTCTGCTTTTTGAGCTGAATCCTTCTGTAACTCTGTGAATTCCTTCATTTTTGATACTTGCCTCTGTAAAAACAAAACATATGACTTGCTAATGACTGGGTTGCCTCCCAGCAAGCGCTTCTTTACTGTCTTTAGCTGGACTTTTACTGAGAATCACTCAAGTCTCAGTTTTGAGCATTCCTGCTCAAAATTGCCTTCAAGATAATGCTTGATTCTCTGTCCATTAACAATGAACCTTTTGTCAGAATCAGTATCCTGAAGCTCAACATATCCATATGGTGACACTCCTGTAATCACATACGGACCCCTCCACTGGGATTTGAGTTTTCCTGGAAACAATTTGAGCCTAGAGTTGAAGAGCAGAACTTTTTGTCCTGGCTCAAAGACTCTGGTTGACAACTTCTTGTCATGCCACTTCTTTGCCTTTTCCTTATAAATTTTTGCATTTTCAAAGGCATTGAGTCTGAACTCTTCTAGCTCATTTAGCTGGAGCAATCTTTTTTCACCAGCTAACTGAGCATCCATGTTTAGGAATCTGGTTGCCCAGTAGGCTTTATGTTCCAGTTCCACGGGCAGATGACAGGCCTTCCCATACACCAGTTGGTATGGAGAGGTTCCTATAGGAGTCTTGAATGCTGTTCTGTATGCCCACAGAGCATCATCCAAGCTCTTTGCCCAATCCTTTCTCCGGGCTATCACAGTCCATTCCAGGATTCTTTTTAGCTCTCTGTTAGAGACTTCAGCTTGCCCATTTGTCTGTGGATGATATGGAGTTGCCACTTTGTGGCTAATTCCATATCTAACCATAGCAGAGTATAGCTGTCTATTGCAGAAATGAGTGCCCCCGTCACTAATTAGTACTCTGGGAACACCAAACCTGCTGAAGATGTGTTTCTGGAGGAATTTCAGCACGGTCTTGGTATCATTAGTGGGTGTAACAATTGCTTCTACCCACTTAGATACATAGTCCATTGCCACCAGAATGTAAGTGTTTGAGTATGATGGTGGGAATGGACCCATGAAGTCAATTCCCCATACGTCAAACAATTCTATCTCTAATATCCCTTGTTGAGGCATGGCATATCCGTGAGGCAAGTTACCAGCTCTTTGGCAACTGTCACAGTTACGCACAAACTCTCGGGAATCTTTATAGAGAGTAGGCTAGTAGAAGCCACATTGGAGGACTTTAGTGGCTGTTCGCTCACTTCCAAAATGTCCTCCATACTGTGATCCATGGCAATGCCATAGGATCCTTTGTGCTTCTTCTCTGGGTACACATCTGCGGATCATTCCGTCTGCACATCTCTTAAAGAGATATGGTTCATCCCATAGGTAGTACTTGGCATCTGAAATTAATTTCTTTCTTTGCACTCTGCTGTACTCCTGGGGTATGAACCTCACAGCTTTATAGTTTGCAATATCTGCAAACCATGTAGCTTCCTGAATGGCAAAGAGTTGCTCATCTGGGAAGGTTTCAGAGATCTCAGTAGAAGGGAGGGACGCCCCAGCTACTGGTTCTATTCGGGATAGATGATCAGCTACTTGGTTCTCTGTCCCTTTTCTGTCTCTTATTTCTATATCAAACTCTTGCAGAAGCAACACCCATCTTATAAGTCTGGGTTTTGAATCCTGCTTTGTGAGTAAGTATTTAAGAGCAGCATGGTCAGTGTACACAACCACTTTGGATCCCACTAGATAGGATCTAAACTTGTCAATGGCATAGACCACTGCAAGTAACTCTTTTTCTGTGGTTGTGTAATTCTTCTGTGCGTCATTTAGAACACGGCTGGCATAATAAATGACGTGCAGAAGCTTGTTATGCCTCTGTCCCAACACTGCACCAATGGCATGGTCACTGGCATCACACATTAGTTCAAATGGCAATGTCCAATCTGGTGCAGAGATGACTGGTGCTGTGACCAGCTTAGCTTTCAGGGTCTCAAATGCCTACAGACACTGTGTGTCAAACACAAATGGAGTGTCAGCAGCTAGCAGGTTACTCAAAGGTTTTGCAATTTTCGAAAAATCCTTTATAAACCTTCTGTAGAATCCTGCATGCCCCAGAAAGCTTCTGATTGCCTTAACATTGGCAGGTGGTGGTAATTTTTCAATTACCTCTACCTTTGCCTTATCCACCTCTATTCCCTTGCTTGAAATTTTGTGCCCAAGGACAATTTCTTCAGTCACCATAAAGTGACATTTCTCCCAGTTTAAAACCAGGTTAGTCTCTTGGCACCTTTTCAGGACAAGTGCTAGGTGATTAAGACAGGAGCTGAATGAGTCTCCATATACTGAGAAGTCATCCATGAAGACTTCCAGGAATTTCTCCACCATATCAGAGAAGATGGATAACATGCATCTCTAAAAGGTTGCAGGAGCATTACACAGACCAAAAGGCATCCTCCTGTAGGCAAAAACGCCAGAAGGACAAGTAAATGTTGTTTTCTCCTGGTCCTGAGGATCTACTGCAATTTGGTTGTAGCCTGAATAGCCATCCAAAAAGCAGTAATAATCATGACCATCTAGTCTTTCTAGCATTTGGTCTATGAATGGTAAAGGAAAATGATCCTTTCTGGTGGCTGTATTGAGCCTTCTGTAGTCAATACACATACGCCATCCTGTGACTGTTCTTGTAGGAACCAGTTCATTTTTTTCATTATGAACCACTGTCATGCCTCCCTTTTGGGGACAACTTGGACAGGGCTCACCCAAGGGCTATCAGAAATAGGATAAATAATCCCAGCCTCTAGTAATTTAGTGACCTCTTTCTGCACCACCTCCTTCATGGCTGGATTTAGCCTCCTTTGTGGTTGAACCACTGGTTTGGCATTATCCTCCAACAGGATCTTGTGCATGCATCTAGCTGGGCTAATGCCCTTAAGATCACTTATGGACCACCCAAGAGCTGTCTTGTGTGTCCTTAGCACTTGAATCAGTGCTTCCTCTTCCTGTGGATTTAAAGCAGAGCTTATAATCACTGGAAAAGTGTCACCCTCTCCCAGAAATGCATACTTCAGGGATGGTGGTAGTGGTTTGAGTTCAGGTTTGGGAGGCTTATCCTCCTCCTGAGGAATTTTCGAAAATTCCTTTGTTTCCACTGATTCTTCTTGATCAGGTTGAGCATCTTTGAAGATGTCCTCAAGCTCTGATTCTAGGCTTTCAGTCATATTGATCTCTTCTACCAGAGAGTCAATAATGTCAGCGCCCATGCAGTCATTTGGTGTGTCTGGATGCTGCATAGCTTTTACAGCATTCAACTTGAACTCATCCTCATTGACTCTCAGGGTTACTTCCCCTCTCTGTACATCAATGAGAGTTCGTCTAGTTGCTAGGAAAGGTCTTCCTAGAATGAGAGTTGCACTCTTGTGCTCCTGCATTTCCAGCATCACAAAGTCAGTTGGAAAGGCGAATGGTCCAACCTTGATAATCATATCCTCTATTATGCCTGATGGATATTTAATGGAGCCATCAGCAAGTTGGAGGCATATCCGGGTTGGTTTGACTTCTCCAGTCAACCCAAGCTTTCTGATAGTGGATGCAGGTATTAGATTGATGCTTGCTCCAAGATCACATAGGGCTGTCTTGGTGCAAGCATCTTCTAATGTGCATGGTATCATAAAGCTTCCTGGATCTTGAAGCTTTTCTGGTAAGCTTTTTAGAATGACTGCACTGCATTCTTCAGTGAGAAACACTTTTTCAGTTTCTCTCCAATCCTTCTTATGACTTAAGATTTCTTTCATGAACTTAGCATAAGAAGGTATTTGCTCAAGTGCCTCTGCAAACGGAATCTTTATTTCAAGAGTCCTTAGATAGTCTGCAAAGCGGGCAAATTGCTTATCCTGTTCCGCTTGGCGGAGTTTTTGAGGATAAGGCATCTTGGCTTTATATTCTTCAACCTTAGATGCTGCAGGTTTATTCCTTACAGAAGTGGTTGAAGAAGCCTTTTTAGAGGGATTACTGTCAGCACTCTCAGGTGTCTGATCCTCCCTTGGCGTCTGAACGCCAGGATTGGGTGGAAAATGGGCATTTAACGCCAACTTTTCCCCCTTTTCTGGCGTTTGAACGCCAGAACTGGGCAAGGAATGGGCGTTTAATGCCAACTTTCCTTCCCTCTCTGGCGTTTGAACGCCAATAACATTCCTCTCTGGGCTCTTACTGTCCTCAGAGGGATTTTGAACAGTGGTTTGGTTATCCCCTGTCAATTGTTCATTTTTTGGCTTTTTGCTACTTTAAGCAGTGTTATTCAGTGTCTTCCCACTCCTCAATTGAACTGCTTGACATTCCTCTGTTATCTGTTTAGATATTTGCTGTTTTGCTTGATTCAACTGCAGTTCTATGTTCTTGTTAGCAACTTTAGTTTCATGGAGCATCTCTTTAAATTCTGCTAACTGTTCTGTCATCCGGAGCAATTGTTGATTAAGCTCAATCATCTGTTCTTGAGGATTAGGATCAGTGACTACTGTCATGACTTCCTCTTTTGGAGAGAGCTCATTGCTAGAGTACAAATATTGATTTCTAGCAACAGTGTCTATAAGCTCTTGAGCCTCTTCATTTGTCTTCCTCATGTGGATAGATCCACCAGCTGAGTGGTCTAAAGACATCTGAGCTTTTTCTGTGAGCCCATAGTAGAAGGTGTCTAACTGTACCCACTCTGAAAACATTTCGGAGGGGCATTTTCTTAGCATACCTCTATACCTCTCCCAGGCATTATAAAGGGATTCATTATCCTCTTGTTTAAAGCCTTGGATGTCCAGCCTTAACTGTGTCATCCTCTTTGGAGGGTAAAAGTGATTCAGGAATTTGTCTGATAACTGTTTCCATGTTTTTATGCTTGCTGTAGGTTGGTTATTCAACCACCTCTTAGCTTGATCTTTTACAGCAAATGGAAACAGTAATAGTCTGTAGACATCCTGATCCACCTCTTTATCATGTACTGTGTCAGCAATTTGTAAGAACTGTGCCAGAAACTCAGTAGGCTCTTCCTGTGGAAGACCGGAATACTGGCAATTTTGCTGCACTATGATAATGAGTTGAGGATTTAGCTCAAAGCTGCTTGCTTTGATGGGAGGTGTACAGATGCTACTCCCATATGCAGCTGTAATGGGGTTAGCATATGACCCCAGAGTCCTTCTGGACTGATCAATTCCACTTAGGTCCATAATGGATAAAGGGAAATGATATGGATTGCAAATAGATAAATTTTGTTTTGTTTTTTTTTTATTGACCGAAAAATGAAATAAAAACAAAAGGAAAATAAAATAAAAAAAATCAAAAATTAAAAGAGAAAAAGATCAAAGCAATTTGAAAACTGAATCAATTAGTTAATAAAAAAGATTTTGAGATTAGCAATTAGAAAGATATGATTGAAAAGATTTTTATGAAAAAGATTTGATTTTTGAAATGAGGAAAGAGAAAAACAACAAAATGACACCAAACTTAAAATTTTTAGAAAATCAAACACTAATTTTCGAAAATTTTTAAGGGAAAAACACAAGAGAAAATCTTAGTCAGGATATCAGAAATTATCAGGGTTGATTGTGAAAAGTAAAAGAACATGAAATAAGTACTTGTTTTGTAGTGATAGAGAATAGGTTGGGGTTTTGGAGATGCTACATCTTCTGAATCTCTGCTTTCCTACTGTCTTCTTCTTCAAACACGCAAGGCTCCTTCCATGGCAAGCTGTATGTAGGGTTTCACTGTTGTCAATGGCTACCTCCCATCCTCTCAGTGGAAATGTTCAACGCACCCTGTCACGGCACGGCTATCCATCTGTCGGTTCTCAATCAGGCCGGAATAGAATCCAATGATTCTTTTGCGTCTGTCACTAACGCCCCGCCTTCAGGAGTTTGAAGCTCGTCACAGTCATTCAATCATTGAATCCTACTCAGAATACCACAGACAAGGTTTAGACCTTCCGGATTCTCTTGAATGCCGCCATCAGTTCTAGCTTATACCACGAAGATTCTGATTAAAGAATCCAAGAGATATCTACTTAATCTAAGGTAGAACGGAGGTGGTTGTCAGGCACACGTTCATAGTTGAGAATGATGATGATTGTCACGGATCATCACATTCATCCGGTTTAAGAACAAGTAATATCTTAGAATGGAAGCAAGCATGATTGAATGAAAAACAGTAGTAATTGCATTAATCCATCAAGACACAGTAGAGCTCCTCACCCCCAACCATGGGGTTTAGAGACTCATGCTGTAGAAGATACAATGAGAAACGTGTAAAGTGTCATGAGGTCCAGATACAATGTCAAAAGATCCTATTAATAGTAAGCTAGTAACCTAGGGTATACAGAAATGAGTAAATGACGTAAAAATCCACTTCTGGGTCCACGTAGTGTGTGTTTGGGCTGAGCATTGAAGCTTTTATGTGTAGAGACGTTTTCTGGAGTTAAACGCCAGTTCTCATGCCAGTTTGGGCGTTTAACTCCAAGTTTTATGCCAGTTCCAGCGTTAAACGCTGGAAATTCTGAGGCTGATTTTCAACGCCGGTTTGGGCCATCAAATCTCGGAAAAAGTATGGACTATTATACATTGCTGGAAAGCCCAGGATGTCTACTTTCCAATGCCGTTGAGAGCGCGCCAATTGGGCTTCGGTAGCTCCAGAAAATCCACTTCGAGTGCAGGGAGGTCAGAATCCAACAGCATCTGCAGTCCTTCTCAATCTCTAAATCAGATTTTTGCTTAGGACCCTCAATTTCAGTCAGACAATACCTGAAATCACAGAAAAATACACAAACTCATAGTAAAGTCCAGAAAAGTGAATTTTAACTAAAAACTACTAAAAATATACTAAAAACTAACTAGATTATACTAAAAACATACTAAAAACAATGCCAAAAAGCGTATAAATTATCCGCTCATCAAGAAGCACTTGAGCAAATACCCTCTTATGCTAAGTTCATGAAAGAGATCTTAAGTCATAAGAAGGATTGGAGGGAAACTAAAAAAGTTTACCTCACTGAAGAATGCAGTGCAGTCATTCTGAAATGCTTACCTGAGAAGCTTAAAGATACTGGAAGCTTTATGATACTGGTGCACGAAATTGTGATTCATGCTCTTTATTGTTGTATGGAATTAATTCCCCAATAATGGCTCCAAAAACTTGGTGCTCAATATCATGGTGTCTAAAATTTAATTCACAACTTCGCACAACTAACCAACAAGTGCACTGGGTCGTCCAAGTAATACCTTACGTGAGTAAGGGTCGATCCCACGGAGATTGTTGGTATAAAGCAAGCTATGGTCATCTTGTAGATCTCAGTCAGGCGGATAATAATTGGTTATGGAAAATATAAAGAGATACTTGCTTAAATAATAAAGGATAGAAATACTTATGTAAATTAATGGTGGGAATTTCAGATAGGTGCATGGAGGTGTTGTGTTCCTTCCGAATCTCTACTTTCTTATAACATTCATCCAATCCTTCTTACTCCTTTCCATGGCAAGCTGTATGTAGGGCATCACTGTTGTCAATGGCTACATCCCATCCTCTCAGTGGAAATGGTCCAAATGCTCTGTCACAGCACGGCTAATCATCTATCGGTTCTCAATCAGGTTGGAGTAGAATCCAGTGATTCTTTTGCGTCTGTCACTAACGCCCAGCCTTCAGGAGTTTGAAGCTCGTCACAGTCATTCAATCCCAGAATCCTACTCGAAATACCACAGACAAGGTTAGACTTTCCGGATTCCCATGAATGCCGCCATCAATTCTAGCTTATACCACGAAGATTCTGATTAAGGAATCCAAGAGATATGCACCCGGTCTAAGGTAGAACGGAAGTGGTTGTCAATCACACGCATTCATGGGTGAGAATGATGATGAGTGTCACGGATCATCACATTCATCAATTTGAAGTGCAACGAATATCTTAGAACAGGAATAAATTGAATTGGATAGAAAATAATAGTAATTGCATTAAAACTTGAGGTACAGCAGAGCTCCACACCCTTAATCTATGGTGTGTAGAAACTCCACCGTTGAAAATACATAAGTGAAAGGTCCAGGCATGGCCGAGAGGCCAGCCCTCAAGATCTAAGAACTAGACATCCAGAGATAACTAATACACTAGTAAAAAGTCCTATTTATAATAAACTAGCTGCTAGGGTTTACAGAAGTATGTAATTGATGCATAAATCCACTTCCGGGACCCACTTGGTGTATGTTTAGGATGAGCTTGAATGTTACACGACCTAAGGCTTATCTTGGAGTTGAACACCAAGTTGTAACGTGTTTTGAGCGTTCAACTCTGGTTTGTGACGTGTTTCGGGCGTTTGACTCTAGAATACAGCATGGAACTGGCGTTGAGCGCCAATTTACATCATCTAATCTCGAACAAAGTATGAACTATTATATATTGCTGGAAAGATCTGGATGTCTATTTCCAACGCCGTTGAGAGTGCACCATTTGGAGTTCTGTAGCTCCAAAAAATCCATTTCGAGTGCAGGGAGGTCAGATTCCAACAGCATCAGCAGTCCTTTGTCAGCCTTCTTATCGGAGTTTTGCTCAGGTCCCTCAATTTCTGCCAGAAAATACCTGAAATCATAGAAAAACACAAACTCATAGTAAAGTCCAGAAATGTGAATTTAACATAAAAAATAATGAAAACATCCCTAAAAGTAGCTAGATCATACTAAAAACTACCTAAAAATAATGCCAAAAAGCGTATAAATTATCCACTCATCACAACACCAAACTTAAATTGTTGCTTGTCCCCAAGCAACTGAAAATCAATTAGGATAAAAAGAAGAGAATATACTATAAATCTCAAAATATCAATGAATATTAATTCTAATTAGATGAGCGGGACTTGTAGCTTTTTGCTTCTGAACAGTTTTGGCATCTCACTTTTTTCTTTTGAAGTTCAGAATGATTGGCTTCTATAGGAACTCAGAGTTCAGATAGTATTAATTGATTCTCCTAGTTAAGTATGTTGATTCTTGAATACAGCTACTTTTATGAGTCTTGGCCGTGGCCCTAAGCACTTTGTTTTCCAATATTACCACCGGATACATAAATGCCACAGACACATGACTGGGTGAACCTTTTCAGATTGTGACTCAGCTTTGCTAGAGTCCCCAATTAGAGGTGTCCAGAGCTCTTAAGAACACTCTTTTTGCTTTGGATCACGACTTTAACTACTCAGTCTCAAGCTTTTCACTTGGACCTGCATGCCACAAGCACATGGTTAGGGACAGCTTAAATTAGCCGCTTAGGCCTGGATTTTATTTCCTTGGGCCCTCCTATCCATTGATGCTCAAAGCCTTGGATCCTTTTTACCCTTGCCTTTTGGTTTTAAGGGCTATTGGCTTTTTCTGCTTGCTTTTCTTTTCCTTTCTATTTTTTTTGCCACTCTTCTTTTTTTTTTCAAGCTTTTGCTTTTTCACTACTTTTTCTAGCTTCAAGAATCAATGTCATGATTTTTCAGATTGTTAATAACATTTCTCTTATTCATCATTCTTTCAAGAGCTAACAATTTTAACATTCATAAACAACAAGATAAAAAATATGCACTGTTCAAGCATTCATTCAGAGAACAAAAATTATTGTCACCACATCAATATAATTAAACTAAATTCAAGGATAAATTTGAAACTCATGTATTTCTTGCTCTTTTGAATTAAAAATATTTTTCATTTAAGAGAGGTGAAGGATTAATGCAATTATTCATAGCTTTAAGTCATAGTTACTAAATACTAATGATCATGTAATAAAGACACAAACATAGATAAACATATAACATAAAAAAAATGAAAAGTAGAAAAAAATTTAAGAACAAGGAATGAGTCCACCTTAGTGAGGGTGGCGCCTTCTTGAAGGACCATTGATGTCCTTGAGCTCTTCTATGTCTCTTCCTTGTCTTTGTTGCTCCTCCCTAGTGATTTTGGTGCTCCTAATAATTATGTGGAGGAAAATGTATCCCCTGAGGTATCTCAGGGATTTCTTGATGAGGGAATTCCTCATGTTCTCTTGATGTGTGGTGCACAAAATTGTGATCATCAATGGCGCCATCAACATGGTACGCTCAATTGCAATCTCAACTCTTTATCACAACTTCGCACAACTAACCAGCAACTACACTGGGTCGTCCAAGTAATAAACCTTACGCGAGTAAGGGTCGATCCCACGGAGATTGTTAGTATGAAGCAAGCTATGGTCATATTGTAAATCTCAGTCAGGCAGATTCAAATGGTTATGAATGATTTATGAATAAAGCATAAAATAAAGATAGAGATACTTATGTAATTCATTGGTGAGAATTTCAGATAAGCGTATGGAGATGCTTTGTCCCTTCCGTCTCTCTGCTTTCCTACTGTCTTCATCCAATCCTTCTTACTCCTTTCCATGGCAAGCTGTATGTTGGGCATCACCGTTGTCAATGGCTACAGTCCCGTCCTCTCAGTGAAAATGTTCAACGCGCTCTGTCACAGCACGGCTATTCAGCTGTCGGTTCTCGATCATGTCGGAATAGAATCCAGTGATTCTTTTGCGTCTGTCACTAACGCCCCACAATCGCGAGTTTGAAGCTCGTCACAGTCATTCAATTCTTAAATCCTACTCAAAATACCACAGACAAGGTTTAGACCTTCCGGATTCTCTTGAATGCCGCCATCAATTCTAGCTTATACCACGAAGATTCCGATTAAGGGATCCAAGAGATATCCACTCAATCTAAGGTAGAACGGAGGTGGTTGTCAGGCACACGTTCATAGGTGAGAATGATGATGAGTGTCACGGATCATCACATTCATCAAGTTGAGAAACAAGTGATATCTTAGAACAAGAATAAGCTGAATTGAATAGAAGAACAATAGTAATTGCATTAATACTTGAGGTATAGCAGAGCTCCACACCTTAATCTATGGTGTGTAGAAACTCCACCGTTGAAAATACATAAGAACAAGGTCCAGGCATGGCCGAGAGGCCAGCCCCCATGATCTAAGATAGCATAAGACTACTCAAAGATAGCTACCAAGATATCTAATACAATAGCAAAAGGTCCTATTTGTAGAGAACTAGTAGCTTAGGGTTTACAAAGATGAGTAAATGACATAAAAATCCACTTCCGGGCCCACTTGGTGTGTGCCTGGGCTGAGCATTGAAGTATTTTCGTGTAGAGACTCTTCTTGGAGTTAAACGCCAGCTTTTGTGACAGTTCCGGGGTTTTACGCCAGAATTCTTGAGCTGCATTGGAACGCCTGTTTGGGCCATCAAATCTTGGGCAAAGTATGAACTATTATATATTGCTGGAAAGCCCAGGATGTCTACTTTCCAACGCAGTTGAGAGCGCGCCAATTGGGCTTCTGTAGCTCCAGAAAATCCACTTCGAGTGTAGGGAGGTCAGAATCCAACAGCATCTGCAGTCCTTTTCAGCCTCTGAATCAGATTTTTGCTCAGGTCCCTCAATTTCAGGTAGAAAATACCTGAAATCATACAAAAACACACAAACTCATAGTAAAGTCCAGAAAAGTGACTTTTAACTAAAAACTAATAAAAATATAATAAAAACTAACTAAAACATACTAAAAATATACTAAAAACAATGCCAAAAAGCGTATAAATTATCTGCTCATCAATGTGCAGTCAGATGCTCTTCTACTGAGCTATGGACCCTTGAGATGAATCTCTCCATCTCCCATGACTTGGAGGTGGAAGTTTTTTGTCTTCCCTTTTCTCTTTTTTTTTTTTGAGGTTTCTCTGAATTGTTGATTTTTAGTTTCTCTTGACTTCCTCTTCAGAGTCCTTTCAGGTTCAGGATCTGCTTCAATAAGAATGTTCTTGTCCTTGCTCCTGCTCATATAAAAAGAAGGGAACAGAAAATAATAATAGGGATCCTCTTTGTCCAGATATAGAGGTTCCTTTATGTGAGTAGAAAAGAAGAAGAATAGGAAGGAGAAGAGGAAAATTTGAACTCAGAGAGAGGGGGGTTCGAATTTTAGGATGAAGAGAAGTGTTAGTAAATAAATAAAATAAATAGAAAGAGATGAGGGGGAGAGAAATTCGAAAATAATTTTTAAAAAATGGGTTAGTAATTTCAAAAATTAAAATAAAATAAAATTAAAATTAAAATTTGAAATAATTAATTAATTAAAAAGAATTTTTGAAAAAGAGGGAGGTATTTTTGAAAATTAGAGAGAGAAAATTAGTTAGGTGGTTTTGAAAAAGATAAAAGATAAAACAAACAAATAAATCAATTAGTTAGTTGAAAAAGATTTGAAAATTAATTTTGAAAAGATAAGAAGTTAGAAAAGATTTTTGAAATTAAAGTTTGAAAAAGATATGATATGAAAAGATATGATTAAAAAGATATGATTTTAAAAAGATATGATTTTGAAAAGATAAGATTGAAAAGATATTTTTGAAAAGATATGATTTTAAAAGATATGGTTTTAAAAAGATATGATTGAAATTAGTTTTGAAAAAGATTTGAATTTTAAAATCACAATTAATGACTTGACTCACAAGAAATCACAAGATATGATTCTAGAACTTAAAGTTTGAATATTTCTTAACAAGAAAGTAACAAACTTGAAATTTTTGAATCAAAACATTAATTGTTGATGTTATTTTCAAAAATATGATGTAAAGATAAGAAAAAGATTTTGAAAATATTTTGAAAAAGATTTTTGAAATTTTCGAATATGATAAAAAAATGGAAAAGATATGATTTTTGAAAAAGATTTTAAAAAAGATAAGATTTAAAAAGATAAGATATTTATTTTTTTTATTTTTGAATTTTTTTATGATGAGAGAGAAAAACACTAAAAATACTCAATACATGAAAATTTTGGATCAAGACACATGATGCATGCAAGAATACTATGAATGTCAAGATGAACACCAAGAACACTTTGAAGATCATGATGAACATCAAGAACATATTTTTGAAAAATTTTCAATGTAAAGAAAACATGCAAGACACCAAACTTAGAAATCTTTCATGTTTAGACACTATGAATGCAAAAATGCACATGAAAAACACCATACAACACAAAACAAGAAAATATGAAGATCCAACAAGAAAGTTCATCAAGATCAACTTGAAAATCATGATGAATGCAATGCATGAATGCAATTTTCAAAAAAGTGCATGATGAATATGCAATTGACACCAAACTTAAAACTTGACACAAGACTCAAACAAGAAACTCAAAATATTTTTGGTTTTTATAATTTTATGATTTTTTTGTATTTTCTTTTATTTTTTTCGAAAAATTAATTTGAAGAAAAGAATAAGAAAATTCAAAATTTTTAATAAGAATTCCAAGAATCTTAGCAATGTTAGTCTAAAGCTCCGGTCCAGGTATTAGACATGGCTTCATAGCCAGCCAAAACACTAGACATGACCAATGACCAGCCAAGCTTTAATTGAAACATCCTATACAGTAGCCTATTTGCTGAGAAAGACAAAGAAGCTCTTCTCTAAGGATGAGTGAAACCTCGGTCCAAAAGAATTTAGACATGGCTTTTACAGCCAGCCAGGCTTCAACATGCTTTATGAAACTCTAGAATTCATTCTTAAAAATTTAGAATAATTTTCGAAAATAGATGAGAAATTTTTGAAAAATATTTTTGAAAACTTTTTGAAAAGAAAATAAAAAAGAAAATTACCTAATCTGAGCAACAAGATGAACCGTTAGTTTTCCATACTCGAACAATCTCTGGCAACGGCGCCAAAAACTTGGTGCATGAAATTGTGATTCGTACTCTTTATTGTTGTATGGAATTAATTCCCCGATAATGGCTCCAAAAACTTGGTGCTCAATATCATGGTGTCTAAAATTTAATTCACAACTTCGCACAACTAACCAGCAAGTGCACTGGGTCGTACAAGTAATACCTTACGTGAGTAAGGGTCGATCCCACGGAGATTGTTGGTATAAAGCAAGCTATGGTCATCTTGTAGATCTCAGTCAGGCGGATAATAATTGGTTATGGGAAATATAAAGAGATACTTGCTTAAATAATAAAGGATAGAAATACTTATGTAAATTAATGGTGGGAATTTCAGATAGGTGCATGGAGGTGTTGTGTTCCTTCCGAATCTCTACTTTCTTATTACATTCATCCAATCCTTCTTACTCCTTTTTCATGGCAAGCTGTATGTAGGGCATCACCGTTGTCAATGGCTACATCCCATCCTCTCAGTGAAAATGGTCCAAATGCTCTGTCACAGCATGGCTAATCATCTGTCGGTTCTCAATCAGGTTGGAGTAGAATCCAGTGATTCTTTTGCGTCTGTCACTAACACCCAGCCTTCAGGAGTTTGAAGCTCGTCACAGTCATTCAATCCCGAAATCCTACTCGGAATACCACAGACAAGGTTAGACTTTCCGGATTCCCATGAATGCCGCCATCAATTCTAGCTTATACCACGAAGATTCTGATTAAGGAATCCAAGAGATATGCGCCCGGTCTAAGGTTGAACGGAAGTGGCTGTCAGTCACGCGCCTTCATGGTTGAGAATGATGATGAGTGTCACGGAGCATCACATTCATCAAGTTGAAGTGCAACGAATATCTTAGAACAGGAATAAATCGAATTGGATAGAAAATAATAGTAATTGCATTAAAACTTGAGGTACAGCAGAGCTCCACACGCTTAATCTATGGTGTGTAGAAACTCCACCGTTGAAAATACATAAGTGAAAGGTCCAGGCATGGCCGAGAGGCCAGCCCCCAAGATCTAAGAACTAGACGTCCAGAGATAGCTAATACACTAGTAAAAAGTCCTATTTATAATAAACTAGCTGATAGGATTTACAAAAGTAAGTAATTGATGCATAAATCCACTTCCGGGGCCCACTTGGTGTATGTTTGGGCTGAGCTTGAATGTTACACGAGTTTAGGCTTATCTTGTAGTTGAACGCCAAGTTGTAACGTGTTTTGGGCGTTCAACTCTGGTTCGTGACGTGTTTCTGGCGTTTGACTCCAGAATACAGCATGGAACTGGCGTTGAGCGCCAGTTTACGTCATCTAATATCGAACAAAGTTTGAACTATTATATATTGCTGGAAAGCTCTGGATGTCTACTTTCCAACGCCGTTGAGAGCGCGCCATTTGGAGTTCTGTAGCTCCAGAAAATCCGTTTCAAGTACAGGGAGGTCAGATTCCAACAGCATCAGCAGTCCTTTGTCAGCCTTCTTATCAGAGTTTTGCTCAGGTCCCTCAATTTCAGCCAGAAAATACTTGAAATAATAGAAAAACCCAAAAACTCATAGTAAAGTCCAAAAATGTGAATTTAATATAAAAACTAATGAAAACATCCCTAAAAATAGCTAGATCATACTAAAAACTACCTAAAAACAATGCCAAAAAGCGTATAAATTATCCGCTCATCAGATACCATGCACATTAGAGGGTACTTGTACCAAGCAAGCTCTATGTGATCTTGGGGCAAGTATCAACCTAATACTTGCATCTATTATCACAAAGCTTGGTTTGATTGAAGAAGTCAAATCAACCCGGATATGTCTCCAACTTGCTGATAGCTCCATTAAATACCCATCAGGCGTGATTGAAGACATGATTGTCAAGGTTGGGCCATTTGCCTTTCCTACTGACTTTGTGGTGCTGGAAATGGAGGAGCACATGAGCGCAACTCTCATTCTAGGAAGACCTTTCCTAGCAACTGTCCGAACCCTTATTGATGTCCAAAAAGGGGAAGTAACTTGAGAGTCAATGAGGTGGAGTTCAAGTTGAATGTTGTCAAAGCTATGCAGCATCCAGACACCCAAATGACTGCATGAGTGTTGATATTATTAACTCTCTGGTAAAAGAGGTCAATATGACTTAGAGTCTCGAATCAGAGCTAGAGGATATCTTTAAAGATGTTTAGCCTGATTTGGAAGAATCAGAGAGAATGATAGAACCTCTGAAAATCCCTCAGGAAGAGGAGAAACCTCCTAAACCCGAGCTCAAACCATTACCACCATCCCTGAAATATGCATTTCTAGGAGAAGGTGATACATTTCCTGTAATCATAAGCTCTACCTTAGAGCCACAGGAAGAGGAAGCACTAATTCAAGTGCTAAGGACACATAAGACAGCTCTTGGGTGGTCCATCAGTGATCTTAAGGGCATTAGCCCAGCCAGATGCATGCACAAGATTCTATTGGAAGGTGACGCCAAGCCAGTGGTTCAACTACAAAGGCGGCTAAATCCAGCCATGAAGGAAGTGGTGCAGAAGGAGGTCACTAAATTACTAGAGGCTGGGATCATTTATCCTATTTTTGATAGCCCCTGGGTGAGCCCTGTCCAAGTCGTCCCTAAGAAGGGTGGCATGACAGTGGTTCATAATGAAAAAAATGAACTGGTTCCTACAAGAACAGTTACTGGGTGGCGTATGTGTATTGATTATAGAAGGCTCAATATAGCTACCAGAAAGGATCATTTTCCTTTACCATTCATAGACTAGATGCTAGAAAGACTAGCAGGTCATGAATACTACTGCTTCATGGATGGATATTCAGGTTATAATCAAATTGCAGTAGATCCCCAAGATCAAGAGAAAACGGCATTCACATGTCCATCTGAAGTATTTGCATACAGAAGGATGCCATTTGGCTTGTGCAATGCACCTGCAACCTTTCAAAGATGCATACTCTCAATTTTCTCTGATATGGTGGAAAAATTTCTGGAAGTCTTCATGGATGACTTTTCAGTATTTGGAGACTCATTCAGCTCCTGTCTTGACCATCTAGCACTTGTTCTAAAGTGGTGCCAAGAGACTAACCTAGTTTTAAACTGGGAGAAATGTCACTTTATGGTGACTGAAGGAATTGTCCTTGGGCACAAAATCTCGAACAGGGGAATAGAGGTGGATCAAGCTAAGGTAGAGGTAATTGAAAAATTACCACCACCAGCCAATGTTAAGGTAATCAGAAGCTTTCTAGGGTCATGCAGGATTCTATAGGAGGTTTATAAAGGATTTTTCAAAAATCGCCAAACCTCTAAGTAATCTGCTAGCTGCTGACATGCCATTTACCTTTGATAAGGAATGTCTGCAGGTGTTTGAGACTCTGAAAGCTAAGCTGGTCACAGCACCAGTCATCTCTGCACCAGACTGGACAAACACAAAAGAATCAATGGATTCTATTCCGACATGATCGAGAACCAACAGCTGATTAGCCGTGCTGTGATAGAGCATTTGGACCATTTTCACTGAGAGGATGGGAAGTAGCCATTGACAACGGTGACAACCTACATAGAGCTTGCCATGGAAGGAACTTTGCACTTTTGCATGAGTTGAATATTACATTACAGTAATTCAGAAGACAAAGCATCTCCAAAACTCCAACATATTCTCCATTATTGCACAACAAGTAATTATTTCACGGTCTTCTATTTTTTTTAGTAATTCAAACTGATAATTATAATTGATCTCCTGACTAAGAATAATAAAATAAACATAGCTTACTTCAAACCAACAATCTCCGTGGGATCGACCCTTACTCACGTAAGGTATTACTTGGATGACCTAGTGCACTTGCTGGTTAGTTGTGCGGATTGCAAAGATGTGATTGCAATTTCGTGCACCAGTTTCCTATTGGGGTCTCTGTCCCAATCTGCTCCTTGCACACAGATATCCTGTATAATCTGGTCGTGGTTGGGTTTGTTGTCCATTCTTGAGTGATAGCTCTCCTCTGCAAAGGGTATGCTTCGCAACTTCAGCACTCTCATGATGCTCATGGGACTAAAATTCACCATGACCCCTCTCACAAAACTTGTATAGGATTCATCCACCTTATCATGTCTAACTATATTTGCATAAGACTCTCTCACCAGAGTTGCATTCACCCTTGTAATCGGATCGGTGAGGAGCTCCCATCGACGTTTTCCACCTTTTTTGTGATTTCTGGGCACTCAGTTCATGCGACCTGAAAGCCTAATTCATATATGATTTCTTTGTCAGCCATCCAACCAAATTGTAGTACATGGTAGAAGGTTCTAAATCGCTTTTCATCAAAAGGAGGCTGCTCTATGGGTTCCTTCACCTTTTGTCTCTTTGAGCTTGATGATGCCATGCAAGATGGTTGATATGTTTGTTACTCACAAGATGGCTAGGAGGGTGTGAGTTAAAATTTTTGGAGGAGGATAAAGTGTGTGTATCCGAGAAAAGGAAGGGAGAGGAATGAGAGTAAGAAGTGTGTACGGAGAGGTTGTGTAAAGGGGTTTATATAGGAAGATGGTAAATGATTGAAGGGTGTGGATTGATGGTGTTGTTTGATAGTGGACGGTTGGGGTTTGGTGTTGAATGAGCACAAGGATCATCCTTTTTATGAAGGTCTTGGTTCGGTCTCCAAGACTATCCACTTTCCAATGTTGCATGGCAACATTTTCCAAGATACTCCCCTTGGATACAAGTGCATATGCTCCTTGGCATAGTGGCTGAATCTCCCTTCCTTGATTGTGCTATCAAGTACCATCAATGTCCCTTTTGATTTCCTATACAAGACAAAAAAAGGAATGCAATTGGTTAATTGAAATTTTTGGTGAGAAGACTGGTGCACGAAATTGTGATCATCAATGGCGCCATCAACATGGTACGCTCAATTGCAATCTCAACTCTTTATCACAACTTCGCACAACTAACCAGCAAGTGCACTGGGTCGTCCAAGTAATAAACCTTACGCGAGTAAGGGTTGATCCCACGGAGATTGTTGGTATGAAGCAAGCTATGGTCACCTTGTAAATCTTAGTCAGGCAGATTCAAATGGTTATGGATGATATATGAATAAAGCATAAAGTAAAGATAGAGATACTTATGTAATTCATTGGTGAGAACTTCAGATAAGCGAATGGAGATGCTTTGTCCCTTCCGTCTCTCTACTTTCCTACTATCTTCATCCAATCCTTCTTACTCCTTTCCATGGCAAGCTGTATGTTGGGCATCACCGTTGTCAGTGGCTACAATCCCGTCCTCTCAGTGAAAATGTTCAACGCACCCTGTCACGGCACGGCTAATCATCTGTCGGTTCTCAATCAGGTTGGAATAAATCCATTGATTCTTTTGCGTCTGTCACTAACGCACAGCCTTCAGGAGTTTGAAGCTCGTCACAGTCATTCAATCATTGAATCCTACTCAGAATACCACAGACAAGGTTTAGACCTTCCGGATTCTCTTGAATGCCGCCATCAATTCTAGCTTATACCACGAAGATTTTGATTAAGGGATCCAAGAGATAAACATTCAAGCCTTGTTTGCTTGTAGAACAGAAGTGGTTGTCAGGCACTCGTTCATAAGTGAGAATGATGATGAGTGTCACATAATCATCACATTCATCATGTTCTTGGGTGCAAATGAATATCTTAGAACAAGAATAAGCTGAATGGAATAGAAGAACAATAGTAATTGCATTAATACTCGAGGTACAGCAGAGCTCCACACCTTAATCTAGGGTGTGTAAAAAGTACCCGAAATCACAGAAAAACACACAAACTCATAGTAAAGTCCAGAAAAGTGAATTTTAACTAAAAACTAATAAAAATATAATAAAAACTAACTAAAACATACTAAAAACATACTAAAAACAATGCCAAAAAGCATATAAATTATCCGCTCATCAAAGACTTAAGGTGTGAACTAGCTACAAAGAAAAATCTTTTTCTTTTGTTTTTAATTAACTAAATGCTTTTCATGAATGCAACTAAATCAACCACTCGATCTCCCATGCATGCAACGTTGGTGCACCAAACTTATTTGTGATCATATGGTGCAACAAGTTTCGGGAATAATTTTACCTCATAAAGTGTGTTCAAGCCCACTTGGTGTGCTTTGAACACCAAACTTATCATGTACTATACGCTGCATGTAAAGGGGTCTTATATTGGTCGTCAAAATTGATTTAAAAATCCATGAAATTAGCCTTATTACTACTATTAGAAATTAAAAGAAGAGGGCATAAAACATGGGTTACCTCCCATGAAGCGCTTCTTTAGCGTCATTAGCTTGACGTTTGGTCCTTGTCAAGGTGGCTGATAGTTCTTGAAATCTTTCCCCCTTGCAGTGAACCTATGTCCATTGGCCTTGTTGATAAGCTCCATATGCTCTAGGGACAAGATTTTGTTGATGGTGTACATTGGAGGCAGCTGGGATGGAATAGCGGGGAGGTGAGGTGGTATAGATGGAAAGTATGTAGAGACCACTTCATCTCCTGGCGAGAAATCTTCTGTAGGGATTTTCTTCTTTTTCCATCCCCTTGGGACCTTTTTTCTTGTGTCCGTTGATGCCAACTTGTTCCTTGTGGTTTCCTTTTTGAGAATGGTTTTGTTGTCTATTTCATGTGATTCTGGTGGGTCTGGTTCCTTTTGGATTACACTTGGCTGTTGCTCCTTTTGATCACATTGGTTGTTAACCATAGGAGTCCTTATGTGTGGTGCTTGTGCTTCCTTGTTTAGCTCCTCCATCAGCTCTTTGTTATCATGATCTGTTTCTTGTGAGAGGTTGAAAACATTGAAAGTGAGCTGATCATCATGTATTCTCAACACTAGCTCTCCTCGTTCCACATCTATGAGTGCTCTGGCTGTGGCTAAGAATGGCCTTCCCAAAATGATGGTGTGAATACAGTTCTCATCCATTTCCAGGACAACAAAGTCTGTGGGAAGGAAGTAGTTCCTAACCTTCACTAGCACATTCTCAACCACTCCTATTGCCTGTTTTTGAGTTTTGTCAGCCAACTTAATGATTACATCTATGGGTGTTAGCTCATTGATTTGAAGCTTTTTCATGAGGGATAGAGGCATTAAGTTGATGCTAGCTCCCAGGTCACAGAGTCCTTTATCAATCATTGTTTCTCCTATGGCACAGGGAATATGGAAAACTCCCTGAATCCTTCCTCTTTGTGGGTGGCCCTGGTTGAATGAGAGCACTGCAATTCCTATTCATCTTTATTGTTTGTCCACCTTTCAATGAACTCTTTCTGGCTAATAGCTCCTTTATATACTTTATGTAGGAAGGCATTTGCTGGAGGGCTTTAATAAATGGTATATTTACATCAAGAGATGCAAACATGTCGAGGAATCTTGAATACATTCTCCCTGCTACACCACCTTTAAGCCTTTGGGGAAAGGTTGCATATGGGTTAAGTGTCTCCTTCTTCTTCAGCTCTTCCTTGAGTGTGGGTTGAGGTGCATGGCTCCTTTCTTCCTGGTTTCCCTTTTGATTGTCTTGGAGGTGTTTTACTTCATTTATACTCCTCTCATCACTTGTGGTGATCATCTTACATTCTTCCCACCTTACTTTCTTTGTTTCTCCTCTTGGGTTCTTCTCCGTGTCACTGAGAAATACATTAGTGGGTTTGGAAATTTTTTGAGATAGATACCCTACTTGGGACTCCAGTCTCTTGATGTTTGCTCCTTGGTTTTTTATATTGGCTCATACTTCTTCCTTAAAAACCTTGTTGTCTTGGACTTCTCTACATAAATCTTCAAGTAGAGTCTCAATTTTTGAAAGTCTATCATCCGTCAGTGATGGTGGATTGGGGTTAGGTGGGTGTTGATAGGATCTCTGTGAGGTATGTTGGTGAGTTGCATTGTTGTTGGAGTTGAGGTTGTGGCATCTCTGGTCTTGATCTTGGTCTTGTTGATTTCCCCAACCAAAGTTGGGGTGATTTCTCCATCCAAAGTTGTAGGTTTTGGAGTAAGGGTCATGGATTTATCTAGGTGAGTTTCCAACATAGTTGGCTTGTTCCCAGTCACCTTCTTCTCCTATATTCACTCCTTCTTGAGTTGGTGATGAAGTGATGACTGCTGCAACTTGGTTTTCCTCCACCTTCTTGGTGAGATTTGCTAGCTTCTTGGTGATCATCTTATTTTGAGCTAGTAATGCATCCATGTGGTTCAACTCCATTACTCCTCGAGTGTTACTTCTTTCAGAGGCATAGAAGTAGTCATTATCAGCTACTGTTTCAATGACATCTATGGCTTCTTCAATGGTTTTCTTCTTGTTTAGAGAGCCCCCTGATGAATGATCTACATCATTCTTTGACTCATAGGAAAGACCTTCATAGAAAATGTGAAGTTGAACCTATTCATTGAACATATCTGGTGGGCATTGATGAGCGGATAATTTATACGCTTTTTGGCATTGTTTTTAGGTAGTTTTTAGTAAGTTCAAGCTACTTTTAGGGATGTTTTCATTAGTTTTTATGTTAAATTCACATTTCTAGACTTTACTATGAGTTTGTGTGTTTTTCTGTGATTTCACGTAATTTCTGGCTGAAATTGAGGGACTTGAGCAAAACTCTGAAAAAGGCTGACAAAAGGACTGCTGATGCTGTTGGAATCTGACCTCCCTGCTCTCGAAATAGATTTTCTGGAGCTACAGAACTACAAATGGCGCGCTCTCAACGGCGTTGGAAAGTAGACATCCAGAGCTTTCCAGCAATATATAATAGTTTATACTTTATTTGGAAATTGAAGATGTAAAGTGGCGCTCAACGCCAAGTACATGCTGCTGTCTGGAGTTAAACGCCAGAAACACGTCATGATCCGGAGTTGAACGCCCAAAACACGTTATAACTTGGAGTTCAACTCCAAGAAAAGTCTCAGCTCGTGGATAGATCAAGCTCAGCCCAAGCATACACCAAGTGGGCCCCGGAAGTGGATTTATACATCAATTACTTACTCATGTAAACCCTAGTAGCTAGTCTAGTATAAATAGGATAAGTTACTATTGTATTAGACATCTTTTGACAGTTTAATCTTTTGACTTTGTAGTCTTTGATCATTTGGTCTCTTGATCATTCAGGGGGCTGGCCATTCGGCCATGCCTGAACCTTTCACTTATGTATTTTCAACAGTGGAGTTTCTGCACACCATAGATTAAGGGTGTGGAGCTCTTCTGTACCTCAAGTTTCAATACAATTATTATTACTTTCTATTCAATTCTCTTTTATTCTTATTCCAAGATATATGTTGCACTTCAACTTGATGAATGTGATGATCCGTGACACTCATCATCATTCTCACCTATGAACGCGCGTGATTGACAACCACTTCCGTTCTACCTTAGGCCGGGCGCATATCTCTTAGATTCCCCAACAGAATCTTTGTGGTATAAGCTAGATAGATGGCGGCATTCATGAGGATCCGGAAAGTCTAAACCTTGTCTATGGTATTCCGAGTAGGATTCTGAGATTGAATGATTGTGACGAGCTTCAAACTCCTGAAGGCTGGGCGTGATGACAAACGCAAAAGAATCAAGGGATTCTATTCCAACCTGATTGAGAACCGACAGATGATTAGCCGTGCTGTGACAGAGCATAGGACCATTTTCACTGAGAGGATGGGATGTAGCCATTGACAACGGTGATGCCCTACATACAGCTTGCTATGGAAAGGAGTAAGAAGGATTGAATGAATGTAATAAGAAAGTAGAGATTCAAGAGGAGCACAGCATCTCCATACGCCTATCTGAAATTCTCACTATTAATTTACATAAGTATTTCTATCCCTTTTATTTTCTATTTATTATTAATTTTCGAACTCATCATAAACCAATTTAATCTGCCTAACTGAGATTTACAAGGTGACCATAGCTTGCTTCATACCAACAATCTCTGTGGGATCGACCCTTACTCACGTAAGGTATTACTTGGATGACCCAGTACACTTGCTGGTTAAGTTGAACGGAGTTATGATCACACCAGGGATTATTAAGATCCCAATTTATCACACCATGATCTCTTTGGGGTATTTTTGATTTCATACAAATACAAAGAGACCAACTTTGAGGATCACAATTTCGTCCACCAAGTTTTCGGCGCCGTTGCCGGGGATTGTTCGAGTATGGACAACTGACGGTTCATCTTGTTGCTCAGATTAGGTAATTTTCTTTTCAAAAATTTTTTCAAAAATCTTTTTCAAAATTTTTCTTTTCTTTTTCGTTTTTCCAAACTTTTTTTCGAAAAAATTAATAAAAATCCAAAAAATTAATAAAATCATAAAAATAAAAAATATCTTGTGTTTCTTGTTTGAGTCTTGAGTCAACTTTTAAGTTTGGTGTCAATTGTATATTTTTAAAATTTATGCATTAAATTTTCGAAAATTCCATGCATTCATAGTGAAAGAAAGCACTCTTGTTGAAGTTGATCCAGAACCTGAAAGGACTCTGAAGAGAAAATTAAGAGAAACTAAATTACAACAATCGAGAAACAACCTTTCAGAAATTTTCGAACAAGAGAAGGAGATGGCAGCCGAAAATAATAATAATGCAAGGAGAATGCTTGGTGACTTCACAAAGCCAACGTCCAAGTTTGATGGAAGAAGCATCTCCATTCCTGCCATTGGAGCCAACAACTTTGAGCTAAAACCTCAGCTTGTTGCCTTAATGCAACAAAACTGCAAGTTTTATGGACTTCCATCTGAAGATCCTTATCAGTTTTTAACTGAGTTCTTGCAGATCTGTGAGACTGTAAAGACGAATGGAGTTGATCCTGAAGTCTACAGACTCATGCTTTTCCCTTTTGCTGTAAGAGACAGAGCTAGAATATGGTTGAATTCACAACCCAAGGATAGCCTGGACTCCTGGGATAAGCTGGTCACTGCCTTCTTAGATAAATTCTTTCCTCCTCAAAAGCTGAGCAAGCTTAGAGTGGATGTTCATACCTTCAAACAAAAAGATGGTGAATCCCTCTATGAAGCTTGGGAAAGATACAAGCAGCTGACCAAAAGGTGTCCATCTGACATGTTTTCAGAATGGACCATATTAGATATATTCTATTATGGCCTATCTGAATTTTTGAAAATGTCATTGGACCATTCTGCAGGTGGATCAATTCACCTAAAGAAAACACCTGCAGAAGCGCAAGAACTAATTGACATGGTTGCAAATAACCAATTCATGTACACTTCTGAGAGGAATTTCGTGAATAATGGGATACCTCATAAGAAAGGAGTTCTTGAAATTGATGCTCTGAATGCCATATTAGCTCAGAACAAAGTGTTGACTCAGCAAGTCAACATGATCTCTCAAAGTCTGAATGGATGGCAACATGCATCAAATAGTACTAAAGAGGCAGCTTCTGTAGAAGCTTATGATCCTGAGAACCCTGCCATGGCAGAGGTTAATTACATGGGTGAACCCTATGGAAACACCTATAACTCATCATGGAGAAATCATCCAAATTTCTCATGGAATGATCAACAAAAGCCTCAACAAGGCTTTAACAATGGTGGACGCAATAGGCTGAGCAATAGCAAGCCTTTCCCATCATCTTCTCAGCAACAGACAGAGAATTCTGAACAAAACACTTCTAATTTAGCCAATTTAGTCTCTGATCTGTCAAAGTACACTTTCAGTTTCATGAGTGAAACAAGATCCTCCATTAGAAATCTGGAGGCACAAGTGGGCCAGCTGAGTAAGAAAATCATTGAAACTCCTCCCAGTATTCTCCCAAGCAATACAGAAGAAAATCCAAAAGGAGAGTGCAAGGCCATTGATGTAATCAATATGGCCGAATGCACAAGGGAGGAGGAGGACGAGAATCCTAGTGAGGAAGACCTCCTGGGACGTCCCTCAAGCAAGAAGGAGTTTCCTATTAAGGATCCACAGGAATCTGAGGCTCATACAGAGACCATAGAGATTCCATTAAATCTCCTTCTGCCATTCATGAGCTCTGAAGACTATTCTTCCTCTGAAGAGGATGAAGATGTGACTGGAGAGCATGTTGCTCAATATTTAGGAGCTATCATGAAGCTGAATGCCAAGTTGTTTGGTAATGAGACTTGGAAAAGTGAACCTCCCTTGCTCATTAATGAACTAGATACCTGGATTCAGCAAACTCTACCTCAAAAGAAACAAGATCCTGGCAAGTTCTTAATACCTTGTACCATAGGCACCATGACCTTTGAAAAGGCTCTATGTGATCTGGGGTCAGGAATAAATCTTATGCCACTCTCTGTAATGGAGAAGCTGGGGATTATTGAGGTACAACCTGCCTTGTTCTCATTACAATTGGCAGACAAGTCATTAAGACAAGCTTATGGAATAGTGGATGACGTGTTAGTAAAGGTTGAAGGCCTTTACATCCCTGCTGATTTCATAATCTTAGACACTAGGAAGGAAGAGGATGAATCCATCATCCTTGGAAGACCTTTCCTAGCCACAGCAGAAGCTGTGATAGATGTCAACAGAGGTGAATTAGTCCTTCAATTGAATGGGGACTACCTTGTGTTTAAGGCACATGGCCATCCCTCTGTGACAAAAGAGAGTAAGCATGAAGAGCTTCTCTCAGTTCAGAGTCAAGAAGAGCCCCCACAGTCAAACTCTAAGTTCGGTGTTGGGAGGCCACAACCAAACTCTAAGTTTGGTGTTAAGACCCCATATCCAAACTCTAAGTTTGGTGTTGGGACTATACAACATTGACCTGATCACCTTTGTGGCTCCATGAGAGCCACTGTCAAGCTATTGACATTAAAGAAGTGCTTGTTGGGAGGCAACCCAATTTTATTTATCTAATTTTTATTTTATTGTTATTTTGTGTTTTATTAGGTACATGATCATGTGGAGTCACGAAAAAATCATAAAAATTAAAAACAGAATCAAAAACAACAGAAGAAAAATCGCACCCTGGAGGAAGCACAGGCTGGCGTTCAACGCCAGTAAGAAGCATCTGGCTGGCCTTCAACGCCAGAACAGAGCATGAATCTGGCACTGAACGCCAGAAACAAGCAACATTCTGACGCTGAACGCCAGAAATGTGCCTAGAGAAGAAAAGCTGGCGCTGAACGCCAGTAATAAGCATGAAACTGGCGTTCAACGCCAGAAACATGCTTTACATGGGCGTTGAACGCCCAGAATGTGCACCACACGGCGTTTAAACGCCAGAATGGTGTGCAAAGGCATTTTACATGCCTATTTGGTGCAGGAATGGAATTCCTTAACACCTCAGGATCTGTGGACCCCACAGGATCACCTCAGGATCTGTGGACCCGACAGGATCCCCACCTACTATATTCCCACCTTACCTCCTAATCCTATTTTGTGATAAGTATTCCCCATATCACACTTCCCAACACTCTTCACCAATCACCTCAATCCCTCTTCCCAATCACCCCTTCACCACTCACATCCATCCACTCTTCCCCATAAACCCCACCTACCTTCAAAAATTCAAAACCATTTTCCCACCCATTCCCACCCTAAATGGCCGAACCTACATCTCTCCCTCTCTACCATATTCTCTTCTTCTTCTTCTTCTCTTCTTTCTTCTATTGCTCGAGGACGAGCAATATTTTAAGTTTGGTGTGGTCAAAGCACAATCTTTTTTATTTTCCACTACCATCAATGGCACCTAAGGCCGGAGAATCCTCTAGAAAAGGAAAAGGGAAGACAAAAGCTTCCACCTCCGAGTCATGGGAGATGGAAAGATTCATCTCCAAAACCCATCAAGACCACTTCTATGATGTTGTGGCAAAGAAGAAGGTGATCCCTGAGGTCCCTTTCAAGCTCAAGAAAAATGAGTATCCGGAGATCCGACATGAAATCCGAAGAAGAGGTTGGGAAGTCTTAACCAACCCCATGCAACAAGTCGGAATCTTAATGGTTCAAGAGTTCTATGCCAATGCATGGATCACTAGGAACCATGATCAAAGTATGAACCCGAATCCAAAGAATTATCTCACAATAGTTCGGGGGAAATACTTAGATTTTAGTCCGGAAAATGTGAGGTTGGCGTTTCACTTGCCCATGATTCATGGAGATGAACGCCCCTACACTAGAAGGGTCAACTTTAATCAAAGGTTGGACCAAGTCCTTACGGACATATGTGTGGGAGGAGCTCAATGGAAGAGAGACTCCAAAGGCAAGCCAGTTCAACTAAGAAGACTGGACCTCAAGCCTATGGCTAGAGGATGGTTGGAGTTCATTCAACGCTCCATCATTCCTACTAGCAACCGATCTGAAGTAACTGTGGATCGGGCCATCATGATTCATAGCATCATGATTGGAGATGAAGTAGAAGTTCATGAGGTCATCTCCAATGAAATCTACAAAATAGCCGACAAGCCCTCCACCATGGCAAGGCTAGCTTTTCCTCACCTTATTTGCCATCTATGTTACTCAGCTGGAGTTATCATAGAAGGAGACATCTCCATTGAGGAGGACAAGCCCATCACCAAGAAGAGGATGGAGCAAGCAAGAGAGACCCTTCACGGTTCTCAAGAGATGCATGAGGAAGCTCATCATCAAGAAATCCCTGAGATGCCTCAAGGGATGCACTTTCCTCCTAATAACTATTGGGAACAACTCAACACTTCCTTGGAAGATTTGAGCTACAATGTGGGACAATTAAGGGTGGAACATCAAGAGCACTCCATCATTCTCCATGAAATAAGAGAAGATCAAAGAGCAATGAGGGAGGAGCAACAAAGACAAGGAAGGGATATAGAAGAGCTTAAGGACATTGTTGGACCTTCAAGAAGAAGACGCCACTAAGGTGGATTCATTCCTTGTTCTTATTTCTTTCTGCTTTTCGGTTTTTATGTTGTATGTGTATCTATGTTTTGTGTCTTTACTTCATGATCATTAGTATGTAGTAACCATGTCTTAAAGCTATGAATAAAATCCATTAATCTTTCACCTCTCTTAAATGAAAAATGTTTTAATTCAAAAGAACAAGAAGTACATGAATTTCGAATTTATCCTTGAATTTAGTTTAATATTAATGTGGTGACAATACTTTTTGTTTTCTGAATGAATGCTTGAACAGTGCATAAATTTTGATCTTGTTGTTTATGAATGTTAAAACTGTTGACTCTTGAAAGAATGATGAACAAAGAGAAATGTTATTGATGATCTGAAAAATCATGAAATTGATTCTTGAAGCAAGAAAAAGCAGTGAAAAAGAAGCTTGCGAAAAAAATAGAAATAAAAAAAAAGAAAAAGCAAGCAGAAAAAGCCAATAGCCCTTAAAACCAAAAGGCAAGGGTAAAAAGGATCCAAGGCTTTGAGCATCAATGGATAGGAGGGCCCAAGGAAATAAAATCCAGGCTAAGCGGCTAAATCAAGCTGTCCCTAACCATGTGCTTGTGTCATGAAGGCCCAAGTGAAAAGCTTGAGACTGAGTGGTTAAAGTCGTGATCCAAAGCAAAAAGAGTGTGCTTAAGAGCTCTGGACACCTCTAGCTGGGGACTCTAGCAAAGCTGAGTCACAATCTGAAAAGGTTCACCCAGTCATGTGTCTGTGGCATTTATGTATCCGGTGGTAATACAGGAAAACAAAGTGCTTAGGGCCACGGCCAAGACTCATACGTAGCTGTGTTCAAGAATCAACATGCTTAACTAGGAAAGTCAATAACACTATCCGACATTCTAAGTTCCTAGAGAAGCCAATCATTCTAAACTTCAAAGGAAAAAGTGAGATGCCAAAACTGTTCCGAAGCAAAAAGCTACAAGTCCCGCTCATCTAATTATAATTAATATTCATTGATATTTTGAAATTTATAGTATATTCTCTTCTTTTTATCCTAATTGATTTTCAGTTGCTTGGGGACAAGCAACAATTTAAGTTTGGTGTTGTGATGAGCGGATAATTTATACGCTTTTTGGCATTGTTTTTAGGTAGTTTCTAGTAAGTTCAAGCTACTTTTAGGGATGTTTTCATTAGTTTTTATGTTAAATTCACATTTCTGGACTTTACTATGAGTTTGTGTGTTTTTCTGTGATTTCAGATAATTTCTGGCTGAAATTGAGGGACTTGAGCAAAACTCTGGAAAAGGCTAACAAAAGGACTGCTGATGCTGTTGGAATCTGACCTCCCTGCACTCGAAATATATTTTCTGGAGCTACAGAACTCCAAATAGCGCGCTCTTAACCGCGTTCGAAAGTAGACATCCAGAGCTTTCCAGCAATATATAATAGTCCATACTTTATTCGGAAATTGAAGACGTAAAGTGGTACTCAACGCCAAGTACATGCTGCTGTCTGGAGTTAAACGCCAGAAACACGTCATGATCCGGAGTTGAACGCCCAAAACACGTTATAACTTGGAGTTCAACTCCAAGAAAAGCCTCAGCTCGTGGATAGATCAAGCTCAGCCAAGCATACACCAAGTGGGCCCCGAAAGTGGATTTATACATCAATTACTTACTCTTGTAAACCCTAGTAGCTAGTCTAGTATAAATAGGATAAGTTACTTAATCTTTTGACTTTGTAGTCTTTGATCATTTGGTCTCTTGATCATTCAGGGGGCTAGCCATTCGGCCATGCCTGAACCTTTCACTTATGTATTTTCAACAGTGGAGTTTCTGCACACCATAGATTAAGGGTGTGGAGCTCTGCTGTACCTCAAGTTTCAATACAATTATTATTACTTTCTATTCAATTATCTTTTATTCTTATTCCAAGATATACGTTGCACTTCAACTTGATGAATGTGATGATCCGTGACACTCATCATCATTCTCACCTATGAACGCGCGTGATTGACAACCACTTCCGTTCTACCTTAGGCCGGGCGCATATCTCTTAGATTCCCCAACAGAATCTTCGTGGTATAAGCTAGATAGATGGCGGCATTCATGAGGATCCGGAAAGTCTAAACCTTGTCTATGGTATTCCGAGTAGGATTCTGGGATTGAATGACTGTGATGAGCTTCAAACTCCTGAAGGCTGGGCGTGATGACAAACGCAAAAGAATCAAGGGATTCTATTCCAACCTGATTGAGAACCGACAGATGATTAGCTGTGCTGTGACAGAGCATAGGACCATTTTCACTGAGAGGATGGGATGTAGCCATTGACAACGGTGATGCCCTACATACAGCTTGCTATGGAAAGGAGTAAGAAGGATTGGATGAATGTAATAAGAAAGTAGAGATTCAAGAGGAGCACAGCATCTCCATACGCCTATCTGAAATTCCAACTATTGATTTACATAAGTATTTCTATCCCTTTATTTTCTATTTATTATTAATTTTTGAACTCATCGTAAACCAATTTAATCTGCCTAACTGATATTTACAAGGTGACCATAGCTTGCTTCATACCAACAATCTCTGTGGGATCGACCCTTACTCACGTAAGGTATTACTTGGATGACCCAGTACAGTTGCTGGTTAAGTTGAACGGAGTTATGATCACACCAGGGATTATTAAGATCCCAATTTATCACACCATAATCTCTTTGGGGTATTTTTGATTTCATACAAATACAAAGAGACCAACTTTGAGGATCACAATTTCGTCCACCAGGCATCTTCTTGTTAAGTCCTTGAACCTCTCCCATGCCTCATAGAGAGTCTCACCATCTTGTTGCCTGAAAGTCTGCACCTCAGCTCTCAGCCTGTTAATTCTTTGAGGAGGGTAGAATCTTGCCAAAAATTTGTTCACCACATCTTCCCAATTTGTCAAGCTCTCCTTTGGAAAGGATTCGAGCCACTTGGATGCCTTGTCCCTGAGTGAAAAAGGGAACAACAGCAGCCTATAAACATCCAGGTGGACTCCATTAGACTTCACAGTGTCATAAATTCTCAGGAAGGTGGTTAGATGTTGATTGGGGTCTTCTTGAGCACTTCCTCTAAATGAGCAGTTGTTCTGAACAAGGGTGATGAGCTGGGGTTTTAGTTCAAAGTTGTTGGCATGTATGGTGGGCTTCTAGATGCTACTTCCACAGTTTCCTGGATTTGGATTGATGTAGGAGCCTAGAACTCTCTTTTCTTGCCTAGCATGATTTGCAAGGCCTTCTCTAGCATGGTTGTGAGCTTCTTCTTCATGATTATTTTCCAAGTTCTCTTCCATGTTGGGTTCAAAGTACTCTTCCTCTTCCTCAGCACCAACAACTCCTTTCTCTCTTGCTTCCGTCCTTAATCTCCAGAGGGTTCTCTCAGGTTCTGAATCGAAGGAAGTTGAGGTCCCCCTCTTCTCCCTGTCATACAACTAACAAAACATGCAGCAAGAGATAAAATGAAGAGGTTATTCTTGTTAGAGTGATTGTTAATGTGAGTGATGCAAATTATCAAACAGTTAGTGGGTTAGTGAGCAGAATTGTAGATAATAACAAAGAAAGAAAGAAAAATAGAGAGGGTATAGAGGATGAGGAAGAAGTTAAACAAAATAAAAATAAATGACTGAATAAAGTAAACAAACAAGGGAAAAATGCCCAATCTAGTGAGCTTCCAACTTAATCATTGTTGATACAAAATCAATCCCCGGCAACGGTGCCATAAACTTAATGCGTGAAAACTTGTCTCTCAACAAATTTCCCTTCGGCAAGTATATCGAATTTGTCATCAAGTAAAAACTCACAATAGAGTGAGGTTGAATACCACAGGGATTGATTGGTCAAGCAACTTTAGTTGGAAGAGTATGCTAGTTGAGTTAAACAGAGTGTAGTTTGAGAATTGCAGAAAATTAAATGGCAGAAAAATAAGTAGCAGAAAATAAAGTGCAGAATCTTAAATGGGGATTTGGGTAATGAGCATGAAAATAAATGACAGAAAATAAAGAGAATGGGTAAGATTAGAAATGGGAAATTCATTGGGCTTAGGAGATATTGTATTCTCCGGATCAAGTTCATTTTCATCTCTTCCTCAATCAATGCATCTATTGATCTCCTTGGCAATCTTAGGTGATTAGATTCCAATTCCTTGGTAATCCAATCTCTCTAAGCTTGAACAATTGCCCAATTCCTTGATTTAATTGCTCATGGGAAGAGATGAAGTATGGTCACTGATTATACCACATGTATTTCCAAATCAAAGTGTTGGAAGGATTACATGTCACTATATCTGCCCAGACCCCAATTTGGTCCAACATGAGAAAGCATTTCTAGCATGATCTCCTCATCCCTTTTCCAAGGCTCAGAGGAGATCCAATTATGGAGAGTTTCTTTTCCAAGACAACTAACCAATTGAATTAATATCAAAATCTTTCTAGTAAATCAAAAGAGAAGAAAGAAGAAGAGAATGAAAGCTATAATTGATCCATCAAATTACAACAGAGCTCCCTAACCCAATGAAAGGGGTTTAGTTGTTCATAGCTCTAGAAATGGAAAATGGCAGGAAATAATACATCCCAGCAAAAAGGGCAGAAAAGTAAATATACAAAGAGTAGTTCTCCAAAGTGCCAAGCTTCTCTATAGTTCAAAACTACTCCTATATATACTACTCCTCTTGCTCTTCTAGTGAGTTCTTCAAGTCTTGGATGTGGGCTTTGGATCCTAAGTTGAAGCAGTTCCAATCTTTAGTGGGCCTAACTTGCAGAAAAGTATGAATTAGGCATGAGCGTTAGTGAAGTTAACGTTAAGTGACATTGTGGGTTCGAGAACGTTAGTGGCAATCACAATTTTCACTAACGTTCCAACCCCATAAGGCCTATGTTAACTCCAACGTTAGTGGCACTAACGTGACCACTAACGTTGCCTTGTAAATCTTCTAGCGTTATTGGGACTCACCTTTCCCAATAACGTTGGCTTATAACCCTTCGCAAGCGTTATTGGGACTCACCTTTCCCATTAACGTTGTCTTATGCCCTTTGTCCCTACGTTAGAGTTCACGTTAGTGTAACTAACGTGGCTCTTATCGTGGTTATGCCTCACCTTTGAGAGCGTTAGTGACACTTACCTTTGTCACTAATGCTCAAAGTGCCCATACTCTCCACATTCGAGCTCACGTTAACTAAGTTAACGTGGCCACTAACGTGGTAGTAATGCCATCTTCGAACGTTAGTGACAAAGGTGAGTGTCACTAACGTTGCCTCATCAATCTCAGCTCTATGTTAACTTTCACGTTAGTGATCTTAACGTGACCACTAAAGTGGGCAGTGCTAGTTGATCCAACGTTAGTGACAAAGGTGAGTGTTTTGTGATGTTTTATCTTAGTTTCTAGAGAGAGAAGCTCCCCCCTCTCTTTAGAATTAGGATTTGTAGCTTAGTTTCCTCTTAATTTCAGCACTTTAATTGTTGTTTTAATGTAGTTTCCTTTATGC
The DNA here is from genome assembly GCF_003086295.3 of Arachis hypogaea. Classification (NCBI taxonomy): domain Eukaryota; kingdom Viridiplantae; phylum Streptophyta; class Magnoliopsida; order Fabales; family Fabaceae; genus Arachis; species Arachis hypogaea. The sequence goes on along the minus strand of NC_092039.1, from coordinate 53,160,543 downwards.
TTTCTTGCTCTCTTGTCTTTATCTTCTTAATTCTTCTTGTCATTTCCTTTGTTTTGCTAGTTTTATGTTCATGGATACTCTTGTTACCTTTAATTTTAATTAATGCAATTTATGTTTTCATGTATTTATTGCTTTCTTTAGTTGTCATTGTCATTTACTTGCTTTTGGTATTTTAGAATTTATTTTTAATGTAATTTAATATTATTTTATTTTCATGCACATCAAGTGTTTGATAAAATGCTTGGCTTAGTTTTCATTTAGTTTTTCTACACTCTTGGCTTAGAATTGATGACTTTGGTGATCCATGAGTCATTGATATCCATTCTTGTTTGATACATTAGAGTAGTTAGTTGATTTGACCTCCATTGACTCTATGTGACCCTTAGTGTTGACATAGGACTTATGAATTGGAATTAACTATGCTTACTTGACTTATCTTCGATGTAAGGTTGACTAAGTACGATTACCCCTTCATAATCATCATGTGTTTGTGGTCAATGGCTAGGATAGGTAGCCTTAGCTCTTAATTACATGCCAAGATGTTTTCTTGCATTTGAAGTTTCCTTTCCTTGGACTTAATTGCTTTGACTTTTATTGCTTTGATGTTTAAATTCTTGCATATTTAGTTTCCACACTCTTGGTTGAGAAATTGGGTGTTTGGGTGGAATTGAGTCGTGGATGTCCATTCTGCATAGTGTGAAAATGACTAATTGGTTTGGTTTCCATTGACGTTAGTCTTTCACTAAGTAATTAGTGAGTTGACTAGGACTTATGGATTGAGATCAATTATGCTCTTTTGACTAATTCTCAAGGAGGATTGACTAATTTGGATTGATTCTACACAATTGCCATGTTTGTAGTCCATAACTAGGATAGAAATCCTAAATTCCCCAATTCTTGGCAAGAGTTGCCATTTAGATTCCTTGCATGTTCATTTGCTTTCGTGCTATTTACATCTCTTGCTCTCTTGCATTCCCAATTCCCCATGCTCTCTCATAGCCAATAATTATACATTTCATTGCAACTCCTAGGGAGAACGACCCGAGGTTTAAATACTCTCGGTTAATTAGAATTTGTAAACATTTGATTGTGAGAATTCATTATTGGTTTGGACTATGCTACTAACGAATTGATTATTGTTTAGATTGATTCCAAACTATATGATGCACAAAATTGTGATTTACACATTTCACAACTTCGGTGCCACTAACCAGCAAGTGCATTGGGTCGTCTAAGTAATACCTTACGTGAGTAAGGGTCGATCCCACAGAGATTGTCGGCTTGAAGCAAGCTATGGTTTTTGTTCCGGGGGTTACCTGAAACGTGCAGCTCGGTCGTCTGGCAGGACCCGAGGTGAGGGCTCCGTGGCCCGAGCTTGGTGTGCTGAGCGGCTGGGGGTTGTACCTGCAATGACACTCCGATGCTTAAGTTAGCATGGGTCCAAGCAGATATTGAGTAGAATTAGAGTGTGAGTTATACCTGGGTGCTCCAGTGTATTTATAGTAGTTGGCTGTGATCTTCCCTGGATAAGATATTCTTATCTTATCTTATCTTTTGGGAGTTTTATCCCTATCTTTGTGGAACCGCCTTTCTCTAGGCCTTTTCGGCCTTTTAGTTTTTGGGCTGCGTTCCTTTTGATGGGCCTTTTTAGCTTTGTTGTCCGAGGTCCGACCTCAGGCGTGGGCCTTGGGATGAGGTCGGACCTTCTATGAACTTACCGAGTTTGGGGAGCTCGGTCAGGGTATGAACAGTGCCCCTGCCCGAGTTCGTCCTTTTTGAGAGGTCGAGCTCGGGCATAGTAGTTTTTTCAGCATTTATTGCTTTTTACCGTTTCTCCTCGATTTCCGTTCGGGCTCTATGAAGGCTTTATTTATTTGCCCCTTTCCTCATTTTCTTCGTTTATTCTGTTCCCTTTTCCGTTTTCTGAGTTTTCGCCACTTCTCCTTCGAGCGCCGCTCCTTCTTTGTTCTTCTTGTCCGATTCTTTCTGTGCGTTTTTTTCCGGGGTTTCCTCTGCGCCGCCGTTTTCGTTCTTCCTTGCATCGGAGCTCGTCGTCTTCTTTCTTTCTTCCAGGTTTGTTCTCGTCTTCATTTTCTTTGCGCACATATGCTTTTGTTTCTTTTTCTTCTATGTTTGGGTTGCCCTGAAAAGAGGCGCCGCCATTGCTTTGGTTGTTTGTATGTGGGGGGGGGGCTCTTTTCTCTTGGTATTTTGTTTTCGGGTTGCTGCATTTTCTTCTAAAAGAACTTTGTTTTCTCGCTTTTGCTGAATGGGTTTTTGCTGTCTGCCTTTATGTGATTTTTGCCTTTGCTGTTGTATTCTTCTTTGTAGGCAAGATTTTTATGTCTCGAAAGGTTCTTCAAGCGATGTCGACCAAGATTCCGAGTGGTCTTGGTTGGGTAGATCCTGTTCCTTTAAGAGTCCCTTCTGTGGTAGATTCTGAGTATTTAGCTAGGTTTCGTAGGCAATGTAGCATATGTGAAGATAGAGAGTCTGAGAGGGATTATGAGTTAGTAGCCCCGGGTTCCGAGGAGAGAGTTTGCTTCCCGCCCTTAGATAGTTCCGAGAAGCTCTTCTTTTATGCTTATGATTGTTTTTTCTCTAAGCTGGGTGTCCGACTTCCTTTTACCGACCTGGAGTCCGAGGTGTTGTGGTCTTGTAACCTTGCCCCTACGCAGCTCCATCCAAATTCCTGGGCATTTTTAAAGCTGTTCCAACTTTTGTGTCAGTTTTTGGGTGTCTCTCCCTCTATTTCTCTTTTTTCCTATTTGTTTGTGTTGACGAAGCCGGGTTCGGGTGGAGGGAAGGTGTCCTGGGTCTCCTTTAGGGCTAACCAGGGAAGAAAGTTTTGTACCCTGTATGATGAGTCTTTTCACGATTTTAAGAACTTTTATTTTAAGGTCCGGGCTGCTGGGGACGTCCGACCTTTCTTTCTGGATGAGAGTGGGGAGCCTTCTTTTCCTCTTTGTTGGCAGGAGAATATAGTGTCTGCTAAGTATACTTTTGAGAGTCTAGATGAGGTGGAGCAGGCTTTTGTGGGTGTGGTGAGCAGTTTATGGGGTCGGGCACCTCACTTGGACACGAAGAAAATGTTGGGAGATCCAAGCCTTCTCCGTTCCGAGTTAGGTAGTTCCCGACCTCTTTGAGATTCCGACCTTTTCTTAGTATTTTGGTTTTTCTTTATCTTTGGTGTAATTTCTGTTGTGGTAATCCCTTTCTTGATTTCTTGCAGAGATGTCTTCTCAGGCGGATTCCATGAAATTCCTTCGTCGGACGAAGAAGTCGGTGGCTGCTCGAAATCTCGAGGCTGGGGATGCTTCTGCCCGATCTTCTCCGCAGAAGACTACTGTGGGTGTTCAGACTCGGTCGAAGACTATTCCGACTCCCCATTTCCGAGCTATAAGTCAGGATCCTCCGACCTCTGCTACTTCTTCTCCTCCTCCGTTCTCGGGTCCTCCTCCTAAGAAGCAGAAGACCTCTCAAGAGCTTGCCGGTTTCAATGATAAGGACTTTGATGCTCTTGGTTGGATTGAGCAGCATATCCTCCCTCAAACCTTTATTTCTACTGATGATGTGTCTATGGAGCATCATTTTCAGTATATGGCGCGGAGCTGTGTCCGGATGGCTAGTCTGCATGCCGCTATTGCCCGGGAGTTCAGGAAATCCCCTCTTGGGGCGACCAGCTCCCGACTTGAGAAGACTCAGTCCGAGCTTGATAAGATTAGTCAACTGAAGGCTGCCAGGATTACTGAGCTGGAGGCCTCTTTGGAGAAAGAGAAAGCTAGGGCTACTGCGGCTGTGGCGTCAGCGAAGACATCTGAGGAGATGGCGAAGGCGGCTACAGAGAATTATACTCGGCTATATGCCGAGCTTGTGGAGACAAAGGAGGAGCTGCAATCTGCGCAGGACAAATTTTATGAGCTGGAAGGTCACGTGGCCAAGGGTATGGATGCCATGTTTGAAAATCTGAAGGCTCAGGTCCGGGTTCTTGCTCCCGACCTAGATCTGAGCTTGTTCAGTACGGATAACGTCGTTGTGGAGGGAAAGATTGTTCCTGCTCCAAACGAGGATGAGGTTCCGGCGTCCGACCCCGAAGTTCCTGTTGAGAACCCGACTTCCTCTTTGGCCGGGGATGGATCTGGCGTGGGGGTTTCAAACCCGGGTGACGTTGCCGTCGATGCAGTCCCGATTTCTATGTTTGCCCCGCAGCCTTCTGTTGATGTGGAGTCCGGAAAGGGCCTTGACCCTCTGTAATTTTTGGTGTTTTGCCCAACCTGTGGGCTCTTTTGTTTTTGGATGGTTACTGTGAACGCTTTTGGACACCTTTTTGCTTTTTAGCTACTTGTAGTAACTTTTTAGCTTTATTTATGTGGTGTTCGCGTTTTGACTTTTTGTCCCGCTTTTATGCTTTTTAGTTGTTTTTTATTTGAATAACAACTTTTTAGCTAGCGTTTTGAGACTTCCTTTGGTTTCGTTCTTGCGCTTGTACTTTTTAGTTGTTTTTGTAAAGCAACTTTTTAGTAAGCGTTTTCGAAACCTCTTCTGATTTCGCTCTTTCGCTTTGTACTTTTTAGTTGCTTTTGTAAAGCAACTTTTTAGTAAGCGTTTTCGGAGCTTCCTTCGATTTCGTTCTTTCGCTTTGTACTTTTTAGTTGCTCTTTGTAAAGCAACTTTTTAGTAAGCGTTATTCGAAATCTCTTCTGATTTCGTTCTTTCGCTTTGTACTTTTTAGTTGCTTTTGTAAAGCAACTTTTTAGTAAGCGTTTTCGGAGCTTCCTTCGATTTCGTTCTTTCGCCTTGTACTTTTTAGTTGCTTTTGTAAAGCAGCTTTTTAGTAAGCGTTATTCGAAATCTTGGTTCTCGCCGTTTTAAGGCTTCTTTCTTGGGTCCGAGCTTTTTCTCGGACCTCGGGTGCTTGAGTACCTCCTTTTTGTTAGGCCTGACTTTGTCGTTGGTCGGCCCTTTTAAGTTATTTCTGTAATCTCTTTTTATTTGGCTTTTCGAGCCATTTCAGAGTTACTTTATAACTTTCCCTTTGTCGGGCCCGACTTCGTCGTTGGTCGGCCTTTTTAAGTTATTTTTGTAACCTCTTTTTTATTTGGCTTTTCGAGCCATTTCAGAGTTACTTTATAACTTCTCACATTAATTTGAACCTCGTCGCTTTATCTTTGCCGACCTTGTATGGTCTCTTGGCAAATGATTTTTTGCGTTTTGCCGAGCATAAATTAATGCGCCTTGGTGGGGTACTTTCTAGGATTTGCTTCATCATGAGGAAGAGAAAATAGAGAAATTTGATTAGTATTAAAAAAGAAAGAATATTTACAGAGTGTTTACCCTTTGACTAGGTCGGGTATCCTACTTAACCGGGTGTCTCATTAAAAAACCCTTGTAGGGAAAAAGAGTACACCTCGGGTTAAGTTTTTCTAGCTGTAGTACCGTCTTAGATTACAGGCGTGCTAGGCCCTGGGCAGCTCATTGCCTTCTAGGTCGGATATTTTGTAGTAGCCTGTCCCTAAGACTTCTGTTACCTTGTAGGGCCCTTTCCAATTTGCGGCTAGCTTTCCTTCTCCCGACTTTTGTGTTCCGATGTCATTTCGGATTAGAATCAGGTCGTGAATGGAGAAACTTCGCTTTATTACCTTTTGATTGTATCTGAGGGCCGTTCGCCGTTTTAAGGCTTCTTCTCGGATTCGGGCTCTTTCTCGGACCTCGGGGAGGAGGTCGAGTTCTTCCCTTTGTGCCTGTGGGTTGCTTCCTTCGTTGTAGAAGATGACTCTGGGCGACCCTTCATCTATTTCGATAGGAATCATTGCCTCCATCCCGTAAGCTAGTCGGAATGGGGATTCTCCCGTTGTAGAGTGTGGGGTTGTCCGATATGCCCATAGTACCTGGGGGAGTTCCTCGGCCCACGCCCCTTTGGCCTCTTGGAGTCTTCGTTTTAACCCGGCCAAGATGACTTTATTTGCAGCTTCTTCTTGTCCATTGGCTTGTGGGTGTTCGACTGATGTGAATTGCTGTTTGATTTTTAGTTCGGCCACCAAGTTCTGAAAACTTGTGTCCGTGAACTGTGTTCCATTGTCTGTTGTGATGGAGTAGGGGACTCCGAACCTTGTGACAATGTTTTTGTATAGGAATTTGCGGCTTTTCTGAGCCGTAATGGTGGCTAAGGGCTCGGCTTCGATCCACTTTGTAAAGTAGTCGACCCCTACTATGAGGTATTTGACTTGCCCCGGTCCTTGTGGAACGGGCCAAGTAGGTCAAGTCCCCATTTTGCGAAGGGCCATGGTGCGGTGATGCTGATAAGATCTTCTGGTGGTGCCTTGTGGAAATTGGCGTGTTTTTGGCAGGGGGGCATATTTTCACGAATTCCGTTGCGTCTTTCTGCAAGGTCGGCCAGTAGAAGCCGGCTCGGACTACCTTTTTAGATAATGCCCGAGCTCCGAGATGGTTCCCACACATGCCTCCGTGGACTTCTTCGAGGACGTTCTTTGTTTCTGAGGTCGGGACGCACCGAAGGAGGGGATTTGTGAATCCTCTTCTGTATAATACACCGTGAATTAGTGTATAATTTTGGGCATCTTTCGTGAGTCTTTTAGCTCCCTTTCTTTCGGCGGGGAGAGTTCCCGACTTCAGGTAGCTGAGTATGGGGGTCATCCATCCTTGCTGTTGGTTGGATATATTCAGCGTTTCTTCCTCTCTTAGCACGGAGGGGGATTGTAAAGTTTCCTGGAGGAGACTTCTGTTGTTGCCTCCGGGCTTGGTGCTGGCGAGCTTTGAGAGGGCGTCTGCCCGGGCGTTTTGTTCCCGAGGTATGTGCTGGATTTGTATTTCTGAAAAGTGGCGTAATTGAGCCTGTGTTTGATCCAGGTATTTTTTCATAGTTGGGTCTTTGGCCTGGTAGCTTCCATTTACTTGAGATGTGACGACCTGGGAGTCGCTGAAGATCGTGATTCTCTGGGCTCCGACCTCTTCGGCTAGCTTTAGACCTGCTAGTAGGGCCTCGTATTCGGCTTGGTTGTTCGAGGCCTGGAACTCAAATTTTAGGGATAGTTCTATCCGTGTTCCTTGGTCGCTTTCGAGTATAACCCCGGCTCCGCTTCCTGTTTTGTTTGAGGACCCGTCGACATACAGATTCCACGAGAGTGGGGTTCCAGGGGTCTCAGTATATTCTGCGATGAAGTCGGCTAGGTACTGAGATTTTATGGCAGTCCGGGCTTCATAGTGGAGGTCGAACTCGGACAGTTCCACCGCCCATTGTAGTATTCGTCCTGCCAGGTCTGTTTTTTGCAGGATGTGTCTCATGGGTTGGTTTGTCCGGACTTTGATGGTGTGGGCTTGAAAGTAGGGACGGAGCCTCCGAGCTGTGAATATTAGGGCGTAGGCAAATTTTTCTATTTTCTGATAGTTTAATTCGGCCCCTTGCAGTGCCTTGCTCACAAAGTATACGGGGTGTTGTCCTTGGTCATTTTCCCGTATTAATGCTGAAGCGACTGCCCGATGTCCGACCGAGAGGTATAATACGAGCTCTTCCCCTTTTAAAGGTCGGGTTAGGATTGGTGGCTGCCCGAGGAATTCCTTGAATTCTTGAAAGGCTTTTTCGCACTCCGGGGTCCATGAGAAGGGTTTCCCTTTCTTTAGGAGTGAGTAGAGAGGTAGTGATTTTATCGCTGATCCTGCCAAAAATCTTGATAGGGCGGCCAGCCTTCCATTCAGCTGTTGTACTTCTTTGACACAGGTCGGGCTTTTCATATTGAGTATCGCTTGGCATTTGTCCGGGTTGCTTCGATGCCCCTTTGAGTCAACATGAAGCCTAAGAATTTTCCGGCTTCTGCGGCGAAGGTGCACTTTGTCGGGTTGAGTCTCATGTTGTGTTTTCTGAGGGTGCCGAAGACACTGGTGAGGTCGGTCAGCAAGTTTCCGTCTTCTTGTGTCTTTACCAGCATGTCGTCGACGTACACCTCTAGTTGTAGTCCGATGTGCTCTGAGAACACTTTGTTCATTAGCCTCTGGTAGGTTGCCCCTGCGTTCTTCAGCCCGAAGGGCATTACTACGTAGCAGTAGTTTGCCCTTGGGGTTATGAACGAGGTCTTTTCTTGGTCGGGTCCGTACATCGGGATTTGATTGTATCCCGAGTATGCGTCCATGAAGGAGAGATATCTATAGCCTGAGGCTGCGTCTACTAAGGCGTCGATGTTTGGTAGTGGATATGGGTCCTTGGGGCAGGCTTTGTTGAGATCCGTGTAATCGACGCACATCCTCCATTTTCCGTTGGGCTTTTTTACCAGGACCACGTTTGCGAGCCATAGGGGGTATTTTACTTCTCGAATGAACCCTGCATCTAGTAATGCTTGTACTTGTTCTTCTATTGCTTGCACGCGCTCAGGCCCGAGTTTCCGGCATCTTTGTTGGACAGGTCTGGACCCCGGGTATACTGATAGCTTATGGCACATCAGGTCGGGGCTTATGCCTGGCATGTCGGAGGCTTTCCAGGCGAAGAGGTCGGAATTCTCTTTTAAGAGGGTTATGAGTTCCTCTTTTAGGCCTGCTTCGAGGTTCGCTCCTACGTTTGTTATTTTTTCAGGTGTGTTCCCGATTTGGATTTTTTCGGCTTCTCCCTCTGGTTGTGGCCGGAGGTCTTCTCGGGTTTGAACTCGTCCGAGTTCTATTGTATTGACCTCTTTCCCTTTTAGGCTCAGGCTTTCGTTGTAGCATCGCCGTGCTAGTTTTTGGTCGCCTTTTAGGGTAGCGATTCCCTTTGTGGTAGGGAACTTCATACAGAGGTGTGGGGTTGAGACTATAGCTGCTAGTCTGTTTAGGGTTGGTCGCCCAATGAGGGCATTGTATGCTGAAGTGACGTCGACTATAATGTAGTCGATGCTTAATGTTCTAGACTGTTCGCCTCTTCCAAAGGTAGTATGTAGCGAGATGTATCCTAAGGGATGGATCGGGGTGTCCCCTAGTCCAAATAAGTCGGTGGGATAGGCCTTTGGCTCTTTTTCTTCAAGTCCGAGTTTGTCGAAGGCTGTTTTGAACAGGATATCTGCTGAGCTTCCCTGGTCAACCAGGGTTCGATGTAGGTTGGCGTTTGCTAGGATGATGGTGATTACCATTGGATCGTCGTGCCCGGGTATTACCCCTTGAGCATCTTCTCGGGTAAACGAGATAGTAGGTAATTCGGGCAGGGGCTGTCTTCTCGGACATGATAGACGTCTTTGAGGTGTCTTTTTCGCGAGGATCTGGATGTTCCTCCGCCTGCAAAACCTCCATTTATCATGTGAACGTGCCTTTCAGGGGTTCGCGGGGTTTGCTCAGCCCGATCTTCGTTATCTCCCCTCCTTCTCTTTTTGGTCTCTTCTCCCTTCTCTGCTATGTATCTGTCGAGTTTTCCTTCTCTGGCTAGCTTTTCTATGACATTTTTTAGGTCGTGGCAGTCGTTAGTAGAATGACCGTAGAGCTTGTGGTATTCACAGTATTCGGACCGATCTCTCCCTGCTCTCTTGTGTTTTAGAGGTCGGGGCGGTGGGATTTTTTCGGTGTGGCATACTTCTCTGTAGACGTCTACCTGGGAAACTCGGAGGGGAGTGTAGCTATGATACTTCCGTGGCTTGTCCGAGTTGGATTCTTCTTTCTTCTTCTGTTCCCGATCTCGATCTCGGAACGGGTAGGTTGATTCCTTCCTAGAAGAGTCTCTTAGCTGGAAGTTTCCTCCATGTTGATATATTTTTCTGCCCGTTCCTGCACCTCGTATAGGGAGGTCGGGTATCGTTTGGATAGGGATTGGCTAAACGGTCCCTCTTTTAGGCCGTTTGCTAGTCCCATGATGGCTGCTTCAGTGGGCAAGTGTTGTATGTCCAGGCAGGCTTTGTTGAATCGCTCCATGTACTCTCGGAGAGTTTCTTGGTTACCTTGTTTGATCCCGAGTAGACTGGGGGCATGTTTTGCCTTGTCCTTTTGAATGGAGAATCTTGTTAGGAATTTTTTGGTTAGGTCTTCGAAGCTGGTGATTGATCTAGGTGGCAGGTTGTCGAACCACTTCGTGGCTGATTTGGTGAGAGTGGTGGGGAAGGCTTTGCACCGAATCGCGTCGGAGGCGTCGACTAGGTACATTCTGCTTCTGAAGTTGCTGAGGTGGTGACTTGGGTCGGTGGTGCCGTCGTAGAGATCCATATCGGGTGGTTTAAAGTTTCGCGGTACCTTCTCCTTCATGATCTCTTGCGTGAAGGGATCATGGTTGCCTTCGGGGGTGGGGCCGCGGTCTGACCGATCTTTCAGGTTGGCCTCTATTTTCCGCAGTTTTTCTTCTAATTCTCTGCGCTTGCGAGCTTCCCTTCTCAGATCTTGTTCAGTTTCTTTTTGCTTCTTTATGTCCCTCTTCGAGTTGTTTTAGTCGGTTTTGTTGTGCCCCGGACTGCTTCTAGAATTTTCCGAGCTCTTTTCTTTTTCGGGATTTCGTGGGATCTTTGTTTGGGAGTGACGTCTTTGGGCGATTCTGTTTGTTTCCTCCTGGAGTGCGTGGTGATAGAGGGGCTGTCCGGTCGTTCTCCCGGTGTCAACTTCCTCCTCTTGTTCTGATGGCCGCGCGGTCATTGTTGGAGGGGTCGTCCGCCATGGTAGAGGGATGACTTCCAGGTCCCCGGCAACGGCGCCAATGTTCCGGGGGTTACCTGAAACGTGCAGCTCGGTCGTCTGGCAGGGACCCGAGGTGACTGGGG